>NC_064642.1:286580333-287265213 GCF_023864345.2 Schistocerca serialis cubense
TATTACATATGTTACCATACACATTTAGGTTCAAGAAACGAAAATGATCTTTGGAAAACGCTATACAGTCTAGGAAGATCCTGAATCAAAAAATAAGGGAAGAAAAATGTATTCATTGGATTTAACAAAACTTAATACGAAAAAATATGGCAGCAGTGCAACTAGAAATCGTAACTGTAATAACCGTCAGAAATATTGACTCTGAAAACATAATCTAACCTACAGTAGCTGGACAATATTTCCTATGATCTGTATGATTTATCCAAATGTAAGCCTCAGGATGACGTTACTGTCACGAACACGAGGGAATTCTAGCTATTACTCCAAGATTACGCAATTCTGAAGTGAAAGCACATTTAGTGCATCCACGATGCGTCATTTACCTTTCAAAGGATGCAACATCAGTGGCGCATGCGGCCATCTGTAGCATGCGACGTGTCTTGTATCTATCAACCTACTAAAACTAAACTGGTCTCTGACTGACTTTAACCAGTCGAAAACTTCCCCAAGTTTTCGTGAAGCGGAAGACTGTATATGTCCCTAGGCAAAGACAAAATTGCTCTGTACACTCGCCGATGCTGGGCGAAGTGCACAATACTGCCCTCAAAGTCCCTTAAAAACGTTTACTAGAACGACTCGTCTCGTTTTCTCTTCTTCGGAGATCTACGAAGGATTCAGCACAAATATTGCTGAAACAGAGCATCGTGAACCACAATTGTTCACAGAAAAACCTCTCTCTGCGTAACCACGGGGCGTGAAGTTCCCCGTGCAATACTCGATTCCTCTCGAGAGAAGAGGGCCTCAATTATCGATCCGCAATTGATAATCTTATCGTGAAGTTCCTCCAATGTACCGCGGCCTTGCCTCGCACCAGTACTGGTCTCGGCAAATGTGAGCACTCGGTACATTCTTACTTGCGCGTTAGAGTCAATCAGTCGTAATAACTTCGCCTTCTCCCTCCTTGCCTTCCTTTTGTTCAGTCAATGTCCGAATTTTTGTGAGCATTTCTTGTACATATTTACCTGTATGCAAATTAGGAAGCGACTTTTAAGATCGTGTACCCGAAAGCTACTTGTGTGCCCATTGTTCATTGCACTCCTCATTGCGCAAATCAAGCTAATTACGTCTAAAGTAAGGTATGTACCATGTCAATCTAATCGGCGTGTCGTGGAGAATCACAAGAGAGTTGATAAAATACCCTGTTATATTAAGCATTTATTTGTACGTCTTTGAATGTCTTCCTTTTTAGCTGTTGTTCTGTAATGTTTATAGCTTCTTCTGTGAGTATGTGTGTGTACATGGAAGTAATGACGAAATAAAACAATTTTGCTGTTGAGGGAATGCAGGTATTCATGATTTTCCCTACTATCTCTTCTGTGTTTCTGAGGTTTCTGTTTTTTGTGTATGTGTATGTTTTCTGTAGGAATGTGTGAATGTGACTCCCTAGTAAGTTAGATGGGGCTTTTCTGAAGCCAACTACTCGCTCGACTGGGGTAAGAGGTTTCAGGTTCTCTGTGTGTGTATGTGTATGTGATGCTTTTTAAGAGAGTTTTGATGTTATTTTGCTATCTTTATGTTGGGTCAGTGGTCAACGTTGTAATTTCGTTCTCTTCCAGGAATTTTTCTGTGTTATCATGTAAACTGCCTTTGTTATTAAGACTAGAGACTTTCCTTTGATCGGCTTGTTGAAGAGTGCATTGTATTGTTTCAGTTCTTTGTGATTATTTGTTTCATTCCTGTGTCACTAGTTCCCCTGTTAGACCTGCACGTGACATGTTGTTTTCATTTTATTTTAGTGTAATTATGAATGATGTTGTTGGCTGATCAGTTTTGTTGTAGTTGGGGTTCATGTTTGTTTGATGTACGAGGGCAGTTCAATAAGTAATGCAAAACATTTTTTTTCTCGGCCAATTTTGGTTGAAAAAACCGGAAATTTCTTGTGGAATATTTTCAAACAATCCCGCTTTGTCTCGTATAGTTTCATTGACTTCCGACAGGTGGCAGCGCTGTACGGAGCTGTTAAAATGGCGTCTGTAACGGATGTGCGTTGCAAACAACGGGCAGTGATCGAGTTTCTTTTGGCGGAAAACCAGGGCATCTCAGATATTCATAGGCGCTTGCAGAATGTCTACGGTGACCTGGCAGTGGACAAAAGCACGGTGAGTCGTTGGGCAAAGCGTGTGTCATCATCGCCGCAAGGTCAAGCAAAACTGTCTGATCTCCCGCGTGCGGGCCGGCCGTGCACAGCTGTGACTCCTGCAATGGCGGAGCGTGCGAACACACTCGTTCGAGATGATCGACGGATCACCATCAAACAAGTCAGTGCTCAACTTGACATCACTGTTGGTAGTGCTGTCACAATTATTCACCAGTTGGGATATTCAAAGGTTTGTTCCCGCTGCGTCCCTCGTTGTCTAACCGAACACCATAAAGAGCAAAGGAGAACCATCTGTGCGGAATTGCTTGCTCGTCATGTGGCTGAGGGTGACAATTTCTTGTCAAAGATTGTTACAGGCGATGAAACATGGGTTCATCACTTCGAACCTGAAACAAAACGGCAATCAATGGAGTGGCGCCACACCCACTCCCCTATCAAGAAAAAGTTTAAAGCCATACCCTCAGCCGGTAAAGTCATGGTTACAGTCTTCTGGGACACTGAAGGGGTTATTCTGTTCGATGTCCTTCCCCATGGTCAAACGATCAACTCTGAAGTGTATTGTGCTACTCTTCAGAGACTGAAGAAACGACTTCAGCGTGTTCGTAGGCACAAAAATCAGAACGAACTTCTCCTTCTTCATGACAACGCAAGACCTCACACAAGTCTTTGCACCCGAGAGGAGCTCACAAAACTTCAGTGAACTGTTCTTCCTCATGCACCCTACAGCCCCGACCTGGCACCGTCGGATTTCCATATGTTTGGCCCAATGAAGGACGCAATCCGTGGGAGGCACTACGCGGATGATGAAGAAGTTATTGATGCAGTACGACGTTGGTTCCGACATCGACCAGTGGAATGGTACCGTGCAGGCATACAGGCCCTCATTTCAAGGTGGCGTAAGGCCGTAGCATTGAATGGAGATTACGTTGAAAAATAGTGTTGTATAGCTAAAAGATTGGGGAATAACCTGGTGTATTTCAATGCTGAATAAAACAACCCCTGTTTCAGAAAAAAAAATGTGTTGCATTACTTTTTGAACTGCCCTCGTAGTTCCACCGTCATTTTCATAAGTTTGTAAAGAGCTTTACAGGGAATGCCTGGCATGGCTTACAATCATTTTATCGTGAAACTCTTCTATCAGTCTGTGTTCTTGTGTTTAGATAAAACAACAATATGGGATTGGGGGTCCGCTTTGGTTACGAAAAAGGCGCAAAAGTTATGTTCTTCTGTGTCTAAAAGCAGCTGCAACTCGTCCAACGAATGTGAGTACACGACAAACTACGTAATAACCTGTTATACACCAAAACTGTATCCACAACACTAGCGCAATCCAAACAATATAACGCTGACATACACAAGTTCACGTTTTCGTATTTGTTTACTAACAGCCACAAATTCAGTTGCAGATGACATTATGTACGCCGAGGAAACGACAACAGAAAAACTGAAAATATGCCGGAAACAGCGGCAACAATGGTAAAAACCATGCTGTGATATAAAGTAAATAAATTATTATGAAACTATTCATGGAACACTATATTTGGAACCAACCAGTACACGTGTGATAATGTTCTACAATGTTCATAAGAATGCATTTTTGCTTATTTTACCATTACAAAAACCCACTGATGGTGGCAATATTATCACAGAAACTAGTTTTAGTTTCAGTAAATGAAACACATAAGTGTTTTCCATAAAGACGGACCCATAATTCCATATTGTTAGCAAAGCAACCTTCTTTTACATTAAAAGCAAGGACAATAACATTAAGAGTACAGTGGCAATTACATTGTTAAATGGGGAGGATAGACCGAGTAGGTGGAAAGACTACATTGAAGTCCTCTATAAGGGGTAAGATTTGTCTGATGACGCTATACAACAAGAAACAGGAATGGAAAGGGAAAAGGTAGGGGATCCAGTACTACGATCGGAATGTAAAAGATCTTTGGACGACTTACTTTCAACTAAGGCAGAAGGGATTGATACAATTCCGTCGAAATTTCTAAAATCATTTGGGGGAAGAGGCACCTCAATGAATACACAAGTCTGTATGTATAATGTATGAGACTAGTAGTATACCATAAGACTTTCGAAAAAAAAAAAAAACATAAGCCACACAATTGCGAACAAAGCAAAGTCCGACAAGTGTGAGAATTACTGCACAATGAGCTTAAAAGTTCATGCATCCAAGTTGCTGACAAGAATATGATGATGATCAATTTGGGCTTAAGAAAGAGTAGAGATACCAGATAGGGATTTATGAGGATTGGTTGACAATGGAAGCAAGTAAAGAAACAGCAAGACACGTTCATAGGATTTGTCGACCTGGATAAAGCGTTCAACAACATAAAATGGTGCGAGATATTCGAAATTCTGAGGAATACAGGATACGATATAGGGATAGACGGGTAATATACAACATGTACAAATACCAAAGAAAATAAAAGAAAGTTTCATAGTACTATTATAATTCATTTTATAAAACTGCGCAGAATTAATTTTTTCCGTGAATGTACATTTAGCGCGTAGTATCTTTTAGCTATGCGTTAGGAGACAAACGTTTTGGAATAATAACGTGGGAATGATGTACAGACATCAAAAATTCGTCAAACACTGTCTTCCCTTCTGCTATGTCCGTCCATGTTAGTGATATAGCAAATTAAGTTACATGAATTTTGCACTTACACAATAATTTGCGTTTCTTAAAGTTTTGGCATTATAAAATTGTTCGAGTACATCGTTTTTCTGTTTAAAATCCGTAGTGGAGTTGCATACCCATTTCTTCATGCTTTTTATTGTTGTTATTTATCACTGAAGTTGTATTTATTTTAATTTAGTACCATATTACTTTACGTTCTATCTGTGAATGTAAGTGATAAATAAACGCTGTCAGTGTGCACTCCTCTTCACATGCTTAGTTTTAGCATTGCAGTTTAATAAGATTACGTCTTTTGTAAAATGTAATGTGTACATATATCCTTTTTTATGTGACAGGATACATGACTATTGGGCCGCCTAGCTTTCACTTGTTTTCTTCCCCACCCCTATCCCTTCCCTTAGATTTTGGCTTTATTTTTATTACAGTTCTCTTGTTTTTAATGTATTGTAACGACATCTTTAATGGTCTTTGCTGTACATCGTCCCATACATATTTTTATTTTTTTATATAACACGACGCGTGTCTACAGTGCGTGTCTAGCTTACATCTATTTTTCCCCCCCACATCCATCCTCTATTTTACATTTAGTTTTCGTTATTATTGTATTTATCATGTTTTCGATATATTGTAACGACGTATTTTATGGTCTTTGGTTTGTAACGTGATTTGTGATACGCTTTGTTTTTAAGTAACTTTGCATCTGTATTTGGCTCGTCGAATGCGTTCAACGCTACCTTGAGTTGTTATTAGCGCCTTCCGGTGGCCACGTTTGTTAGTTTGTACGTAACGTCATATTTTCACACCCACGAGGATGACATGGGCTCTACCATAATCCGATTTCTCAGAAACTTCGTTCAGTGTAAGAGGGATCAAAATAAGCAAACACGTGTCTCGGCTTAATCCGTAGATTATCGTTTCTGAGAAAACGACGGTCAAAGTTTTCGAGGTATTTTCCACGTAATTTGTGTGTCTTTTACTGCGGTGTATCTTCAGACGAAATGGTGGCACAATGGTTAGCGGCGCGGATTCTTAATTTTGTTCCCTTTTTTCGAAAGGGCACAAAATTACTACACGAATTTTTTCCCATTGTATAATGATATAACGTTGTCTTTATTCGACTACCAGTTGTATGCCAGATGAGTGAATTTTTTAAAAATGAGAAAATTATTTGAAGTTGTTTGCTGTGGAATCCCTGCAGTGTATATTGATTCATAATCAATTACAGTCGCTAGTTTTTATAAAAGTTATTGTCTGTGCGTGGTTTGCCGCGAAATTACTGTCAACGTTCGAAATCTTTGACCGCGTTTTATAGAAACAGTCGAGACTACGGATAAGCCGGGGAAATCCTTTTCCACTGAGCGAAATTCCTGGGAAATCGGGTAATGGCACTAGCCGTGTTCTCCTCGTCAGTTGTACTTCGATATTTGTACTGTACTTGGAGATGACACCATGTCGTGTGCATGAAGCTTCCTAACTCCTTTGACATGTTCATTTTATGTTCTTCTAAACTTTTTCAGTTTTATTATTTAGTAATTTCTTTAAAAAAAGCAGTGCCTCTCAGGACTTTCTTAACCTGAAGACGAGTTTACTCGAAACACGTCAGTAAAGTCGAGTTGCTGAACATCAAGTAACTAAAATTTTTCTACATCGAACATGACAGCAGTGCATAAAAAAGCTCCGAAATTATAAAATGGCCGCATGAATCATGCTCAAAAAAAGTAATATAAAACACTCCAAACATACATTATGTGGTCAAAAGTATCCGGACACCTGGCTGAAAATGAGTTCCAGGTTCGTGGCACCATCCATCGGTAATTCTGTAATTCAATATGGTGTTGGCCCACCCTTAGCCTTGACGACAGCTTCAATTTTCGTAGGCATACGTTAAATCAGTTGCTGGAAGGTTTCTTGGGGAACGGCAAACCATTCTTCACGGACTGCTGTACTGAGGAGAGGTATCGATGTCGGTCGGTGAGGTCTGGCACGAAATCGACGTTACGAAACATCCCAAACGCTGTGGGATTCAGGTCAGGACGCTGTGCAGGCCAGTCCATTACAGGAATGTTATTGTCGTGTAATCACTCCGCCACAGGCCGTGCACTATGAACAGGTGCTCGAACGTTTTGAAAGATGAAATCGCCATCCCCGAATTGCTCTTCAGCAGCAGCCGCTCGACCATGAAATGCAAGTTTTCCCTCCTTTCGCCTAATGTCATAGTACTTGCAGTGGATCCTGAAGCAGTTCAGAATTTCTGTGTGGTTGTCTGCCTATTACACATTACGACACTCTTCAACTGTGGGCGGTCTGTATCATTCAACAGACAAGGTCGGCCTGTACGCTTTTGTGGTGTACGTGTTCCTTCACGTTTCCACTTCACTATCACATTGGAAACAGCGGACCTGGGGATGTTTAGGAGTATGGAAATCTCGCGTACAGAGGTATGACACAATTGACAGTCAATCACTTGACCACGTTCGAAGTCGGTCAGTTTCGTGGAGCCCCCCCCATTCTGCTCTCTCACGGTGTCTAAATGACAGTTGAGGTCCCTGATATGGAGTACCTGGTAGTAGGTGGCAGCACAGTGCACCTAATATGAAAAACGCATGTTTTTGTGGGTGCCCGTATACTTTTGATCACATAGGGTGTATGTGGCACGATAAGAAGATCATTAAGAGTTATAAGCAGAAAGTTTATAACGTCATGGCACTAAACGAATTAATACTTGGAGCATAAAGTAAGACATTAAGGTCAAAAGACCCAAAATAACTTGAAACATCGATATTAGGTTCCTTAGATCAATGAAAGATTGCAGAAGAGAAGACAAAATAAGAAACGAAATAAGGAAATGACTATAATTAACGGAAAAATTAGTTCAAGGAATGTATAAATGGAAAGAGCATGTAGTGCGTATGTCACCAGAGAGCATGTGTTGCATATGCCACCTGGGAGATGTCTCGACAAGCAATGGAATGCAATCCCATTGGAAGAGATGGTGAAGCCGGAACAGCTGATGAGTAATCCTATACCGCAAGAAGAAGAAGCTTCTATATTACACACATCTATAAGAAATTCACAGGACTCATCTAATCTTTGTCATCATCTACATAACTGTGAAACAGTGGAATCTGCAGTTGCAAATTCTTGACTTGTAAGCTTTGGATGTAATGTAATTTGTATCTCAGAATAGTACAACATAGTTTTAGTTACGACTAGGCCTATATTGGTTTCAGTGGCAACTAAAGTGGTTATTGTTTCACTGAAATATGTTGTAAGTAGAATAATCTGCAAGATGGACGATAAACAATGGAAATCTCCCCATTCTAATGTAATTCATTGATTACTCAAACGCACATTACTGAACTTCAGAGTACTTTTGCATCTTATAATTTGCAATTGCTGCTGTCGTAGGTATAATCTGGATTCAACAGAACAATCTATTGTACAAACGGCAACCACCTGCATAAAAAGTAAAAATAACACAATGAAATGCGTCTGATACACACCTGTGTTCTAACTGAGCACTCCCTTGCACAAAAGAAAGTTTGTTTCAGAAAGAGTCACGACATTTTACAAGACTAAATCTTGTACTCGAATGGATACATGAACTTGAAGGCTGAACATAGTAACTCCCAAATTAGTAGGGGACGTTTTGACAACTGCTAGGTTCAGGTATTGAAGTCCAGTGTTGGTGATAGGTTGCCACCAATTCTATTCAGTTTTTCGCTGGGTGGAATGGCCAAACGTTAAGAGACATGGTTACTGAAGATGTAAAACTGGTTACAAAATAAAACGTTATATCAGAATAGAGTACCTAGCATCTTCTGATGGTATTGCATTACTCCGTGGGAACTAAGAAGATACAAAATGGCTCTGTAAAATGCTGTAGTTACAGCAAAAGCTGACCTCAAAATACCGTATGCTAAGACAAAGCTGCTGAGTGTAGAGACCACCTGGAAGGTTGGAGATCATATTTTGGAGATTATGGAAAGCTTCCGTTGCCTGTGGCAATACATATCAGGCAAACCACATACCAAGAAGAACATAACAGACGGGACACAAATGCTGCATAAATTACGATGTTGCAAAGACAACCTATGGAAGGAAAAACCTATTCTGGAGCGACAGAGTCATAAATGTCAATATATTGCATCATACGCAGCAGAGACGATGACCTTGGGAAAGAGAGCTAGTATCCGGCTGGGGGAACGAGGGACAAAATTTCTCGGAAGACATCATGGTTATGTAAAAACAAGATGAAGCCTGGATACGTTGAATCAACTTCCACCATGATACAAAAGGGGAGACTCAGATTCCACAAGTATATCTTGAGGGTCTAGGACAACTGTATGAGTGAGAAGAAATATAAGGAAACCCACTCAAAAGGGAGTAACTGGGCAAAAGAAGACAGAGGATATTGGAAAACAAATGGAATAAGCCAAAAATGCGTATGCAGCAGTACAGGCTGGGTCCAGTTATTGGAATATAATGCATGTTTATAGGTGAGCTGGTACCAGAATCAAAATTAAGATCGCAGAAGCAGAGAGAACCAGGAGAAGCGAGGGAATGGAAAGGAAGAAGACGTAGTGAACAAGTCACCCGCGATCCTAAAGGATCGAATCGAACGAAATAATAATGAGAGAAATAACTTTGAGTAAATATTAACGTAAGTCTCGAAACTAAAATGATACCTTGGTGCCAGCTGTAAGTTGGTAGTTCGTGTACATGTCAGTAGCGGCCTCCCTGTTACATACCTAGCTCACTTGCTCTCTTGTTCATTAGCCAGTGTGAGTCAACTCGAAATAGAGATGACACAGCAGCAAAATGCGTTTTGACTTCTACTCAATACGTGCAATTCAGTCACAATAATGCGGCGTCATATGACAACGAACTATCGTAACGATGGATGGGCCACAAGGGGCGATAGGAACCTTGCAATATATGACTATTTTGTGCGGATGTCGGAAAGGATTTGATTATCTGCCTTATCTTACAACAACATAGACTGAACGGCGTTGTCGCATAGTAACAACACTAAACGCATTAACTCCAGAAAAGTTTGCGTACTTGTACAGTTGGGTATTTTTTTATTAATAATAAAAAGCTTTTTAGACCTACGCATAAGTTAGTATTTACGAAAAGCTTCTATCTTCATGAATGTACAAGTTACCATCATTACAAATCCCTGTGGTCATTGCTGAGCATCGTGGCCCGATGAACCAAGCATCTCCATCCTGAACGGCTATGAGCTTCTCTTAGAGCCTGCTGAAGAGGCAGACCAGAGATCTTCTTTATCTGATTAATCCGCCTGTACGATTCACTTCCCCTCGATCTCTTGTCCTCAGTCTTGTCTTCCATGATTATTTTCCTTAGCTTTCCTCCATCTCTTCTCACTATGTCGCCAAATAATTGGAGATTCTTCTTGCCACAAGAAGAAAAGCACGTGCAGATATTGGATTTCTCAATAACGGACGCATTTGTTATCCTTTTAGCAGTATCCTGCGCCTGCACCAAACCTCACATTCGTCGATTCGTTGTTTATCTCTGGCTTTAGCGTCCATGTCTCACAACCATAAAAGAAGGCGAAAACCACTGTAAGTAGCCTGTCTGTAGATTGGCAGCTCTATAGTCTGTGTTAATATCGCTGACACCGCTCTGCGCCCTCGGCAAGAGATTCTGTGGTTGGATGGACTAGCAGTTAGCGAGTGGGTAGAGAACTGTGCGGACATTAAAAAACTGAACAAACAACGTATTCAGAAAATTTTACCTTAATCCTGTGACATCGACTTCTAAAAATTATGGTTGTCAATAATTTCACTGCCCAAAAATTACCAATCAAACATACAATTCCTTGCGCCTCACTTTACAGTGCATGTCCTACCAACACAGTGTCTCCGCAGAGCGACATCAGTGATATTAACACAGTCTATAGCGCTGCCAATCTGCAAGCAGGCTACATACACCACGAGTGATTCAAAAAACCGCACCTTCGTGTTGTTCGATATTGCTCTATTCCGCTAGATACTGGTGAGCTTCATCGCAGCCATCGCCCTAGCTTCATCCGAGTTCTTATCGCACCTTCGCAGCTGCCCGTTTCACAAGATGGTTAACCGAAGAGAGATGAACGAATGCATTACTTCCAGTTCCTTTAATCGACCTTTGAGTTGAACCAGTACTCCTCAATCAGCGATCATGAGCTAGGACTTGCTGAGATTGAGGTCCAGTCCATATGATATCCTAATGTGTTTTGTTGTTGTTGTTGTTGTGGTCTTCAGTCCTGAGACCCGTTTGATGCAGCTCTCCATGCTACTCTATCCTGTGCAAGCTTCTTCATCTCCCAGTACCTAATGCAGCCTACATCCTTCTGAATCTGCTTAGTGTATTCATCTCCTGGTCTCCCTCTACGATTTTTACCCTCCACGGTGCCCTTCAGTACTAAATTGGTGATCCCTTGATGCCTCGGAACATGTCCTACCAACCAATCCCTTGCCCCCTCCTCTTCTCCCCAATTCTATTCAATACTTCCTCATTACTTATGTGGTCGACCCATCTAATCTTCAGCATTCTTCTGTAGCACCACATTTCAAAAGCTTCTATTCTCTTCTTGTCTAAACTATTTTTCTTCCATGTTTCACTTCCATACATGGCTTCACTCCATGCAAATACTTTCAGAAACGACTTCCTGACAGTTAAATCAATACTTGATGTTAGCAAATTTCTCTTCTTCAGAAACACTTTCCTTGCCAGTGCCAGTCTACATTTTATATCCTCTCTACTTCGACCATCATCAGTTATTTTGCTCCCCAAATAGCAAAACTCCTTTACTACTTTAGGTGTCTCATTCCATAATCTAATTCCCTCAGCATCACCCGACTTAATTCGAGTACATTCCATTATCCAAGTTTAGCTTTTGTTGATGTTCATCTTATACCCTCCTTTCAAGACACTGTCCATTCCGTTCAACTGCTCTTCCAAGTCCTTTGCTGTCTCTGACAGAATTACAATGTCATCGGCGAACCTCGAACTTTTTATTTCTTCTCCATGGATTTTAATACCTACTCCGAACTTTCCTTTTGTTTTCTTTACTGCTTGCTCTATATACAGATTGAATAGCGTGGGGGAGAGGCTACAACACTGTCTCACTCCCTTCCCAACCACTGCTTCCCTTTCATGAACCTCGACTCTTACAACTGCCATCTGGTTTCTGTACAAATTGTAAATAGCCTTTCGCTCCCTGTATTTTACCCCTGCCACCTTCAGAATTTGAAAGATAGTGTTCCAGTCAACAGTGTCAAAAGATTTCTCTAAATCTACAAATGCTAGAAACGTAGGTTTGCCTTTCCTTAATCTTTCTTCTAAGGTAGGTCGTAGGGTCAGTATTGCCTCACATGTTCCATCATTTCTACGGAATCCAAACTGATCTTCCCCGCGGTCTGCTTCTTTGTGTTTTTCTTTTGTTAACAGTTCAGCAAGTTCGTCTTCGGTGGTGGCTAAAAGCACAGTGTCATCAGCAAATCGAAGACTGTTAATAGATCTACCAGATCTACCACCAATTGAGATGCCTTTAGTATAATCATCAACAGCATTCGTAATGACGAGTTCTGTATAGGTCAATTGTACAGCTGCGGGAGAGAACACAACCCCTATCTGACACCTTTTGATGCACTGAAGAGATCAGACCCGTCAGTACTCGCCTTCACGTCTCTGAGATGGCCATTGTACAGTCTCTTGATCATTGCAGACTATTATGGTGGGACAGCAAACTCTACATGCATCTGCTACAACTTTTTCCATACAACACAGTCAAAAGCCTTCCTACACTCATAGAAGCAGATGAACGCAGGTACACAAAACTCTCCCAATATCTCAGCTATTTATCGTATCTTCAGAATCTGTTCATGAGTTCCTTTTCCTTCATCAAAACCTGCTTGTTCTGCACATACGTGAGGCTGAATCTATGGCTGCAAGCGCAGTACAAGATGGGCACTACAATTTCAAGAGCAATGGTTCGGTAGTTGGAACAGTTCGTAACTCTTTTTTATGTAGGGGGATGAGGAGACACTTCGACCGGTCTTCCAGCCACTCTCATATTCTTGCATACACTGAACGCATCATATCACTACCTTCCTGTCGCATTTCCTTTATCATCCACTAGATATAACGGGTGATCAAAAATTCAGTATAAATTTGGAAACTGAATAAATCACGGAATAATGTAAATAGAGAGGTACAAATTGACACACATGCTTGGAATGACATGGGGTTTTATTAGAACCAAAAGAATACAAACGTTCAAAAAATGTCCGAGAGATGGCGCTTCATCGGATCAGAATAGCAATAATTAGCATAACAAAGTAAGACAAAGCAAAGATGATGTTCTTTACAGGAAATTCTTAATATGTTCAAAAAGATTCCTCAACAATGGCTCTAGTCGAGGAATAATGTTGTGAACAGCACTCTAAAGCACGTGCGGAGTTATGGTGAGGCATTGGGGTCTGATGTTGTCTTTCAGCATCCCTAGAGATGTCGATTGATCACGATACACTTGCGACTTCAGGTAACCCCAAAGCCAATAATCGCACGGACTGAGGTCTGGGGACCTGGGAGGCCAAGCATGACGAAAGTGGCGGCTGAGCACACGATCATCACCAAACGACGCACACTAGAGATCTTTCACGTATCTAGCAATACTTTGTTTTTTTTTTGTTCTCATAAAACGCCATTGCATTCCAAGCATGTGTGTCAATTTTTACCTCTCTATCTACATTATTCTGTGGGTTATAAAGTTTTCTAATTTATTCTGACTTTTTGATCACCCTGTACTTTCTAGACCAGGAGATTTGGTTCCTATGTAAGTTGCTCAACTGACTTACTTTTCCTACTGTTCTTAATCCTAGAACACAAATTTCCATAATACTGTTCCTACCTCGCAACAGCTTCTTCCTTGTTTCCGATAGGGTAGCCATTCTCTTCGTCTACCATCCACGTACGAGGGTTAAATTGATCGCTGATATCTGTGAGTTTCTTGAAGAGACCAAGTTCCTGACTGTTGACGATCTCACCCCAGATACCATTAATGAAGGTGATCTGTCCTTTGTGCAATTCCGTTGCTTTTTCTCTGCACAGGTTCTTATATCGGTCTTAATCCTGGGTGGTGTCGACATCAGTTTTCTTCGGACTGGTTCTATCTTCAATTAGTTGTAGTGTGGACTGTAATATCCTGTAAGTTATAGTCTTCTGAAATCGAATCAATCTTTTGGAATTTATCCACATACTCTTTTTGTTAGTGATTCATGAAAGATATCTCATTTGCATTTTTACGCATTGATTACGCTAGGACCGGCTTTTTTGTACGTCTTTAGGTTGACAAATTGTGCTGAAGTCAATATACAGGCTTCGATAACCTGGTTGTCGTATTTAATGTTGAAGACAACATCTGTATGACAATCAGACCATCTGTGTCTTGACTTCCTCTGTTCAACACGATCCAGATACTGTTTTTGGGCGCTGTGGTGTCAAATGAGAACGAACTGATGTAATAAAATTACCTATCGAAAGATACATCGGCCACATAAAACTAACGTGTTACAAGTTGTAGAACGCAGCTACCACTGCCACGTGAAGTCTTAGCTAATGTGTTGTAAGTTGTAGCAGGCAGCTACCAGCGGAGAGTGAAGGCCCAGCAGGCTGCGAGGTGAGCCGCCGCACGGTGGCTGGCCTGTCGCGGAGGGGACCATCCATCACACCGCGGCCTGGTCGTCGCCCCGCCCTCGGCCCCTGGTCGCCAAAAACCGACCGCAGCAGAGTCGCCCTAATCGAATCCTGATGCGACGTCCTCCACCAGCTCGCTGATCCACCGAAGTTCGCGGAAACTGCTCGCAACTTTTGTAGCTGCACCGTGATTCTTCCATTCCTTCGTTTATCCTTTCTCCCTTCATTCCTGTAGAATAAGTTATGACAGGTGCCCACAGTTTACGTAGTATTTCTTTCTATTTTTTTGCTTTTAACAAGATTTCTCACTTTATGTGAATTAATACAGATTTAATGATTAACTTCTCGAATGGCTGCAAATGTTCAGTACCGTCTGTTTACATCACATCATAATCTACATTCAGGAGTCCGCGGAATATTTGATAAGGTTCTGCCGGAATTGCATCTGACCCCGGATATATAGTTTTCGAGCTATCCAATATAGCATCTTTCGAGTCTTCGTCAGTGACCTCCAAAATGAGAATTTGTGCTTCCACCTGGCTTATTCTGTCTTGCCGGTTAGTTATTAATTCTTATTGTAGCTGTTCGTCGACGAGTTGATTGGACAGTAAAGAAGCAAAATGTTGTACGATTGCGTGCTTAATCTCACCGTGCGTTACAGCGTTCGTCCATCATCAGTTTTCAGGCCAGTTAAAATTTTGCGAGACCATCATTTTTCTTCTCAAATTGCTACGGTCGCAGGTTCGAATCCTGCCTCGGGCATGGATGTGTGTCATGTCCTTAGATTAGTTAGATTTAAGTAGTTCTATGGTCTAGGGGACTGATGACCACAGAAGTGTAGTCCCATAGTGCTCAGAGCCATTTTGAACAATTTTGATCCTCTCAAATTACGCGATATACTAAAGTCAACGCGTGTTGTGGTGTATTCTGTCGTCTCGACTTTATTTTGTAAACTTTTGATTGTGAACACCGGAGAGTCAAGATTTGCGCTTTAATCCTTGTGAGTCTTTCGTAGTTTCCCATAATCGCTTATCGATGTTTTTTTGTATACCAAAATCATTTTTCTCGCGTAGTGTATGAAAAATTTACTAATTTTGAGTTTGGCATATTGATCCACCATTCAGTAGTAGAATAGAGGTGAAGTTGCTTTCACATCCTCTTCATATGATGTGGAATGCCCCTGATACCAAGGGCCGGCCGATGTGGCCGAGCCGTTCTAGGCGCTGCAGTCTGGAATCGCGAGACCACTGCGGTCGAATCCTGCCTCCGGCATGAATGTGTGTGATGTCCTTACGTTAGTTAGGTTCAACTAATTCTAAGTTCTAGGGAACTAATGACCTCAGAAGCTGAGTCCCACAGTGCTCAGAGCCATTTGAACCATTTTGAACCTGATACCAAGAGTCTTGCAAGTTTGAGACGTTAAGTTTCCACGTAACTCTGCCTCTGTAGGTTCTTTGTGTTGGCATATTAATTCGGTATATGTACGAAACATGATCCAGAAATACTATGAGCCATACTTCGACCTGCAAAAAGTTATTTTCTAAATTCTGCGGCACGCATGTTCTGTCCAAAGGACTTGCCAAATGGCTGGTGATGTGAGTAAAGACAGGGGTCTCTCCGTAGATATACCTCCATAAGAGAATTAGTCGTGGATCTTTAACTTTACGTTCCAGTTCAGTGGACCTATTGCAATGGGCTATATGACTTTTTTAACGTACTCCGCTCTATGACGCTTTCTGACGGAGCGTAAACATTAGTTTATATGAATATATGAAGAGCATGTCCGAAAGAACAGATACCAATGGTGATCTTGCAGCTCTCGAACAATGAAATCCAGACCTTAGGCTACACGATAAATCAGTCTAATCTAAAAGCCATAAATTCATCTAAATACTTAGATATTACAATTACGAACAACTTAAATTCGAAGGAACACGTAGAAAATGTTGTGGGGAAGGCTAACTAAAGACTGTGTTTTGTTGGCAGGACACTTCGAAAATGTAACAGATCTACTCAGGAGACTGCCTACACTACGCTCGTCCGTCCACTTTCAGAATACTGCTGCGCGGTGTGGGATCCTTACCAGATAGGACTGACGGAGTACATCGAAAAAGTTCAAAGAAAGGCAGCACTTTCGTATAATCGTGAAATATGCGAGAGAGTGTCACAGAAATGATACAGGATTTGGGCTGGACTTCACTAAAATAAAGGCGTTTTTCGTTGCGAAGGAATCTTCTCACGAAATTCCAATCACCAACTTTCTCCTCCGAATGTGAAAATATTAAGTTGACACTGACCTACATAGGGAAAAACGATCAAACGATAAAATAAGAGAAATCAGAGCTCGTACGGAAAGATACAGGTGTTCGTTCTTTCCGCGCGCTGTACGAGACTGGAATAATAGAGAATGGTGAAGGTGGTTCGATGAACCCTCCGCCAGGTACTTAAAAGTAATTTTCAGACTATCCAAGTAGATGCAGATGTAGATGTTTACAGGGGCTGATAAATGTCAACGGGGATAGTTGAAAATATGTGCCCCGACCAGGTCTCGAACCCAGGATTTCCTGCTTTATATGGCAGACGCTCTCTCCGTCTGTGCCACCGAGGACATGGAGGGTACTCCAACTGCAGCGACTTATCTCTGGCGCTCCCCGTGAGACCCACATTCCCAACTTACTGTCCACACACTACATTTGTGGTGCCCCTAACCACTATATTCGTTACTCGCAGCAATAAGTCCACCGATTCCTGTTCGAGTTTCAGCATTGTGCATCCGCACTGAAGAAGATCATAAGCTGGTAAGCCTTACTTACATGAAGCTTACTTATATGAAGATGGTGTCCGCCTGCAAGCAGCTAATAATCTGGATTTCATTGTCATTACATTCTTCGAGAGCTGCAAGTTCACCTATAGTATCTGTTCTTTCGGACTCTTAACGGGAATTCTTACTGGAATCGGTAGATTGTCTGCCGCGAGTAATGAGTATAGTGGTCAGGGGCATTACAAATGTAGTGTGTGGACAGTAAGTTGGGAATATGGGTCTCACGGGGAGCGTGCCAGTGCTAAGTCCCTGCAGTCGCACTATCCTCTGTGTCGTCGGTGGTTCAGACGGATAAAACGTCTGCAATGTGAGCAGAAGAACCCGGCTTCGAGTCGAGATCGGGGCACGCATTTTCCACTGTCCCCGTTGATATTTATCAACTCCTGTAAGCAGCTAAAGGTGTGGTTTTCATCTTAATTTCATTTAATTAGTTTATTGTTATTTATTGTGCCCATTTTGCCTCTATTGGCCGCGCGGGATTAGCCGAGCGGTCTGAGGCGCTGCAGTCGTGTACTGTGCGGCTGGTCCCAGAGGAGGTTCGAGTCCTCCCTCGGGCATGGGTGTATGTGTTTGTCCTTAGGATAATTTAGGTTACATAGTGTGTAAGCTTTGATGAACTTAGCAGTTAAGTCTCATAAGATTTCACACAAAAAAATGGTTCAAATTGCTCTAAGCACTATGGGACTTAACATCTGAGGTCATCAGTCCCCTAGACGTAGAACTATTTAAACCTAACTAAGCTAAGGACATCACACACATCCATGCCCGAGGCAGGATTCGAACCTACGACTGTAGCAGCAGTGTGGTTCTGGACTGAAGCGCCTAGAACCGCTCGGCCACAGCGGCCGGCATTTCACACACATATGAACATTTTTGTTAGGTAGTTTGGTAATACCTTTGATTATTATACTCGCCCTTGTGAGAAGAGCAATACCCATTGGTCAAGCTCAATATCCGTCACTTTTTGTATAAAGATAACGTCAGTATCGCCTGCACACAGAAAACCTTCTAAATTTTGTACATGAAAAGAACTGTGTATTTTGTCCATATTTTACGAGTCGTGCTTATTAATTTATTCTACGCGACTAAATCTCTAAAAGCATTCTTAAATTTTATCTCGAAAGCTTGCTCCTTACCTAGATTATGATAATACTCGTCAGTTACAAACGGGTCAGACTCTCATCCTTTTTGTATGAGAAAACCATCCACGGTAGCCTGTTCTGTGTGAACATCAGCTTCTTTGGGGCCGGAGTTCGGTCTGCTTTAGTTCTTGAGAGTTACATCTTCATCCACAGTGGAGTGCTCTGTGCCGCCTGCTGAGTTTGTTAGCGTGGGGATTTAAACCGGATGCGTCCAGAGAGTGGCTTCTTTAACGCCGTTGTTCAGTTTCTTTCTTTGACTCCATTTCACTGGTGTCCTGACCTTCTGGTACAGAAACCGAGGGGTCTTGGGAAACAGGGATCAGTTTTTTCTTCTTAGGAGCCTGCTCACTTAATTTTCTCCATATTTCTTTCGATTTTTGACACAAAAGTGGAGCTGTTTGTTCCTCCCTTTGGTTCGTCAGCCTTAGTTTTTTATGTTCCTTGGGAGAATTCCCTCTGACATTTGTCAGTGTCCGAAATAGTTTTTGCTTCTTGTATGGTGATTTCATTAACGCTGCGGGGGCTGCTTCCTTAGTAGTTGGAAGCAGCTGGGGCGGCAGAACTTCGACTGTTTTCGGAGGTGGTCGGAATTCAGGTAGGTTGTCATCTATTAATGCAGTGATTTCCATTGCAATATCCATCTAATTAATGCCGGTAGTCTCAACAACTTCGGGGACCGTTGGTATAATCGGATGCGCTCGACTCACGGCAGCGTACGACCCAGGCAGTGTTGTCATAGCAGTGTTCGGTGCGGATGGGGCCAGGCAAATTAAGGCCTCACAAGGCCTCGGTTAGTCATCATCGATTACAATCGCTATCTATTAACAAACATTTATACACTGAGGGTTTACAATTAAAAGTACAGTTAGTCACAGATGTCCAGTGTGGGCTGTAATTGTCGTATGGCAGCGGAACTTGGTTGATATTCTAACGCTTTAACGCGGAATCGATTTACTTTGGAAAGAGTTAGTTCCAGTTTTGGCCACCAGCTGCAGATTTGGCACTGTCAATGCAACAAAGACGTATAGAAATGTTTCCGTATGTAATAGAATCAGGTAAGGAACGTGGACAGAAAAGATTAAACAAGTGGGAATGTCATAATGTGGATGTTCAGGGCTCTACCATCGGAGGAGGTTGATCCCTCAAGTATGCGGGGTAGGGTTTCTTATGGGGAACACCATTTATTTTTCAAACTGGGACACCTTATTATTTATCTTTTGGGAGCCTTTGGACACTATGTTTTGGTCCTTTAGGCCCACGTTCTTGGTATTTCTAAGGATATTTCTTCCTGTTATTGAGGTCTATCATCTGTAAGTTCTGGTACTCCTGATTGATACTGAAGTATTTCGTAGCTCACTAATCGTAATTTGGGATGGACATTGGTACTCATATTTTGTGCCATTGTGCTGGTTGAACTGTTGCCAAATCACGAAGTTGTTCACGGGTAGGTCTGAGCCGTTCGATCTTGTCGAAAAGTCTTCTTGTGGCGTTGCTGATTTGTATATCGACTGTCGGCATGTCAAGTTCTGCGTGGATTTGATTTGTGTTGGTCCACCATGGGAGGTTAAGAACGAGTTTTAATCATCTGTTCTGTAGTACTTGTAATGCTCTTCCGTTTCTTTTGCTGGTGATGCCCCACGACGAGCAGCCGTAGAGCATCATGGGTTGAACT
Source organism: Schistocerca serialis cubense (assembly GCF_023864345.2). Taxonomy (NCBI): domain Eukaryota; kingdom Metazoa; phylum Arthropoda; class Insecta; order Orthoptera; family Acrididae; genus Schistocerca; species Schistocerca serialis. The sequence goes on from NC_064642.1 coordinate 286,600,494, forward strand.
ATTGCTTTGTAGATGTGGAATTTGGTTCTGTGGTGCATTTCTTTGCTGGCCAGGAGAAGATAAATTGCATGTATTGTCCTGGATATTCGCTGTCTTTTGTCTTCAATGTGTTTCTTGAATAGCATCTTGTTGTCTATTGTTACTCCGAGATATGTGACTGTGGTGGTCCATGGAAGTTGTCTGCCGTTTAATTCGACGCGGTCATGGAGTTGCGGTCGGCGGCGGGTGAACATGATAGCGGTTGTCTTTTCAGGATTTATTTTTACTCTGTTGAGTTTTGACCAGTTTTCTGTTTTGTCAACTTGTTGCTGTAGTCTGGTAATTGTAGTTGAAAGTCGTCGGTGTGTGGCCAGAAGTGCTGTATCATGCGCGAATTGCGCAATTATAGAATTTTTGGTGGTAGGGATATCTTTGACATAAACTGTGAAAAGAGCAGGAGAGAGTACCGAACCCTGCGAAATGCCTTCTTGTAAGACTTTGTTTTCAAATCGTTTGCCATCAATTTCGACAAAGCATCTTCAGTCTTGTAAAAAGCTGTCGATGAGTCTGATGTAACAGGTATGTCGGTGTCTTCTCTGAGTTTTGTGATAAGGTTGTCTTACCATACTTTCTCATATGCTTTTTCAACATACAGGAAAACTGCGGCTGTGTATCTGGAGAGATCCATGTTGTTGGTGATGTACTCAGTAATTCTTAGTATCTGTAATTATGCAGATAGAGTTTCTTGGAATGCACATTGTTCTCGTCAGATTATATTGGCATCTAGTAGTGGTTGCCGGATTCGTGGAAGAAGGATTCTTTGGAGGAGTTTAGACATGGCTGGGAGCAGGCTGATCGGTCTGTAGTTTTCTGTTTTTTTTTTTTAATTCTTCCCAGGTTTGGGAATGGGAACGATTTTTGAGATTTTCCATGCTTCCGGGCCGGCCGCGGTGGATGAGCGGTTCTAGGCGCTTCAGTCTGTAACCACGTTGCTGCTACGGTCGCAGGTTCGGATCCTGCCTCGGGCATGGTTGTGTATGATGTCCTTAGGTTGGTTAGGTTTAATTAGTTCTAAGTCTAGGGGACTGATGACCTCAGATGTTAAGTCCCATAGTGCTTAGAGCCATTTGAACCATGCTTCCGGGAAATAATGGTTTCTCAGACATTGATAATTCTTGTAAGGAGGACGATGGGATTCCTTGGAAGGTTCTGAAGTTGGATGTTGGTTATCAGGTCCGGTCCAGGAGAAGAGTTTGTACCGAGTCTGTTGATAATTGTTTTCCCTTCTAAAGGTGTGGTTAGTTCGGTCGGTCGCGGGGTGGTGTTTGTCGTATATTCCGTGCTGTGGCCATGACGTGTTGTTCAAATTGGATTATGTCTTGCTGTGGGCGTTCTTGTGGTTCAACTATGCTTTGCTGTTCATAGGTTTCGCCTGGTCAAAGATGAGGTTGTTGTTGTGTAGTAGTGCCGGTTTGTGAGGTTTGGTTCGTCTGAGGTTTTTAATGAGATTCCAGTCATCTCTATAGCGAAGTTGAAGTGTGCTCATGCGATTTTCCCAAACTTCCGCTCTCCACTCTTGTACGCAGCAGTGAATTTCTTTTTTGAGTCGGTTTAGTTCCCTTCTGTCTTGTGGATTACGTTTTTGAAGCCATTGGCATCTGGCAGTATTCTTGAGATATTTGAGGTCTTGTATAAATGGTGAGAGAGTGTGGAAGTTTGTTTGTGGAAATATGGTCTTTATGGACGCTTTCCTGTAAGCTGTTTTGATTTTGTCTGTGAGTGTACCTATTGCTTCTTATATTTTTTGGTGTGACGTTAGATTCAGTGTGGGACGGATGTTGTTGTTAAGCCATCTTCGGTATTGATCCCAGTTAACTGTAGGTGTGCGTCGTGGTTGAGATGGTTCAATGGCATTTCCGATATGTCCAAGTACCGGAAGGTGATCAGAAGTGAGGTCTTGAAGTGTTCAGAGGTGAAGGTCAGGATCGAGGTTCTTTGTAATAAATATGTCGAGGACATCCGGTTGGTGGCGATCTATAAAAGGAATGTAGGTAACTTCTTCAGGGGCGGTGAAAGCAGCATGTAATCGTCCTTGTAGATTGTACAGTGTGTTCCCGCTTGCATTATTCCTTAGAGCGTTCCATGCCGTGTTTCTTGCGTTAAGGTCACCTCTGAGTTAGACGCGGTTATGGTTGTCAAATATTTGTAGAAGGTCATTCTCGTCGAATACTGCGCTGAGGCTGAGATATGCGGCCACCAGGGTTATTTTGCCTTGTGCTGTTTCTATGGTGATTATTGTTGCTTCTGAAGATGTCATTTGCGGTGTGAGTTCTGGAATGTGGCTGATGTGAGAACGAAGGAAGATGGCAGTTCCACCTCCCTGTCGGTTTATGCGGTCGGTTCTGAGACAGATCATGTTGCGAAGTTTTAAAAAAAATGTTGAAATGTGTATGAAATCTTATGGGACTTAACTACTATGGTCATCAGTCCCTAAGCTTACACACTACTTAACCTAAACTATCCTAAGGATAAACACATGCCCGAGGGAGAATTCGAACCTCCGCCGGGACCAGCCTCACAGTCCGTGACTGCAGCGCCTTAGACCACTCGGATAATCCCGCGTGGCGCCAAATTTATAATAAACAGACTAAATCCAAGCCAACGGCCTTGCCGCAGTGGTAACACCGGTTTCCGTCAGATCACTGAAGTTAAGCGCTGTCGGGCTGGGTATGGGTGACCATCCGGTCTGCCGACCGCTGTTGGCAAGCGGGGTGCAATCGGCCCTGAAGAGCTACATGATTGAGAAGTAGCAGCTCCGTACTCGGAAACTTACATACGGGCGGGGGAGCCGTGTGCTGACCACATGCCCCTCCATATCAGCATCTAGTGACGCCTGTGTACGAGGATGACACGGTGGCCGGTCGGTATCCTTGGGCCTTCATGGCCTGTGCGGGAAGAGGCTAAGGCCAGCAGTTGTCACCCTGCAAGATTCGAAAAGTCATAATGCTTTCTGTTACATAAAAACATCTTTTAATGAAGTGTAATGTATTTAGCACTGTCTTTGTTCTTAACTGAACATTTTCAAGTCCATGATAGCTGCAGTGCAACCAGGTGATTTCACGGGTTTTGGGGTATTGGGGATGGATCAGACAGAACGGAACATTGTGTTGCTGTCTGAACAGGCTGCAGCGTGGTTTAGAAGTTATATAAAGCTGAAAGGGTGTGAAACAATATACATCGCTAACGGTTGTGGTGAGATATCCCACTAATGAGAATGCAGAGTAACTATAATAGCAGAACATCCGCCTGCTTATCTCTCTATTTGCAAGCATTAATCACGACTTGCGTGGTCTGATGCTTTGCTACATCTCCTCCATTTCTCCCTGTCGTTGACATATTTTGGTCTTAAGCCAACAACGTGCATGTATCCCCCTACGTTGTCAGTCCATCTCTTTGCTGGTCTTTCTGGTGGTCTTGTTCCTCCTAGGTTGATGTGAAGCGCTGCTTTTGCAACTGAGTTGTCATGATTTCTCATGACGTGACCGTACCAGAGGAGACGGGCTTCCTTCATTTTGTCGGTGATCGCCGCGACACCAAACCTTTGCCGGACGTCTGTATTTTTTACGTGATCACATCGTGTCCGCCCCATGGACCATCAAAGCATCTTCATCTCCATGGTGTGTAACATTTTCTCCTGTTGTTTCGTCATAGAGCGACACTCAGTCCCATACATTGCTGCTCGGCGTACCATAGTCTTATATACTTTTGCCTTTAGATACTGAGGCATATTTTTGTCGCAAAGGACTCCAGTAACCTGTCTCCACTTGAGGGAAGCTGCGTTCACCCTCATCCTAGTATCAAGAGTTGTGTCGCAGCTTCATGTCTTGTTGACGAACCAGCCAATAACCGATCTGAGTAGCATGACCTCCACTTGTATAAGAAGCCAGATGTGTTGGCCTATTTTTAAAGTATGATTTAGCCACAATGAGATCATGAGCTTCTGCAACATCAAGTATCCGACACCCATCATCGTTCCACATACCGAATCCATGTCCTCCATGGCATCGCATATATCCTTCTTTGTGAGCCCCGACATGTCAGTTTAAATCTCCTCCAACAATAATGGACTCATCCTGGGGAATTTCTCGAAGGAGGGCGTCCAGACTGTTCCAAAACTTCTCCTTCTCATCCTCAGTGCATCCAGTTTGAGGTGCACAGCAAGATACGATGTGGGCAGTGATAGCTGTTCAATCAATCTTGATAGAGATAAGCCTTTCTGACACCCTGTTGACACTGGTGACATCGTTACAGAAGTCCTGGTCGACGACTATTGCTACGCCGTTTCGTATACTGGTACCATGATAGATGAGTTTGTAGCCATCTCAGATTTCTTTTGTCTTTGAACCTTTCCATTTGGTCTCTTGGATGCAGGCAATGTTGACACGTCTGTTTTTAAGCATTTCTGCTACTTCACGATGTCGGCCGGTCAATGCACCAATATTGAGGGTAGCAAATCTTATTAGTTGTTTAGGTTGGACTAACTTCCGCCTGCTTATAACTGAGATAATGGATCAACGACAAACTTGAGAAACGTCGAACAAATACACCGCTCAATAACGAACAAACTGAGATCAATAAAAAAAAGAAAAGAGCTGCGTGGTAACGTGCATGCTCCCCGAGCAGCGGGCCCGGGTTCGTTTCCCGGTCGGATTGGAGATTTTCTCCGCTTGTGGACTGGATGTTGTGTTGTCCTCATCATCATTTCATCCTCATCACCGGCGCGCAAGTTGCGCAATGTGGCGTCGACTGAAATAAGACTTGCACGTGTCGGCCTAATACCCCCGGATGGGGCCTCCCAGCCAACGATGCCATACACTAATTTCCATTTTTTTAAATATTTTACTTTCTCTTCTGCATTGTGAATGATTACTTCAGTATAAACACGGGTTCGACATACTTTCTTCTCTGATCCTAGGGAACATGTGCCCCGACACAAGCTTTCTCTTAGTACTGCTGATGATACTAAATTGAAATTCGTAAGTTGCCAGATACCGCGTATCCACACAAGGAAAATACGGAAACTCAGACGCGATGTACAGTATCGTACTGTAATCTAAGCAAAAGTTTTTCTGCAAAAGGTGAACTGTTCCTTAATCATAATTAACAGACCACAATGGAAACAAAATTCAATGCTAATTGTCAGTTTTTCGGTGTCAGAACTGGCAGATATGGATAATAGAAAGCAACTTGTAGAATGAATCATGCACTTTGTAGCGGAGTGTGCACTGTTTCGAAAGTTTCCAGAGAATTAAAACTGTGTCTAGCAGCGGGATTCGAACGCCTCTTGGTGGGTAATGCTCCAAGTTATCCTGGCACGACCCTCTACCACACCCCTCAAACCACCAGTTTCAGCAGTACCTTGTTCCTACCTTCTAAACTTCACAAACGATCTCCTGCGTTCATTAAGAGAAACTCATTTGCACATTAACTTAAAAAAATGTCTGAACGTCCTGAGAGCCCTCCAGTGGAGTCTACAAAACTTAACTGTTGTGAACATCTTGAAATGCTGCAGGGCGTGGATGACTGGTACACGTGCTTGCGCAGTGTCGTAAAATGTTCTTTTTATATTTTTTGTTAATAATGTCTGCTTATATGTAATGGATGAAGTGTGTAACTCGAATTTCAGCACATAGTGGAACGTAGATCGTTTTATCAACTTGACCGCCTTAATCTCTAAAAGCAATCATTGGTCATTCTCCTGTTTTATTCGGTAAAATATCCCTTACGTTATTAATCTATGTCTTGCAATGAGCAGTACGATTGTATTCAGTCCTTCAATGGTGCCAAATGTTATCTAGATTGTAATTATGTCCTGAAAATATGTAAGGTAACTTAGTGATAAATTTGATCAATGCAAAATGTCGTTAAGCCTAAGTTTGTTGGTGAAGGAAGAGTGTATGAATGATCGTGTCGGGAGAAGGACGCGAGGGTCTGTGGAAACACGATGCGAAAATTTTAATTTACTGAGAGACATTTTGGTAACAGATTTGATTTTGGACTGTAAGTAGTTTCGGAAAGGGTTCCGCGAAGGCCCTTTTGGTTGTACTTGGCTAAGAAAATGCTAGGTGGAGGCTATGGGACATTAATTTCCTGCGTCACAGTATCGGGCAAATGCAGGTTATTGCTGTGTTAAACCCAATGATTATTAAAAGATTACGATGGTGGATTTTTATTGTGTGAGAGGTTGAAGTTTAATAAGTGATAATTCCTGTTAAGAACTGTGAAATGTGTTACTTAGATTCTAAACTGAGTCAAACTCTAATTTCTTCTTCAGGACTGTTTTAAGGAGAGTTTTAGTACCCGCGATGTTTTAGTATACGTGGCTATGTAATCAATATAGCTCTAACTACAACGAATCACTTTTTGAAATGTTCGTTTTTTGCAGTACCATTAACTGTTTTCTGCTCTGTTTTAACCACTTACCTAAAGTAAACAAGTGATGACGCGGTTCTGTTCACTTCGGATGGTTTGTCGAATGCTGTTGCCAAGTTGTCAATGAAATCCTTTTCTCGTTGTAAAAGTGAAACTTGACTGTTTGTATCACGTAAACTGCTCCAGCTTGATTATTTATTAATCATGTCCTTCTTGTTCTAGTTACAAATAAGTGTTTCTTGAAAGTGATTTTGTTTTTATCGTTTTTACTGGCTTTGATTTTGATTCTACTTTGGTAATTGCAAAGTTCATACTCACAAGCAAAGATCAACGTACACTTTTCTAAGTAAGTGCACCGTCTTTTCCTGACACCGGCGTATTTCGTAAAAGACAAGAGGTATGTCACAGGAGACGTACCTCGGGATGACAGAACCTCGTCGATGTTGCAGTAGAATCTGCGACCGCCACTCTTTCATCACAAAATGAGTGATCTCGGCACTGGCGTATCAGCAGTGTTTTAAAGTAGGGAAAAGTGCAGTTAACACTTCCCACAGTGAGCCATTTACACAGGTTTTCAACCAATGTTCTGGATTTTTTAAAGAAGTCATGAATAAAATATAAAGGCAGTAAACTATTTATATTACAATTTTAAACTTCATCAAAAAAATTGTTCAAATGGCTCTGAGAGCTATGGGACTTAACATCTGTGGTCATCAGTCCCCAAGACCTTAGAACTACTTAAACCTAACTAACCTAAGGACATCACACACATCCATGCCCGAGGCAGGATTCGAACCTGCGACCGTAGCGGTCACGCGGTTCCAGACTGAAGCGCCTAGAACCGCACGGCCACACCGGCCGGCCTTAAACTTTATCTTCCTAATACTCTTACGCAAGTTTTTCCTGAATGTCAATGATATTTTTGTGAATGTTATTTTTCTGCATTTTTGGAAATTGAATGTTTTTCCGAAAATAGTTATAGCTTCTAAAACTCATTCATTTCAATGTTTACAAAAAATAAGCATGTACAAAAGAACTTATTTTATTGAACGAAACATATGCATACAAGAAAAATTCAGTACAGAAATGCGGCTTTTGTTTTATCAAGCATAATTTACTCGAGTATGTTACTCTCTGAAACAGTGTTACGTAGAGATCCACATCACACTGCGTACTCCACCGTCGTGTTTCTTTTATTTCTCTTTTCCCTTGATGCATTTTGTTTACATGCTTTTCTGCAGACTGAAGCACTTCTATATCACCATGACTAGCTAGCTGTTTGTCTATGACCTTGATGAATCACACCAAAGATGTGTTTTCTGTTGTTTGTACACAACCCAGCTATTCACCACTGTAAAAAAAAAGTAAAAGAAAACAATCTTCCATCACTTCCGTGTCTTCCGACAGAAAGCACAATATCTTAATAGCTGGTCAACCATGTCTACTCCAGTTTTACCGTTGCTACAATCTGTTACAACAGCTGGTTTACATCTGTCTACTTGTTCTTCTTTGCTTCTGGTACTAGTTACTGTTGAATTTGTTCAGTGTGTGGTTCAGATACAGTACACATCCCTCGTCAATTTCAGTTTTACCGCAAGTAAACGTCTTTTCTTCCATAACATCATGTACCCCTTCCTCAGTTTCACAGTCTTCATTAGGTAGACCCTTCATATTTTTCGTTGCCTAAACCCGAGGTTTTATTCTGCCACAGAAAGTCCAACACAGCAGGGCTTGTGTAGAACCTGACCATGTAAATGCAGTGTGCTTTGCCTAAATAATCTCCACACAGCTTCCCAACTACAGACACTGCAGTGTTATATACATTGCATGCTTTACCTCTGTAAATTTCGGAGTTAAAAGCATAACGTGTTATTGAGTCACAAAGTAAATAAAGTTTGATTCTGCATTTATTTAGTTTATGTTTCATTTGTGACATCCATTTGTGGCTTGAAAATATTCTTACACTTTGTGACAAAAGAGCTGAAGGAAGGCCGAATTTTGTGTAGTGTATCACACAGCTTGGCTGACCTAGCTTCAGAATTTCTTGTTGTCATTCATGTGCAACAGAAACAAAATGGAAGTGAATGTGTCTCTACTCTTTAGCCTGCTTGCCCATGAAGAATTCGGAAGCACATCCTTTAACCAAAAGTCACTTATATTCAAAATACTATAGAAATATTTCATGTATATTATTGACGAACTATGCCACATAGAATTTCTATTCTCAGACTTCTTCTAATTCATTTCATGACAGTTTAGTCCTGCATTCCTGTTTCTGTCAAATTATCATTATTGAAAAATGCTGAGAAACATTAAAATTCAGTACAGGTTTCATCCAACTGCAAAGTTACACCACTAGCACTATTGACTCTCCCTCCGAACAGGCCTTGGAAGGCCCAACGGTACCGACTGAGCGCCGTGTCATCCTCATCCCATAAGGCGTCGCTGGATGTGGATATGCAGAAGCATGTGGTCAGCACATTACTCTCCTGGCCATTGTCACTTTTAGTGAACGGAGTCTCTACTTTTCAATCGTATAGCTCTTCAGTTGGCCTCACAAGGGTTGAGTGCACCCTGCTTTCCAACACCGATCGGTAGACCCGACGGACAACCATCCAGGTGCTAGCCAAGCCCGACAGCGCTTAACTCCGGTGACTTGACTGGAACCGGTGTTACCATTGCGACAAGGTCGTTGGCACTAGCACAATTGAACGCTGGTAAATCAGGCTGGTTGTCAGCTCTGGATTTGTTGCTCAAATCAGAAATTACATTTTGTGATGTATCAGGACGAGCAACAGTACTGAGACCCTCATCTTCAGCTGTCCATGAATAAGTAAATACACACATCAACAACTAAAAGAACAGATCAAAATATTTTGAGGTAATATTTGGTATTATAGTAAAATACCTATTACTTCTTAACAATGTTTTTCGATAGTGTAAATACGTATTAGTTACCTGAACAGTAGGATCTTCGTAAAATAGGTCTGGAGTTTCGTAATCAATATCCACATCACAGTTTTCCCCCTCCGATCCGTAGCAGCCATCAAAAACAACCAAGTTCGTAACACAACACAAACACCCAAAGTAAACCACGGAGTGAACTAAGCCGAAATCAGAGGTTAGGCGACCACGATCACACAAATCGATCGCGCGCTGGCTACACTCAAGCTGAAGACTCGTAGTTACCTCTGCCGGAAAGAAACGTGCAGCATAAGTTTTGTCCTACTAAAAATCATGGGAAACAAAGCAACATAAGGCAAACGGACTTCGTCCAAAGTGATGTGTTTGCGAGAACGTATTGTGTACGGGCTGATGTGGAAAGTGTTAATAAAGTCAGAAATACAAGCCCGTTAGTTTACCAATGCGTGCACATGTATTGTATTCCAGATACACAACACGTAAAGGTCGCTAACGGCCCGTACAATCGATACTTTTGTCACTTTAAGCTATACTTTACTGATTTAAGTCGACTGGTTAAAAATATTAGCATGTAAATATAGAAAACTGCAACTAGTCTCACAAATATTCGTTTATTCAATTTACTATCGTCAGACCTTTTCTGGCTTATCCCCTCACGTAGTTTTGAAGTAGAGGATATTGAATGTGCAACCGAGTTACTGATCACAATCGCCTCTACCACGGGTCCTTATACAGGTAAGCATCTCCATTACCGTCTCTGCGAAGGACTATGAACATTTTAATTACATAGTTAGTATGATTTAGTCAAATATTTGCAGTACCATCTCCAGTGTTACATTGAGTACTCATTCGTCTGAGCACCGTACATCTTGCGCTACTGCCTTTTAATTATCCATTACTTAAAAGCTGTGGCATGCAAGTTGAATATCTCACTGTGTGTCACAATAGAGGGCACCTTCATTGCGTGTGTACAAGTTACGCTTACTTCCGATAGACAGGAAGTGAATTCTGCATTTTGCTACCAAATCTATTTTGTGGGTGCAAAGACGTACTAGACAGTTGTTAATGTACTGTTCTGGCGAGACATCTTATCCGTATCGGCTTTATTAAAATTTGTCATACCTAACTAGATAGTTTAGCAAGTACATTCAAAGGACGAGATGTTACTGTTTTGATAGATTATTCCTCTCAAAAAGCACCGAAGGACCTACTGAATAACTTCCTCATCATGTGCATGAATTAAGATCAGTGACGTCACCAACCATCCCCTCTGAAACGCGGTCTGAAAGTCTGAAATCTGTTATGAAACTGCGGCAAAATTTGCAGTTTAGTGACTACTACTGCACGTCAAGCCATTCAAATACTAAGTACCAAATTTTCTGACACCACCACGATCTAAATAGCTGTCTTAGCGTCAAGGAAACCCCACTGAAATCAACTTTGGTCTTAGGCTAACTATGAAGTTACACAGCTGAATTGGAGTTGTTGTTTTGGGAAGACAACGGAATTCATTTGTGATGGCACCGAGCCAGGCGGTGCGCACGTATTCCTTGATACCAGAAACCTTTGTATGTTATGAGTGGTGGTTTGGATGAGGGTCATGGTTTAAGACGGCTCCCCAATGCATTCAGTGCCTCATATGGTTCATACTATGATGCTTCATGAGGGTAAGAGAGGTTTCTGCAAGTTATGTAATCCAAAATGTTAGGTATCTCTAGCAGTGCTGGAAACGTATTTTCGTTCTGTGTACAACATTCACAATCAGAAGTATCCAACTTGCATTACTCCAATTTGTGGACAATTTGTTGTTTCAAACAGGAAAGAGCAAGTTTTTAGGCGCTGCGCTAGTAGCTAGGAGAGTGTGTCCTACCAATTCGGTATCATAGCTAGGATCCAGATTGATATTACTGTTAAGAGCAGAAAAACATACCAGTTTAAACATCAAACACTTTTTTTTAATTTTTTACAAGATTCTTCTCTTCCGATTTGATTTATTTCGATGAATTACAATGTGTTATTCAAATTAGAGGCAAATTTGAAATTTTGATTTTCATGCGTAATCCGTACTAGGATTTATATTGCTTCAACTACAATGCATATATTAAAACATTTAACACTTTCGAATAGTTTTGTAAATACAGCTATGACCCTTATGTAACGTAGTTTGAATATCTGTTTACGGAGTAATCTAGAACTATAAGGAAATGTTGAATATTTACTCGACTGCATAACGTATTTTGTAACAAATCCCGTGACTGAGTTAAAATATAACTGCAAATCGTGCAATATGCGGCTTAATTGGGGAACAAACTAAATATATGATTCCTAGTCTGAGGAACGGCATTCATCCCCATTCGTTTAAGAGTTGTTTTCTGAAAGTAGATGCCACATTCAACTCTTTGCGCGTTGTGGTTTGTGAATATTGAGGACACATCCAAGACGAGATAATAAAATAACGTGGACTTGAAAGGAACCTCCCAACTGATGCAGCATTTTTCTCACATAGTGGTGAAATAAAGCCCTTCTGTCTGAGATAGACCCTTACAGATAAAGATTCATAGATGTGACCGTGTCAAAATACGAACGAAATCACTAAGTATTTTTCACACACGCACACGCACAGACACACACACACACACACACACACACACACACACACACACAGTCCATTGCCGGACTGGCGTGTCCGTGTACTACTCGTAATTTGATTTAAGATCATGAATACTTGAATTTTATTACCATCACCCATAAAAATAGTTGAAGATTACAATGATTCATGTCAGTGATTGCCAGAAATGAATCTTCTAATTCCTTATTAATCTCTTGTTCTTTCTGTAGGCGGTTTTGCATGTCATTCTGTCTGTAGTTCCATTGGTTAATCGATGAGCCAAACCAGATGCGGTAGGCCAGGCCAGTGACCTGATATTCTTACGGTTGCCCCGGGTAGGTTGTGGTCTTCCTTTTCAGATGAAAGCGCGAGGCAAGGTGAGCGCTAACAGCAGGAGCTGGACACCGCCCCAGTCGTCATCAGGGCCGGTACCGGCTAGTCACGTTCCTGCAGGTACGCTTGATTCTATGCGCCCTGCCTGATGTGGGTCCAAGTGTACATTCACATAGATAACACGGCATGACTAACACCTGCATTCGCGGAGAATCCTACTCTTTACATGCAGGCACATCAGGCAAAACGAACTTCAAAAGATCTTAGCTTTGAGCCGAAAAGTAACTTTCCGGGAATGCTAGACGAGGGGAGAGATAAACATTTTAGCGTAATGTGCGAAATCGATGGGCGGCTTCGTTAACAGGAATTCTTTATCTTGTTAATGCACTTGGCCGACTTTCTGTCACCGACTCATACGGACGGGATAATTCTGGCTTAAAAAGTTATAAGAGAGCTCCCCATTACCTAACCTAAAGAAAAAACAGGGGCAGGCGAAGTCAGGACACTAAATTCCTTACTTACATGAGACGCCACTTCCATACTTGGTTCCTCTAACAAAAAATTCATCATTATCAACCCCAATGGTCGATGCACTATCCTCTACCCAACGCAGTTTATGACGTGGTAGACCCCATACCTCTTACCTCTCTAACTCTCTTGAAGTCACTGAAACGTGTGCCCCTCTGTCCAACAAAACGTTATACTCTTTAATATTTATTACACAACGGGTGCTTTTTACCAATCGGACCACCCGTACCACTACTCTTATTCCAGTACTGCTGATCCATACTACCCGCAATGTTGTTTCCATTAAACCGTTGGTAGTTCACTCTACCCCTGTTTCCCTACAGCTGGCGCCATTGCCTCTTCACATGTCCTGTACATCCACAATTAAAATATCAGTCTTGGTTTCCTTTTGCAGATAAGTTTACTGAGCGTTGTAGATTTTCCTATAACCTGTATTTGGCCAAGATCGAAATGTAGAAACTACTAATTACTAGTTGCAACGGTCGTGTTCAGGTCAGAATACAAACATGTAGTATCTAAACCAAGAGAGTAGGTAAGACAGTTATTACAGTGTTAACATTCTTAAGGAAATGTTAACTTCTGCTAATATTTACAATGCAACTATATAAAGTTAGGTCTCTATCTTGTCTGGTTAACTTTTACTGACATTGCAACTGGGCGTCATATCTTGAAATTATTACAGCGATGTTTGTATTGTATGTATACACACGTATATTGTAAATACGACTGTGACTTGGCACGTACTTAAAGATTTTAACGTTGTAATGACTAACTGTCTTACTTATTCCCTTGGTTTAGGCACCACATGTTTCTATCCCGATATGGTGATGACTCTTTAAGCGATTGAAACTAGAAATCACTATTTTCTACGTATCGTTCTTGGCCTTAGAGGTGTAAATAAAATCTACAACATTCATGTTTACGGATCTCTATCTCCATGCTGCTCATATCAGGTAATTAAGTTAATTAAGTTGGTTGCATTTTTGCATCATGAGATTGTATAGCTCGTGCTTGCAACCAATCTACTGCATTCATTTTCCTTTGGCTGGTCAATCAATGTTTCATGCGGTGTGTATCCAATTTTCGTGTTAGGCAAATAGGTCTCTATACACTCAAAGGGCTCCAGTTAATCTATGTATGTAGTTTGAATACGTTCTCGCACCACTTAAGTATGCATGAATCGTTCTACAGCATTCCTTTTGCTTTGGTACCCCGAAATAGCTATTAGATTGATTCCATTGTTCTGGAGAAATTATCACCACCTGCCACTTGTTATCCGCAATTTAGTTACATTTTTGTTTATATTGGTAATGTTGTCGTTTTACGTTGATGACGCATGCTTTGTTTATTTGTTGTTACATCTTTGCAATTTTCAAGCTGCTAGGTTAGTTCCGTTATCGCTGCCGTGCTGTTGATAATGGCTGGTCCGCTGTCTATTTGCGCCATAGAAGAGCAACGTTCAGTGATATTTTTTTTTCGTGGTCGGAAGGCGTATCAGGGGCAATTCATGGACCACGATCAATGGACTGCACAGGTCACACTTTGTACGTGAAAGTCGCTTGCCCGGTATTGGCAGATAGATATGATATTGCAGTGCCTGTGTTATTCTGATTACGATGGAAAGTTCCTTGAATACGCATGGCTGACGAAATAACGAAAGTTTGGGTCTGGCGGTGAGTCATGAACGGATAGCCAAATGGTAAAGGCGACCACTCACGATAAGCGGGAATCTGGGTTCGAGTCCAGAGCCGGCACAAATTTTCATTGTCGTCATTCCATTCTACGTCTGATGGTTGTCCTTTTTCGGAATTGTGAATTCAACTAACGTTTCACGGGTGGTTTTCAAGTCATTTCGATATCAATTCGTTGTTGTAATGTAACACGCATCCCCCTCCCATCCCCCTCGAATGGGACTAATCTGTCTGGTCACAGTTAGTGATATTCTGAGTTAGTTTTCTGCCAGTTGGTGATTCGGCCCTTGGTTCTGATCACGATTCCTGCCGTTAGTTCTGTAACTGGTGTGGTAACACCCATGGAGTTTTTTGTTCCACCACCACTCGTTGTTTTTCCTCCCGGAATTCCGTTCATGGTCAATGTCATCACGCCGCTCTCAATGGGAGTTTTCCTATTGTTGTGGTGTTTGGCTGTCTCATGAATTATCACAAAAGCACCTGTCTTTTAGCCTGTTTGTATGACTGTGATTGTTAAAGTGTGATGTCCAACTATTGTTTTCTGTGCTGTGCTAATTGTCTTTCACCAAATCTAACACGTCGGTAGCAGACGGAAATTCAACATTCTGATCAGGGATGGTTACCAGCCTTTCTTTGATATTGAGGGATAATTTGCCCTTCATGTTTTTTAAGTCATCAGTGCGTGTCATTTCCTGGTACCAGTATTTCGTTTTGTTTATGTGTTTACGAAGAACAGTGACTTGGTTAGTTTGATTCGTGGAAGGGTTAAACACTTCCTTTCTTAATCGTTCTTGATGGCCCTTCGACGAGTACTTATTGAAAAAGGCTTCTCAAAGTCATTGTAAGTTAAATATTTTCTTGACGCGACAGTTGATCATAAGGTGGAGTCTCTGTGTATGAACCCTGTAAGGAATTTGATCGTTTACGTGTCGTTCTAGCTATCTGAGATGACTCCTCTAAATGATTTTGTGAAAACACCTAGATGTGCATCATGGCGTCCCAGTGGAAAAGTAGCCAACTGCCTCAGTCGGAGCATATTTTCCTCCACATGATAGATAGGAAGACTTGGTACTGCCCTCGTATGATACAGGGGTTGATAAATGAAAGAAGGATGTACGGAAGGGTTTAGGGAAATTCAGGAATACAGAAATAAAAGTCGCTGAGGAATGAAATAAATAGGAGGTGCAATGAAGCTAAGACGAAATGACAGTATGAAAAATGTGAAGATCTTGGAAAAGGTATGATTGTCGGATGGACTGATTCAGCATATAGGAAAGTCAAAACAACCTTCGGTGAAATTAAAAGAAAGGGTGGCAATTTTAAGAGGGCAACCGGAATTCCATTGTAAAATACAGAGGACAGAGCGGATGGTTGGAAAGAGTGCACTGAAGGCCTCTATGATGGGGAAAATTTGACTGATGTGATAGAAGAGGAAAAGGGAGTCGATTTAGAAGACATAGGGGATCGAGTATTACAATCAGAATTTAAGATAGCTTTGGAGGATCTAAGGTCAAATGACGCAGAAGTGGTCGATAACGTTCCATCAGAATTTCTAAAGTGATTAGGGGAAGTCGGAACGAAACGACCGTTCACGTTGGTGTGTAGCACTGGTATAATACAGTCTGACTTTAGGAAAACTATCATCCACACAATTCCGAAGACTGCCTGAGCTGCCAAGTGCGAGAATTATCGGACAATCACTTAATAGCTCTTGCGCCCAAGTTTCTGACAAGAAATGTGTACAGAAGAATGGAAAAGAAAATCGAGAATATGTTAGATGACGATCAGTTTGGCCTTAGGAAAGGTAAAGGCACCAGAGAAGCAACTATGACGTTGCGATTGATAATGGAAGCAAGGCTAAAGAAACATCAAGACACGTTCATAGGATTTGTCGACCTGCAAAAAGCGTTCGACAGTGTGAAATGATGCAAGATGTTCGAAATTCTGAGAAAAATAGGGATAAGCTACAGGGAGCGACGGGTAATACACAATATTTACAAGAACCAAGAAGGATTACACTACTGGCCATTAAAATTGCTACACCAAGAAGAAATGCAGATAATAAACGGGTATTCATTGGACAAATATATTATACTACAACTGACATGTGATTACATTTTCATGCAATTTGGGTGCATAGATCCTGAGAAATCAGTACCCAGAACAACCACCTCTGACCGTAATAACGGCCTTGATTCGCCTGGGCATTGAGTCAACGGAGCTTGGATGGCTTGTACAGGTACAGCCGCCCATGCAGCTTCAACACGATACCACAGTTCATTAAGAGTAGTGACTGGGGCATTGTAACGAGCCAGTTACTCGGCCCCCATTGACCAAACGTTTTCAATCGGTGAGAGATCTGGAAAATGTGCTGGCCAGGGCAGCAGTCAAACATTTCCTGTATCCAGAAAGGCCCATACAGGCCCTGCAACATGCGGTTGTGCATTATCCTGCTGAAATGCAGGGTTTCGCGGGGATCGAATGAAGGGTAGAGCCACGGGTCGTAACACATCTAAAATGTAACGTCCACTGTTCAAAGTGCTGTCAATGCGAACAAGAGGTGACCGAGACGTGTAACCAATGGCACCCCATACCATCACGCCGGGTGATACGCCAGTGTGGCGATGACGAATACACGCTTCCAATGTGCGTTCACCGCGATGTCGCCAAACACGGATGGGATCATCATGATGCTTTAAATAGAACCTGGATTCCTCTGAAAAAATGACGTTTTGCCATTCGTGCACCCAGGTTCGTCGTTGAGTACACCATCGCAGGCGGTCCTGTCTGTGATGGAGCGTCAAGGGTAGCCGCAGCCATGGTCTCCGAGCTGATAGTCCATGCTACTGCAAACGTCATGAAATCGTTCGTGCAGATGGTTGTTGTCTTGCAAACGTCCCCATCTGTTGACTCAGAGATAGAGACGTGGCTGCACGATCCGTTACAGCCATGCGGATAAGATGCCTGTCATTTCGACTGCTAGTGATACGAGGCCGTTGGGATCCAGCAGGGCGTTCCGTATTACCCTTCTGAAACCATCGATTGGATCTCGACCAACGCGAGCAGCAATGTCGCGATATAATAAACCGCAATCTCGATAGTCTACAATCCGACTGTTATCAAAGTCGGAAGCGTGATGGTAGGCATTTCTCCTCCTTACACGAGGCATCACAACAAGGTTTTACCAGGCAACGCCGGTCAACTGTTTGGGTATGAGAAATCGATTGGAAACTTTCCTCATGTGAGCACAGTATAGGTGTCCTCACCGGCGCCAACCTTGTGTGAATGCTCTGAAAAGCTAATCATTTGCATATCACTGCATCTTCTTCCTGTCGGTTAAATTTCTCGTCTGTAACACGTCATCTTCGTGGTGTAGCAATTTTAATGGCCAGTAGCGTAATAAGAGTAGACGATCAAGAACGAAGTGCTCGCATTAAAAAGGGTGTAAGACAGGAATGTAGTATTTCCCGCCTACTGTTCAATCTGTACACTGAAGAAACAATTACAAGAATGAAAGAAAGCTTCATGACTGGAACTAAAATTCAGGGTGAAAGGATATCAATGATACGATTCGCTTATGACACTGCTATTCTGAGTGAAAGTGAGGAAGAATTACACAATATTCTGAATTGAATGAACACTCTAATGAGTACAGAATATGGACTGAGGGAAAGTCAAAGAAAGACGAAAGTAATGAGAATCAGTAGAAATAACAACTGCGAGAAACTTAACATCAGGATTGATGGTCACGAAGTAGATGAAGTTAAGGAACTCTGCTAGCTAGGCAGGAAAATAACCAGTGATTGACAGAGCAAGGAGGCCATCAAAAGCAGACTAGCACTGGCAAAAAGGGTAATCCTGGCTAAGAGAAGGCTGCTAGTGTCAAACATAGGCCTTAATTTGAGGAAGAAATTTCTGAGAATGCACGTCTGGAGCACAGAATTGTATGGTGGTGAAACATGGACATGGACTGTAGGAAAACTGGAACAGAAGATAATCGATGCTTTTGAGATGTGATTCTGCAGACGAATGTTAAAAATTAGGTTGACTGATAAGGTAAGGAATGAGGAGGCTCTGCGCATGATCGGGGGGAAAGAAAGATGTGGTAATTTCTCTGCCTCGTGATGACTGGGTGTTGTGCGATGTCCTTAGGTTAGTTAGGTTTAAGTAGTTCTAAGTTCTAGGGGACTGATGACCATGGATGTTAAGTCCCATAGTGCTCAGAGCCATTTGAACCATTTTTTGAAAGATGTGGTAAACACTGACAAGGAGAAGGGACAGGATAGTAGGACATCTGTTAGACATCAGGGACTGACTTCCATGGTAGTAGAGGAAGCTGTAGAGGTCAAACACTGTAGAGGAAGACAGCGATTGGAAAACATTGAGCAGATAATTGAGGAAGTAGGTTGCAAGTGCTACTGTGAGACGAAGAGGTTGACACATGAGAGAAATTCGTTGCGGGCCTCATCAAACCAGTCAGAAGACTGATGACTTAAAAAAAAGATGTGGTCATCAACACGAGTCATAAAAGGAATCTATTGAATTTAGGTTACGCGATAAATTGTACAAATCTAAAGGCTGGCAGTTCGGTTGAATACTTTCGGATAACTATTAGGGATAACTTAAACTTGAACGGTACCACCTTCCCCACAATATTATCTGTTAATAGTAGAAAATTTAGAAGATGCAACAGGGAGAGATTGCCTGCACTACCCTTGACTGTACTCTGCTAGAATATTGCTGTGTGATATGGGGTTCTTAACAGATAGGGTAGACAAATTGTGGAAAGTAGCTCTAAGAACCCTTTGCAAGGCACGCAAGTGATGATTTCAGAATGTGATCTGGAAGTAGGTGTAGAATATTCGTAAATGTAAAATAATGTAACAAATTGTATAATAAAAACGTGAAGTATTTGACCTGTTCTATTTTATTATTAATCATAATATTGGGACGTACAGGGTGTTTTTCTTTAAAAGACACTGAGTTTGTTGCCTTTTCGGAACTCATCAAATGGTGCTCTTCACAGACATTACCTAATAAAAGCATGCCCTTTGTTAATCATCTTCATTCTTCGCCATAGATATGGATGCGGCGACGAAGTGTTGCACTTTTGTCTAAGTCCTTAGTTTCGTGAGTAGGCTTTGTTAGTGTACCATTTATACCTGTTTGTTTGTACAGACCTTTGAAAAGTTTTGGGGTGTTGTGTATATCCTCTTTTCGTCATAATTTTCCATAGTATCTACCAACATTATCCAACGCTTTAATAAAATTAATAAATGCTAAACGGGTTACCGTGTTATACTCTCTTTTCTTACAATTATTAGTTTAATTATAAATAATGCATCTGTTGTCCATCTGCCCCTCCGCAATCCCATTTGTTGTTCTTCCCCTAATAAGCTATCGGTTATAACGATTGACCTCTTGTTTAATATTCTGCTTTCATTTGGTCTCTCTGATCTTTTCGAGAACACTTTTATTTCTATTCTGAAAAGCTGTAAGGCCTGTAAATTAGATTTTACAGCCTACTGGCTGACAACTACAGTTACCTAACTACCATTTCCAACAAAATTTCCGTACTGCTGTTGTGAATATGAGAACGCAGAATGTAGAGGTATGAGCAGATCGTATTTTAGCGGCTGAGATGAACTGTCAGAAACCTGAGTTGCTCACAGATATTTAACATCTACTACAACTGTGCCTTGTAGTCGTTTCGATTGTCGCTGGTTGAATTGTTAGAGACTATAGCAAACCCATGCTACGTATCATTTGCTGTCCAATAGATGAGGCAAGGACAAATTTAGCTTCCTCTCGTAAAGCCTCTACTCATATATTCACCCTCTATCAAAACAGTGTGTACGAATCTATATGTACATACATACTGCGCAAGCCACCATACGAATTTTAGCGGAGGCTTCCTTGTACTACTGCTGGTCATTCGCGTTCCACTCGCAAATTGAGCGAGGTGTCATACACCAGTAACTGACAGGGGATATAAACACAACTGAAATCACTCAACAGCGGAGATTCCCCTTGACCTGACGGGATACCAGTTCGATTCTACTCAGAGTATACAAAAGAACTTGCCCCTTTTCTAGCAGCTGTGCAAGGTACGGTGCTTGGCGAGCGAAGCGTTGCTCATGATTGGAAAAAAAGCACATGTCATTCCCGTTTTCATGAAAGATCGTCGAACAGACGCACAAAACTATAAAACCTGCTTCTCTGCCTTCGGCCTGTTGTGGAAATTTTGTAACATAAGAATCAACATGGGTTCTGAAAACATCGATCGTGTGAAACCTAGCTCGCTCTTTTCGCCCACGAGATACAGAACGCAGCAGATAAAGTCGCCCTCGAAGACGACGTTTTGCTTGACTTCCGAAAGGCGCTCGATACAGTTCCGCACTGCCGCCTAGTGAACAAAATACGAGTGTGTTAAATATCGGTCCAGCTGTTGACTGGATTGAAGAGTTTCTGGATAACAAAACACAGCATGTCATTATCAACAGAGAGGTCTTCAGATGTAAAAGTAACATCGTGCGTGTCCGTGGGAATGTTATAGGACCACTACTTTTCGTACTAAATATGTATGGCCTAGTAGGTAACGTCGGAAGTTCATGACCCCATTGGCGGATAACGTTGTTCTACACACAAAAGTCGAGACGCTATAAAATTGTAGCGAAATGCAGGAAGGCCTACAGAGGATCGACGTTTGCTGCTGGGAGTGGCAACTGACCCCCAACACATACCAATGTAATGTATTGCGGATTTATAGAAAGGAGGACCATTTACTGTATGATTGCAAGATCGCAGAACAGTCATTAGAAGGCGTTACTTCCATAAAATATCTTGGAGTACACATAAAATCGTTCTGAAGTGGAACCACCACATAAAATTTACCGCAAGTAAAGCAAACGCCCGACTGAGATTCGTTGGAGGAATCCTCAGGAAATGCAGTCTCTCAACAAGGGAAGTACGTTACAAAACACTCGTTCGAGCAATACATGAATCTCATTCGTCAGTATGGGATCAGTACCAGATCAGACTGATAGAAGAAATAGAGAAGATCCAAAGAAGAGCGGGACGTTCTTTACAGGTTTACTTAGCGCAGGTGAAAGCGTCACGGACATGCTCAGCCAGCCACAGTGGCAGACACTGTAAGAGCGGTGTTCTGTATCACATTGTGGTCTACTGTTAAATTTTCGTGAGCGTGCTTTCCTAGAAGAGTCACCCGCTGTATTTCTTCCTCCTACATACGTCTGGACAAAAGGCCATGAAGATATAATGAGAGAAGATTTACCAGAATCGTTATTCCCGCGAGCCATACTCAACTGGAACAGGAAATGAGGAATTAACACTGATACACAAAGTACCCTCTACTAACACTGTTTGGTGGTTTGCGAAGTGTAGATATAGTTGTAGATGTGGACCCTTCATTTTTTTTCTTTTGTCTTCGCGGTCCTAACGTATACAGGTGGCATAAGGATCGTTTCACAGTCTGTAGCAAATGTCTATTCTCTCACCTTTCTTAACAGCATTTAGCGCATTTAGCGAATTTTTTATCTCAAGGGTTTCCCATTTGAGTTCTCGTAGTAGTCCTGTGCCACTCGCGTGCAGATCCCAAACGCTCGAGCGTTGCTGAAGAATGTCTCGGACAACTGTTCTGTATGCGATCTCTTTTACAGACGAGCTGACCACTCGCAATCTCACGTTCAGACCAAACGTGTTCGTTCTATTTCATGTCACTGCAACGTTACGTCTAGGTATTTGGTCGCGACTAATACTTTGCTCGAACATTACTGATTTGATTTTCCTACTTTTCTGCATTAATTTATAATTTTTGCTACTTTAGAGCTAGCCACCGTTCATCGCATCAAACAGAAATTGTATCCAAGCCATCCTGTGTTCGACAATCACTGAAAGACGACACTGCCCGTACACTACAGTGTCATAAACCAATTGTCGCAAATTGCTGTTCTGTCAGACAGTTTGTGTGTATAGAAAACCAGAGCGGTTCTATCACACTTCCCTGGGGCACTGCTGACGATACTTTTAATCTCCGATGAACACTCGCCGTCCAGGACACGTACTAGACGCTGTTATGAAAAAATATAAGTAAGTCTGAAAACACTCTATCGCAACAGCTGACGAAATTATGTGTATGCAAGTTGCTCGTCAACGGAACGTCTGCTGTAAGGTGTGCTCCTCCGATGTTTTGCTTGCAGCCGATGGAGGCGGCTGCGCCTCGTCCCCGCCCCCTGTGTGTGCGCCGAGCTACGCTGCAGCGGGATGTAAAATTCTGGCCGTAATGAAGCCCGCGTGACGGGACGCCTAGCTTTGATCTTCCCTTTCTTTGCTCCGCCTTTGGAGTCTGCAGGAGCGAAATTTCGTTTCGAGGAACTTTTCGAAGAATTCCTCGCTCGGCTTTTTGTAAGCGGCGTAGCTATGTTAGCAAGAAAGCGGAGTATTGTTTTCAGAAGGACGCGAGTAAATATCGAACACCACATTCGGACTGAAACTCCACTCTCTTTACTAACTGACACGCCTTTTCTGTTTAGTGTGTCGGATGACTAGAACACTTACTTACAAGCAGAACGCGATTACTTGTTAGACTTCTCTTTCTTTGATTTGTTTGATTTGGTGTGGTAATCTTTCAAGTTACAAAGCTTAACGAGCCTCGATGGATAAAATACGATACCAGCTGCTGCCAAAAGAACTCCTTAAATCAAACACAGCTCTGACTGTTACTCTATGCTCGTGTCTTACAACTCATCGCCTTGGATCAGTATGTATCTAGAAACTAAAGGACACAACTATTAACACTTCCAGGTCCCAACGCTTACTTGCAAACAGACTGAGATGGATGTGCATTCACCGACGGTATAATTCCTCTCGGATTTGAAGCCGACACTCAATGAAAAAACGTGAAGATTGTCTCCAGACCCTATACGGTTAGGAACTTTCTACAATTGCTGTTCTTACGCTATGTTATGTGGCTACGAATTGTACACCACCCCCTTACAGATACTTTGTACAGTTATTATTGATACACAAAAAAATCGGGCAGCTTCACTCATGTTGTGCTCACTTGCACATTGCACATCCACTTCACAATCAATTATGTGATGATATGTCAGTTTGCTGACACGAATGAGTCTATTAATGGATAATTAACATTTTATTTATATTATTGTATATTCACCGTCAGCCACTCATTCATGACGATTATGTTCTCAGTTAGCGCTACAAGTTATCTATTTTGTGGCAGACATGATAATATTTTGTGTTCTGTAGGAACAAAAAATGCTAATTTTCTTCAAATATATTCGTTAAGATTTGTTTAGAGAGTGAATTTGGTACTGACTTAAAGATTTTTAATAATTAGCTTGTATGTGAATCTTATCTCTTAATTACAACACAAAATCAAGTTCTTTGAGTCATCTAGTTGGAAAGAAAAAGGTGTGATGCACGTTTTTAACATGTAGTGTGAGCAACGGCTGTTTTGAGCTTATAGTTAGTTTGTATTACAATCTGAACTGGAAATAAAATTGTCACATTTCACATTTTGTAGATCACAAGGTTTCATAGGGGCTTCCCATTCATCATTAACGACTGCTACAAAGTTAAAGAGAATCTATGGTTGCACAATGAAGGTTATAGCAAATTCATGACAGGCATTGAAAGGAAATGGGGTGACCAGCACACACTTTCAATGTGGCCCCATTTCCTTTCTACAGCCAACTGTAACCAAAATCAATTTCAAGCGCACCATCATTATTTCGACAAATGTGAAAAATTACTGACTTTCACAAACAAAAGTAAATAAAAAAATAAGAAAAATTATAAATTCTAACCGAATATATCAATGACTGAAAATCAGTAAATTATGAATTTTTAACTGAAAAAACTGCACATGAAAACATGCTTTCTCATATAAAATTTTAAAAATTTAAAAATATTTTCCATTTTATTTTTTCTAATAAATTCTTTCCTTATAAATGGAGGTGATTCAGTGTAAGGGTTTAAATGTTGTTGGGATGAGAAGTCAATTTATAGTTTTACTTCATAGAATTATACAAAAGATGCTTATGAAATAGTGTGTACCTTTTTAAAATGAATATAAGAAAAAATACAAATTTTAAAAAATGTACAAATTGATGAGAAATTAAAGATTGAATTGTACATTAGTATATTAAACTTGAATTTTTCAGAAAATAAATCTAATTAATTAAACAGTGTGACAGCTAAAGCAGTCCTCAGTGTATGGAGACAATATGATAGTGTATATATTTTATTTTTTAAAACATATCTTTTAATATTGTGAGGACTTAAAATTTTTTATGAATCTCAGCAGATTAAGATTCATATTTAAAGCTTTGTACTGAATTCGTAGTTCTATTTTGTTTTTACTACTGAATTAATAATCAATACAATACTGGAAGCATATTTTATTTTTAACACACATTTATTTACTTCTTTTGACTTTTCTCTTCCTTATCATAAACTTTACGAACATACAATTTTGTTGCAAATCCACAAAATTCACTATTTTTTTCCTTTACATTCATTTTGCATCTTTCCTAATGCATTTTTATTAACTTGAGGCATATTATAAATAATATTTTTCTGGACAATCAGTTGTATCAAAATTATCAATCATTGACTTCATATCTTCATAAAAACATTCATTTTTATTTTATAGTTATAACTGTCAGTATACTGGTAACAAAAACAGTATTTTCCTTATATTTTCATTTCATAACATTATAGTGAAAGTTACACATTAATTCTTTCTTTAAATCAAGTATAGCTATTCAAATACAAATAGGTTTCTTAAATCTACTCTGTTTCTTATATTTTTCATCATTTTTCGAAATCCAGAATTAGTCTTCAGTTTGTAGATATCTGTTCCAAAATCATTTTTTTCATTTCATTCTCATGTCTGTGTAATTTTATATATAGGATATAGTTCAGATCTTATAGCCTGTAGGTAACAATTTTAACATTATTTTTAACTTTAATACAAGCTATTTCTCTTTTATTTTTTCTTTCAATTCTATGTAATGGGATTCTTAATGGAATCTATATACGTTTTTAACGAAACAGAGCATCTAAATTTTAAAAATTAATTGTAGTTTTGTTATGTTCATTCCTAGAGGCAGATACCGTGTAAGATTATTATAACAAACAGCATAATTATATTTGTACCTAAAATGGTTAATAATTCGTTTTCATTAGTTTCAGGCACAATTTTTGGGGGGTAATGGTAAATCTTTGTATACATCATGTAAAATATTTGAATATTCTAGATCTACATTAAAAATATAACCAATATATTGTTTTAGAATCTGAATTATTCAGTTCATGCAAGTTAAATCCACAATATGGCAAATTCTGAGTCATAGCATAACTACAAACATTGATTGCATCTACAAATGCTTAGTAATTACACATTTCTATTATATTATAATTTTTGTGTATTTATTATTCGCTTTAACATATGTTTTACAACATTAGGATGCGCCACCACTAATTCCTTTTTCAATCATTAAAATCGTAATATAATCCTGTAATAATTCAAGTGGACACTAAGTAATTTTTAACACTGTATTGAAAAAAACCGTTTGTTGTATAATAAAACAATGGATCTAAATCATAAGTTTTTCTAAGATTTATAAAAGCCTCAGGTAATAATAAAACATCTCTTTCAACATATAAAGTATGATATTCACCATAATTTTTGATACTAAAATTTTCCAAAACTATTTGCATACGTTTATAATCTTTATCATTAAATCAGTTTTTTTAAGATTGTTATAAAACTCTTCTACTGATAGAAGTTTTCTTTCTTAAAATTTGTTCCACGTATCCATATAATCATAAAGAAAATCTCGTTTTATAGTGACTACATTTAATAGTTCTCCTCGATCCATTTTTCTAACAGTTTTCACTTATTAGTTTTTAAATTTGAAGAAGGAATGCCAAGGCTTTTAGGTCTAAGTCTGAATGTATAAATAAATTTCAATAAATCCCATTTTCAAATTTTTTGTTTCATTGACCAAATTAGTATTTCTATTTTAATTATTTGGTATTAAATCTATTTCTCTTTCATCCTTAGCAAGCCTTTTACAAATAAATTACATTCATATCCTGATAAGTTATATAAATAAATTTTTAGTTCTAGATTACAATAATTACAAAATCGATAAGGTAAAGAATGAGGAAGTTCTATGCAGAATCGGAGGGGAAAGGAATTTGTGGAAAACACTGAAAAGGAGAAGAGACTAGACAGTAGGACACCAGGGAATGACTTCCATGTTAGTAGAGAGAGACGTAGAGGGTAAAAACTGTACAGGAAGACAGAGATCGAAATACATACAGCAAATAATTTAGGATGTCGATTGCAACTGCTACTCTGAGATGAAGAGGTTGGCACAAGAGAGGAATTCATGGTGGGCTACATCAGACCAGTCGAAAGACTGATGACCCTAAAAAAGAAAGGAAGAAATCATGATGAACTTGAGTTAGAACAGGAAAAATTAAATAATCCTGTGACACTAATACTTGTTTCACTTATGTACATACTTACTTACTTACAGACTATAGAAATCGTTGAACTGAGTAATTAAAACAGTTTTGAGATACTTATAATGAATCATTGTGTTTGAGCAAAGTTTGTTATACCTTATCTTATTTCTGTTTTTCGAAAAAACAGAAAAAATGATCAGTCAGTTGATTTGTGATTATCTGGCAATGGTAAATTGCAGAATTTTATTAAAAAAAATTCAGGAATGAAATTTTGGCCGAAGAACTATGGAATATAGATCAACCAAATTATTTTTATATATATACTTTCATTACAAATTATCCTATTTATGTTGTAAATATGACATGAAGAAAAAATTCTATTGCAAATACAATAATATATGAAATTATGCACTACCCAAATTATGTACTATATTGATAGCAAATTTCTTGTGATACTTTGGCTTATATAATTTTATGGACAGATGAATTTAACGTATGATATTAAAAACAGAATATTAATTTTTATTTTTTGTTATGAAACAGAATCATTAGCTTGAGAAAATAATAAAAATTACTTTTCAAAAGTTGTGGACAAATTTCATTTACATATATGTAGTCCTCCAATATATGTTATCTTTAAATTTGGATACACAGAATTTCAACTCCAATTTACTGTGTCTTTAAATTCCTTAGTAAAATTTTCAACTAATTGTTGGGCCTTAGAAATGTAAAACGTATTATTCCATAATAAAACCTTCTGACTGTGTTTGATATTGTGAAATATAAATAAATTTGTTATATCCTTAAATTCTCTAACAAAATGTTGAGACAATTTATAGGAAAAACAAATAATGCTCCATTCATCTTCATTTTCAAATGTTTCTTCATTTTAATATAATAACCAACACATATGATTTAGCTTTCTTTTGTTAAATATAAATTGAATAATTATTTAAGCTCTAAATTTTTATTAATTTTCGAATTTAGGATGTTCATAAAAAATTAATAAAACATTTTGATTATGATTAAGGTTAGGTTTATTAATGAGAAAAGTATGAGAGAAAATAAAAATAAAAAGCATGTTTAGATTTTTAAAATTTAGTCTCAGAATGTCTTACTTTTTCATATGCAGTTTTTCAGTTAAACAGATTGTCATTTTATTTTTGGTTAAAATTTATAATTTTTCTGATTTTTGTTAATTTTTGTTAATGAATTTCCGTTATTTCTCTATTTCTTTTAATATAGAGAGGTGTGCTTGAAACTGATTTGGATTTCAATTGCTTGTAGGAAGCAAATGAAGCTGCACACAAACTGTTTTCATTCACTCCGTGTTCTTGCTACTAACAAGCATTATTGAACTTTATCCAAAAATAAAGCACAATCAAGGAATGGGGGCATACATCATTACATATATCACCAAGAGTTGAAGAAATTAAGAATTAATAAAAATATATATCCCATAGAACCATTACTGAAAATGTAATGAAGAAAGATGTGACAGCAAAGACATCCATTTAGCAAGGAATGAAATATGTTGACACATTGTTGTGTTATGTCATCCACACCATATAAACTGAATACAATTGAAGAAAGACTTCAATCTTGTTCAGATCCTTGGTAAGTTACAATGAAATACCTACTTATAAACCTTTGTCTTTTTTATTACAAATTTAATTTAATTGCGGCTTTTTATGGTTCATATCAAGTGTCATATAATTCTGTATTCTTGTTACGTTGACTACAGTTTTGTCCTGCTTAATTTGTTGAATACATTGATGTAGTCAATAAAATCTATGTCTGCCTTATTCGTTACAACATAAAGTCAAGCACCAGCTCACCAGTCAGGAAACTCCCTTCCAGGACAGCAATGTGACAGCAGTGGCCCCTATGTGAAGAGGACATAAACACTGCGCCTGATTGGTGTGTCCCACTCAAATACCAGCTTCAAGATTAGCACTTGGATAGCAGCATCAACGTTAGGCATTTTGATAGCAGTTCAAGAAATCCTTTGGTCACTTAGAGATCAGCAGTTGCTGCAAAGACTGCTTATTTTGTATGTCACCCTTTGCTTGCGACAGTTCTGTTTGGTTGCCAAAGTTAAGTATTGTATTTGATTAATTGTAATAAAACTAATTACTACGACTTGTTTCATTGTTCATCTTGCAAACCGAGTAGGCAGGACTCCTACACACAGCATTATTACTAATTTATCCTCTTTTATTTATCAGTATCTTCAGAGTAAATATATTATCCACTGTTGTTCATCCTGATCTAAATCCCCTACTGTGTTCAATTTAAAGGTTTTTTACTGTTGTTCTTAACCTTAGAGATTTTACATCCACCTGTGGACACACTTACTCTGCAGATGGTGGTAGTATCATGTACACAGGGTATAAAAAGGCAATGCATTAGATAAACTATCATTTTTACTCTAGTAACTCATGTGAATAGGTTTTTGGCGTGATTATGGCCGCACAACAGAAATTAACAGACTTTGAACGTGGAATGGTACTTGTAGGAAGCATGGCATATTCCATTTCAGCAGTCGTTAAGGAATTCAGTGTCCTGAGATCCAAAGTGTCAAGAGTGTGCCGACAAAACCAAATTTCAATCATTACCTCTCACCAGTACGACCGAGATCAGTGGCGTTTGCGTAGAGATGTCCATACTAACAGAACAGAGATAAGGGTTGCAATAACCTCAATGATGAACTTACCATGACTGTTAGGACAGTGGGGTAATATATGGCGTTAAATGGCTATGGCCGCAGGTGGTCGATGCAAGTATATTTCCTAACTGTATCACATCTCCTGGGCTCGTGACATCATCAGCTGGACCCTAGATGGCTGGAAAACTGTAGCCTGGTCAGTCCTGATTTCAGATGGTAAGAGCTGCTGGTACTGTTCGACTCTGGCGCTGACTGGAAGAAGCCATGTACCAAAGTTGTCGATAAGGCACTGTGCAAGCTGGTTGTCGCTCCATAATGGTATGCAGTCTGCTTACGTGGAAGAGACTGGTTCCTCTGTCCAACTAAATTGATCATTGACTGGAAATAGTTATGTTTGCTTCTTGGAGACCATTTGCAGCCATTCGTGGACTTTATGTTCCAAAAAAATTATCGAATATTTCTGAATGACAGTGCACCCTCTCACCGACCCACAATTGATCACGATTGGTGGAAGAACGTTGTGGACAATTAGAGTCAATGATTTGTCCACCCATCGAACATTTATGGGACATAGTCAAGACGTACGTTCAAGCAGAAAATCCTCCAATAGCAAATATAGATGGCTGTACAGGCAGCATGACTCAATATTTCTGCAGGGCCTTCCAACAGCTTGTTAAGTCCATTCCATGTCGAGCTGCAGCACTACCCTTGACAAAAGGAGGTGCAATATGATATTAAAAGATATCCCATGACTTCTATCATCCTAGTGTAATTATTACAGCTTTTTCGATCTGCTCTGAAAAATTTAGTGCACAATAAGTGTTGACTAGATTTCCTGTTTTCTCACTTTCTCCAGCTCAAACGTAGGAAATGTAAAGCTCTTATTTTAAGAAGACTTTTGCCATATTTTACTAACTCGCTGTTAATGCTAGCTAAACCAGCTGTGTTTGTATTTTCATTGTTTTTAAATAATTCTGTTAATTAGTACATCTATCTTTCCTCAAATTTATACATCTCTGCTTGTTCCATTAACTTTTGGTCATACAGTAACTGTTTACAATGTCCCATTGTTTTGAGGTTATTGTATTAATATTTAATACAGATTTTTCTTTTCTATTTGCGTGTACAATTGCTTTAAATGTAATTTCTTGTTGTCCATCAATGCCACTTCATAGAGTATTTGTATGTCTGTCCCCACTTGTTCTGTTGCCTTTTTTCATCCTTGTTTACCAATTGCTCTTTTTCGATTATATTCTGCTCTAAAATCTGGCGTTTGTCTTTGTAGATACTTTAGCTGTGCTTCACTTTTATCTCTTATTAATTTTTCTATTTCGTCATACCATGTTATTAATCCCTTCATATTAAATTAATCTTGGGTCTAATATTTCAAAACTCACTTCTGAAGACTACTACTTATATTCTCACTTCCTTCATTAATATCTTCATCGTGAGTTTCGTTAGCAATTGTCCATTTATTCTCTTTTGTATAAGGTTTCTGTACTATTATCCCATACTTTGAATGTTGTTTATTTATGTGTTATTACTCCTTCTCCAATTTGTTAAAATATTCATTTCAATAATCATCTTCGATCCTTTTGAATTTCCCATCAGTTCCTTTAATCCTTTCAACTTTTTCTTTGATTCCGTTGCAGATAGTATAACTATTTTTCTACTTTCATTCCTTCAGTTTGTTCACATTCTTTATTGGCACGTTCCCTGATATTCCAAACTGCTGTCTTATGCTGTCTTGTATTCCATATTTTTCTTCCTGTGTCTTTTTATACTTTGGTCCACATAATGTTTATACCTCTGGCTAATTATCTGCTGCAGTGTGTATCTGGTTAATATTTTTGCTAGTACAAGTTACTGCCCCCTTCTTTTATCTCTGTTCCTGGGGGACAGATAGTTCTGATCTTAGGTGTTCTTCTCCTTCCCCTAGAGAAAGTGTATTCACAATTGGGTGTTCTTTCCCTAGAGAAGATGCGTTCACTATTGGGTGATCTTCCTCTAGAGAAGCTCTACTCACCACAGGTACAGCAGGCTCTGTATCCGTTGTAGGTCAGTCTTTGATTCATATCCAGCATTCTAGCAAGCTAGGCTTGCCTGAAATAGATCTCTGGAACACTGAGCCCTCCTACCACACCAAGGTGAGGTCCACTGGAGGACATACAGGCTGTAGCTAAGAAAGGTCATGATGATCTGCATCAATAAAAGATCCGGTTTAAGCTCCATATTATGGTCTCTGCGACAGGACTGTTGATGTGGAGCTATTCGTATGAAAAGCATTGAACTACTAACAAAATAGTAACATTCTGCAAGTTAGCATGTGGGATGCTAGAAAGTCTGGAAAGGTAAATGCAAAACTTCAGTCTCGATATAGCTTGGGTTAGTGAAGTAAAAGGAAAAGAAGGTTGGTATTTCTGACCAAACAAATATAGGGTATAATAGACAGTAGCAGAAAATTGCATAACAGGAGTAATATTCGTTATGTAGGGCAGTGTGTGAGCTGCTATGAACCAATGAGTGATATGGATGTTGTCATTCATGTTCACACCAAACCAACGTCAATAACAATAGTTCAGGTATACATGACGTCGTCACAAGCAGAAGATAAATAGAGAAAGCGTATGAACATATTGAACAGGTATGTAATACATATAAAGGGAGATAGTAATCTGATATGAAAGATTAGAACGAGGCAATAGGGGATACAACAGAATGAAGAATTGCCAGAAAATGTAGGCTTGGTAGTAGGACTGTGACAGAAGGAAGGCTGAGTTCTGCAAAATAATTCCGCTAGTACTTGGGAATACCCTGTTCAAAAAACATAAGATGGGAAGGTGCACTTGGAAAAACTCAGTGACTTCAGCTGCATTACATCATGGTCTCACACAGGTTCCAATAGAGATATAACGGATTGTAAGGCATACTCGGAGCAGGTTAGAGACTCGGATCACAATTTGGTAACAAGGAAGAGAAATCTGAAGTTTAAGAGAATAGCCCCAAAGATTCAGTGTACAAAGAAGTATAGAGGAATGATGAGACGCATTTGAAATTCTCTGAGGCTATAGATATTGTGATAATGAACACCATGATAGGAAATTCGTTTGCATAAGAATGGTCATATCTAAAAAGAGCAATCACAGAAGGCAGATAGGAATACTTGCGAAGAAATCTTTGCTAACAGATAAGCCAGTTTAGTTGATCGACGCAAGCAGGAAACATAAAAATGCTCAGGGAAAACAGGAATACAGCAGAATAAGTCGTTTAGGAGAGGAACATATGTAAATTTCGGGGAAGTGTAGTCGGAATGGATGTAGAAAATGAGAAGAAATGGCAACCACAATGATCATCGGCAGCCCGTGGTCTAGGGGTAGCGTCTTTGATTCATAATCAAAACGTCTTCGGTCCCGGGTTCGATCCCCGCCACTACTTAAATTTTGATAAATAATCAGCATTGGTGGCCGAAGACTTCCGGCATAAGAAGTCAGCCTCATTCTGCCAACGGCCTTGTCAAAGAGGGCGGAGGAGCGGATAGAGGTTCAGGGCACTCTCTTGTCCTAGGGGAGGGAAATTGCCCCTAAAGGCGGAAGAATCAGCAATGATCAACGACATGAGGGTGCAGAAGGCAATGGAAACCACTGCATTAAAGGCACGTAACGTGTATACACAGGACATGTGGCCTGTAATTGAAGAAGTGTCATGATGATCTCTCCAGTGGCAAAAGATTCCGGAATATTCCCCCATTCGGGTCTCCGGGAGGGGACTGTCAAGGGGGAGGTTACCATGAGAAAAAGATTGAATAATCAACGAAAGGATAACGTTCTACGAGTTGGGGCGTGGAATGTCAGAAGCTTGAACGTTTTAGGGAAACTAGAAAATCTGAAAAGGGAAATGCAAAGGCTCAATCTAGTTATAGTAGGGGTCAGTGAAGTGAAATGGAAGGAAGACAAGGATTTCTGGTCAGATGAGTATCGGGTAATATCAAGAGCAGCAGAAAATGGTATAACAAGTGTAGGATTCGTTATGAACAGGAAGGTAGGGCAGAGGGTGTGTTACTTTGAACAGTTCAGTGACCGGGTTGTTCTAATCAGAATCGACAGCAGACCAACACCGACAACGATAGTTCAGGTATACATGCTGACGTCGCAAGCTGAAGATGAACAGATAGAGAAAGTGTATAAGGATATTGAAAGAGTAAAGCAGTATGTAAAGGGGGACGAAAATCTAATAGTCATAGGTGACTGGAATGCTGTTGTAGGGGAAGGAGTAAAAGAAAAGGTTACAGGAGAATATGGGCTTGGGACAAGGAATGAAAGAGGAGAAAGACTAATTGAGTTCTGTAACAAGTTTCAGCTAGTAATAGCGAATACCCTATTCAAGAATCACAAGAGGAGGAGGTATACTTGGATAAGGCTGGGAGATACGGGAAGATTTCAATTAGATTACATCACGGTCAGACAGAGATTCCGAAATCAGATACTGGATTGTAAGGCGTACCCAGGAGCAGATATAGTCTCAGATCACAATATAGTAGCGATGAAGAGTAGGCTGAAGTTCAAGACATTAGTCAGGAAGAATCAATACGCAAAGAAGTGGGATACGAAAGTACTAAGGAATGACGAGATACGTTTGAAGTTCTCTAACGCTATAGATACAGCAGCAGGCAGTACAGTTGAAGAGGAATGGACATCTCTAAAAAGGGCCATCACAGAAGTTGGGAAGGAAAACATAGATACAAAGAAGGTAGCTGCGAAGAAAACATGGGTAACAGAAGAAATTCTTCAGTTGATTGATGAAAGGAGGAGGTACAAACATGTTCCGGGAAAATCAGGAATACAGAAATACAAGTCGCTAAGGAATGAAATTAATAGGAAGTGCAGGGAAGCTAAGACGAAATGGCTGCAGGAAAAATGTGAAGACATCGAAAAAGATATGATGGTCGGAAGGACAGACTCAGCATACAGGAAAGTCAGAACAACCTTTGGTGACATTAAAAGCAACGGTGCTAACATTAAGAGCGCAACGGGAATTCCACTGTTAAATGCAGAGGAGAGAGCAGATAGGTGGAAAGAATACATTGAAAGCCTCTATTAGGGTGAAGATTTGTCTGATGTGATAGAAGAAGAAACGGGAGTCGATTTAGAAGAGATAGGGCATCCAGTATTAGAATCGGAATTTAAAAGAGCTTTGGAGGACTTACGGTCAAATAAGGCAGAAGGGATAGATAACATTCCATCAGAAATTTTAAAATCATTGGGGGAAGTGGCAACAAAACGACTATTCACGTTGGTGTGTAGAATATATGAGTCTGGCGATATACCATCTGACTTTCGGAAAAACATCATCCACACAATTCCGAAGACGGCAAGAGCTGACAAGTGCGAAAATTATCGCACAATCAGCTTAACAGCTCGTGCATCGAAGCTGCTTACAAGAATATTATACAGAAGAATGGAAAAGAAAATTGAGAATGCGCTAGGTGACGATCAGTTTGGCTTTAGGAAAAGTAAAGGGACGAGAGAGGTAATTCTGACGTTACGGCTAATAATGGAAGCAAGCCTAAAGAAAAATCAAGACACTTTCATAGGATTTGTAGACCTGGAAAAACCGTTCGACAATATAAAATGGTGCAAGCTGTTCGAGATTCTGAAAAAAGTAGGGGTAAGCTATAGGGAGAGACGGGTCATATACAATATGTACAACAAACAAGAGAGAATAATAAGAGTGGACGATGACGACCGAAGTGCTCGAATTAAGAAGGGTGTAAGACAAGGCTGTAGCCTTTCGCCCCTACTCTTTAATCTGTACATCGAGGAAGCAATGATGGAAATAAAAGAAAGGTTCAGGAGTGGAATTAAAATACAAGGTGAAAGGATATCAATGATACGATTCGCTGATGACATTGCTATCCTGAGTGAAAGTGAAGAAGGATTAAATGATCTGCTGAATGTAATGAACAGTCTAATGAGTACACAGTATGGTTTGAGAGTAAATCGGAGAAAGACGAAGGTAATGAGAAGTAGTAGAAATGAGGACAGCGAGAAACTTAACATCGGGATTGATGGTCACGAAGTCAATGAAGTTAAGGAATTCTGCTACCTAGGCAGTAAAATAACCAATGACGGACGGAGCAAGAAGGACATCAAAAGCAGACTCGCTATGGCAAAAAAGGCATTTCTGGCCAAGAGAAGTTACTAATATCAAATACCGGCCTTAATTTGAGGAAGAAAGTTCTGAGGATGTACGTCTGGAGTACAGCATTGTATGGTAGTGAAACATGGACTGTGGGAAAACCGGAACAGAAGAGAATAGAAGCATTTGAGATGTGGTGCTATAGACGGATGTTGAAAATTAGGTGGACTGATAAGGTAAGGAATGAGGAGGTTCTACGCAGAATCGGAGAGGATAGGAATATGTGGAAAACACTTGTAAGGAGAAGGGACAGGTTGATAGGACATCTGCTAAGACATGAGGGAATGACTTCCATGGTACTAGAGGGAGCTGTAGAGGGCAAAAACTGTAGTGGAAGACAGAGATTGGAATACGTCAAGCAAATAATTGAGGACGTAGGTTGCTGCTCTGAGATGAAGAGGTTAGCACAGGAAAGGAATTTGTGGCGGGCCGCATCAAACCAGTCAGTAGACTGATGACCAAAAAAAAAATGATCATCGGAAGGCCTGATACAGCAAACACAAAATTCAAAACACTCTTCGGTGGAATTAAAAACAAAAACTAATAAAGTTCAGAGCAGAATATGAATTCCATTTTTAAACGCAGAGGAGAAATCGGATGGGTGGAAAGTACTGGAGGCCTCTACAGGGGAGTGATACCATCTGTTGACGTCATAGAGCAAACGGGAGTCGATATGGCGCACATATAGGATATGTTGTTACAGTCACAGTTCGACAGAGCTTTCGATGACTTGCGATCAAGTAAGGCACATGGTACAGAAGACATTGTTTCAGAATTCCTTAAATCACTGGGGGACGTGGTAACCAAATGAGTACTAACATTGATATGTAGCACCAGATTTTGGTAAACATTCTCCATACAATCCCGAAGACGGTAAGGTCAGATAAGAATGAGAACTGTCTCACAATAAGCTCAACCGCTGATTCAACCAGTTTACTAAAACAATAATAGAAAGAAGAATAGACAAGGAAACTTGTTAGACGACGATCAGTTCGCTCTCGGTAGAGTAAAGCCACCATATGCAAGTCTGATGTTACGATTAACACTGGAAACAAGACTTCAGAAAAATAAGAATCATAGAATTTGTCAACAATATGTTTAAAATTCTGATAAAAATGAGAGTAGACTACAAACAAGGTGGAAAATATATATAACATGCATGGGAGCCAAAAGAGAACAATAAGACAGGAAGACCAAAAAGGAAACACTCGTATTAAAAAGGACGTAAGACAGGCTTTCGCTCATACTGTTCAGTCTATATGTCGAAGAAGCAACGACAGAAATAAAACACCAGTTCAGCGGTGGGATTTTAATCCAGGGTGTACGTTTATCACTAACAACATTCGCTCATGAGAGATTCCTGAGTGAAAGTGAAGAAGAATTACAATACCTCTTAAATAGAATGAACAGTTTGGTGAGTACAGACTACTGGTTATGAGCAAAGCGAGAAAAGATAAAAAATAATGAGGAGTAGCATAAATGAGAATAGCGATAAACTTAACACAAAACTTGGTGACCACGAAGTGGACCAATTTAAGGAATTGTGCTACCTTGCAAGCAAAATAACCCATGACGGACCAAGCAAGCAGACCAGCTCATGAAAAAGAGAGCATTCCCGGCCAAAGAACGGCTGCTAGTATAAAACATAGGCCTTAATTTGAGGAATAAGTAGCAACTGCCAAAATCACAATAGAATGTGATCCTATTTCATTCACGGTGGGTTCTGAAAGAACATGGCCATTCAGCCACATCCATTAAAGATAACCTGAATATACCGCACACTGTCAGCAAAGGAAAGAAAATAAATATTCTCGATGAGCTTGAAATCTGCATCCATACCTCCCACTCACCACAACTTATTCTCAACAAACAAGCAAATTTAACAAACAAGTCATTCCTACAAAATTTTAATGAAATTTTTGAAAACTAAAACTGTTACTCATTGCCCCCATACAAACTAATAGGGAAAAAAGAAAATAGGTACAACGATTACAACGTTACGTAATTTGCCCGCAAACATTCTATACAGATTGTATCATAATTAATGGCGTAAACGCATACAGCTATGAGCACTTATTCATCTTTTAACTTTTAAGGTAAGCATTTTAGAGGACATGTTTACTGGATATTATTTCTTGTTTTGGTCCATATTATCACTTCCCAAAATAAGGAAAGCAAAGAACTTGCAGTAGAAGAGACTTGCTTCACAGTATCGAAGATGAAAAATTGTTCGTAGCTCTTAAGGTATGCATTTTCGACCCTATGTTTACTGAGAACTTTTTGTTTCTATTGTCGTGTACTTTCAACTGTATACGTTTACGCCATTAATTATGATACTTCCTGTATATTAAAAACGAATGCGTGGGTCCATAGTTAAGTAACACTTTCATTTTAATAATCTGTAATATCCGTTATGTTTTGTGTGTGTAATATCTTTGAACATCTCTTTTCCTATTTAAACATGCTAGATGTTGTGAGTGTAAGTGTTTCTGCAGTTATTAATATCTACTGTATCGAAGCCATAACATGGAAGTACCATTATTTACCATCATTCATAATATGTAGTTAATGTGTAAATAAGTGAGATATTTTTGTAAGAAATGGGATGAACTTAATGTGGGAACGACATACACAGTCCAGCTGCATGTGAGTCCTACAACACTTTACAACATATGTCGCTTAGGAATTTCCAACTGTTTCAGTCGGGTTTATTTAATCATCATAACATGATTTCTTTTTTTATTTAAGCAGTGGTCTTCAACACAGAGGTTTGAAGCATGTAATAGAACGTAAGCCACCTGAAGATGTTGAGAAGCCTGAAACCGGTTGTGGTCTAAATAAAGTTACGCTCTGTTGTCACTGGCAGCAATTATTATTCTACAGTCACGTTATTTAACTGCGTGCATTACGGATAAAATTCACTTGAAGAATAAATGTCTCAAAATATACTTTTTGACAGGGAGTTCAACTGCATCCATTATGGATAAAATTTACTTGTGGAATAAACGTCAGGAAATCTACGCTTGGAGCACAGCAGCGTGTAGCAGTGAATCATGGATGGTGGGAAAACCGGTACAAAATTGAAACAAAGTTTTTGAGATGTGGTGCTACAGAAGAGTGTTGAAAATAAGGTGGACTGATAAGGTATGAAATGAAGAGGTTCCGCGCAAAATCGGAGACGAAAAGAAGATATGGGAAACACTGACAAGAAGAGGGGACACAATGACAGGACATACATTATAACATCAGATAATAACTTCCATGGTACTAGAGGAGGCTGTAGAGGATAAAAACTGTAGAGGAAATTAGAGACTGGAACGCATGCAACACATAACTGAGAACGCAAGGTGTAAGAGCTACTAAGAGACAAATGGGTTAGCATAGGACAGGAATTCGGGACGATCTACATAAAAGTAAACGTGTCATCAACCTGGACACCGATGTCTATGACGCTCTTGAACTAGCTTTCGTAATATCTACGTTTCCGGAATCCAAGCTGACTTATGAACAGGAGATCTCTACTCTCTAAAAGGTATGAGAAACATTCCATCATTATATAGTAGACTAACGTCAGTAATGTAGCCCATTCATTATCACATATAATTATCTGTCTTACGAATTCTTTGGAAAAGGGAGTGAACTGGGATTAATTCCACTCCCTAAGTACCGTGCGTTGCTCTCGCAATCCGTGATACACTACTTCAAGAATGGGAGTAAGTTCTTTCTCGTAGTCTTTGGAGACTAACAAGTATCTTATCCGGTTCACAAACCTTTCTACTATTAAGCGATATGGTTGGTATCATAATCCGCAATCACTTACTTATCTAAGTGTCTATTATTTCGGTTTTTCTGCAATGGTTGCTTGCTCTGCTTATCTTCTCTCTTTTAAGCGCCTGTCGCCTGACGTAAGGGATGTTGTGTACAACGCAGTGTACTCTCTAGAAGGCACCTTATAAATCATGACAGTCTTTGCTCTACGTCAATCCTGCATTGAGCCAGGCAAGAATTTTTGTGTGCTTCCGTATGCAACATACTTTGTCGTATGTTACAATTGTCCAAAACCGATTCTAGAAATTTAAGTAACAGTATATCGCTGTAGCGAAACTGAATGTAACAGTAATGTTCTTTACAGTCAGTCTTACATAGACGTTGCTACAGCTCAAATTCTTTATACTACACACATCAAAAAAAGTTTTGCGTCGCCTCAGTTCCGAGACTATCGAAACTCGTTCAGAAAATTTTAATAGAGATCAGTATAAACATCATTTCCACCCTTTTTATTGCTCATGAAAACAACACTTTGTAGTTTCTATCACCATACAGCCAGACCTTCAGAGGTGGTAGTCCAGATTGCTGTACACACCAGTACCTCTAATATCCAGAAGCACGTACTCTTGCATTGATACATGCCTGTATCTGTCGTGGCATTCTATTAATAAGTTAATCAAGGCACTGTCGAGCCAGATTATCCCACTCCTCAACGGCGATTCGGCGTAGATCCCTCAATGGTTGGTGGGTCACGTAGCCCATAAAAAGCCCTTTTCAATTTATCCAGACATGTTTGATAGTGTTCTTGCCTGGAGAACATGCTGGACACTCTAGTCGAACGATGTCGTTATCCTGAAAGAAGTCATTCACAAGATGGGGCGCGAATTGTCGTCCATGAAGATCGAATGCTTCGCCAATATGTTGCCGATATCATGGCAGTATCGGTTGGAGGATGGCATTCACGTATCGCACAGCCGTTATGGTGCCTTCCATTACCACCAGCGGCGTACTTCGACCCCACATGCCACCCCACAACATCAGGGAACCTCCACCTTGCTGCACTCCCTGGACAGTGTGTCTAAGGCGTTCAGCCTGACTGGGTTGCCTCCAAACAAGTCTCCGACTATTGTCCGGATGAAGGCATATGCGACACTCATCGGTGAAGAGAACGTGATGCCAAACCTGAGCGGTCCCTTCGGCATGTTGTTTGGCCCATCTGTACCGCACTGCATGGTCTCGTGGTTGCAAAGATGGACCTCACCATGGACGTCGGGAGTGAAGTTGCACATCATGCAGCCTATTGCACACAGTTTGAGTGGTAACACGACGTCCTGTGACTGCACAAAAAACATTATTTAACATGATGGCGTTGCTGTCAGAGTTCCTCCGAGCCATAATCTGTAGGTAGCGGTCATCCACTGCAGTAGTAGCCTTTGGGCGGCCTGAGCATGTCATCGAGAGTTCTTGTCTCTCTGTGTCTCTTCCATGTCCGAACAACATCGCTTTGGTTCACTCCGAGACACATGGGCACTTCCCTTGTTGAGAGCTCTTCCTGGCACAAAGTAACAATGCGGACACGATCGAACCGCGGTATTGACCGTCTATGCATGGTTGAACTACAGACAAAAAGAGTCGTGTACCTCCTTCCTGGTGGAATGACTGGGACTGATCGGCTGTCGGACACCTCCGTCTAATAGGCGCTGCTCATACATAGTTGCTTACAGCTTCGGACGGATTTAGTGACATCTCTGAACAGTCAAAGGAACTGTGTCTGTGATACAATATCCACAGTCTACGTCTATCTTCAGGAGTTCTGGGAACCGGGGTGAAGCAAAACTTTTTTTGATGTGTGTGTATGTAGTGATATTCGATAGCCCTGTTATGAAACTAGGAAAAAATCTCATCATAACTAGACTAAAAAGACAAACATTTGATATATTATACAAATATGGGGCGAAAAGA
The DNA here is from genome assembly GCF_023864345.2 of Schistocerca serialis cubense. NCBI lineage: Eukaryota > Metazoa > Arthropoda > Insecta > Orthoptera > Acrididae > Schistocerca > Schistocerca serialis. Next base: position 286,642,102 of record NC_064642.1, read on the forward strand.
TTTGAAATTTAAGAACTATTCCACGGGATGTGCTTTGGTGTAAAGACTTGTTATAGTAAGTCCAATGTCATCATACATGCAGTGCTCCACCACTGGATTGGCTGAAGACACTCTATACGCCATAAAACAAGCATATGAGGCTGTGAATGCCCTCTATGAGTGCTGTTACATCTTAGGTCACAAACATAATTTAAAAAATCCAATAAAAAATGTAAATCTAATAATAAAGTAAAGTGATTGCGCACTCCCACTAGGACATAATTTTTGCAAAATTGCTAAGGAATTCGTTGCCACTTGTTGACATACTGTGTGTTAGCTTCAGTCTCGGGTTCTTCGCTCGACGTTTGATTGTTGATTCGTCTGACGTTTCGCCAGCACGAGTGTTGGCAGTATCGAAGCTTCACTCTTCATTGTTGGTAGTGGCACAGCTCGATGACTTCCGACGCTTAACAGTCTCTATTCCAACAAAAATTTACCATGAAAAGGACAAACAGCTGCCCTTTCTAGATGTGATTCTCCCAAGAAATGGTGAAAACCTGGGACAGCGTGTTCCGAAAACCGAGACATACGGACCGATACCTGCACTGACTGTCAAATCACCCCCCGAGCCAGAGAAGAGGCATGATTAATAATGATCAAGAGAATATGTGTGCAGCAGCACCTCAGGCGTGAGGTGCAACAGCTGGAAAGCATTCTGGGGAGCAATGGGCACTCCATCAGTTACATAAGAAGTGTTACAGAGGCCAACATTCGGAGAAGAGACACATCGGAGAAAGAAGTGTCGAGTACGACCTTTCTGCCATACATTCCCAGAGTGACGGACAGAATCGGTCGTATATTGCACAAACACGGCGTAAAAACTATTTATAAACCGACGAAGGAGATCTAAGAGTATCTCCGGTCGGCAAATGAGAAAAGGGACCCACTTGCAACTCCACGAATATACCGCATAACATGCACATGCGGAAAAGTTTATGTTGGAATGACTTGACGATCAATCGACACCAGGATCACGGAACATAAGCGGCATTGCAGGTTAGGGCGGGTGGAGAAATTGCCCTTGGTGGAGCACGAGCTGCGTGAGACCAACCACGTAGTAAAATTGCCGACACGGAAGTTCTCCCCGTAGTGAAGAGATTTCACACCCGCTTGTTCAGAAAATATAAAGAAATACACAAACACATAGCTTCAACAAAGAAGTAGAAAGCCCAGAGACAGAAGCCAACAGGTAATACAATTTTTGTCTAGTTTAATACCAAAATATGTTTCACCGCAGCTGTAGTATCTACAGAGAGTCTTTTTTTTGTATGGTTATGAAGAACATACATATGAATTTAATGTAGGTTAGGAATATTTTGACTTCAGATGCTGTTGTTTAGATTACATATGTGCTTTATAGCGGACCATCACTCCCAGTTAATTAGGAATTTTAAATGACGCATGCACCTGATATTCCCTGCTATTTGGGAAAGAAATAGTTAGTGAAATTTGAAATAAATAAACTGAATTTGCTAGAATTTTAGACTGCAAATTACTAAGAACGGTCGTAAAAATTACTCCATAATTGTTCATTGTTTATAGCCTGTAATTATGAACTAACCGCTGAATTGTAATTAGGCGAGAACGGAACTAAAGGCACTGACTCGAGCTCCGATGTAAAAACAAATATCATTAATTAAAGTTACTCGAAAACCAATAAAATAATTTGTACTGAACGCATGCACCGAAAACTTAATTGTTTGCGAAACAGTTCGCGTAATGAATAGCTTTGCGATGTTCGCTATAATGCTACCTGTTACTGATTTTAAAAATGCAAATGTTCATTAATACTTGTTTTCTGTTCTAATAAGTTATTTCAGAAAAGGTTATAATGTTTCATTTAGCGAAGAGAAAGTAATTGTATACTACACTGTTACGTAATTTTCAAAAATGAGAGTTTTCAGTGCACGGAAAAACATGAAATATATTATTCTGAGGTAATATTTTGTCAATATTCAATTAATCTATGCTTTTTTCTCTTTTACTATTGGTTCTTATTCTTTAATTAGTTGTTGTACTAGGCATCAAAGTTCACTGTCGTTAAATGACTGTTTTGGACAGTCCTCAGTTTTGTAAATTGGACCTCTTTATCTTAGTTACCAATATTAAATAAACTCATCAATTTCAGTATTTTACTATTTTTTCAGTGTTGGTATTATGGGAATCAATCGTGGTGATAGGATACCATTAGATAAATGACTGAAGTATAGTACATTTACATCATATAACAGTTGCTGCACTAAACGCTCTGTTATTCAGTTAAGACAACGTACTACGCTGGCTAGCCGTGTAAAGTCTAAAGATGAAACTGTTCAGATCTGATGCTGGTGTGTTGTAACCCATTATTCATCTGCCATGGATGGCAACAGGCTCGTCTCTACCGTCGCTCCGTATAACAACTCTGGGCCCACAGTACTCTTCTTAAATATTAATCCCCCTTGATCACAACGTACTGCTCCTACTTACAACCATATAATGTGACTGGCCACATATTAAAAATCTTGCAGTTTATTCCTTATATTACCGCGCACCGCGTCTGTACTTGACCATTTGTCACTACCAACTCTCTCCTCTGACTACTTGTGTCTGACACCTCGCTTACGCCCCTAGAGACAATACGTCGTACTTCAAACGTGTTCTTTGGCTCTATGCAGTAGCAAACTTGCCTGATTAGGCCAGCGTTTTTACCACATCATAATTACAATATTCTTTTTTAATTTCATTTGAGTTACTTCTTTGACATTTAGTTATATAACCACATTAATGAAATAATAAAAGGAACCTATGAAAGGAATTACATCACAGTTACATTATTGTTACAGAATTAGTTATGCGAAAAAATTATTAGGCGCTGTGTTATTTTGTTTCTCAGGCGTCATGTTTCATTGATCTATATTGTGAAATATAGACTCAAGAAAACAGTGACTAAATTTGTTTACTTTTCAACGGAATGAAACCAGAGGCACAATCATCATGAAATATTCATATGACATTTGTTTGCAGTTAATGTGGTACCTAACACAAAACATCTTCTCACACGCACAGATCTGTGGACAAGTAAGATTATTACGTAAGTTATCTTTTAGTTTAGCATTCTGTCTCACATCAAATAAAGTATGAAACTGCAGCTAGTTGAAAGCATGGTCTGTTTCCTGTCATACTCACATTCATTATTTGATTTACCATGAAAATCAATTACAATTAATTAAAGGAAGTCATGAAATCTTTTATTTTTGTGCCTGCATGTTATCCATGTTCATGCGCAGACATTTTCATATCTAGTTTCTTTCATCTTTCTGTTCCATTCGCTAGATAATGACCAACTTTTTATGCTCTAACAAATTCATATGAAACTTAAATGACAAATCTGAGTTCATCTGACATCACTAATTACATGTATACAGTATCCTCTAAAAATAAGTACTACACACTTAACCTTGATGTCTACTAGTTACAAAATAAAACAGACAAATATTTTGATATCGTAAGTATTACTTCTAGTGTTTCAGTATGACTCAAAATTACTGATTATTAATGTAAAAGAAAGAATATATTAGTCATTATTTCTTTATGATTATTTACAAGTAGTATAAACACTATATCTGATCCGGTAAGGTTTCAAGACCAAAAAGATACACACAATCAATCATTTATCTGACTGAGGGTATATAAGACAGAAGGCGCTAGGCTGAAGAATGCTTTCAATTTTAGACTGTGCGTTATACATAAAACTCAATTCACGATTCTAACACCACTATCTCTTTTGTTCACAGCTCGTTTCTTCAATGTGGTATATCTCTTTCCTCACTGCTTCTTTCTTAGCTAGTGTTACCAGGTAGACTGGTACAGAATATTACTTACGTGGTATCTTTTCATTCTTGTATTCAAAATCCCATACCTGATCAGGTTAATATGATAATGCCCCTGTGCTATTAAACAAAATATTATAGAACCCCTCCTTATGTTCGGGAAACAGAAACATTTTCCACTATTTGCAAACTCGTCATCGGAGGGATATACCAAGTTCACTTTTCTAACATGATAACATTCGGATGCTACACTCAACACTTCATTCAGATTTAACGTAATTAGAATTAACATTGTGTGTTGATCCTCAACCCTCCTATCCGTCATCAAAACTTATTTCTAATCTATTTTCTCTAACAAAACATGCCATCATCTTTTCATCACAACCAATAATGACCTTGTGGTTCATCATCCAATACATGCCCACATTAGTGTTAGTACTCAATTGAGACACCGCCAAAAAATCGTGCTCAAAAAGAAAAATACTCTTCACAGAAAACCACATGAAGGCTTGAGTTTTGATTGGTTTTACAGACACTAGTAGCGCCTATAACGTTTACTCTCATAATTGTCATTTTATGCTTATAAAAGGATTAAGTCAGGACACTAACCTGGCTGCCATTATCGATTAAAACCTGAGTCTCTGTTCTATATACTACAATAGGTATCATAATTTGATCGCATCTTTTTGGCTCGCTTCCTTTATCTTCTAGTAACAACTGTTGCCCCACTTCCAAATCACTCCACAATACATCTCGTTCAGACAATTCATCTGTTTTCTTTCTGTATTCCACGGTTCCCTTCCTTCTTTTGATTCCAAACATTTTTAATTTCGACGTATTTAACTGATCTGCAAGTTTACGCTCCTCATCACTGTCCTCTGAGCGAACTACATTTACATTAGCTTCGTATACGAGACTAGAGTCATCTGCAACGCTCACTAATTTCATTCGGTTGTCAGAAGCTACATATTCTTGCCGTACATTACAATTTCCGGGTGTCCGTTCAAATCTGCCGATTACGGCTGAATGGGGAATGGCATCAAAAAAGCTTCTACTCATCTGCTCTCATGTGCCCCCCGTCATTATAATCATTGATATCGTCAACATTACTCATTATATACACATTAACTTCATCTATGTTGCGCAGAATATCTCTCAGACTGCTCCCTCCCTTCGTCTTATGCATTTCATGATTTTCATCACTCATCGTATGCTCAACTTCATTCCCACCATGACTTACTTTCCAGTCGTTTTTCCAGTCTCCAACCCATCATACTTTTTAATTAACTGCATCAGCCATTCCCCATCATTTGCTACTGTTTTGACTTCATTAACGTAGACAATTTTCTTCCCGATAATAGGCTATTATATACACCGCCGTGCTACCCGTATGCGCCGGACCCGGTGTTGCTTCGACAACACCCACAATTTCATTCGGAACCTTTATGATGTATAATGTATACGAAGCGCATTGTCCCCTATCAGAACCTGTTCATATTCACATAATTTGCTTTGTAGTTTACTCTTTATTCCGTCGTTATTTCCACAATAACATGGTTTTTGTTGGTGGGGTCGCGCACTGCTTCCCGCACCAGTTTGCTCCTCTACTGTTGCGGACCTCCGGTTTTCCGAGCAGTGATTTCCGCCAATTCGGTCATTATGATTTTCGTTCAAAATGGTTCAAATGGCTCAAATCACTCTGGAACTTAACATCTGAGGTTATCAGTCCCCTACACTTAGAACTACTTAAACCTAGCTAAGGACATCACACACATCCATGCCCGATGCGGGATTCAAACCTGCGGCGGTAGCAGCAGCGCGGTTCCAGACTGATTTCCTTTCCTGCAGCCACGATCTCTTCCTCCTCTCCTATCTCTGTCTGCACTAGCACATCTCATTTCGTGGTTCTTGAAATTGAATCTATTTGGTTATTGTTGTTGCTATCGTTCCGTGTTCGTTAACTCAATCCCACTCATCAATAACTCCTACTTTTTTCAGGAAAGAGGTTTTGTCATCTTCTTCCGTGACATAACCTCGGATACTCCATGGTAATTTTCCGTGCAACACTGTTAACTTGCTCTTTTCTGACATTTGTCGCTTTATGTATTTCGCCGGCCGGAGTGGCCGAGCGGTTCTAGGCGCTTCAATCGGGAACCGCGCGACCGTTCCGGTCGCAGGTTCGAATCCTGACTCGGGCATTGATGTGTGTGATGTCCTTAGGTTAGTCAGGTTTAAGTAGTTCTAAATTCTAGGGAACTGATGACCTCAGATGTTAAGTCCCATAGTGCTCAGAGCCAGTTGAACCATTTTACGTATTTCACTTTTTCGTTTAATTCTGTGGTGTATACTTTTTCGTTTCTTTACCTGGTCGATACGGAGAATATTGCATGAATTCCTGTAATACTTCGTTCTGCTTATCAACAGACCAGTATTTTTCCTCAAATTTGTTGAAAAACTCTGACGAAGTTAGACATTTGTTGGAATTTTTCAGTTTCGAAACTTGCATGGTTGGGGTAGACTTCGCCTAACGTCAACTTGGTAGGTGTTTCACTTTCTCCCTTGTTGTACTAGTTTCAGGTCTCAAACTCACCATCTCCTAGTTCTTGAACTTCACAAATTTGTGGTTTGAGCTATCTTTTAAATTTAGGTTTTGACCTGTACATCAGTGTCGTTCGTAGTTACTGTTACTGTTTCCTTGAACTTAATTTCTGTTTCACTTTGAACTTTCACATCTTTACGCAACGCACCAGACCTTAGCGTCCTCCAGTCGGCGGTGTCCGTAGGCGGATGCTGACAGGAGGCGGGTGTGGGGGGATACGTCGCGTCATCCGGTGGCAGGGCGTCGGGAGAAAGGCATCTTCAGAAGGAGGTTCGTTATTCCGTGCACACATCCAAAGGGAGCAGTCATCAGAAGGGGTATGGTGCTGTTTCTTCCCTTTCCTCGGCGACCTTTGCTTACGTGTTGCTTTGCGTCATATGGCGGGCGGCTGTCGTCCGACATCCGGCCAGACGACAGAAAAGCTGAGATCGGCACTGCTCCGTCATCGAGAGGACTCGACCCCGGCGGCGACGGATTCAGAGTGGGAGCACCGGACAGCCCCACCCCCGCCGCGGTAAGATAGAAGTGACACAGTGAGCACCGCAGGAAGGGCGACGTCTCCTATTGGCATCTGAACCAGTCTACGTCGGAGACGTTGAGGACGGACATGACCTTCCTGGCCACATCCTGAACAAGTGATCGTACCTGACGACAGCCTAGCAGCCGGCAATAGTCAGGTAAGAAGGCATGCGATTCCTCAGCATTTTGATGTGACGGACACCACTTAGGACACGACATGTTTCGAACGTCCTCCACGTTTCAGCGATGTGACTGACGACGTTTCCGAAAGGTTTAAAAGCGGCCACCGCACCGTGCAACGGCATCTCAAACTGAAGTTAGAAAACACTCAACGTTTGAAGCCCAAAATCAGAGAGATCAACCACGACAACCCCTATATGACTGTCAGAGTATCGGAACACAACGCCGGTGCACAGTTCTTCATCCGCCATCCTTCTGTTCGCAGTGGGAATAAGGATCGAAAAATTAATTATGAGAACATCCTGCGGCGAGACCGTATTTCGTCCCCCGTAATCGGTTGGAGTTCATACGCTTTTGTTCATTCATGATGCAAAGGAAACGTTAATCGTGGCTTGGCGATAGGAAAATGCCATAGTGGCCGGTGAATTACAACACGAAGATAAGGCGTTACGCTGAAGTAAACAAAGGCGCGCTCTCTCGCAAGCAGCGCAAGAGGTGAGATGCAAGCAAGGTGTGTTCACCTCACCACAGCCGAAAGAAGACTGAACTGGCAAATGAAAATGGGGCTACTTTTTATTGCCAGTCTAAGTCTTGAATCAGTAGTCCTAGGAGGTTCACTCTGAGAGGTTAAATTGCCAGGTACTGGCATCTCCCAACGCCAAATTTACCTGTCAGGTGTTTCGTAGTATGTAAAAGTGATCGAGCTCCTACAGGGACTTGGAAAGAAAATCGCCATCTCGACGATAATTAGAAGCTTTTAGTACTACTAGATATCGATTCTTAAAAATTGTGACAAGTAATTAACCCTTGTATCTTTATTATCTGTTTATCATCTGTTCAGTACCCTCGCACCACACATAAAGCTAATTCCAAATTATTTACGGCATTTACAGTAGATGAAAGTGTTGTGCCAAAGTGAATACTGTAAAACAATCTCAAATCATTATTCAATCTCCACAACAGTCCATGAGATTTCTGCCGGTACTTGCTATCGAAAGAGTACAACATTTCGGCAAGCAACCATGTCGCCTTCATCGAGTACTCTTGGATTAGTCGCCGAAATGTTGTGACCGTTGGATACCGAGTGCAGGCAGCTCACGATTCGACTGCCGTGTCAACAAATTCTCTTAGCCATACTCTGTATTGCAATTTATGTATGTAGATATTTCTATGTTTACACTGAGCTGTTGGCAATATAGAATAAAACAAAGCCAAGTAAAAAAATATTAAAAGAACTGAAGGAATACATTGTTTCAGAGTGATACAAACCAACAAATACTTCCTCTAGCCTTAGGATGAATGCCCCTTGGGCACTACGAAATCGTGGTTGTTGTGTGATTGCTACTGGCGTTCTTATACTGGGAGATCCTTATTAACGTTTAAAACACCCCGAAGCGACGATACCGCAAATGTCGAGAAATACCCCAAATTTTGAACATTTCACGTCACCGGATGGCGTCCCTTGCCACACGTACAGCCGTTGGACTTGTCGGTCCTACCCTCGCCGGCAGAAAACAGTGCTGCACATCACTCCGCTAGGCTACTCTGTTTTCGAACGTCCAGCATGCTGGAGTAACTTGGGCCTGGAACGAAAAACCACTCCAAGTTGCAAATTTTTTACTTTTTATTCATGCGATGACTAATTTTGGGGCGAGACCCATTTTCGAATTGTCGTAACAAAACCGAAAACGACATTTTCGAATATATCAAAAATGGTAATTGCACATTTTTTCTTCGGAAATGCCATTTTGGACTGTGTTAGATGATTTGAAAATGGGTCTTGGCCCAAAAATAGTGATCGAACGAATAAAAAACTGGTTTTTCGTTCTACTCGTTTTCGTTCTAGCATTAGCCGATTTCATATGGTATGCTCGCGATAGGGCTAATACAAGACAGCGATGAGTCTGTTAACATTTACAAAAACAGAGTGGCGTAGCAGATCGATATGTATCACTGCCCCCTGTCAGCGAGAGCAGGATCGACAATCCCAACTGCTGCACATGCGGAGAGGAATTTCATCTGGTTACGTGACACGCTCAGCATTAGACCCTCACTTTTGGGGTTTGTGGCCACATGCGCCATATGTTGGCATCTACATTGCTTCGGGGATTTTCAAGCGTTAATAAGAATCATCCCCATATAGCTGTGCTACTGGCTATGGCGGCACTGGTGCCCAGTCCAAGTAACTTCTCTTTGCTCACCCGCTGCGACTGCTTCAGCCACCCGTGGTTAGGTACCAAGCTGTACCTGCTGCAAATCACCATCTTTATTGAGGGTCTTGTCAGATATTTTTATCTCGGTCACTTCCTTTATAGCGCTATCCGACGAAAGATTTTTCAGTTTTATAATAGATATGTCGTAAATTGAATTCGGTGCTTACTTTACAGAGCTTGTTCTGCAGCCGCTGACTTCGTGGGGTACCGCAGGCAGAACCAGCTCCTGCGTTCTGTAAGGCGCTGTTCAATATTACACACTGTCTATCCTACATAAAACTGACAATATCGAACCATTAATGTATATATCCCTAGCCTCCAGGTACCTATTTTCGTCTTTCACAGGTCTGATGAGATTTTGCCTGGGGGCTGGAGAATGAAGTGGCAACGAGCATAAGTCAGTATCCGACGACGACGATACGTCCAATACGACCTGTCCTGCTTGGTACGCGCCACTTTCCAATGTTTGTTATTAAATTACAATGTTTTTCACGACAATCTGCGTGAATAATGAGAAGAGGTGAAATTAATGACATAAAATCGTTAGAGACGAATATAACCAAGCAATGATTATATTACCATGACAGAACGACCATCGACAACACGTTTTAAAATATAAGCGTCGACTCATCTAAAATCTTGTCTCCACGGGGTTGGCATGTTATTCTGGGTTTTGTGGTCATAGAGGTAGAGAGGGTGGTCGGACGTCCTTCGTGTCGCCACCTCTTCCCTCTCTGGGTGGAGTTTGTCTACCGTATCTTTCTGCGTCCATTGCTACCTGGGTGAAAGTGTGAGAACATTTTCAAAATTTTTGTGAATCATATGAGATGGAACGTGAGTACCTGGGGGACGTGGGTACTAGGCTCGTATTCACCTAGTCTAATTTGGGAAACTATCTAGAAACCAGATACAGGTTAGCCCACACATTACTCCTAGAAGTTAATCCACCAGGTGGATTCGATCTGAGGCTGTTCCTCTTCTCCTAATTCTGGAAGCTCATTGTTAACGAAGGGATCTATCCAGGTGGGACATTCAGTATACAAGCATATTAGCCTTTTCCCTTTGGCTTTACCCGCATATACCTTCGACACATATATGGCCCACTTTTCCTTCTCCTCCCTCTCTGTGTTCACTTCTTCCTTCCTCACGTCTCTCTGTCCACCTTATCGTGCTAACTCTGTATCCATCTCTCTTTACCCTCTGTCTTGTCTCTCCATCTGTTCCTATCCCATCTCTTTAAACATTTCACCCACCCTCTTTCTTGGACAAAATCTTCCTCATCCATCGGTCTGTTCATATCCACCTCCCCACGTCTAAACCCCCTGCTTCCTGTTCCAGCTGCCCACTACCCCTCTATGCTTTCCACCTGCCTACTCCATTCATCCCCCTCCTCTCTCTCTCTCTCTCTCTCTCTCTCTCTCTCTCTCTCTCTCTCTCTCTCTCTGTCTGTCTGTCTGTCTGTCTCCCCATGCCCCTCTGTCCATCTCCTTCTTTCCTGAAACTTCCTGGCAGATTAAAACTGTGTGCCCGACCGAGACTCGAACTCGGGACCGTTGCCTTTCGCGGGAAAGTGCTCTACCATCTCAGCTACCGAAGCACGACTCACGCCCAGTACTCACAGCTTTACTTCTGCCAGTATCTTGTCTCCTACCTCCTTTCCTGTCTCCTTACACCGTCTCTGTCCATGCCCTTCTGTCCCCACTCTCTGTGCATCCCCTCTCCAATCTACCCGCATGTTTAGCCCCAGCAAAACAGCTCAATAAAGCAGCCCAAGACTACTCCCAAAACACGCCTATCGGGCAATGCTGGCTACATGCCAGGGGCTTAAAAGCAATTTGTTGCACTGAATTGTAGATTGCCATGCAAAGCAGATCGATAAAGCAAACTGATGCACAACATGTGTGTGAAACAGGGCAGCCTATATGACAGAGGCTGCAAAAACGTTTCTTGTCCCAGATGTGTAAGCTGTTTGGTTTGCAAAGCAGGTCAGAAATACAGGGAAATACTATTCACGTACACTACACCCATCACACAGGGCGGTATACCCAACGGGAGGCCCTCGTCACACGACATTATTATTATTACAGGGCGGCTTGTACAGCAGGTGCCAGAAAACACATTTCTGCATGTGTCTCTTCACCTATTGTACGTGGGAGGTTATGTATATTGGGTACTCTAAAATTCCCCCTATCGACTTCAGGGACTCGTAAAGAGGACTGAGTAGACAATATTTTGATTTGTACCTCATGTTCAGAAATGTAACTTTTCTACACTACAATCATTTGGAAATTTTAGAAATATGACCACTTTTGCAAGTAATTAATTAAGTGTGACCCAGTACATAATTTGTTTTACAATTTCACTCATTAATAACTAACAAAACGAAACTCATTGTTGGGTTCTCTTTATTTTGATACAGTATGGCCCTTCTAATATGGGTGTGTGGCATCTTCACAGAGCACTACACTCTGCTAACAGTGAAGGCACCCCTTTTCCGAAATCATTGCATAATTATGGCTAATAGGGTATGTGATGGAGTCAGATGTTCAGGTAATGATCTTGATAAAGACAGTGAGCAGCTCTTACATTACCGTGAGCTTGGCAACAGAAAAGGATCATGTTAGTGTATTCTGCAAACATGTACTCAACAATGTTACTGTAACACTCACAGATTTCTGTATGAGCCTCAAACCAGGTGAGAGGGATAAGGTGGATGTCAAATGAAATTAGCTGATACCCACATAACCACCTCTCACCATGAGTAGACATTCATCCAATCTACATTCCGAATGGTTATTTTATTAAAAGAACCCGTTTCGGCCAAGGCTTAGGTCATCTTCAGAAAGCATCATCAGCTAAAGTTGACGATGTGCGGAACAGTCAGTTGGTGGTGCTGTCTGAAGATGGCCTAAGCCTCGGCCGAAACTGGTCATTTTTACAAAATAACCATCACGATCCAGACTGTCTTTTCACTGATTTTATATAAGTTACAAGACTGCTGATGTGCGAAAAATGTTAATATACAATACTGGCCATTAAAATAGCTACACCACGAAGCTGACGTGATACAGACGTGAAATTTAACCGACAGGAAGAAGATGCTGTGATATGCAAATGATAAGCTTTTCAGAGCATTCACACAAGGTGGTACCGGTGGCAACACCTACAACGTGCTGACATGAGGAAAGATTCCAACCGATTGCTCATACACAAACAGCAGTTGACCGGCATTGCCTGGTGAAACGATGTTGTAATGCCTCGTGTGAGGAGGAGAAATGCGCACCATCACGTAACCGACTTTGATAAAGGTCGGATTGTAGCCTATCGCGATTGCGGTTTATCGTATCGCGGTACTGCTGATCGCGTTGGTCGAAATCCAATGACTGCTAGCAGATTATGGAATCGGTGGGTTCAGGAGGGTAATACGGAACGCCGTGCTGGATACCAACGGCCTCGTATCACTAGCAGTCGATATGACAGGCATCTTATCCGCACGGCTGTAACGGATCGTGCAACCACGTCTCGATCCCCGAGTCAACAGATGGGGACGTTTGCAAGACAACAACCATCTGTACGAACAGTTTGACGACGTTTTCAGCAGCATCGAATATCAGCTCGGAGATCATGGCTGCGGATACGCTTGACATTGCATCACAGACAGGAGCGCCTGCGATGGTGTACTCAACGATGAACCTGGGTACACGAATGGCAAAACGTCATTTTTTCGGATGAATCCAGGTTCTGTTTACAGCATCATGTCGGTCGCATCCGTGTTTCGCGACATCGCGGTGAACGCACATTGGAAGCGTGTATTCGTTATCTCCATAGTGGCGTATCACCCGGCGTGATAGTATGGGATGCCATTGGTTACATGTCTCGGTCACCTCTTGTTCGCATTTACGGCACTTTGAACAGTGGACGTTACATTTCAGACGTGTGACAACCCATGGCTCTACCCTTCATTCGATCCCTGCGAAACCCCGCATTTCAGCAGGATAATGCACGACCACATGTTGCAGGTCCTGTACGGGCCTTTCTGGATGCAGAAAATGTTCGACTGCTGCCCTGGCTAGCACATTCTCCAGATCTCTCACCAACTGAAAACGTCTGGTCAATGGCGGCCGAGGAACTGGCTCGTCGCAATATGCCAGTCACTACTCTTGTTGAACTGTGGTATCGTGTTGAAGCTGCATGAGCAGCTGTGCCTGTACACGCCATCCAAGCTCTGTTTGACTCAATGCCCAGGCGTATCAAGACCGTTATTGCGGCCAGAGGTGGTTGTTCTGGGTACTGATTTCTCAGGATCTATGCACCGTAATTGCGTGAAAATGTAATCACTTGTCAGTTCTAGTATAATATATTTGTCCAATGAATATCAGTTTATCATATGCATTTCTTCTTGGTGTAGCTATTTTAATATATACATATATACATATATACATATATATATATATATATATATATATATATATATATATATATATATATATATATATATATATATATGGGTGTGGTAACGCTTTAGAAGTCAGCCGATCTTTTCTGTCACCCAGCGACAGTCAGTCAAGGAACGCCTACATGTAGTCTTCTGGGACTTACCACTTAGATTCTTTTGGGGAAACGGCTGGCGAAATTTGTCGTTTGTTATAGCCTTGTTCCTTTGATGATACCTGTTAAATCGCTGAGAACTGTGTCACAGCAGCGTCTCGAAGAGTTAACGGTATTAGAGGAACAGGGCGCTCGCGGCCCTGCGCACAGCGGAAGGCACGCGGCGGGCCCGCCGGTTGCGGAACAATGGGCGTGGGTGCCAGTGCGGGGGAGTGAGGGAGCAAGGAGCAGGCCACCGCCCCCGGCCGGCGGGGTGGGCGCAGGCGCGCAGGCGGCGGCGGCAGCGGCGGCCCGTGCCCGGCCGGCGCGGGGGCGGCGGTGGTGGCAGCGGCGGCAGGCGCAGTGTCGGCCGCAGGCGGGCCGAGGGCGGGCGCTGACTGGTCCTGCTGCCGCCGCCGCCGCCCCCGCCGCCACCATAGGGCCCGTGTGCTGCGCGCACTCGGCGGGCCGCCAGCACGCGGCCCCGCTAGCCGGCGCCGCTGCCAGCGCTCACGTGCACGTGCTGCAGCCGCACCGGCCAGGTAACCGCTCGCTCCCTCCACAGCGCGCCTGTCCCACTTGTACAAAATATTTTCAAAAAAGAAAATTGTCGAATTCAATGAAATCTGACATTCAACCGCAACATGCCATTTATTTGATATTTTCTTTATTAAAAAAATTTCCTAATAGCATCTGGGTAATTCGTGAGGTGAGTAGTTTCGCCAGTAATGTTTTATCATCAGAACCAGTTTCTTGCTACGGAATTAAGCAGTCAAGTTGTCAACGCGCGCTCTTCGCGGCCACATGAAATCCACAGCCTTAGCGCAAATGGTTACCCCTTCTCTTCATGTGTTATTTTCGTAACAGGATACTGGTTCCGATGATGACTCATTCGAGTCCAAATTGGTTAAGTCTCAAATCTACCAAACGCGATCGGGACATTTTTTTAAGAATAGAACGGCTCTATTGATATAAATGAATTGTTTCACCACATCTTATCTATGTTTGGCTGGCCACTCATACCAGCTGGATGTGCATGCTACAGTGATACAACGGCAACTGTCAAAACAAGTTGTTTTAATTTCACTACATCAGGGATTTCTGCCCCTCAGTTTTTATTAGTGCTCTCCATCGTCAGATCGCATTTTCTACGTGATTTTCACTGGATGGTTAAGTGATGTGAGAGAATACCGGTGGCTAGCGGCTGTGCGTTTATGGAAGTATTTCATTGAATCGATTTGGATATAACTAAATTCTCAAACACATCTGATGATGGACTGAATATTTCAAAATCACTCATGTATGCTACATGTAAAATAAATATTAAGAAAGTGTAACCTCAGAAAGTCTGGAATTTCACACGTAATAAAATACGTTTCTGCTGCGTGCTGAGATGCCATTGTCAACAACGATGGAGAGATTACAGTCAGAAAATTGTAATGTTGCTCCCCCTTCCTTCCATTTAGAGCTAAGTGTTGGTGGAGAGACTACAGTTAGAAAATTGTAATGTTACCACCCCTTTCTTCTGTCTAGAGCTAAGTGCTTGCTCAGTAGCAAGCATCGTGGTAGCTTATTCATCTAACTCTGTATACCAATAACTTCCTTTCGGCGGATGTACCTCACGCCGGAATGACACGTGAGTCGTTCAAAAGTCAAGTAAAAGAATTTTTCGTTACTCTCTAAATTGTAGTTGAATTCCATTCATTAGTAGAGTTTACGAAATCCTGAGCGAGGCGAATGTGGGGCTTGGAAATATTCAAAGGGTCCTCACTGATAATAGATTCTATGAAACTATTTTATCCGGCGAAATCCATTCACCACTGTGCAATTGATATTACACTAGTTTCTCAACATTTCTGTGATGTTCTGCATTTCGTTTCTACGTATACGTCCAGCATTCTCAGCTGGTCCATTTTGACATAGTTATGGCGACAATTCAGCATGGGTTACACGTTTTTCTACCTGGAGGGCGGGTAAGGCGATCACACTTCATAATCAGTTGCAGTTTCTCAGCACATTTAATGAACCATAGTTTCTGCTTGACGTCGACAAGCCCTGTTCTAAAAATTTTATCTTTCGCAGTAACATAGTATATCGTAGTATATGAATAAGTGATTCCATCACATTTCTATGTCAAAAAATTGGTAAACAAATAGATACACATATACGTGTTTTGTGCGTGTGACGTAAGTCGCGTTAGTTTAAATTCGACTCGTTTGTTGAAAACTGCTGATACATTGTTCTGAAACAAGACCGTGCTACACTGTCGTAACTTTTCGCTATCCGTCTTCGTGTTACTATCTCGTATCGCTTATCTACTGCACTATCCTTATAACTGTTGATTGGAATTTTCCTTTACCAGTGTAGCACTTCAGATTAACAGAAATTGATAGCAGGAAAACTTTCCTACTATTCTGGCAACACAAAATTAAAGTCTTTTAGTTGATACGAAGCTCCATTCGAAGTCGCTAATTGCAGTCTAACTTAGAAATATTTCTCTCTTTAAACGCTTATCATCACGAAACTCTTCACTGTAATTTCGTATAACAATCTACTAATAACAGATTCGTTCAATATTTCTGTCTAAGAGGAGTGAAAAAAAGTATATAGTTAATTTTTTCGAAATAAACAGACTATGTATTGGGAAATGGAAACAGTAACAAGTACTTTTCAGTTAAAATGTTTGTACAAAGCGATTTCAAACGCAAGTAGTCTTCTTGCTCACTTCAAAGCGACAAGTCTCCTTGCAGGCAAAATGTAAAATAAATGCAAATCGTAATACATATGTACCGTTCCCTTATTAATTGTTTCAATTAAACTGATCTTGAGCTGCCTTATATCACTGATAAAAAACACAAAGATTTTCAATAAAGCGCAGAACATCTACTGATAATCTTTTAAGAAGTAAAAATTAAATACTAATGGTAGTTTCTTTTTCACTTATGTGATTGTGCCAATCACCTGTCTGTATCACAATGGACCTGCTGCAGCCCTTAGCACGGCACGTGGAAGGAATGAAATTATCAGGTGAACGATAAATACTTTCCGCTAAACAATTAAATGCATCGCTGTAATCTCGAAGCAAAGCAGCCAAACATACTCGTAGTTGCATAGATTGCTTGGGCCCCTTTACCCCCTTACAGTTCTTTTCCGTGACGCTAAGGTCGTCACTAATATGTGGCGCAAGAGATATGCAGGTACCTAGGATACCAGGTTTCCTCAACTGTGAAAATTTTTACAGTATTACTCACTGATAAAACGTTAGTCACCAGTCTAGGTAGCAACGTGGAAAAAAAAATATTACTTATATTAGCCATGAGCTGTTATCCATGGGCTACCTACATTGTTCACGGAGGTTTCTGGAAATTTTTTTGCAATACCTTTTTGTCTGAGACTGAAGCTCCTACGCTGGTGTAATTGTCGACTGGACATTGGTACCTTATAACACGAGAGAAAAGTGACGGGTTTCGGGTAGTACTGATTTCGGAGGTTTCTTTTAAAACTATGTAATACCTCAGAAATTCAGTGAAAAACTAACAAGAGAGGGTTTATAATCCGCTCAGCACTGCCATTAAGCAGCTGAAACGCGTCCTATGTTTTACCTCATTGTTCTGGACATGGGATTGGAACTCATGTTACCGATAAGATGGGGTGTGTCCATTATGTCCGTTCCAGTTGCTACACTGTGATCGGGTCAGGTTATTCAGTTACGTTTGAAATCTCCAATTTTGTGAAGGGAAGAATTTTCCAAGCGAAATCTAGTTGATGGTACAACTTTTTTGTTCCAAGGAACCTATGTATAAAGCCCAAACTCTTCGAGTTGTGTCATACAGCAGATACAGCACAGCGTGAACACAACTAGTAAAAATAAATTCCACACGAGCTCCAGCAAGCAGAGCGCTGAACAATTTAGCGCTAGGTACAGCTTGTGATCTTTTTGTCAAGCACTATACTCAAGTAACTGCGACTGAAAGGGAGCTACATATTCTAAAGAGAGTTTCTAGAAGTCTCATAAATATGAGTATGGTGACAAGACACTTTTTTAAATCTGCAGGTAAAAATTTGAAAAAAAAAAACAGAGAGACAGAGACGATGAAAGTGATGAATACGAAGACCAAATATGAAAGCCATTAATAATAAAAAATCGCAGTGTGCGTCCTCTTCCGCTATGTTTATTTGGGAAAACGGATAAAACTTCACCGACCGAATAGTCCTGATATCCATATTCAATAGTTTCTCGCTCTCTTATTGTTTATCATTTTACTGTAAACCAAATAGTATTGATTTAAATTTGATCTTTATTCAGTCCGACTATATAATCGTAGACCTTATGTAGTTTACATTCAGAGAAAAAGTATCGGCGGTGATCGAGGGACATACATCCACAAACTAATAAGAGATGTACTGATCCCCCAAGGAACACAGAGCAGGTCATCTGTACCTGGAGCAAGGAATAAAGCACGCCAAATTTCAAAATCTCAGAACACCCAAGATCGTCGAAGTTTTCTAAAAGTTGGGAATTTAGAACTTCAGTGCGAGATTCTTTTAACTGTTTCCACAAGGAAACTCTGGCAGAAAATCCGAAGTAAAGTACACGAACTCGAAGACGCAACCTATATCTTCACCTGTGTGATAACGCTGGTGAAGTTACTAATGATAGTGATACTAAAACAGAGTTACTAAACACAGTTTTCCGAAATTCCTTCTCCAAAGAAGATAATGCAATTATTCCAGATTTCACATCAAGGGGAACTGTAAACAAGAGTAACTTAAAAGTAGATATTCAGGGTGTAGCGAAGTACCTTAAATAACTTAATAAAGGAAAGACCTCCTGTCCATATTGTATACCAGTTAGGTTCCTTTCAGAGTAAGCTGATACAAAACTCCATATTAAAAATCGTATACAACAGCTCGCTCGTCGAAAAGTCCGACGTAAAAATGAAGAAGTTGTTCAAGTCATAGCAATGGCCAAGAAAGGAGGTATGAGTAATTCGTTGAATTACAGATCCATATCGCCAAAATCAATATTCAGTAGTATTATGGGGCGTATACTGTGCTCGAACATTATGAATTACTTCGAAGAAAACGATTTATCGACAAAGGACTAACACTATTCACAAAATATCGTTCTTGCGAAACCCAACTAGCTCGTTATTCTCATTAAGTAATAAGTGCTACCGATAGGGAATGTCAAATTTATTCCAGGTTTTTCGATTTCCAGAAAGCTTTTTACACCGTTGCTCACAAGCGACTTGTAATCAAATTTAGTGCCTATGGATCAGTTACGCGACTTGGTTTGTGATTTATCTATCAGAAAAATAAAAGTTCGTAGTAATTAGCGGAAATTCGTTGAGTAAAACAGAAATAATATCTGGCGTTCCCCATGGAGGTGTTATAGGGCCTTTGGTGTTCCTGATCTACATAAACGATTTAGAAGACAATCTCAGCAGCTCTCTTAGATTTTTTTTCGGATGCTGCTGCCATTTTCCGTCCTGTAAAGCCATCCTATGGTCAAAACCAATTGCAAAACGATTTAGAAAAGATATCTGTATGATGCGAAAAATGGCAGTTGACTCTAAATAACGAGAAGTGTGAAGCCATCCTCATAAGTATTAAAAAGGTATCCGCTACATACATTTCGGTCACAGAATAACTCACACAAATCTAAAGGCTGTCAATTCAACTATATACTTATGGATTAAGAATAACTAAAATTGGAACGATCTCACAGAAAATGTTGTGGAAAGCAAACAACAGATTGCGATTTATGGGTAGAACACATAGAAAATGCCACAGGTCTCCTAAAGAGACTCCTTTCACTACGATTGTCCGCCCTCTTCCAGAGTATTGCTGTGCAATGTGCGATCCGCATTAGTTAGGGTTGACAGAAGATATCTAAAAGTCCAAAAGAGATAAACACGTTTTGTATTATCGCGAAATAGGAGATGGAGTCCCACGGAAATGATATGCGGACTGGGATGGCAATCATTAAAACAAAAGCGTTTAGAGTTTCGACAGAATCTTCTCATGACATTTCAATCATCAATTTTCTCCACAGAGTGAAAATATTTTGTTGGCCCCCACCTACATAAGGAGAAATGACCACCAAACCAAATCTGACAGATCAGTTCTCGGAAAAAAAATTTAAGTTTTCGTTTTTCCTGCTGTTCGAGAGTGGAACGGTAGAGAAATAGCTTGAATTTGGTCCGATGAACCAACTGTCAGGCACTTAATTGTGAATTGTTGAGTAATCATGTAGATGTAGATGTAGATGTAGTCGTCGAGTAAAACAGATATAATATCTGGCGTTCCCCAAGGAAGTGTTATAGGCCCTCTGCTGTTACTGCTCTGCATAAACGGTTTAGGAACATACACGTTTGAAAAGTTAAATTAGAGACACCAACCTATACCCACCACTCACGAAAGCTCAACGGTGTGCTCATCACAAGTGACCATATGCCCCTTCATATCCGCATCCAGTGACGTCTATCGCCAAGGAGGACATGGCGGTCAGTCGGTATCGTTGGGCCTCCTTTAGCATGTTCGGATGGAGTTTTAACCTATAGCTATACCTACGTACACGCGTGCGTACACATTTCGCACTGATGTCGGTGCTGACCTGTCATGGCAACAGAAGAACCAATAGCTTTGAGAAACTATCCAGATTCATTACTACTCAACCACCGCCCACCAGGTCAGAGACTTCTCGAAGCTGGGCTCCATGACGCTCAATGGAGTCTCAGACATGATAAATGGGAGTATAATCAGTACTGAGACGACATTATAAATTCAGGCTTGTGGAACCTTTCTAGCCATTCTAAGGTCAACGAGATGGTGAATTTTCTTGCTCAAAGCACAGACTGTCTGGGGAGTGCTGCTGAGGAACAAACCGATATAAATGTTTCGGCAGTAAATACCTATGCACAGTGATTATTTATTTATTCCTGTTTCAACTGACTCCGCCGTCTTGTGATTCTAAGGCTGGTAGTTATACTCTATACGTTCTACGTATCTTTTAGGTTGATACTGGATGTATAATATTAAACATCTACATATATATTCTGCAGCTATATTAACAGAAGAAAGTAGAAATAAGACAAAGCAAGAAGAGTGAAGTAGAAACGAAAGAAATACCCTATAGCACAAGACCCTCTGTCCCTCCTCTGTTGGAATGGTGATGGGTAATCTTGGAATGGTTTAAAAATTCCTGTATCGATCAACAGTAAGGGTCTATGGGAGATGTAGCAGGGTTTCCATTTCACTCCACGTAGGCATCCTACATACGGGCGTAACTCCGCTACAGAATTTGCTTTTTGGGAAAGGAGGAGGGTAGTCTCACGTAGGTGCCGACGAACTCGTCTGCCATCGGTTGTGTTGTGGTCTTCAGTCCTAAGACTGGTTTGATGCAGCTCTCCTTTGCTACTCTATCCTGTGCAGGCTCCTTCATCTCTCAGTACGTACTGCAACCTACACCCTATGTACAAGCATATACAGCTACTTGTAAGAGGAGGTGACTTTTTCCGTGCTTCCAACGCCTCCATATTTACGATTGAGGGGTTTCTGCTCCATGCTAATATCTGCGTTAAGCGCTGTGCGGTGAGCAGAGGTCAACTTGACGGGTGGTGTTTTCTGTATCGAACAGCGTTGTTATAGTTATGGATCATACGTCTGTCCACAAATTATTACTGCCGGGTAGTGAATTTTTCAGTCATTTTCTGCGTTATGGACCATATATCTGCTGTTCTAATTTTCGACATGTTGGTTCCCAAAGCTGTTGACTCTGTCGTCGGTGACCGCGGCAGAATCTTGTCACAACGGCACTTGAAAACACCAGCGTGAGAAAGGTATCGGGGATGAACTGGTTCATTGTGTCAGTCATCGCCAACCAATAACCAACGAGAAATACACTTACATCGCTTCCCCACCCTGCTCTCGGCTGTCATGCCGATAGGCCTTAAGAAGTGGCTCACAAATCTACCTGTTCCATTCAACGTGGCGAAAGAAACCCTGCATATTCACACAACACCCATCCCTAATTAATTTACTCATGACTGTAAGGTCAACTGTAACGAACATCCCCACAACTGTTGCGTTGACTTCCGAGACAAAACTATATCAGATAGTGTTCATTCACCCAACTATCCTTTGAGGACTAGCGCTTTTCTGAAACTTGAATACACCGTTTATAAAAAATTATTTGACGAAAAAAGTGAAGGATCTCGAAGACATTCTCGCCTCTCAGTATAACTTCATACACGCACTCATCATCTCGTCTACATCTACACCACACTCAGCAAGCCACCTAATGGTGTGTGGCGGTGGGTAGTTTCGGTACCACTATCTGATCTCTCCAACGCTGCTCCACTCGCGAATAGTGCATAGTAACAATGTTTATCGGTAAGCCTCTGTATTGGCTCTAATTTCACAAATTTTCTTCTCGTAGTTAATACGTGAGACGTATTTGGGGCAGTCATATATTTTCCTACTTCAACTGAAAAGTGCTGTCCCGAAATTTCAATAGTAATTCTCTCTGTGATGCACAACGCCTCTCTTGTAACGTCTACCAGTGTTGTTTAGCATTTCCGTAACGCTCCCTCACCAGCTAAACGAACCCGTGACGAAACGCGCCGCTCTTCGTTGGATCATCTCTATCTTCTCTATCTGTCCTACCTGATAGGGATCCCAGATAAGTGAACATTACTCAAGAAGTTGGCGAACAAACGCCTTATAAGTCACTTCTTTCGTGTATGAGTTACAATTCCTTAAGATTCTTCCGATTGATGTGAGTCTGGTGTCCGCTTTTAAAACTATCTGTTTTATTTGGTCATTCCTCTTAAGGTCGCTCTGTATAGTTACGCCTAGATATTTTACGGCAGACGCTGTCTCCAGCCGTTTGTCGTCAATAGTGTAGTTGTACAGTAGCGGATTTCTTTTCCTATGTATGCGCAATATGTTACATTTATTTACTTTCAGATTCAACTGCACCTTTCAGCAATTCTGTGCAGGTCGTTCTGCAAATTTTACTGTTTTCTGGCTTTGTTGCTTTGGTATAAACGATTGGGACTGTAATTCTCTGTGACAGGTGTAACGGACACCAAAGTGCATCAGTGTTATTTATGGTTAGTGTTGCTGCCAGTCCTGGTAAGGTATATAGGGTATGCAAACAGCGTCAGATGTTGAGCGATCACTGTGAAGGACGCTTAGATGTCACGTATTCATTAAGACAACAGTTATCAGCATGAGGCTTACTGATGGTCTCAATTTGGTCGGCTGGTCGAATCATGCAGTATTCAAATTTATTAACCATTCAGGAGAGACACCTGCCTCGTGTTGGACCGCATGGGAATGTGAGGGTAGCGTACTCTTCGTCAATATTCTGGTCGGCCACGTCTGACTACCGCAGAAGAGAATCGCTGTGTTGTGCACCAGGCACATTGTAACCGATTCACATTAGCCCCTGCCATCCGAGAACAAGTAATGGATTGACTGCGACTTTCTACGTCATCTCACAGCATTGGTCGAGACTAGCAGCAGCCGACTAGGGAATTACTGTTCAATTAGTGTCCCGGGCGTAGGCTGTCGTTAACGCTGCAACACAAGTGGTTGGATTTGAAGTACCGGTGCGCTCAGGAGACATTGACTGCTGATGTATAGCGTTGCATTGTGTTCAGCGATGGTCATCGTCAGCGAGTACGTTGGCGACATGGGAAGAGATCCCATTCTGCCAGTAGTACCACTACACTGGTATGTTACTCGTGGCGTCAAGGTGTGGGAAGCCATCGGGTATGACTTCAGGTGACGCCTGATCTTGATGGTGAGGATTCTGATGGTAGAAGGTTACTTCACGGACATCCTGCGTCCTCTTGTGTTACCTCCTTTGCGACAGTATCGTGGAGTGGTCGTCGACCAATGGAAAATGTTTCTACGTACGGTTTGCGTTATGTTGAGGTACAACAGTGGCCAGCAGAATCCCCAGATCTGTCCTTGAAAGAACACGTGTGAGAAAAGATCGAACTTCAGCTCTGTCCCAGTGCCAGTACCCAGGACATAAAAGACAGTTGTAGGTCGGCTTGCCTCAAGAGAGGAGACAGTGGCTTCGTGACACCCTTCCCATCTGGATCAGTGCATGCATCCAGACCAGTCTGAGAGTAATATCATACTGATAAGCGGGTTCATACGGCCATGTTCTTTGTAAATTTGACTCTGTTTTATAATCGCTGAAATATCATCACATAAATTTTATTTCGTATTCTTCCCCCTTCTGGGTGCTTCACTTACTGTGTCAGACAGTGTACACTGTACACTGTGTGGCTGAAAATGACTTACAAGTTCGTGGCGTACGCGATCGGTAATGTTGGAATTCAATACGGTGTCGGCCCACCCTTAGCCTTGATGACAGGTTCCACTCTCGCAGGCGTACGTTCAATCAGGTGGTGGAAGGATTCTTGGGGAATGGTAGTCCATTTTTCACGGAGTGCTGCACTGAGGAGAGATATCGATGTCCGTCGGTGAGGCCGGGCAAGAAGCCGGCCTTCCAAAATATCCCAAAAGGTGTCCTATAGGATTCAGGTCAGGACTCTGTGCAGGCCAGTCCATTACAAGGATGTTATTGTCGTGTAACCACTCCGCCACAGTCCGTGCATTATGAAGAGGTGCTCGATTGTGTTGAAAGATGCAGTCGCCATCCCCGAATTGCTCTTCAACAGTGGGAAGCAAGAAGGTGCTTAAGACACCAATGTAAGCCTGTATTGTGACAGTGCTACGCAAAACAACAAGGGGTGCAAGCCTCCTTCATGTAAAACACGACCACACCATAACACCACCGCCTCCGAATTTTACTGTTTGCACTACACACGCTGACAGATGAGGTTCACTGGACATTCGCCGTACCAACACCTTCCCATCGGATCGCCAGATTGTGCACCATGATTCGTCACTAAACGCAACGTTTTTACACTATTCAGTTGTCCAATAGTTGCGCTCCTTACACCAAGCGAGCCGTCGTTTGGCGTTTACCGCCGTGATGTGTGGCTTATGAGCAGCCGCTAGACCATGAAATCCAAGTTTTTTCACCTCCCGTCTTACTGTCATAGAACTTGTAGTGGATCGTGTGCAGTTTGGAATCCCTGTGTGATGATCTGGAAAGGTGTCTGCCTGTTACTCATTACGATCCTCTTCAAATGTCGGCGGTCACTTTCAATCAACAGACGAGATCGGCCTGTACGCTTTTGTGCTGTACGTGTCCTCTCATGTTTCCACTTCACTATAACATCGGCAACAGTGTACCTGGGGATGTTTAGGACTGGAAATCTCGCGTACAGACGTATGACACTTATGACACCCAATCACCTGACCATGTTCGAAGTCCGTTAGTTCCGCTGAGCGCCCCATTCTGCTCCCTCATGATTTCGAATGGTTACTGAGGTCTCTGATATGGAGTACCTGACAGTAGGTGGCAGCACAATGCATGTAGTATAAAAAACGTACTTTTTGAGAAGAGTCCGGATACTTTTCATCACATAGTGAATTTGTCTCTCATAAACAGGGTATCATGTAAGACTATGTAACTTATCAGACGTTTGGCGGATGGTTCGAGAAATAATGTTACAGTTTAACTTCTGGCCACATATAGGACGCAGAGACAAAGTTAATGTCAGCTAAATTTAGAAACTTGTGGTAAGATTCTATGGGACACACTAATTAATGTAACTTAAAACTAACTTACGCTAAGGACAACACACAAATCCATGCCCGAGGTAGGATTCGAACCTCTGACTGGGGGAGTCGTGCGAACCGTGACAAGACGCCTCGTCAGCTAAATAGGGCGGGGATTAGGCTTAGTTTCGACCTTGGCCTTTTTGATGTTACCTACTCTCAGGATACTGAATTTCTTTTGGGGAATTCACTATGTACCTGTAAAAGAATGTCTGGGCACAGCTCGTGAATCATTTGTCCACTTCCGTTTGTGGTCGTCTCAGGGTGTTGTCATCCGGGAATCCATATGACTGTCGAGAGAATCAGTAGAGGTGGACTCCACAGGCTGGACTGCCATTCCACAGTAAAACGATCACCCTGCGCAACGTTTTGCATAGACAAAACCTCCAAGAGTGCAGGCAACACTTACTAATCCAAGTATGAAGCTATTTGAAAGATAGAATGGGTCACACAGTCTTAAGAGAGGTGACATGTTGATAGACATGTTACACAGCTATAGAATTACAATATGACCCGAAACTGTTCTCGGTATTAGCGGCATATTGTTTTGAACGTTATTTGTTATTAATACCACTCCAACTGGTTTTATGTATGAACGGTGCGCCTGAAAAGAACTGAGGAGTGTATACTAAAATCATCAGAAACGTACGTAGATTTTTAGGAAAATGATGCGGAGATGAATTTCTAAGACAGAAATGTAAACAGGCTAGCAATGAAGCAGGCATAAATAACAGATTTCCCGGTGATTCACTGATTCACTTAAAGCAAACTTTTTAGATACTTCCTTCAAAGATCACCACACCTCTGGTTTCAGTTGTGACTAAAGGAATGAAAGATGATCCTTTCTGTAGTAATACAGAAGTGGGTAACACCAACCGCATACCTGAATACTGCTACAAATCTGAATTTTTATTTTCGAAATTGCGTACAGTCATGATGATTCTAAATGTTCCGAAGTTGTTCAGATGCTTGGAATGACAGGTGTGTATACGATCCTTAAATTCATGAATGTGATATTATGCTAACTCCCCGGAGCCAATTTTAGTTTTAAAATTTCGGTTTTTATCAAATGTTTCTCCTATTACGGGCAACAAGATTAGTTACAAATCCAAATATTTTAAAACTAAATTGTCCCTCATCAGCAGTTATCTAACGTAACAACGGCTCTGTCTCGACAATATCGTACTTGTCGGGTATTTGGGCGTTGCAGAGAGACGCAACTACGTTTTTTATATGTACTAAGATGGTATCTGTTCTTTCGGACAGGGCATAATGGGCGGGGGCACTACGAATGTAGTGCGGGACAATACGTTGAGAATATGGGTTTCGCGGGAGGCGTGCCAGAGATAAATCCCTGCCATCGCGCTATCCTCTGTGTCCTCGGTGGCTCCGATGGATAGAGCGTCTGCCATGTAAGCAGGAAATCCCGGGTTCGAGTCCCGGTCGGGGCACACATTTTCATCCGTCCCCGTTGACGTGTGTCAACATCTGTGAGCAGCTAAGGGTGTTCATTTCATTGTAAATTCAACTACGTTTTGCCTCTTAATAATATGCAAAAAATTCAAAACATTCCGGTTACGATCAGAGATGTAGATTCCATGTAACATGGACCTTTTCTTACGTATCAGTGTAAAATTTCGGAAGAATGTGTTGCTTTATTTGTCTTGTCGTGGCCCTCAGAAGCCAAAGAAACAATGGAATGAAATCGAAATATATTTCAATAAAAATACTCATTATTTCCCTGACGCTTGAGTGTCCAGTATCTTCTATTTTTAACTTACAAAAGTTGCTAGATTTTTGTCATAATTTATTTTATTCTGTTCATTAACAGCAAGTGGAATAGAATCAGGTCCATCCATCTAAACGGTTCATAGACGGCTGCCCGATATCTTTCGTACATTGTAAAGAAGAAATTTGGGATGTAACGTCAGGCCGACGTCAGAGTAGTTAGAAACGGAGCACTTGTTTCGTTGTAAAAGTGGAAGACTAGAAATCGAAAACATCTTTTAAGATGGAACTATTTCTACGTTCTCTTGGAGTTACTTAGCCAAATACTGGAAAATCTAATGTAGACGAAGAGTTGAAGTTTCATTTGTTCCGGATATGAGTCTAGTGACTTGACAACTGCGTCGCGCTAAGCTAGGTCAGGTAAAGGTGTACAGATTCCAATATTGCCGTCTCGTAATGATTCAAATCTTCTTCAGTTGTTCACAATTAGTTGCATGTTAACATTTGTAGGAGAGAATAGAAGAAAGATCATGGTTTTTATCCCATCGAGAATAGGGCATTATGGACGGATCATTAGACAGAGTAGGGTGAGAATAGAGAACTAAATTGCTTGTGTTACTTTCAAAGAAAACATTCAGGCTTCACATTGAAACATTAACCACGAAAAACTTCCATGTGGTGAGTAGTATCTGTTTGGACCCCTCTCTATTCTGATGAGAATCCAGTTTCCCACCGTGTCTCCTAGCTCGGTGTGTTCTCGAGGTCGATAAGCGCATATTAATGGCGACTGAATGTTGATATCATTATACGAGGTAGCGAAATCAAAGTAGATTTTACCGTGCGCTGACCCACCGCCCACCATCATTGAGAGAAATGCAATCAGTTATCGCTTGGGCCGGCCGTGGTGGGCGAACGGTTCTCGGCGCTTCAGTCTGGAACCGCGCGACCGCTACGGGCGCAGGTTCGAATCCTGCCTCGGGCATGGATGCGTGTGATGTCCTTAGGTTAGTTAGGTTTAAGTAGTTCTAAGTTCTAGGGAACTGATGAACTCAGATATTAAGTCCCATAGTGCTCAGTCATTTGAACCATTTAGTTACCACTTGCATCCACAAATTACACAGCATTGTACATTAGTTTCAATGTTGGCATGCGCGCTGGAGTCTGCAACTGTTCACTCGTACATATAAACTCTGATTTCGGTAAGGAATTTGCTTCCGCGACAGGTATCATTTCCGAATGATCTCCAGTGCGTCATCTTAATGAGGCGATATGTAGGACACCACATTAATGAAGTAATCCCATTTTGGCAGCTGTAATATGCTGGATGCGAAACGAAACCTTTTCTTGATTAACAATCATTAAGCCCAAATGGCCTTTGCTTCATCTTTCACTTTGCAGGATTGAGGAAACAGATTAGCAATGTCTCCCGCCCTATGGAAGTCTATAATCGCAAATGGGCGCAATGTTGTAATCGGTCGCACAGGTTGGTGGTCAGGTACAGAACGATGTACGTCGCAAAACATTCTTAAGTGGTTACCCAGACAATCCTCGTAATGCTAAAACGCGCACTTTTAAGTTTTAATGTCGATACGTCTTCAGTGCAGGTGGCATAATGTGTCTCATAAGCCGTATGTTCTAAGAAAATCTGACACTCCCTTCTTAACATTCAGCATTATTCAGCCACATTCTATGCTTCGTAATTTTCAGAAGAAAACCCGTCGGAAATAAAAATTGATACAATTACTTTGATGGTGTAAGCTGTTGCCAAGCATGCTATACATTTCCATCGTGCATGAAGAACTTTAATAGGAAATATGACTTATTTACACTTAAGTCTGTCAACTTCAGAGTTTGGGGCCCGTAATGGCACTTGACGGCGTCGCGTAGGATGCAGTTACTCGATTACGTTGACCATCGATAAAATTAACGCCATAAGAATAAGATATAAATGATAGGAGAATAAATTTGTACGGTAATTACAGATATTTTGAAAAAAGTTTATATGAAATGCATGAGATTACGCTGCGTGGCGTAAGGTATCGTAAATATTAGAAGTTATCCCTAGTTGGAAAACGAGGTCTGACTGAAAGGGAACAAATATAAATACTTAGTTACTCACAATCTTTAACATGGCTAAGAATCGTTGGCAAACTTAACGCAAAAAAAAAGGAAGTAAGTGACGGTTATGGGTGTGTCACTTTTGGTTCGCGTGGCGGTTTATATTATTACGAGAATGATCGCCTTCAGACGTTTCATAGTGGAGGTCTTGTACCCTGTTGTTGCTCTAGGTTTCTGCTTTTCTCCTAAATTTCACAAGATCAACGAAAAGCCTTACAAAAATAATACTAACGAATTTTCTCTATAATTATCAAATTCTGATGGTGTACGTTTTACGAAATGTATTGTTTCCTGCACTAGATTTGCTAAAGGTAGTTCCCAATTTGTAGGAAAGAGTAAGCAACTAACATATTCCAATATTGTTTTCTCCGTAAAGGAGGATTTATTGAGCAACTGTAATTCTCTGGAACAATTCCCATTTATTAAAATCAGTTGAGGGAGCGGAACATAACAGATCTCAGGTTTACCATCTGAACACAGTGCACATGCTTCTCAACTGCCGTTGCTGTCATCCTAAATCCAGAAATATTTTTTTTATCACATCCGCATGAAAACCTAAATCGGGCAAGGTAGAAGAATCTTTTTACCCATTCGCCAAATGTGCAGGTTAGGTGGGTCGACAACATATTCCTGTCATGTGACGCACATGCCATTACCAGTGTCGTATAGAATATATCAAATGTTTTCGGTTCCCATGGCACTCCTTTCGTCTACTAATCGCACGGTTTTGCGGTGCGGTCGCAAAACACAGACACTAAACTTATTACAGTGAACAGAGACGTCAATGAACGAACGGACAAATCGTAACTTTGCAAAAATGAAGTAAGTAAACTTTTCGCCCGAGGGTAGACTTGAACCTAGGACCTTTCGCACCGCAGCTTCTCACACTAACCACGGGACCACGGCGCTGCTGACCACTCACCATCCTTGATGTTGCCTATGTTACCCATAGACTACTCAGTTTGTATATTTTGCTTATTTTTTCATAGTTGCACACAACTTCTTCCTGTTTTCTCGATTGATCTGTGTTCAGTTTTTCAAGGCCTATCCACTGTGCCAAATTATAGTTAAATCTGAGGGGGATGCCATGGGGAGGTTCCTATGTAAGCAGTATTCTGCTTCTGGCTAAACAAATCTTTTATGAGCAGTTAATTTCCAAGAGTAACTGCTCTTTTCCCATTATCCTGACAAAGAACAGTAGCCTATCTCATCCTTCCATGAAACAGTTACTCCTTCGTACATATATATCAAATGAATCCAGTTTGATTAAAACTACAGTAACGCCTTATATCTGACAGCATCACCTGTGGACTGTCTAACATTAAATTTTTATTTTCGCTGTCTCGTTGAAGATGTGACGCTAAGTTCGGAGCAGTAAAAGCTTGAATATGTGAAACATAAATATCTTGTAACAACGATTTTATTGATATGAAATTATCGTATACCTTTAGTAACCGTGAGAAACCGCCTGGGTTATTCGAGCGCCAGGTTCAAGTCTTTCCATTAGTCGCTGCGTCAGTGACTTGCGCCTCTGGTGAAGATGAGCTGAATCGCGATGACAATACACACATCCAGTCCGGAGCACACAGGGAGTTGAACCGCGACCTAGAGGCAGCACTGCTAACAAACAGTCCGCGAGCTGCTGACAACTACTTTATTTATTTCAAAATTTTGGACGACGAGTTTTGAAAGATAATTTTCAAGTGTACATGTACAAATCATACGTAAACTCGTGAACGGAAACGTGCCGTAGCCATTTTCTGGAAGCGTTTTCGTTCTACACGTTGTAAACGTGTAAAAGAGTCACACTGTGATCTAGCCAAAGGTACTGATCATTGGCACGTGTCCAACGGAAGAAAGAATTTGCTTCTTCGAATCAGATAATGCTACAATTGAGACTAAAAAATTAATCTACATCCATGTCTAAAATCATTAGCAGATGTCGTGAACAGGATGTGATTACACTCCCCTGGGACACACCAGATATTATTTCCGCGGCTGAGATTGATTTCGCTATCCAGGATCACGTATTACATTCTTCCTCTTAAGACGGCTCCGTTCAGTCGCAGAGCTGACTAAGTTCAGATACTAACGTATTTGTTTATATGCGTCAGGTATTAGAAAAACTAGAAACACTGAATCCAACTGGTTGCCGCTATTTATGGTATTCTTTTAAATATGACGAATTGTAGAAGTTACGCAGGTTTCCGTTTGCGTTGCAAAGCGTTGAGAACTATCTATCTAAAAATGTTACAAAAATCCAGAACAGAACGCTATTTAATTTCCTGTCGAATTTACAGGTCAATAGGTTCGCGTATGGGACTAAAACCAGGTAAATGTATAAAAACGGTTAAGTTACCTGTGAAATAAATCACGTGTCAGCTTTTCAATGTGTGTAGTGGTAGATCACTTCCTTCACTATGGAAAGTTCAGTGAAATTTATAATCTAAGTCAGGCCAAGGTTTAGTTGGAAAATAAAGGCAAAATAATCAGTATCTCGTCTCCCCTATTACCAAGTAGTTTTTTTTTTTTTAAATTATGTGCCGTGAGGCCATTGTACAACTACTATGCTCTCAGCACGGAAGCTGTTACGCATCAGTTGTTGAAAACGTGTGATTTATTTAAGACAACATGTTCCAGGCCTACATTATACCCATTATCATGTTTTATACAACAAAGAAGACGCAGATCATTATTTCACATTACTACGAACTGTAACATATATAGGATAATGTGTGTTAAATACAGCAACATTTTCGACTTTCGCGCAATAATTTCCGTTACGACATTGTTAAGTGTTCAATATAGCTGACAGCAGGAAACCTAGAGACGCTGGGGAACGTAGTTCATTTTAACAAGATTTCCATCGAAAGCTTTACTTGCAAGAACTGAAAGATTATGTGTAGTGTCTCTCTCGCTCTGCGCCGAAACGCGCGTAGTACTTTTATACCCTGAAGCAGTTTGTAGTTTAATATTACTGGATGATGTTTTATACTAGAACAGCATACAGTTCTATGGTCGCATTGTATAAAATGAAACATATGCCATGTCAGAACATAAAACAGAGGTTCGTGATTACAAATCAAAGTAACTGAAAAATTATTGTTGCAGATAAGTGGGTGCTTCACGCCAAGGTCTTGGATTTACGCTCTATGTCTCAGGTTAGTTTGTTTAATATTGATACAGTTCATGACTACATGGTGCATAAATATACGATACCAAGTATTTACTCCACTACTTCCTCCATTTGTAGTGTCCCACGGGCATTTTCAACCATCCAACATCCTGTGCTATCTTGTCACAGAAGGACTATTGTATCACAATTCGTCCGAAGCTTCATACTACGTAAATATACACAGACAGAAAGCAAGCAGTGAAACTCATCAATATGTAAGTGCACCATTTAGTGAAAACTCCTTCATCTTTCGCTTAGGGAAGTTGAGCAGCATACCTTTGTCATTAGACTTTCAGTAGATTAGCTTGAGATTTCTTTATATTATGATGCTGAGAATTTATCAGACTTTTCGCATTCAGAAGGAAGCTATTATTGTTAAATAAATTTCGTATTCGGTTCGGTTATTCTATATTACCGATCTCTCACCTCGTACCATGTTCCGTCCACATTGAGCACCATATTCGAAAATCTAAATAAGGCTTGTGTAGGATTTTCTATCACTTCAGATATACTCGTATATCATATTATCGATACATCGCATTGCTCATAAGTAGGTAAGAGAATTATAGTGAATTCTCTGGCACTTTCTTATGCTAACATGATACTTTTATTAGCTTCGTCTTTTTATATCTCCAATCGTTCACTGAATAGAGTTCCTTGAAAATTTACTTTGATAGTTATTCCACTTGCAACTGGGGGTGAAAGCGGGCAAGATGAAAACGAGAAGAGATTTTTTCAAGGAAATCAAAAGTAAATGAAATCTGAAGCAACATAATGCCCCAGTAAATTTAAAATATGGGAAGTGGGCACCACATTGTAAATCTCAGAAATGGCATTACAGTATTCCAGATAATATGAAGTTATTCTAAAGAAAAATGACCCACTGAGGAAGCATAAAAATGAGCAGCTACTCTGATGATTTCATTCGTCGCCGGACATAGTCTTTTATCGCTTTAGAGTTCTTATTTATCAGATATGACTGTATAAGGCATTTGTGGAATTGTGTACATGCTAACGAGTTACAGATTCATAATTGTAACATGAATTTCAATGCTTAAAACTCTCATCATCAGATATACAGTTCTTACATCCCCCATCCTAGTGATTGTCGAAGGAATCCTAGTGTGATCATTTTGCGAAAGGCTTCTTCTTTTGTGGATGGATGGGGTAAAAACGCAACAACATTGTTGCTGACATTTGCTAATTACATAGGACCTCTGTACGGAAACATTGTCGATTCAATAGCATCTTCCAAAGAACTGAATATGCTGTTTTGACGGACATCTCTGACGACAGTTGCAAAATAATGAGAAGGGGAATGTCGGATATTGAACTCAAAATATGCAACATGTTCAGGACAATTTTCTTTAAGTATTAGAAAGTACTGTGTTATTATGTAGCAAAAGTATTTCGTGTTATGTTCACAGACGTTTCTTTTCTGGAACTGCGATGAGTTTTAATTTATAGTTTGTTAACTCTGTCCGACAACATTTTTTTTATTTTATTCATGACTGTTGTTTTTCAACATCGTTAGTATGTATTGCAGAGCAAAATTCAGTCAGCAGTTCCACAAATATTTTTATTTCGATTTACCGGTTTCGACAAATTAATTTGTGATCTTCAGAAGGCTACAGAATTCGGAATATTATAAATCGTTAGGATTTGACTATACGTGGATGTAAAGTTTAGTACTTTATCAATAGTCAGCAAGTGTATTTCTGTTTGTTGAAATAATCAGCAATCAAATGCTCAAAACAAATTTTATTTCCTTTATCGGTTTTAGCACTGAGTGCCCTTCTTCTTGTCACAGTGTGTCAAAAATGAGATAAATGCAGCATATTGCTGTGGTCATGTGGTTCACAGGCCCTGCAAAAAAATGATATTTTTCTACAGGTACGATGAACCACATGACTACAGCTGTATGCTGCATACATCTAATTTCTGACACTCGCAAATAATGCTACAGTTATAATCTTCAGAATAACGGCTTAAGGTGCTTGAAACCGGTAAAGGAAATAGAATTTCTTTTGTGCAACTAGTTGCTGATTATTTCAACAAATATATATATAAGGAATAAGAAGTGTATTACAGAAACCTTCTTAGCATTGATTTAGAAGATGTCAGTATCTTCTTCAGAGAAATAAAAATACCTGTGCAACTGACGACTGAATTTTATTCTGAAACGACAGATTTGTCCCTCGATGTAAGTAGAACGTATTTCAAACTGCTGTCATGCGTTTGCTAACAATTTAAAAATTACGTAGTTCGAAAACTGGAACTGATCGCAAGGAATGAGTGTTTTAAAAGAAAATCTTGAAAAAGTTGAAACACTTGCCAAAACGCCTGGGGGCGGGGGGACAATAGTTAGTAATTTCAGTACATCCTCGAGCTTAAATTGGGCAAGTTGAAGTTGAGAGAGTGAAGAGCCCAAAATCAAACTACATGTGGGTCAGAAATTAGAGGAACTGAAAAATCAAAATCTGTCAACTTGCTTGGAATTTCTGTTACGACTCAGTGGTTTTTATCATCAAGTTTCAGATCAGGTGAACAACTGCAAAAGTCTAGAAGGATGGGAAACCAAACGTACTTCTCATTTTTCACACACGAACTCAGAATTGTGATTAAATCCTTTCCTAACACACGAGTTGCTTAGAATACTGCTCTGCATAAAAATTTTTAAGAATACTCATCTTTGTGGGCTGCCATCCTGCTTCGGTCCACCTTCAGCAACTTGCTAACCAGGACCCAAAAGTGCCAAAAGAACAATGGTGATCACTTTCAATATCTGCCACAGTCAGGTTAGTACTCTATTTCCTTTCCTCTGTGTTTTTATTTGTACCCTGGAACCCTGTTCTACGTAGAACTTTTATTTACACCATCCTGTATAAATACGAAAGTATTGACGACTGTGGAGAAAGGTGTATCATTTACTTAAGCTCTACAGTTAGCGCCAGAAATGCGTTAACCCAGAATTGTGAAAAAAAACAACGCTTTGTTTACTGCAGCGGAAATTCACGAATCACATTTCTAACATTAGCTACGTAGGTATAACAAATAATGCAACACCCTCAAAACTACGGAACAATAAAATCTGTAATGCTGGTGGACTCCAGATATCGCATTCTTCGACTATATAATTAGAGATAGGAATCCGACAAATGTCCAACCTATTCTACTTAGGACTTCCCTTCACACATTTTAGTTTTTACACCTTTACAACAATATACCGTTCAGTTCCGAACATTACATTTATTAGCAGTTAGGCTGTTTTGAATATTTTGTTCTCTCGGAAATTAAATCGAAGTTATTCATGAAATGGTTGTTTTATAAACAAGGTAGACAATGACAACAAAAAAATGAAGGCATCTTAGTTATCACAACATAATGAGCGTCATGTTGCCTGTGCAGACAGGTCCCAGTGGAATCCGACCGCTAGGAAATTTACGTTATTCGCCACCGCGGCAGTACTGCAAATTGTTTCTGAGATCTTGGGCAAATGTATGGGGACTTACACGTCTCCACGACAGAAACGCTGAAAAAAACATTTATAATAATAGTTTTATAAGCAAAGTCCACTCACGTCCTGTCCGTTTATAACGGCACAAATCACACACATCACGTGAAAGAAACACTATTTTGCACCAACATATACTGTTACACTGGACTGGTTTTATTGTGTTGAGAAGCACTTTTATTTCTCGTGTACAGTTACCTGCCAGAATTTTCTCAGCCTGCTAGATGTATGAGCTAATAGAACATTTGTAGACTGTACGTTGATTTAAAAACGTATCATCTCAGTTGTGAATGTAAACCGTTCGGTTATTAAAGCAGACAACGAAAGTTTAGGGGAAAATACGATCCCTCAGTAATCATCTGAATAAGACTTTCTCTCGGAATTTCTCCTTCATAAACGTAGAACATGCGCAGCGTACTTGAAGTAATCCGCAATGAACAGCGTATGTTACAAACTTTCATCAATAAATGGTATTCACTTTCAAGATCATTTTCCTTTAAACTTTATTGGAAAATTTCATAGTACGATATTTCAATACACATCATTACATTTTTAACAATTATTATTTTAAAGGTAATGAGCTTGCACGAGAACCCTTTGGAAATATGAAGTAACTGTCCATTAATAATCCAAAACTTAACAAACTCTCTACTTCCGCAAAGTAAACATGGAAAACAGTCATCGGATTCTATATTTCAATAACTGGGTCCACCAAGAACGCGTTCCTTTCACATTGAACCGGAACGATATTTAGCTCTAATCTCATCACATTATGCTCGTTTTGGAGCAGAGTGAGAAATCCGGAAGAAAAGCATTTTTATCCATCAACTTCTAAATAAAATCAATAAAAACTTTTCAAGCGAGGAAATAATTAATTAAATTACATCTCGAAGTACAACTGACAGCCAGTTTCAATATGCGCTGAAAGACAACAAAATTTTATTACTAGCAGATTAGCACCGGCACATTCAAGAGTTCGGTTCGTATCGGTAGCAGCTAGCCCTGTAGTATACTCATTACGAAGAAATATAAATAAAAAAGTTTCTCGTTATATCACAGCATTGTTTGAGAAATAATTCGGGAGAATAACACAACAAGCGCAAATACAATAGTACGAAACCATTACCATAAACGGAATTTTAAATGTAATTCTGCACAATGACACAGCAGTACTGTTTCTTTAGGAGCTGATATGGATTTAAACCCTGATACTGCTTCTACAAAGTAAATATAGTGTAACATTTCTATGTATCGTTGTATATAGAAGGAGGTACAAATATTCTAGTTTATAGCTCCTTCCTTTACTATAGTGGAAAGTACGACTTTCGAATGAACATCGAATAAATATACGAATAAATATAAAGCTAAAGTATTCACGATTCATCTTCTCTTTTGGTAACCAGGAAAATTAACGAGATCATGTTACACAAAATGTGTTAAAATGAAGCTGAGGCATAACTAATGGTCTTTTATGTACGTCCCCTTAGCGCTGCTAAATCCTATCTCAGAAGAATTATATCAGTTTCGTAGGAAACAGTTTTGTTTTACTGTCGTTGTAGACATATAAATAGGTGTTTTCAGAACAGACGAGTAGATCGGCAACGACAACGTTTAGCGTTTTTGAAAGCCTTGGGCACCTTGTACTTCACGTCTTACTCTGCAAATTTCTGTGTAATATCCTACCAGATGTGTTACTGACTAATTTCGTACGTCAAAATGAGAAATGGTAACGTAATTAACTTGGCGATGATGTCAACTCTATGCTGAGTTGCTGCGTTCTAAAACTGATTTTTTTTACAATACTTTGATAACAGCCAATATATGTTGTACGTATATGTACTGTGGGTGAATAATGTTGGCAACACCTGTGATGTCGTAAGCGACTGCACTTCCTCCGCGTTCCAGAATTTTTAAGATCTAATCATGGATGTAAAGACGAAACCAATTTGTATATTAAGTATATTAAAATATGTCCAAGACAGCTAATTCTATAGTTTATTGTCGGTGAACAACAGCTTAAGCGTATAATCTGGACCATATGCTTCTATTTATGACGCAAACTGATAGAGGGAGAGGCTTGCAAGGGCGATGTGTTGTAACACTTTGGGCGGTTCTGTTGTGGCTTCCAATGCATAATATTACCACATATGAGGAAACCATAGCTAATTACGCGTATAGCTATGAGACCATTTCAGGCGTACATGTTCTTCAATAGCGCAAACACTATTTTACAGTTTTTGGGAAAACAACATTCTGTTTAAAGAGATGATGATTGACTTACTAACAACGTTTGTTTACTGTTGAGATGAGGTCTTTTTATGAACAATAGTAGGTGGTTTCGGCCCATAATGGACAACTGCAGATGCTTTGAGCGGCATCTGCTGAACAAATGTTCATACGTTTCCAAACTCAACACATAAACTCGTATTGTACTGCCCAAAATCACAAGGCTAGAGACCACCTACTAATCCGATCATACGACTGATAGTAATAACCAAATATTTAGGGATACAAAACTGGGAATGAGCGCGTAAAATTGGCTGTAGGGAAACCAACTCCAGGCACATTAGTTGTAAGTATCCTAACGAAACTCAATTCACTCGCGGAAGGAGACGTTCACATATCTTACATACGGTAGATTCTGAAGTGCACCTCAATAACCATGAAATCTTATAAGGTTGAATTTATAGGGAAGACATATAAGGTCCAAAGCCGAGCAGCAGGTTCTATAGCTACGCATTTATGTAAGTGTGAGAGCATCAAGGAGACGCTATTCGGCACACGTTACAAGGGAGGGGTTCGGCGTCTCAGAGAGGCTCACATTCCGCGTGCGTTGCAAGAATAGTCAGGCAATATATTACATCCTCTAACAAACCTTTCGCGAAACGACAATGACAGAAAAACCTGAGGAATTCGAGCTCATTCGGAGGCTTTCAGCCCACAATTCTTGAACGGAACAAGAAAAGAAGGAAACTATGGCGGTAAGCAAAGCTTTCTGCGCAAAACACTGTAAAGTGGTTTTCAGAGTGTATATTTAGATGCAAGTATGGCCAGCATACGTCTGAAGATAAAAGGAAGCATGTCTTACATGGTGTGTACAATCGGGGAGTTTGAATATTACCAACCTAACGTCAGTAGTAATAAAGGGCTGTCTGACACTGCAGTATCCTTCAAATCATCCGAATAAATAGTTTACGAAGGAAGTTGTAAAGTACGATAAATCATAATTTTTATTCACTATGTCCGCGCAGACTTTTTAGAGTCAAAGTACATCATAAATACATTTTTTAGCCATCAATCTTATGACTAGTTATACAGCCTGTCACGAATTCCTGTTCTGTTTCAACCCCTCCGCCTCAGAATAGCATTTGAACCTTACATCGCCAGTCATTTACTTGAAGTTTCCCTATCTCTGATCTGCGCTAGAGTTTTTATCTTCCATGGCTTTCTCTTGTTCGATGGAAGTTATCCCCTGATGCGTTAACACGTATCCTATCATCCTGTCCCTTCTTTTTGTCAGTATTCTCCATATATCTTTATATTCTCCGATTCTGCTGCGAACCTCTTCATTCCTTATCAGACCATCTAATTTTCAGCATTCCTCCGTAGCACCACATCTCAAACGCTTCGATTATCTGCTTTTCCCTTTCTCCAAAACCATGATTCACTACAATACAATGATGTGCAGCAAACGCACATTCTTAGAAGTCGCTTCCCTCAACAAAGGCCTGTGTTTGATACTAGCAGACTTCTTTAGCCAGGAACGCTCATTTCGTCTCTATTAGTCTGCTTTATACGACCGCCTTCTTTCATGCCCTATGTTACTTTTGCTTCAAAGATAGCAGAATCCCTTTCCTTCGTCTGTTTCGCTGTCATCAACTTTGCTTATCTTATTCCTACTACTTTTTATTACTTTCCACTTTCTTCGGTTCTCTCAATTCTTAGTCATTACGTATGTTACACTATTCAATCCATTCTATTGGCTTTGTAAGTCTTCTTCGCTTTCACCGATGATAGAAATGTCATCAGAGTCTCTTATCATTGATATCCTTTCAACCTGAGTTTTAATTTCCCTCTTGAATCGTTCTTTTATTTCCGGCATTGCTTCTTCAATATATGGGCTGAACAGCTTTGACAAAAGACTGCAACCCTGTCTTACCCCTTTTTTAATCCGAGTGCTTCCTTCTTTGTCTTTCTTTTTGTGTCGTCTTGGGTGTTGTACATGTTGTATATTACCTGTCATTCTCTATAGATTAATATAATTTTCCTCAAAATTTGGAAACCTCAAAAAATTTAACATCGTTGAAAGCCTTTTCCAAGTCAACAAATAGTATGTTTGTGCCATGATTTTTCCTAAATCTTGCTTCTGTTTTCAGATGCAACATCAGATCTGCCTCGCTGATGCATTATCCTTTCCGAAAGCCAAATTGGTCGTCATCAGGAAGTTTCTCCATCTTCTTCTTAGTTCGTCTGTATATTACTCTTGTCAAAAATTTGGATTTATGAAATGTTCAGCTTTTTGTGTGACAGTTCTCGCGCCTATCTGCCCTTTTCCTCCTTGGGGTTGTGTTTAAAATATATAAAAAAATAGGAAAACACCGCACAGTGATTAAGACGGCTCTGCTTATATATACAGTTCCCACATTGAAATCGTGATATTAATGAACCCTGGACAAATAAGAAAATTCCAGAAGACTGGAATTTGGCAACAGTGTTACCTATTTACAAGAAATGAGACAAAAGTAACAGAGAAAACTATGGTGGCCTCTCTGTCTGCTAATCACGGGGTATCAAATATACAGGGCGGTCCATTGATCGTGACCAGGCCAAATATTTCACGAAATAAGCATCAAACGAAAAAACTACAAAGAATGAAACTTACCTAGCTTGAAGGGGGAAACCAGATGGCGCTATGGTTGGCCCGCTAGATGGCGCTGCCATAGCTCAAAAGAATATCGATTGCGTTTTATTAAATAGGAACCAACATTTTTATTACATATTCGTGTAGCACGTAATGAAATATGAATGTTTTAGTGGCACCACTTTCTTCGCTTTGTGTTAGATGGCGCTGTAATAGTCACGAACATACGGCTCACAATTTTAGACGAACAGTTGGTTACAGGTAGGTTTTTTTTTAATTAAAATAAAGAGCTTAGTTACGTTTGAACATTTTATTTCGGTTGTGATACAAGGACCTTTGTGAACTTATCATTTCTGAGAACGCACGCTGTTACAGCGTGATTACCTGTAAATACCACATTAATGCAATAAATGCGCAGAATGATGTCCGTCAACCTCAATGCATTTGGCAATACGTGTAACGACATTCCTCTCAAAAGCGAGTAGTTCGCCTTCCGTAATGTTCGCACATGGATTGACAATGCGCTGACGCATGTTGTCAGGCGTTGTCGGTGGATTACGATAGCAAATATCCTTCAACATTCCCACAGTTAGAAATCCTGGGACGTCAGATCTGGTGAACGTACGGGCCATGGTATGGTGCTTCGACGACCAATCCACCTATCATGAAATATGCTATTCAATACCGCTTGAAACGCACGCGAGCTATGTGCCGGACATCCATCATGTTGGAAGTACATCGCCATTCTGTCATGCAGTGAAACATCTTGTAGTAATATCGGTAGAACTTTACGTAGGAAATCAGTATTCATTGCACCATTTAGACTGCAATCGATACAATGGGGGCCAATTATCCTTCTTCCCATAATGCCGCACCACACATTAACCCGTCAAGGCCGCTGATGTTCCACTTGTCGCAGCCATCGTGGACTTTCCGTTGCCCAATAGTGCATATTACGCCGGTTTACGTTACCGCTGTTGGTGAATGACGCTTCGTCGCTAAATAGAACGCGTGCAAAAAATCTGTCTTCGTCTCGTAATTTCTCTTGTGCCCAGTGGCAGAACCGTACAAGACATTCAAAGTCGTCGCCATGCAATTTATGGTGCATAGAAATATGGTACGGGCGCAATCGATGTTGATGTAGCTTTCTCAACACCGACGTTTTTCAGATTCGCGATTCTCGCGCAATTGGTCTGCTACTGATATGCGGTTTAGCCGCGACAGCAGCTAAAACACCTACTTGGGCATCATCATTTGTTGCAGGTCGTGGTTTACGCTTCACATGTGCTGAACACTTCCGGTTTCCCTAAATAACGTAACTATGCAGTGAACGGTCCGGACACTTGAATGATGTCGTCCAGGATACCGAGCAGCGTACATAGCACACGCCCGTTGGCCATTTTGATCACAATAGCCACACATCAACACGATATTGACCTTTTCCGAAATTGGTAAACGGTCTATTTTAACACGGGTAATGTATCACGAAGCAAACACCGTCCGCACTGGCTCTGAGCGCTATGGGACTTAACATCTGAGGTCATCAGTCCCCTAGAACTTAGAACTACTTAAACCTAACTAACCTAAGGACATCACACACATCCATGCCCGAGGCAGGATTCGAACCAGCGACCGTAGTGGTCGAGCAGTTCCAGACTGTAGCGCCTAGAACCGCTCGGCCACCCAGGCCGGCACCGTCCGCACTGGCGGAATGTTGTGTGATATCACGTACTCATACGTTTGTGGCTATTACAGCGCCATGTATCACAAAGCGAAGAAAGTGGTCCAACTAAAACGTCCATATTTCTTCACGTGCTACACGAATATGTAATAAAAATGGGGGTTCCTATTTAAAAAACCGCAGTTGATATCCGTTTGACCTATGGCAGCGCCATCTAGCGGGCCAACCATAGCGCCATCTGGTTTCCCCCTTCAAACTATACGAATTTCGTTCTTCGTAGTTTTTTCCTTTGATACTTATTTCTTGAGGTATTTGGCCCGGTTACTATCAATGGCCTACCCTGTATTCTAAAACGTTAACACAGAGACTAGCAGTAATTGTTGAAAACATTGTGCTAAAAGAGCAGACCAGTTTGTACAGACATTGTGCGCAGACAATACGTTCGCTGCTAGACAAATCGTTGAGAAACACAAAGGTTTCATTATAGAGGCATATCTACCGTTCATAGACTACTACAAAGCATTCGTAAAGCAAACATAGTTAGCCTGTGGGAGATAATGGACAAAAGAGGAATATACCTGTGCGTAATAAATTTATCAGAAAGCATATACCAAGGATCAGTAATTAGCATCGCAGAAAATGAAAAAATCTAAGACCAGGGAGTGCCATGAACGTCCTGATCGGTGGGGGTTAAGTGTAGGAGTGAGCGTCACTTCTGTACATGTTTTCGTGAACAGCTTGGACTCCACAGGCCCGCAGCGACAACATATACCAATACCAAATTTAACTACGTTAAATTTCCCTCACAAAAGGTTCTGTTCATTTTTTCTGTAGGACTAATAGTTTGCATGTAGCGAGCTACAGAATATGAAAATCTTGCGCGTTGCATAAAACGACAGCGGTAGGTGCAGTTGAATCGTCCTGTATGATTCAGACCATTATTATTAGACTGCTGGTCGTGCTCTTTTCAGACCACATTATTACTGAGTGCTTACTCATTTTAACTACTTCATCCATTGATTCATATGGAAGTACATGTCTATAGTCAATTAACCGTTTGGCGCAGTGTGTCTCGAAACTTCTACGGCTTTTCTCACATATTACTTCGCTGTCATATCGTCACACATCTCCACCAGCGCTGCCTTATAGATTAGGACATCAAGAATCTACCGCTTGTTTGTCTGTCATTCTCCCACCACTGATTCGTACTGAGAAACGTAAACATATTAGACAGTCCTTATTCTTTCCACATTAGCGAGGGTCATAGAAGAATAAGAAGACGAGGGTTTAAAGTCTCGTCGACAACAAGGTCAGTTGACCCGTCGCACATGGTCAGATGAAAAAATGGTAAAGGACTTGGTAGTTCCCTTTCAGAAGAAACATTCTGTCATAAATGATCTGCGTGAAACACGGATACCTAATTAAGGATAACGGACGTAATTTTGAACAGCTATTCTGCCGCCAAGGGGACGACACGGCAATCGAAGTTTTGTTCTAGGCTGAAGCGCCTAGAACCGCTCGGCCACACCAGCCGGCCCGAATTTTTGTATTTTTTTCTATTTATGGTACGTGAAGTTCAGAACTCAGATATCAATCCTCCACACCACTTCGTTGCAACTCTCAAT
The DNA here is from genome assembly GCF_023864345.2 of Schistocerca serialis cubense. Lineage (NCBI taxonomy): Eukaryota > Metazoa > Arthropoda > Insecta > Orthoptera > Acrididae > Schistocerca > Schistocerca serialis. Next base: position 286,686,465 of record NC_064642.1, read on the forward strand.
AATTCTCGAAAAAAATCAACTTTAAAGTTTTCCGAACGTCTTTAATGTGCTATAGCGAGACAGAGGTTTTTCGGCAGGCAGGCTGGCTACGAGATAGAATGTTTGTCTACCAGTTTTGGGGACTGCGTTCGGTTCCTGAACGATGCAACTTTTTTTCTTTATAGGTAAATGATCAAAGAGCATTTACGTGAAGCGTAATACATATGAAGATGGAAAAAAACAGGTAATACTCGAAGCTGATAATAGCTGCTTCGTTTCGTTTATTATTTTCCGTTCTTTTTCTATTCTGTTCGAATACCTGCCTCATTCTTAAAGGAAAGACGTGTTCTCACAGGAAAACGGCGTCTCAAGCTAAGGACTCTAGCGTGTATTACTCTGCAAACACCTCTCGTAGCTACCTAGTTGCATATGTACCCGTTCCGGAAAATCGGCCACGGTGGATTTCCATGTTTTCGCGTCTATAAGCTCATATATCGCTGAAATTAATTACTTTGAAACAAAACAAGTGTCATCTAACACCGTCAGTTTTGATTTTGAATAAACTGAGCCTCCATTAGTCCTGAACACAATTGTTGAATAATCAGTGTCGAATGACACGGAATAGAACGAATCTTCTCGGCGTCACCCGAAATTTGTCACATTATTTTGTGTTTTGTATTTCACAGTTTGGTGGTTACATGTTACAGTCTTTTTCATTGTTATGAAGGTATTTTTACAGATACAAAGGTGACTGCAATATTAAAGCATTATTGCTCTACAAACAGCCATCGGAGATTACGGGTCACTGAAGCCAAAAACCTCAGGAAAGTGCGCTGAACAACCAACGATACTTTGTCGTTAGAGTTCGCGGTCACACTACATAAAGACAGCAGGATCCAGAGTTTCCGGTTTTTTACTGTAGTTGCTGTGGAAGTCATAACTACTAAGTAACCGCAGTGCTCTATACTAGTCGCCTCCTACCCCGTAGCCTGATGCAGGTACGGACACAGTGTTCGGTTCTGGTGGGAATCAGATTTTGTTTCTGGTTTAGGGCGTAAAGTATGATCTTTTTTGGGAGGGGGAGGGGCGAGATTACGGATTAGAGTAACACCTAAACCCCTCACTAGTTTCTAGTTTTTTCCTGATCGCTAATGAAGTTATTGTGCTATCACTGTCGAGTTCCCACGTTCGCAACTTCCGTCCTAATCTTCTACCCACCCCTCCCCAATTACTTCCGTCAGCTTTTAGAACATAGCCACTGGCTAACTTCAGGGTAATTGAAAGTCCAATATATATATACTGTTTGGAAAGTTCTAGCCATAAAATTTCACACATTAATGAGTATTGCAACTGACTTACCTGCCAGGATATCCGCACCTGTTAGTACGTCGCGCCGGCGCCACGTCGAAGCCCCCTGCCCTATTAAAGACAAGGGCAGGCGTGCCTGTCACCGTTCACGTGGTTTTTAGACGCTGTGCCAATTCAGACTAGGCAGATATCGGACTGATGCCCACGTCCGCCTCAGTTACACGATTCACAAAGAATTAGAAAACAATGACACACTTTCACATAGGATAACACGAGACGCAGACGGATGTACTCAAATTCGGTCCCAGTGGCAGGATGGGGTGCGGGCGGGGGGAGGAGGGAGGGTTCGTCACACGAAGAGCATCAGGCAGGCCACCCTAACATCGTCAAATCCAAAATAGCATGCCTATCACGTGTTAGCACGGTATGCAGCCCTGGATAAAGATGTGTTGTTCAGTTGAGCGAATATCTACGAGAGGCTTTCAGTGAGCAATGCGACATATTTTTTAGCGCCAGTTTACGTTGTTGTGGGACGACGTGGAGTATTTCCGCTTCAGTCCATATATTTCACGAAGTCCTCATCGGTGGCGCGCTATACTTAGCCTTCAAAATAGCATCTATAATGGAGATGCGCTCCAAGCAGACATCTGTTATAGATTTTCCTTTGGGGGAAAACCAGAGCATCACAGATATTCATAGGGCCTTGCAGAATGTCTACCGAGACATGGCAGTATACAAAACCAAGGTGCGTCATTGGGCGAGGCGTCTGTCATCATCGTAACACGGTCGCGCAGACATGTACCATCTCTGGCATGCAGGCCGACTGCACACAGTTGTGACTCCTACAGTGCTCGATTATAGTGATCACCTCACTAGTGTGTGCCCGATAGGTTCCTCGTCGCATAACAGAAGACCACAAAGAACATCGAAGGACCATCTTGCGCGCTAAGGGGGCTCATTGAACATCGCCATAGCCTATGAAACCTGGGTTCATTACTTACAACCCGAAACAAAACTGCTATCAACGGAGTGACGCAACACCACTTATACTCAGAAGAAAAAATTCAAAGCCGCCGCAGCCTCGCCCGGTAATGTCATGGCGGCTGACTTCCGGGAGTCTGAAGTAGTCATTCTGCTTGATACCCTCCCTCATAGTGGAACGATCAAATCTGGCGTGTATTACGCTACTCGACTTCAGCGTGTCCTCGCCACAAAAATGCATACGAACTTCTCGTTCTACAAGACGACCCAAGGCCTCACACACGTCTGCGCACCCTAAACGACTTCAGTGGACCATTCTTCCTCATCCACCCCACAGTCCGGACCTTCCGACTTGGCATTCCGCGGATGATGGCGAGGTTACTGACGCAGCAAGGCGTTGGCTGCCACGTCGACAAGTAGAGTAGCGGCACCAAGCTGGCATACAGGCCCTCCCAGGAAATTGGCCTAAGGCCGTCGCATTGTACGAAGGGTACGCTGCAAAATAGGTTTTTGTAGCCAAAAGAGAGGGAACTATGCGCTTTGCTGGAATCCTGAATACAACAAAACAGCTTTCAGAAATAAATGTGGCATTACCTACTGAATGTCCCTAGCGTAATACACTATTGGCCATTAAAATTGCTGCACCACGAATATGACGTGCTACAGACGCAAAATGTAACCGACAGGAAGAAGATGCTATGATATGCAAATGATTAGCTTTTCAGACCATTCACACAAGGTTGGCGCCGGTGGCGACACCAAGAACGTGCTGACATGAGAAAAGTTTCCAACCGATTTCTCATACACAAACAGCAGTTGACCGGCGTTGCCTGGTGAAATGTTGTTGTGATGCCTCGTGTAAGGAGGAGAAATGCGTATCGTCAAGTTTCCGACTTTTATAAAGGTCGGCTTGTATCCTACCGCGATTGCGGTTTATCGTATCGCGCCATTGCTGCTCGCGTTGGTCGAGATCCAATGACTGTTAGCAGAATATGGAATCGGTGGTTCAGGAGGGTACTACGAAATGCCGTGCTGGATCCCAACGGCCTCGTATCACTATCAGTCGAGATGACAGGCATCTTATCCGCATGGCTGTAACGGATCGTGCAGCCACGTCTCGATCTCTGAGTCAACACATGGGGACGTTGACAAGACAACAACCATCTGCACGAACAGTTCGACAACGTTTGCAGCAGCATTGACTATCAGCTCGAAGACCCTGGCAGCGGTTACCCTTGACGCTGCATCACAGTCGGGAGCGCCTGCGATGGTGTACTCAACGACGAACCTGGGTGCACGAATGGCAAAACGTCATTTTTTCGAATGGATCCAGGTTCTGTTTACAGCATCATGTCGGTCGCATCCTTGTTTGGCGACATCGCGGTGAACGCACACTGGAAGCGTGTATTCGTCATCGCCATACTGGCGTATCACACGGCGTGATGGTATGGGGTGCCACTGGTCACACGTCTCGGTCCCTCTTGTTCGCATCGACGGCACTTTGAACAGTGGACGTTACATTTCAGATGTGTTACGACCCATGGCTCTACCCTTCATTCGATCCCTGCGAAACCCTGCATTTCAGCAGGATAATGCACGACCACATGTTGCAGGTCCTGTACGGGCCCTTCTGGATACAGAAACTGTTCGACTGCTGCCCTGGCCAGCACATTCTCCAGATGTCTCACCAACTGAAAACGTCTGGTCAATGGTGGCCGAGCAACTGGCTCGTCACAATACGCCAGTCACTACTCTAGATGAACTGTGGTATCGTGTTGAAGCTGCTTGGGCAGCTGTACCTGTACACGCCATCCAATGTCTGTTTGACTCCAAGGTCTGTTTGACTCAATGCCCAGGCGTATCAAGGCCGTTATTACGGCCAGAGGTGGTTGTTCCGGGTACTGATTTCTCAGGATCTATCCACTCAAATTGCGCGAAAGTGTAATGACATGTCAGGTCTAGTATAATGTATTTGTCCAATGAATACCCGTTTATCATCTGCATTTCTTCTTTTTGTAGCAATTTAAATGGCCAGCAGTATATAAAAAACTTTCACAACTTTGGGAACTGCATAATTCACGATTTAAAATCGATGCTTGCACTCACCATTATTAGTATTTCATTTAGCACGATATTTTTGATTGCAACTGTACTGGCTGTGGCTATGCAAGTATATATAAATGGAGAACGTATTGGTTTCGCTTGTTTCCACCTATGTCAGAGAAATTTGATTCTTCGTTATTTTCGTAGTGGAAAATCTTTTATTGTCTACCCTTAATCACCTTCCTTGGATTCACGAGCATGTCGGCTTCGTTGGCGGCATAGGCATAACCAACCCGTGCAAGAGCGCCATTGGCTGGAATGTTTTCTGTAGTCAGTCAAGCCACAAGCATTCAGGCAAGCAACTAAAAAGTGGAGATCCTTGCTAGTATTAAGAGTCTTATTTTTCATCTCTCATTATTCTACATAAGTTGACTAAAAAATCTGAAAGCTGGAACACAAATTAGTGGATTGTTCTTTGGAGGGGTGCAGCGTAGTGTCTGAAACATTGCGTTGACGATTAAAAGCAACATTCAACTAAGAATGAACTCGCAAATAGCGATTGTGGTTCCTCATCAGCTGTAGAATATACCAGAATAAATGAAAATTTGTCCCACTCGGGCACAAATTTTCGTTTGTTCTGAAATATTTTACGTTTGATTCACAACGTTAATCGCAATTTGCGACCTCATTCAATTTGGAGGCAGGCTTTTTTGGTCCGTGCCAACTTCCGACTCCACGGTTCTAGTTATGAGAGACATTCAGAGACTGATTGCACAGGATTATATGAGAGAGACTCCTTACAAACCGGACTGAGAACACCGCCCAAATCAAAAGAGGGACACACTACATGCTGCAACGTTGAATCTTACCAATCAGTTTTAGAAAATTTGAGAAACGCCTGACATGCACTCACAGACTTGCCGCCCGCTCACCTGTCCACCTCGCGCCAACAGACATGTAATTTGCGGTTGTCAATAAATAATCTGCATTGAATTGTAAATGCTTTCACGCTAATAAACACTCGGCCATTCTGAGCGCTGAATAATTCATGGCGGAGGCTTGCAGAGCTGACGCCCGGCCTGTGCCGGCTGTTGCGCGGGGCGTTGCTTTCAATAAGTCCGGCCGGGCCCTTGTATCGGCTGTTAGGCAATGGAATATTGAGCACCGACGCGACTGCCCCGCCGTCAAGCTGTCCGCCACGTGGAGCGCCGCCATTACTGCTGTCACTGGAAACTGCGTCAGCACTGACCTCGCTTCCTTCTAGCGGCCGCTAATGCGCTCACCGTTGTTTCGTTCTAGTTTTGGGTCAAGCGCGCTGTACCTCGGCGAGGAATATCAGAAGGGAAGACTAATGTCCCACCGACGACAGCCTATTATAGTATTCGTATGGAAACAAAATAACCTCTGAAACTGGATTGTGCCATATGGAATTGAACCTCCTGTAATTACTGCACCATTACACTGTGAAACGGCCGCTAAATCCGCTGGGCACAACAGGTAATAGGATTGTGGAAAGGGCCAAGGGTTGAGGTCAGTTTCTGCTTCTGATCGTCATTTATTGTAATTTAGTAACTCTTTCACGGCTGAAGGCTTCCAACAAGATATCTTAATAAGATAAAAATCCAATTAAGATAGCAATAAAATAATTCAAAAAACAACATACACAAAGTGCAATATAAATGGCCGAGGGCGACAATCAAACTTCAAAATCTCAAAATATATTACCATACCCCATAAATGCAGAAGGCCAAGAAATTTTTAAAAAATCAAAATTTCAACTAAGATAGCAATAAAATAATTAAAAACCCAAAAGGCAACAAATGCAAGGTGCAACACAAATGGCAGAGAGCCACAATTAAATTTCAAAACTTCAAAATATATTACCATAGACCTTGAAAGGCAGAAGGCCAGCATGTTTAACAACAAGAAATCTTAACAATCAACAAGATAAAAATCCAATTAAGCTAGCAATAAAATAATTTAAAGAAACAACATATGTAAGGTGCAATACCAATTGCTGAGGGCCACAATCAAACTTCAAAATCTCAAAATATATTACCATAATCTTTAAAGGCAGAAGGCCACAGTGTTTAAGCTTAAAAGGTAAATTTGAAAATTAATTTTGCAAAATTTTAAGAAACAAACACAAACTATATGCTTAAAATTTAAAATAGCTGACAACAGATAATTAAACATCGGTGGTAGTCAGAAGACCTCCAGGGAGGTCGGTCTACCCTCGTTCACTTAAGTGAGACAGGCGGTGAGCTCAACTATACTTGATCCGTCGGAACCCAACCAGGTGGCAGCCACAGACCGACCGACACAACAACTTGTTTCCCGTCAGTCAGTATATGAGAACCCCAACCGGCAATGTTGCAAACGTGATAATCCACAATGGAGTACGTATTAGATGTCAAAATTACTATGTTGGACAGCGACAAAAGGTGAGGAAAGGACGCTGCCTGAAATTACGTTAGTGGCCAGGGCAGGTAACCGAAACACTAACGGCCACTAGGCAGAAAATTCCGCTGGTACACTTGAATTTCAAATACAGTAATAGTTAACTCGCTCAAAGAACACTGCCTGAATTTACGTCAGTGCCCAGGGCAGGTAACAGAACTATAACGGCCACAATACGGAAAATTCCACTGGTGCACTCAAATCGTAGTCGACTAAAATAGTTACTTGCACCGCATGGCGGCTAAATCTCAGCAGTAGAACCACTCGGTGTTGCTCACCGGAAAACCTCCCCAACAGCAAACCACCGAAGCGAACCACCACAACAAGAATACAATTGGCTTGGGTAGCTGAAACCACCACTCAACTTTGACGTTCTGAGTCGGTGAACCACGAAGCTCGCAGCGATCGGACAGCTCCACACACACACTCCGACACTGCGCAGGGACTGCCAGCGGCCCCAGCCGACTGCACCACGCGGAGAACTTCCCTCGTCCGCAACAACCGACCGACTCACTCCAGACCTCCTTGCCGGACACTATATGCACCAAACCAAAGATGGTGCACAGCGCAAATATCGATACACATCACTGCTGCCACACATAGAAGGAAGAAGAACCACGACGTACCCGCGACAAGGGCGGGAAACCAAACACAGACAGCGAGGTTCACGGAAACGCATCGTTAGGAGAGAGCACGGCTCACACTGGGTTGAAGATGGATTTTGGGCCCTTTTCGTAGAAATGTATGAGAGAACATTGCATGTGTAACGTAAATGGAAATGAGCGTATGGCGTCAGTGGCTGGGAGCTCCCAGTCGGGAAGTTCGGCCGCCAAGTGCAGGTCTTATTGAGTGAGACGCCACATTGGGCGACCTGCGCGTCGACAATGGGGATGAAATGATGATGAAGACAGCACAACACATAGTCCCTGAGGCGAGAAAATCTCCTTCCCCAGCCGGGAATCGAACCCGGGCCCTCTGCGTGGCAATCCAACGCGCTGACCGTTCAACTAATGGCGCGGACATAGCAGGTGTATAATTAATATGACAGTAAGCAAACTCTCTTAAATACGTAAGTACTTCCTTATTTTTAGGACAAAGGTCCGTGGCCGGTATGTATCCTTTTTCAATTTCAAGCTCAAAAATTGTAGACTTTGCTAGGGGTATATTAGCTTTTCGACGACTGAGAAGGTTATAATCCATTGTTTGTTATGTAACTAGTTTCCTTTTTCTGTTCTTGCCTTCAACCAAGTGTCCAAGTGTGTGTATCTTGGTAATTTAACTAGTTTTCTTTTTGAACCGCACTTTGCTATTTTAGCCATCAGCCAAGCAAGTGGTCCTTACTCTCTCGCTACTGTAGGACCATAATAAATGATGGGTGTATTATAATGAGATAATACACCATATCCGTGTGAAATCTCATGATTTTAACTAATTTCGCTTGTGAGCCGCACTTTCCTATTGTGGTTTTTAGCCAAGCACGTCATCCTTATTCTCTCTCTTACTGAGATAGATAGGACCACACTCAAATGACTGCGTGTGTGATAATAAATGTAATGATATACCATTTTCTCATGAAATCTTGTAATTTCAACTAGTTTCGTTTGCGAATTGCACTTTGCTATTGTGGCCTTTAGCCACGACCGGTAGCATTTCTCTGCCTCATTGCGGTAGGACCAAAGAAAACGATTGCGTGATTGATTAATAAGCACGATGATGTATAATTTGCATGTGAAATTTCATAATTTTAAGTAGTTTTCTTGGTGGGTGGTACATTTGCTTTTGAGGTACCGAGCCAAGCACATCGCCTTCACTATGTCACTTATCACGATAGAATTATAATGAAAAGGTGGCGGGTGCCATAATAAGGACAATGATACACAACTGGCGTGTGAAACCTCGTACTTGTGAATAGATTTCTTTGTGAGTAGCACGTTCAACTTCGGCCCATGATCCAACCACGTTGTCGTTACCTTATAGTCCATAGTTTACGAGCCTGAACAAGTAATTGCTGAATTTCTTCCAGCAGTACGTGAACGGAAAGTTCATTTTCTTTTAGTAATCAGCTAGTATACTTTTTTTTCTTTGTGGCCGCTTTCGAGATTTGGCATGCAGATGTTGCATATTTGAGTACTTGTATAAACGCCATGAGGTCCCGCCATCAGCTCCCGTGTCCCGGCATCAGGTGCATGTTTAAATTCAATAATGTAGTGTGAATTCACCTGTGGGATTTTGACCATGGAACCAATGTATAATTGTCATTTCCTCACTACCGCCAAGCACTGGGCAAGGTCAAAATGAATCAAAGTCAGTCTTTTGGAATTCAGCTTATGGTATGGTTCTCTTCATTAATATTTTTTGTGAATTGAAAATTAATCGTGAGGTCTTAAGCTCGTAGCATGTCAAGCTTTTTTTACTTATTTATTTATTTTTTAGAATAGTTCAAATTAAATGAAGCGAGTTTAGACGCTCATTAACCCGAATCGTCTCTTTTCCCATCATGTCCACCCCGTTAGCAGCTTAAAAGCACAATGTATTACGATATGGTGTGTACTGCAAAGGATAGATTATCCGTATTAATGAGACAAAATCTCTCACGTCTGTGCGCCACTTTGAACTGGCCTTATATGCTTGTAATTATTCATGCAGACCGACATCCACGTTATCTGTTGCGTTATGAAATAAGTTGTTAATTATCGTTTCACAATTTTTTTATCTGGCGAACTTTTGGTCTGTGGACTAAAATCTCTAAAGGGTATGTGTGGAAAGTGAAGCTGGAGGACGTAGATGTAGAGTGAACGATCTCAGATGGGCCTGGCAACAAATATTTTAAATATCTCAGATTTAAGTATGCAGTTTAATCGCAGGAAACGTGCAGCAACATTTCACATCGACCCTGTACCAGAACAATAGCGTAACCTTTATTGTGACTAGTTATTTTTCTTTTTAAGCCGACGGTCTTTCGACTGGTTTGATAGTGCTCATCTTGCGCTGGTCTGTTTAACACATTCTAACATTTTCCCCCTCTACTGCTCCTTCTACCACCAAATTAAATATTCCTTAACGCCATACCAGCCGACAAGCCCGACTCTTGTTTTGATAAGGGTCTTCTACATACTTCTTTCCTAACCTACTATATTGGTAGTTCTTTATTTTCAGCTTAATATGTCTACTTGCCGATTAAAATGTTTCTAGCTCTTTTTCTCCGGATTTTCAGTGGTTCACGCTTCACTTTGATAGACAGTTGTGACTCAGAAATAAACTTTTAATAACTTAGTCCTCATTTTCTTATCAATATCTGATGTCTGTAAAGCTCTTTAGAGCTCTTTTATCAGTAAAGGCTCTCTTCACCTGACCCACTACACTTCTCGTATCATCCTTGCTTTGGCCTTCCTGAGCAATCTGCGTTCGTATATAGGGCAATTCCGTCGCAAGTGCGCTGTTCTCAGTTTCTATATAAAGAAAATGATTATTCTGTTTTACTGCTGGTCGTACCCTTCATTTTTGTTTGTGCCAAAGCCATTATATACACTCCTGGAAATGGAAAAAAGAACACATTGACACCGGTGTGTCAGACCCATCATACTTGCTCCGGACACTGCGAGAGGGCTGTACAAGCAATGATCATACGCACGGCACAGCGGACACACCAGGAACCGCGGTGTTGGCCGTCGAATGGCGCTAGCTGCGCAGCATTTGTGCACCGCCGCCGTCAGTGTCAGCCAGTTTGCCGCGACATACGGAGCTCCATCGCAGTCTTTAACACTGGTAGCATGCCGCGACAGCGTGGACGTGAACCGTATGTGCAGTTGACGGACTTTGAGCGAGGGCGTATAGTGGGCATGCGGGAGGCCGGGTAGACGTACCGCCGAATTGCTTAACACGTGGGGCGTGAGGTCTCCACAGTACATCGATGTTGTCGCCAGTGGTCGGCGGAAGGTGCACGTGCCCGTCGACCTGGGACCGGTCCGCAGCGACGCACGGATGCACGCGAAGACCGTAGGATACTACGCAGTGCCGTAGGGGACCGCACCGCCACTTCCCAGCAAATTAGGGACACTGTTGCTCCTGGGGTATCGGCGAGGACCATTCGCAACCGTCTCCATGAAGCTGGGCTACGGTCCCGCACACCGTTAGGCCGTCTTCCGCTCACGCCCCAACATCGTGCAGCCCGCCTCCAGTGGTGTCGCGACAGGCGTGAATGGAGGGACGAATGGAGACGTGTCGTCTTCAGCGATGAGAGTCGCTTCTGCCTTGGTGCCAATGATGGCCCTAGACTGCATACGACCGAGGCACACAGGGCCAACACCCGGCATCATGGTGTGGGGAGCGATCTCCTACACTGGCCGTATACCACTGGTGATCGTCGAGGGGACACTGAATAGTGCATGGTACATCCAAACCGTCGTCGAACCCATCGTTCTACCATTCCTAGACCGGCAAGGGAACTTGCTGTTCCAACAGGACAATGCACGTCCGCATGTATCCTGTGCCACCCAACGTGCTCTAGAAGGTGTAAGTCAACTACCCTGGACAGCAAGATCTCCGGATCTGTCCCCCATTGAGCATGTTTGGGACTGGATGAAGCGTCGTCTCACGCGGTCTGCACGTCCAGCACGAACGCTGGTCCAACTGAGGCGCCAGGTGGAAATGGCATGGCAAGCCGTTCCACAGGACTACATCCAGCATCTCTACGATCGTCTCCATGGGAGAATAGCAGCCTGCATTGATGCGAAAGGTGGATATACACTGTACTAGTGCCGACATTGTGCATGCTCTGTTGCCTGTGTCTATGTGCCTGTGGTTCTGTCAGTGTGATCATGTGATGTATCTGACCCCAGGAATGTGTCAATAAAGTTTCCCCTTCCTGGGACAATGAATTCACGGTGTTCTTATTTCAATTTCCAGGAGTGTATGTTATGCGTGCTATCCTTTGTACTCAGTAGCTGTTCTGTGCCTTCTTCACGTCCAGCCAGAAGGGCTGTATCGTCTGAGAACCTAATCAGTATAATCTTTACTCGTTGCATCTCTATTCCTCTGTCGAAATTTTCTTTCACTGCTTTCCGTAATTCCTCGACTTACAAATTGGAGAAGAGTGCTGTTAAGTTGCCACCCGCTTGACATTTAACTTTTATTACTCCCACTTAGGTTTTACGATTACCATCGATTAGAGCTAAAAGAGAAGAAGAAAAGACACCACGGAGACAGTTCTGACGTTGCTCTCGATAATGGAAGCCAGGCTTCAGAAAAATCAAGACACTTTCGTAGGAAGCATTCCACAACATACACTGCCGCGCGGGATTAGCCGAGCGGTCTCGGGCGCTGCAGTCAGGGGCTGTGTGGCTGGTCCCGGAGGAGGTTCGAATCCTCCCTCGGGCATGGGTGTGTGTGTTTGTTCTTAGGATAATTTAGGTTAAGTAGTGTGTAAGCTTAGGGACTGATGACCTTAGTGGTTAAGTCCTATAAGATTTCACACACATTTGAACATTTGAACAATATACACTAACGAAAAAAATCTCAACACCAAGAAATAATTAATGTAGAGTAATTAAATTCCGAGAATACACCTGTATAGGTAACATATAGTGATTAACGATGCCAAGTTCTCAGGTCAACGTAAGCGTGTGAAAATCCATTGCAAATGTGAAACGCTGGTACATTAATAACCAGCGTAACCGGCAGAATATTGAATGCAAGCATGCAAATGTGCATGCACTGCGTTGCACAGGTGCCGCATGTCAGTTTGTTGGATGGAATTCCATGCTTGTTGCACTTGGTCGGTCATTACAGGGACTGCCAATGTTCGTTGTGGATGACGCTGGAGTTGTCGTCCTATGATGTCCCACATATGCTCGATTGGAGATAGATCTGGTGATCGAGCAGGCAAAACAACGTGTCGAAACCCTGTAGAGCACGCAGGGCTACAACAGTGGTATGTGAGTGAGCGTTGTCTTGTTAAAAAACACACTCTGGAAAGCTTTCATGATTAGCAGTGCAACAGGTCGATCGTAGACAGACGAACAAATTTGCAGTCAGATTGCGTGGAATAACCAGAAGAGGGCTCCCTTTGTCGTACGAAACAGCACCCCAGACCATAACTCGAGATTCAGGTCCAGTATGTCTAGGCTGCAGACTCGTTGGCTGCAGGCACCTACCTGACCTACTTCTAACCAACACAGGTCCCTCAGTGTCAATATGGCAGAACCGTCTTTCATCAGAAAACAGCCCTCCAGTGAGCTCTCGCTTGACACCACTGAAGTCGCAAACGGCGGTGGTTTGGGGTCAGTGGAATGCATGTTACTGGGCGTCTGGTTCGGAGCTATCCTGGAAGTAACCGATCTGTAGCAGTTCGTTATGTCGCTACGGTTCAAACTGCTGCTCGACCGCTGCTCCCGACATAGCACGATCCACCGAACACGACGGTCTTCCCTCTAGGTACTGCCACGTGGCCATCCGGGGACTGGTTTCCTTGCGACCGTACTTTGCCGTGACCACCGCTGTCAGCCTGTCAAGTCTTTCTGCAATATCGCGGAAGGAATGCGCAGCTTTTCGTAGCCCTGTTACACGATCTCGGTCAAATTCTGTGAGCTATTGATAACGGCGTCTTCGTCGCCTAAAAGGCGTCCTAGACTAGCATCATTTCAATAAATCCAATATCAGAGGTAGCCAACGCTCACGACCGGTACGGTGCGTATTTAAAGCTAACCTGATTTGCACCTTCATGGCGACACTATTAGCGCCACTCTTATGCAACTGGCGCGAAATCTAAAGAGACGTCATATTTCAGATGTAGAAACACACTTACCAACTTTCATTTATCTCGCACAACTCCTTGGTGTTGGGATTTTTTTTCCATCAGTGAAAAATAGATCCGGATGTTCCAAATTTTCGGGACGTATATGTAATCCATAGCAATAGACGAGAAATATACAATATGTACGAGAGCTAAGTGGAAAAATAAAGAATGAAAGATAGAAACGGTCTGTCGCCTCCACTGCTCAGTCTATACATCAAAGAAGCAATGACCGAAAGTGTCATATGCGTGGGAATAAAACTCAGGGTGAACGTTTACACTGATAATATTTGCTGATAACATTGTTATCCTAAGCGAATGTGAAGAAGAATAGCAATATCACTTAAATGGAGTAAGCAGTTTTATGAGTACGGAATATAAATTGCTGAGACATAAAAAGCAAACTAACACAGACAAATACAATATTTCTGGTCGAAGGAAGTTTGCTAGTATCAGACACAGGCCTGAATTTGAGGAAGAAATTTCGGAGAACGTGCGTTTGGAGCACAGCGATATATGGAAGTGAATGGGAAAACCGGAAAAGAAGAGAAGCGAAGCATTTGGGATGTGGTGTCGTAGAAAGAATTCGAAAATGTGGGCTGATAATATACAGTAATAGATAAGGGGGTTTTATGCAGTATCGGTGAAGAGACGAATATATGTCAAACACTGATAAGAAAAAGGTATACTTCAGTATGACATCAAGGTTAAAAATTGAATGGGGAATAATTGAGGACATCTGGTGCTAGTGTAGCTTTGCGAAGAAGAGATTGGGACAGGAGAGGAATTCGCGGCTGGTTGCATCAAATCTTTCAGAAGACTGAAAAATATGTACAATTTTATACATATATAAATATGTATTAGAATTTTTTTAATTCTAAAACTAAAGACAACTCCTCTTCACCCGCTAACAGCTGCGGCAAAACACATGGATATCGTTTTCTTCGCTGCACTACTTTCATAAACAGGAAAAAACTTCAGCTTTGAGTTTCTTGTGTTCGAATAGGAGCAACGTTTGCACGTTAAACTGCGGGAACTGAGTTAGACTTGACTACGCAAACAGCAATATTTTCGTATCGCCCAAACGCGTTTTAGCCATTATTAGTCGGTCCTGATTTACTGCGGCCTAAAAATATGTTCTACGAAATTGCTACTGACAATTAAACCTAAAACATTTTTATATCTATTACAATAATTAAATTAGTGTCTAGAACGTTAGGCTTCGTAGGAACTTTATTAATTAGCCATATAGCTTGTCACGGTTTGCAGGTTTCGGGCTGTATGATCGTTTAATATAGTTCCTAAGAAGCTTAACCTTTTAGAAACTAAGGTAATGATTAGAATAGATTTTAGAAAGATGTTTGGAGCCAAATTTTTTCCACACAGGGATTATTTCACTAAACATATTTTCAGTTCTTAGTTAAATTGATCAACTGATAATGGCTAAAATGTGTCGGAACAAGTTGAGGCAAAGTGAAGGGGGAAGTGACAGGGGAAGAATCTGTGACGGGCCGCATCAAACCAAACAGAAGACTGTTGACAAAAAAACTATCCTTGCTACGTAACGTTACATTCGTTATCGATATGCTTCCGCCTCTTTTTTTCACAAATGAGAGCGGGGAAAAAAACTAGTATTTATGTCCCTGAAGTTGTCTGTCTTTGTTACTTCAGCTCAATATTTTGAACGAATCGGCACTACTGTTCATTTCTTTCTGGAATACTTATAGTCCGAATAATTTGTACGTTTTGTAAGCACGTTGGTCTCTCTCTCCATCAAACATTTGGTTTTACGTTTCGTTAGTATCTCCTCTAACCAGTCCGTCGTATCAGTACACTATTCGATTAACACTCAGTCAGTGTGTTTCAGTAAATATTCTGACTTTTCCTCCTATGAGTGCTGGTGAAATTGCTTGTGAAATCGGTCAAGACTGTAGATCGCTTGATAGTCTGTAAAAGCTTATTTGCAGGCGGGTCGACTTTCCTTGAAGTTCCCTCCATGAATTGAGGTTTTTCCTTCCGGAACCATGTAAAAGGTCAGGCTATTCCTTCACAGCTGATTGCTAGTTTCTGAAGCGTATTTCGTTGTTGAATGACTCTGGAAGCTCACTTACTAAACCGATTGTCACTCATGAAGATTCTCTATAGCTGGCCATCAATAAGTTTCGTTGCGTTAGGTCCTGTAGCCGCTATGAACTTTTTATGTGTTAGCATCAAGGTTCAAAGGAACCGTAAAATTTGAAAGAAATCAAAATTTAACTATGTAATTATTCCACAAACATTATATACTCGTTTCAGATACGTTCAAAAAGTTTCCGTTTGAGTACGGTACTGTAGCGTATATGTAGCGTTGCGCGACTCCTATCCGGTTATACAAGCTCCAGCATGTTTGTGAGGGATTAGTGCGGCATTTGCGACTTTCTGTCGTGCGTGCCGTAAATGAGGAAACGTGAAGTATGGGGCGTTATTATCAAATGCAGCCAAACGGGATCAATGTCGTACTATTTATTCTTGCGCCAATCGGTGTTTTACCAAACGGGATCTTCCACCTAGTCCGTCAATGGGATGGTTGCTTCAATGCTCACTGTGATTTTTCCATTGGCATAACGATTCTGCACTGTACGGCCTTAGAACGCAAACTGTTTAATCAGCCTTTATGTAATCGCAGCGATGCCCTTTCTCCTATCTTAAGTCTGTCTTTAATGCGTCCTTTTTTTCCCGTCATCTCCAGTTATAAACGAAGAGTGGGAGGGAAGGGGGGGGGGGGGCTCTTAGGCTTAGAGAAGCCAACATCTCTAGGGGAGTGAAACCTTAAACAAAATCGGGCAGCCCCACTATTCAACTATTCTTGCGCAGCCCTCGTAAGGTGGCCAGATGAATTTTTCCAATTACAACCCAAAACAGTCTCGGATCAAGGTTAGAGATAACAACGACGAACGTGAAAGAATAAATGGATTTTAATAAATTGACGTAGCAATATTGAATGTCAGAGGATGAGCAAACAAAGAAGAAAAATTAACATAAATTTTCATGAGGGCCAAGATAGATGTAGTTTCCATAACACAAACAAACAAAAAGATACAAAGTAACAAACATGTAGTAGAATATTTGATGTTTTATAGTGGAACAGGAAAAAGGGAAAGGACAAGCAAAAGAGTTGCCATTTACATAAATAAGAAAAGGGAAAAGTTACATGGTACAGTCACATAAACGAAATAATTACAGCTTCTACTGTCGAAGAGGAGAGACAAAAACTGACTGTCATTGCGCTTTAAGCACTTGCGGAGGGAGAAAAAGAAGAGAGTCTAAATTTTTCTAGGTAACTGCAGTTAGTTTTTGACAAATACAGGGTAACACACGGGAGACGGACGGTTTTTAATGAAATAATGTTCAGCCAATTTTAAAATTAATGCATGTTCATTTGCACAAAATCAAAGCTCATTATTTGCCATTTTAGTTTACAAAGATATTTGTGAAAAATAACGTCGTCAAGGTGATGTCCATCATTTCGAATGCAGGACTCAATTCTCTTCTCAAAATCCTCCATCACACGGACTAAAATCTCTGCAGGGATGGCAGCAATTTCTCGAATTATTGCATTCTTCAACTCGTCCAAATTTCGTGGTTTGTGGTTATAGACACAGTTCTCAAGGTACCCCCACAGAAGAAAGTCACATACTGACAAGTCGGGAGACCTGGGAGGCCAAGGAACATTGCCAAAACGTGAGATAATCCGGCCAGGAAACATGCATCTAAGAATTGTCATTGAAGTGTTTGCGGTGTGCGATGTTGCCCAATCCTGCTGGAAACAAACGCGTTTTAAAGGGATTCGTCGTCTTCTTAGTTCTGGTTTCAAAAATGTTTCAAGCATACGAATGTAACGAACCCAATTAACAGTAACTGTGGTCCCGTTCTCTTCAAGAAATACGGTCCAGTAATGCCAACAGATCCAAGAGCACACCGGACTGTTACTTTTTCTGAGTGTAGAGGACGCTGGTGGATAAGGTGTGGATGCTCTGGAGCCCAGTAACGTAGGTTTTGCTTCTTCACGGTCCCATTTAAAAGAAAATGAACTTCTTCGCTTTCAATAAAATTTCATTTTCATTCGATCCCAAAATCACTTGCATTCTGTAAGCGAAGTCTTCTACAGCAAAATCAGTTTCCTTAAGTTGTTGGACAGTGAGCATTTTGTAGGGACGGAATTTTAATTCTTTATGCAAAATTCATCTAACCGATTCCCGATTGATTCGTAACTCACTTGCATGACGTCTAGCTGACCGTCCTGGACTTCTGACTGCCGCTTGCCTTACCCTTTCAACATTTTCTGGTGTCGTTACTCTGCATCTCGGGCCAAGATGCTTCTTACCCAGTATGTTTCCAGTTGATCTGAAGTTTTCCACCCATCTGAGGATTGTGTTACGGCTAGGAACAGCTCCACGTCGACCGACATTAAACCGCGCACGAAACAATCACTGCGTAGCAATAATAAACTCACCACTCATCACGAAACTGTCATAGACAAACACTCGACGTTGCAAGTCCCACTGCCCTATAGTGACTGAGTAAATGAAATGGCGTCTTGTGTGGATCAGAATGATCCCCACCACAGCCACCTCCCACCACCGCGCCTTCAGTACTATGCAGTTCAAAACCGTCTGTCTCCCGTGTGTCACCCTGTATAACAACAAGCATCAAATACTGTTGACAGGAGGTGTAAACGCGAGGGCTTAGAGTTTTGTTTCTTTTAACGGACTAACGATAATCAATATTTTACTCCACAAAACAATTGATCCACAAATACTCATTGCCAACGTGGGGGTTTAAGTCTCTTATTGACGGCATTATCAATGACGAAAACTGGAACACGAGTGTGTACAGGGAATACTACATAGGTTCCTGTCATTTCTTTGTTATATCTCAAATGGATATGTTCATCAAATGCAGAAAGAGCAAAAATTTTACAGAAAGGACGATGAAGTAAGAAATCTGCCTAGTACATAAACTAAATGAACGTAGCATACGAGACCTGTACCAGAGGAGACTTAAACGAGAACTACAGCAAAAACAGCAATGGGTAGCAATAGTGAAGGGCTGAAAAAAATAGGAACTAGAATTAAGAAAGCTCATGAAGAAGCCATAGGGAAACAGAAAAAGGTAAGGATGGAGGAAGACACTCAAGCTGCAAGTTGGCAGTTGATGGTTGGGGTGCTGACATCACAGTCACAGATAGACTGCGTAAGACCTCCGGTGAAAAGAATAGACACTAAAATAACAAAAAAGCTGCTGCTATTGATGACATAGACACTGAAGAGCTAAATTCTGGAGCCACCTACTACATAAGAGACTACTACATTTATTTAACACTAGCTGGAGAAATAAAGCTATTCCAGCAAAAATGATCACAAGCAAATAATTGCCAAAACTGCAGAGGAATACCGCATACATAGTTTATGTAAGAATAACAAATAATAGGTTAAGGATTATGGCTGAGATTTTATTCTGTTAAGAGCAAGTGAAATTTGAAACGTGCAGGCCGACAACAGAGGCAGGATTTATAATTAAACAAATAATCGGAAAACAGATAAACTGCGAAACCCATTTAGCATTTTCTTAAGACGTTCGATAATGCTGCTAAACTGTGAGAAATTATGAGGAAAAGAGGATATTCATAACATCTAAAAGACATTTCCAAGAGTCTATACAAACACATGACTGTAATTTTAGACATAAAGGTACTCTAACAAAACCTATAACCACAAATAAAGGACTTCGTCAAGGGTCCAGCATTTCAAAAACATTTTTAAAATTTATTTAGATGATACGAGTACAATACGGAAATGGAAGGAGATTTTTAATGGGGGACTTCAGACTAACAGTAACTCCCGCTTGAATTTCCTCGTAATTGCAGACGGCGCCACACTGCTGGCGAAGATTGAAGGTGATCTCCTAAGGGGAATGCATTTATTAGGTAACATTTGTAAAGAGTATCATTTGATGATTTCGTAAAAGAAGACAAAGTCAATGGTTTTTAAAGGAAAACACCAGGTAGAGTCGAAAATTGTGATTAACAATAGAATAATACAGCGGGTCAAACATTTTAGCTGGTTCAGTTGCCACGTCACGTACGCGTATGGCGAAGACATAAGAAGAAATTAGCAAATTTTGAGAGAATGTATGGAGCAATAAGGCCGGCCGGTGTGGCTGTGCGGTTAAAGGCGCTTCAGTCTGGAACCGCGTGACCGCTACGGTCGCAGGTTCGAATCCTGCCTCGGGCATGGATGTGTGTGATGTCCTTAGGTTAGTTAGGTTTAATTAGTTCTAAGTTCTAGGCGACTGATGACGTCAGAAGTTAAGTCGCATAGTGCTCAGAGCCATTTGAATCATTTTTTTTGTGGAGCAATAAATAAATATCTAAACAATAAAACGAGGAAAGAAACATGATTGAAATTTTATAAGACAATGGTAGTTTCATTGCTTGTTTATGGAAGTGAATCGTGGGTTATAAATAAACGCCAAGAAAGTCGCATACAGGCAATAGAGATGAAATGCCTAAGAGCAGTAAAGGGATGCACAAGATTTGACAGATTTCGAAATTCAGAAATTAGAAAAGGACTAAATATCCTAATACATTTAATATCCTCAATAAAATACTCGAACATAGTAGAAAGTGGAACGATGAACACGAAAGAATGAGTGGAGAAAGATTATCTGTCCATATGCGGAGATTTAAGCCAATTAGGAGAATAAGTATAGGAAGACCGGGGAAGGGATGGGTTTCGTAGCAGGCAAAACAAAAAAGAAGGCCTGATGCTTGAAGCAAAGATGAGACGAGATGCAAGGTGCCGATTATTTTTTGCACTTCGTACTCCGATCACCAAAAATAAACGACCTTCAATATTGTTGATACTACTAGCATGTTTATCCGTAGCCTAATTCTGTGTACGTTTATTATTCTTACGTACGTTCATTACTCTTACGCTCAACGAAACATTTTTATTTTAGATCTCCTTTGTATTTTGCCATTTTAGGTGAGACCGGATGAAGATACAGTTTTATTAGGGAAAAAATACGTAACTGGTGATATGTTTTGTCAAATAAATTAGCTAGACGTTTGGTAGTAATGACTATGTCAGAACGACACCGCAGAGTCGATAACTGAACAACGTACAGCAAAGCCAGACAGCTGCTCCCATTAAACTAACTTACAAGCACACCGTATCAATGATAATTTACGGGAAGTCAGACTAGTTGAGGTAGTCTAGTTTATGGATCCCTACACAGGAAAATTGCCAGATTACAGAATCTGTGTGCCTGTAGGTCACAACTGCACGGGAGAAAGAATGTCACTTGATATGATAGTTATGGGTGTTCTAGTAGAACCCCGATAAAAATTTTGGTAATGAGTATGCCTACGCACGACCAATCCACAGGCCAAATAACGAAATCCTGCTCTTACCTTTTGGGGTAGTACGCACTTGAAGCCCTAGATAATGTTTCATTGTACACACAAGCCCGCAAGAAAAACAGATCTAGTCAGCCAGCAGTGTCTGTAATTTTTTTGTACGGTACCATTCTATGAGACTCAGCACATATATCTTGTGACCTACATCTTTCGATTCGTCTCCATCCAACAACTTTCGGTGAGATAAATACCGCGGTACGACCCAGATTGTCATCTGCGACTGTTCTAGAGGTGGTGGCTGTAAAGAACTGTTATAACTTACCGTGACGACGCACGAGCGACTCAAAGAAGACAATGACCACATAAAAGAGCGCTCAGTGGACATGATACGGACATAAAAATCTACCGTCATTGTAGTACTAAGCTTAAGGTACGATATATGTTTTAGTTAATAATAAATATTTGTTCTGCGAATACTGAATCATTTAGCAGTGCTCATTCCTATTATCTCCTCAGTATTATTTTCATTTTAATTATGCATTTTGCTAATATTACAGACACCAAGATCAGCAGTCCAATGTGTGTGTTACATTGATACAAAGAAAACTGTTTTATCGTCTTCTTGCATCAGCTTTAATATTGAATTTCCCTTTTGTGTGATGTTACAGTTGTTTTTGCGCCCTTAAGAACTTTCTGGTCCCTTAGAAAATTGTTTTGTCATAACAATAACTTCACAACCGGGTATGATCGTATCTACGATCATGAAGTAATTAGAAAGACGATAACGCAATTTCTTAATCAATAGCACGCTAGTTGAGACTGCAAGTAGAAACTATTCACATCTCATAATGCAATATTTTATGACAATGGTCAATCCATGATTCTTACGCCAATTGCGATTGATAAAACAGTAAGCTAAATCTCAATTTCCAACTTTCCATTGAATAACAACATCACTTTTATTTTGTAACATCACATGGCCAATGTGTGTTCTTCGTGAAAACATTATCATAACTTCAGTACCGAGATCATTAGTGAGTAAGGCATCAATGATCTGCTTCCATGCACAGTGACTACATGCGCGTAATTTATGAAACATCTTTGTAGATATTATCCTCTCAATTAACAGCACTTTTTATGATCTCTGTGCAAGCAAAATGATCCACTGCACATGAAATTAACTATACTGATTTCGCAAACTGCGACATAGTCGTGAATACTAACAGTGATACTATAATTCCGGCTTTTGATTACAAAAATTGTCATCAGAGTATCGATTGCAGCCTGTAGTCTTCGGATCTCGGTCGTGATTTACGTCCTTCAGATTACTGAAGCAGAAAATAAGTATTGATATCTGATGATGGCCGCTACTTACCGAAATCGATAATCTGAGGAGAATATTTTTGCCATCATAGACAAGAATTCACGATACTCATTATGCTGAATGTTGAAATCAACAACTAAAATTAACAATAATTAATTAATAACCGTTTTACGGTAGTATGCTATTGGCTACATGTTGTCTGAAGAAGTAGTTTAAATTTTTGCATGTGAGTGACAAATAATTCAATAATAACACAGCGAAAGCTTGACATGAAACTCAGCAAACGCCCTGGACGACCCTTACACATGCCAGTGAAGTTCGTATTCAGCGTATATAGTATGCTATATTTCCGAGAACAGTATTCTGCCATATACAAAGTGTCTGGGACTGGATGACGAATCACTTGCATACAGCATACAAATATCAAGAAAAATAATTTAATGTGTCGCAGAAAAGCTCACTATCTAATAAACTGAAAAAGAATGTGTCGTGTCATCCCTGCGTATTACCCCTTGAGACGTCAAAGCTATTGTGAGTTGTACGCTGGTAACTGTATAATAGTATGTGGCTTCGTCTTCAGCCTTTGACGTGTTTCATGTTTGCGAATTTCCCACTCGTCTATGGTAGCGGAAATGTAGTTGTACGTAGTGCAGCACACATTTATGTAACAAAGAGAAATTACAGACTGACTGCAAGAAACAAAGGGTGCCAGGTTATTTCACGCGCATGCACAGCGCATTTCCTGGAGCGTGCGTGAAGTTGAAGTTGTTTTAAAAGCGAAACACGAGCCGTCCTTTTCCTTGTGTGAAGAGAAGTCCTCGCGCGGACATTTTCGCAGCGCTCTGACGGTTCTACTCCAGCAGAGCAGAAATAGAGCTGTAAAATCATAGCGCACGCCACCATGACAACTGGC
Source organism: Schistocerca serialis cubense (assembly GCF_023864345.2). Classification (NCBI taxonomy): domain Eukaryota; kingdom Metazoa; phylum Arthropoda; class Insecta; order Orthoptera; family Acrididae; genus Schistocerca; species Schistocerca serialis. The sequence continues at coordinate 286,709,662 of NC_064642.1, forward strand.
TTTACACGCGCCAGAGTCCTCACCGTGACAACGTCGCGTAGCTGCCAAATAGACGGCCGGACTTTCACAGCGCACGTCTTGTTGCGCGTCAAAAACAGAACTGTTTTACTTTGTAACAAGTGTAACAGTATGGTTACAACATACCACAAGAACGAATCTCTAACAGTTTTCTGATTTTAAACAGCCACTAACGGAATTTTAAAAAGGATCAACAATTGTAATAGTGTAACACGCCCGGGGGTACAATTGGGTGATTTATTGGAAGTGGCTGTCTTTTCTTGACAGTGCGCCCTGTCCACACCACGTACCTGATAATCCCATGGCGGTCGTACTATTTTTCTCCACAGCTTGCTGCTAGCTTGCCTGCAATTATCTATCGAAATACGCAAGCGAGTTACAACACTGTTCTACGTCTGGTATGAACAACTATATTCTGAGACGATAAAAGAAAGTCGTAGGTTGCACTGTTTAGCCGGCCGGAGTGGCCGAGCGGTTCTAGGCGCTACAGTCTGGAACCGCGCGACCGCTACGGTCGCAGGTTCGAATCCTGCCTCGGGCATGGATGTGTGTGATGTCCTTAGGTTAGTTAGGTTTAAGTAGTTCTAAGTTCTAGGGGACTCATGACCTCAGCTGTTAATTCCCGTAGCGTTCAGAGCCATTTGAACCATTTTGCACTGTTTACATTCTAATTCAGACGTGTTATCCCAATTAATGGATGATTAACAATCCACAATATCGTTCGGACGAGCGTACGCGTAACCGACACGACGCGGGTGACGCTGATGATGCGGAAGCTGAATGATCGAACGAAAGTTCTTACACTCGTCACACATCACACATACATTTGGTATCAGTCCTCCTTGACACTAGTATTGATATGGCACTGTTCATAAAGTTAATTTTTCAGTACTCACTTGTACGAGCGTGCGCGTAACTGTCGCGGCGCCAATGATTGTTGATGATGCGGGACGCGATGATCGAACGCACGCTCTCACTCTCGCTGCAAGGCAAAGGGACTTAAATGCTCTCTTTTGTGGTAAACAGTATTACTGGTTCACATTAGTTCATTCTTGGAGACCGAACTCGGCGCGGATGATTGATGAACGGTGCGACGCGCAACGAGAGGGTACACAAATATGTCATTGGCGGCACTGCTCACTTTTAATTACACCATTACGCACTCTCCTCTGAATCACTTCCATATTCCATCACTTTACTGTAACAACACTTGCAGCAACACTTCAACCTCCATAATAACAATGCTTCTTACATGCAGAGCTACTCACAACACAACATAACAGTTCCGTTTCCCATGCTCGACTCTGCAGACGCGGCTGCCCGCAAAGATACACCACAACTAAGCCAGCGATATGACAGTACGCTTACAACAGTTACTTGAAAATGGAATATATAGCAGAAGTCGATCGTATGATAGAAGTGTAGTACTCGTATTCATTAGCAATTCATTTGCACAATTCTACGATTAGCTGATGTATGAAAGAACAAATCAATATCGAAATGAAATAATCGTTTGGCACTGATGGCCGGGAGTCCCCGCCTGGGAAAGTTCGGCCGCTGAGTTGCCATAATGCGCGACATGCGTGCGGATGATGATGATAAGACAATTAGGACAACACAACAGCCAGTCATCAAGCGGATAAAATCTCCGTCCCGGCGGAAAATCGAAGCCGGGCCCGCTGCATTTCAGTCACTCAAGCTGACCATTTAGCTATGGAGGCGGACGATTAACTTCCCATACAAATAGGCAAGGGTGGAATATTAAACGGAGTAGTCCAGAGTTTCTGGAGTGGGGTTTGAACGAGTTGTGCAAGCGTGGTCTTATTGTAGAGTAGCATTTATTGGAGAAAATACGTATTTGCACACACACACACACACACACACACACACACACACACACACACAAAATGACCTGAATAGAAATGACCGGCAGTTAATAAGAAAACAACAGTATTTTATCCAGACGTATATGTTATATAAAATAGGCGGCGCACAGTAGTAAATAACAAATAAGAAACTTATCCTAAGCAAATACCATAAGTACAACTTAAATCTGATTCCGCCTATGTGGCAAGCAAGTGGACACCAAACAAGAACAATACAATAGAAATCACCATATTCGCAATTTGAGCCCATAGTACGTTATGATCGAGCAACCGTAATGACGCATTATAATAGAAGAATAAAGTGACAACAGGAGCTACGTATACTGCTAAGATCCTCCACCAGCTACTCACTACTACTGTAGACAACTCTGGGATACCTAGTCTACAGACAACAGAAATCAACTTAAAATTCAAGTAACTTACAGCTGTATACAGTAGTCGGACACACCTTCAGTGTGATAACAACACACAATACAGAACTGTCACTTGCACACAGGTGAAGAATCCCTGAGCAAGAAAATAAAGAACCCGCACTCTTGTGCCCTCACGACCAAGCTGTACAGTATCACAGTTGTAACGAACCCATCGCATTCAAGAAGACACCAGCTACTAGACGCTTTCACTGTGCTTAGTTCCCTCCATACAGTAACATCAGCCTGACTATTGAGAGATACCCACCAATCACTACACACAACAAATGCATAAACCTAGTGCACTGAAAATCACAGGAATAGCACTGTTCCCCGTCTCTGGCAGCGGTTGCTGTCTTCACTGGTCACCGGGAAAAGACACTGTCCGTCCTCCAAGTAGGCGATATCCACGACAGCTTGATCCCACCCTGTTTTGGTTGTTGTGACTGTGAGGCGATGTCCACGACAGTTTGATCCCACTCTGTTTTGTCTGTAGTGACTGTACAGGCACACAACGTTTCGGACTCGAACTTCGCCTCGGTTGCTGGCTACACGGAGTTTGTTCCAACTGTGTTCCTAGAAGACAACATGGGCCGTCCACCCCGCACCCAGAATTACCCCAAAGAGAACGCCGAAACAGTACCAGACCTGCTCCCTGACTTGGCAACTCCCCATCCCGCTGACCGATGTATACAGGCACAGGCCGCCAGTACAACCTCAGCTCAAACAATTACGTTGACATATACACACTTTCGAGGAGTTACCGCCGGCCGAAGTGGCCGTGCGGTTAAAGGCGCTGCAGTCTGGAACCGCAAGACCGCTACGGTCGCAGGTTCGAATCCTGCCTCGGGCATGGATGTTTGTGATGTCCTTAGGTTAGTTAGGTTTAACTAGTTCTCAGTTCTAGGGGACTAATGACCTCAGCAGTTGAGTCCCATGGTGCTCAGAGCCATTTGAACCATTTTTTGAGGAGTTACCGAGTCGGTAACTGCAGCACCAGATTATATGGCATGAAGATGAAGTGCAATCTCTAAACGGTGACTATTTATTAAAACAAATTCTGAATGATACGCTCCTCAACTTGCTGTTTGCCCATAAACGCAAGTTGCAATTACCAAATGAATACATAAATGGCGCCCTTTTTTGTCGCAAGAATGTAACAGTGACGTTCCTCTTTGCCCAGTTTTCGTTTGACTCAGCATATAGACTGATGAGCCCCTGCTTAATGGCTTGTTTGTCCGCCTTTGGAACGAAATACACTGGTGTCCAAAATGAAAACAACAAACCATTATTTCCCCGTCCTGTGTCGAAGTAACAATATAATCGTACAAACTGTCAAGAGAAGTCCATACGATCGTCTCCTGCTAGAGAGATGGCATTCTAGTCAACGGGCAACCACGACGTAGGGCACCTATCAGACGCGATAGTGTTTGCCGGATAGTCCCACATCCACAATCGCTATGTTCACAGTCACAGACGGTGCGTTATGGTACAGAGAAGACGCCTGCCAAGCTCTTGTCGGTGGAGGGCCATGGGAAGAATGGAAGGAGGAGAGTTGCAAATTGGCGTGGCCCGTTGCCTTAATGTAAATCGTTCTGTTGTTTTTAGGATGTTGGTATACTTTGTTGCTGTTGTGGTCTTCAGTCCAGAGACTGATTTGATGCAGCTCACCATGCTATTCTATCTTGTGCGACCTTCTTCATCTCCAAGTAACTACTCCAACCTACATCTTTCTGAATCTGCTTAGTTTATTGACTGTTGGTTTCCCTCTACGATTTTTTACCCTCCACGCTTCCGTCCAATACTAAATTGGTGATCCCTTGGTGCCTCAGAATGTGTCCTACCAACCGGTCCCTTCTTCTTGTCAAGTTGTGCCACAAACTCCTCTTCTCCCCTATTCTATTCAATACCTCCTCATTAGTTACGTGATTTACCCATCTAATCTTCTTCATTCTTCTGTAGCACCACATTCCGAATGGTTCTATTCTCTTCTTGTTTAAACTATTTATCGTCCATGTTTCACTTCCATACATGGCTACATTCCATACAAAAACTTTCAGAAAAGACTTCCTGCCGCTTAAATCTATACTCGATATTAACTAATTTTTCTTCATTAGAAACGCTTTCCTTTCCATTGCCAGTCTACACTTTATATCCTCTCTACTTCGACCATCATCAGTTATTTTGCTCCCCAAATAGAAAAACTCATCTACTACTTTAAGTGTCTCATTTGCTAATCTAATTCCCTCAGCATCGTGAGTACAAATGACAGCTCCGCCAATGCACTGCCATTTTATACCTTATGTACGCGTTACAAGCGCCATATCGCTAACCCATGACTTTTGTCACGTCAGTGTATTTGCAACGACGTATTTTGGAGCAATTAATATTGGTCTTACACCCTCCACAATATTACAAACCACAGCTCCGTTAAAGCCCATATGATTTCTACAATCGGTAATTTCGCTTAGTCAATACTATTTTTACAGTAGCAAGATCGTATCATCATTTTCTGTACTAAAATAAGTTGTGACCTGCCTTGCACTCCTGCACGCTTCAGTAAGAGAGAACGAGTCGAAGAGTATGAAGCGACTGCAGCGCCACTGTTCTCAGACTTGTCATACTCGCGGAACTACATCCGGAACGAAGAAAGCCCGTTAGCACTGAAGTAACAGCGGCTCCTAGATTTGTGAAGTATGCAACACGAATGTGAGACTCTTTGACTGCCATGCCAATCAGCGCCACAAGCTGGTACGCCTCTTCCAGCCCGGGGACGGTGCTGGCCTCCAGGAGATGGTTCTACTTGCTGCAGCTGACAAACTTCCTCCGTGTCGCATCACCCCAGCCAGTCTCGGAATGGCGCTGCTGCATCTCCACCACCGCCAGCCGTGCCCTCTGACTAAACTACTAGCGACAGAGCAGCGCTGCCGCCTGGGCGGGAAGGAATTCAGCCAAGCCGTGAAATTCAGTCCACACAGATACAAGTTATTGTACACGAAAACAAAATACTGCGTGAGCTTGATCAATATGATCTTAGGTCAAACGTAAAAATTCAAGTTTTCCACGATAGTGAATGTAAAAGATGACAATAACTTGCTGTTATGTATTAAATGTGTTATGCTAATGTGGTTTTTAATATTATTACATATTTGTCTAATTTCGATGAAATTTTCCTCAGAGTGTACTGTAGAAAGCAGTAACTTGTCTGTTTTCAAGAAGAAGAAAAGCAACATACTTTCTGTCAAAATTGACAGATTTTCTGCTGTCCAAATCCAATGCAATTACTTAAAACAAAGGCCCACTAATGAGGGAATGTTAGAATTGTTCCAATGTGAATACAATTTCCCTTTAAGTAATTTGCCTTGAAAGTTTTGTGTGGCAGGAAAAATTTCACATGGTGTGTTTTGACATTTAAGTAAATTGATGCTTTTCTTATCACTACAATATCACATTCTATAAATAGTTAGAATCAACAGGAAAAGAGCTGTATGGGATACATACGAAAAAAAGGGTGAAATTCTTTGGATACAGGTCTGCAGCACAAATAGAAGCACACATCTATGTAATTACATTTTTATTTACCTTGAAAAACTATTCTTATTTGTATTTGCTACCTTTTTGGTTATGCGCTATCATTTTCTGCTCCATATAATTATTCAGCAAGACACTGAATACATGTCACTTAGAGGATTACCACAAAAATATCATGAAGCAAGAAGATCAGATTGGTTTCTCAAGAAACAATTATTTTCAAAATTAACGCAAGAACCTGCTTTTGGGCACAAATTTTCAAAAAGTATGAGTTATAGGAATTTGATATTGCTAAACAAGCAATTCGCCAAACAAGAGGACATAATTTTATAAAAGCTGACGATGGCAAAGTGAAGCAGCTCATGTTAGGAATAGCGAAGCAAGGGCTAGAGCATTCACTTATCTTTAGAACTGGGTTTGTGATCAAAAAGCTTTCATTCACAACACTATCCATTGGACCATTCCAAAATCATCATTCAAAAACTAGTTTGAAAGAAATACTTCCATCACTTGAAGAACGCATACCAAGTAAACTCTTGACAAGAGATTTTTCTGTTCAGATTCCGATAATTTGTTCCAAATGGTTGCCTGTACAATACAAATCTTGCTTTTAAATTATTAGTCCATAACTATCCAGTACAATAATACTAAATTTTGAAATTATTAAGACATAACTGAATAGGAGAATGAAAACTTGCGACTTCCGCATAGTGTAGCTTTTAATTAATACACTATTGGGAGAGTGCTAGTACATAAGTCTTTATCGCACCAGCTTAAAAAACCGACATAGACCGAAATCTGTGAAAACACAACAATTGAAGTACATCAAAAGTTGATAGTAATGCTTTCAACTTCCTGACAGCTTACTCAAATACAAACGTACCTCCCTATGATACTTTGCCACACTGGCACTGCGCGAATAAGAACCATTACAAGTATTTATTTATGTGTGTAGGCCGTTTAAAGAACCTACACAAACTCTAAACATATCTTACCAAATGCCTTTGTTTCTTTATTCCATTCCAATCCTCTGTTTGTGTTTCTTGTGTTGAAGTTACGGAAACTACTAAACAACTCGATAAATTAGACCAGAGAAATATGAAATAAAAATTATGTGCCCTAGAGATCTTCTCGTGTGTCTAATTAATCTTTCTTTAAAGATAATATACTGAATACATTTAGGCAAGTTTTTCGAATTTCGATAATGATTCTCGAAGGAAATAATGAACGTTGATGTGCCTCGTTATCCGCTGTTTGTAGCCGTTTCCATCAGCAAGCAGATGTGAGCTAGAGAAAAGCGTGAAGTATAAGAAAGGTCAACTCTCTGGTGAGGTGGGGAGAAATGCGCGCTGATAACAGGAATTTTTGGGATTCGACTGCTGGTGATCACTCAGATTTTTCCTGTGGCGAGGAGTCCTTGAGCAGGAGTAAGTCAGCCTCCTGACACCTGATAAGAAGCTGCTTCACAAAGTAAGTAGCAAAGTAGACACGTAACCTGCTAATGGGTGTCTAATAGAAAGGCTTCGATGGGAGCCATTTGCTACTTCTATGTACTGCATTTTCTAGTTTATTTCAGTCTGTGATTACATAATGGAATATAAGGAGCGCTAGAAAGCAACCCAAATACACTCCTGGAAATGGAAAAAAGAACACATTGACACCGGTGTGTCAGACCCACCATACTTGCTCTGGACACTGCGAGAGGGCTGTACAAGCAATGATCACACGCACGGCACAGCGGACACACCAGGAACCGCGGTGCTGGCCGTCGAATGGCGCTAGCTGCGTAGCATTTGTGCACCGCCGCCGTCAGTGTCAGCCAGTTTGCCGTGGCATACGGAGCTCCATCGCAGTCTTTAACACTGGTAGCATGCCGTGACAGCGTGGACGTGAACCGTATGTGCAGTTGACGGACTTTGAGCGAGGGCGTATAGTGGGCATGCGGGAGGCCGGGTGGACGTACCGCCGAATTGCTCAACACGTGGGGCGTGAGGTCTCCACAGTACATCGATGTTGTTGCCAGTGGTCGGCGGAAGGTGCACGTGCCCGTCGACCTGAGACCGGACCGCAGCGACGCACGGATGCACGCCAAGACCGTAGGATCCTACGCAGTGCCGTAGGGGACCGCACCGCCACTTCCCAGCAAATTAGGGACACTGTTGCTCCTGGGGTATCGGCGAGGACCATTCGCAACCGTCTCCATGAAGCTGGGCTACGGTCCCGCACACCGTTAGGCCGTCTTCCGCTCACGCCCCAACATCGTGCAGCCCGCCTCCAGTGGTGTCGCGACAGGCGTGAATGGAGGGACGAATGGAGACGTGTCGTCTTCAGCGATGAGAGTCGCTTCTGCCTTGGTGCCAATGATGGTCGTATGCGTGTTTGGCGCCGTGCAGGTGAGCGCCACAATCAGGACTGCATACGACCGAGGCACACAGGGCCAACACCCGGCATCATGGTGTGGGGAGCGATCTCCTACACTGGCCGTTCACCACTGGTGATCGTCGAGGGGACACTGAATAGTGCACGGTACATCCAAACCGTCATCGAACCCATCGTTCTACCATTCCTAGACCGGCAAGGGAACTTGCTGTTCCAACAGGACAATGCACGTCCGCATGTATCCCGTGCCACCCAACGTGCTCTAGAAGTTGTAAGTCAACTACCCTGGCCAGCAAGATCTCCGGATCTGTCCCCCATTGAGCATGTTTGGGACTGGATGAAGCGTCGTCTCACGCGGTCTGCACGTCCAGCACGAACGCTGGTCCAACTGAGGCGCCAGGTGGAAATGGCATGGCAAGCCGTTCCACAGGACTACATCCAGCATCTCTACGATCGTCTCCACGGGAGAATAGCAGCCTGCATTGCTGCGAAAGGTGGATATACACTGTACTAGTACCGACATTGTGCATGCTCTGTTACCTGTGTCTATGTGCCTGTGGTTCTGTCAGTGTGATCATGTGATGTATCTGACCCCAGGAATGTGTCAATAAAGTTTCCCCTTCCTGGGACAATGAATTCACGGTGTTCTTATTTCAATTTCCAGGAGTGTACTTATTGGATTTTCAGTGATATCTCTGGCAAGCACTTAGGTGTGAATTGCAAAACAGACATGCTGGTGTAGATGTAGGTATCAAGCAACTAAAGCATTTACAGTACTAACACTTGCGAGATAGCGTACTGAATATTTATGTAGTTTCCAGTGGTTCTATAAACATTACCTATGTTTGAGTTGCGTAGAGACGTATAGTAATGGGAAAAAGATATCCCGAGGGAACACAAGACTAAATGAAAAGGTTCACGTGGGAATTAATTAATTAATGTTCTTATGGAATGTTAACATAACTCATGCTATAATGCGTGGATTTAAGTTTCGTAATTACAGAAGTATCTACTAATTAGAAGACGGAAAGTTGTGTTTCCTTCTAGATGGCAGAATGTGCTGTTTGACAGCGTGGTCTTGTTGGTCAGATGTTCAGAGAGATACTAAGAAACAAATGCCCATTTAGCTCCTTTTGTAGCGGCATTTTATCCGTGCAAACAAGAAAAGAATGTTGGCACTGTTTCGCAGTGTACTCTGGTGATGTACTCGTGTAACACTTAGAGATCATGTAAATTTACCGAAGTGGGAACATGGATCTTAAAGATGCCAAGAATATCTGGCGCTGCTCTATTTTATTAAAGCCATTTGAGTTTCGGTGAATATTAATTGTCATTCATTAAATTTTCAAACATTCAGCCCGACCGTTTCCCATGAAGTTTTAATTAGACCTCAATATCCCTGCTCCGTTATTGAGAGGAGACGTAGTCGAGTTTCGAGTGGAAGTAATACTCGTGGCCGAAATAGCTCGCTCATTTTGTAGCAAGGCTTTCAAATTTTTAGGACTGACCTACAATTAAAAGCGCAAAGGGAAACAAAATTACTTTTATTACAAAAAGTGCACATCACAAATTTTAAAATCATTTTTAAAGATACATTTTCGAAAGTGGTAAAACGTACAATCCACTGACGGAAATGTGTGCGTTATCACCAGCAGATTCTCGAGAACATCGAACAGTATTCCTTCTTCTGCCTATTTATTGCTTCTAGCTGCAGTAAACTACTTATACCTTTCAAGTCATCTAAGAGATAAAAAACGATAAATGGTTGACAAGTCTTTATTTCAAATCGAAGGGAAGATCAAACTGTGGTGGCGCCCTGTAGGACCATCACATCATCATGAAATTCAACAGGTTTTGGCCGCAGACATGCTTTAGCAAATATTGTGTGTTTCACAGACGCTGTGATACTTTGCTGTAATTATCTGGAAGATGGTCTCTGCATGGAAAACGTTCACGATACCGATAATGCCTAAGATCAACGTCATATACATCGAATTAACCTTACTCTTGGTTTCAGTAGCGCAGCATGTATTAGAGGTGACTACCTACTTACGTAATTTCACAGATCACGACTTGTTGTACTTCTGGAACTCCGCTAATCCTCGTGTAAACAAAATGTTCTTGAAGTATATGACCTTAGTTGCCGCCTGTTTTAAAGCTGTAAACAATGTATACAGGGTGAGTAACCTAACGTTACCGCTGGATATATTTCGTAAACCAGATCAAATACTGACGAACCGATTCCATAGATCGAACATGAGGAGAGGGGCTAGTGTAATTGTTTAATACAAACCATACAAAAATGCACGGATGTATGTTTTTTAACACAAACCTACGTTTTTTTAAATGAAACCACGTTAGTTTTGTTAGCACATCTGAACATATAAACAAATACGTAATCAGTGCCGTTTGTTGCATTGTAAAATGTTAATTACATCCGGAGATATTGTAACCTAAAATTGACGCTTGAGTACCACTCCTCCGCTGTTCGATCGTGTGTATCGGAGAGCACCGAATTACGTAGGGATCCAAAGGGAACGGTGATGGACCTTAGGTACAAAAGACATTGGAACAGCACATTACGTCCACATGCTAACACATTTTTATTGGTCTTTTCACTGACGCACATGTACGTTACCATGAGGGGCGAGGTACACGTACACACGTGGTTTCCGTTTTCAATTACGGAGTGGATTAGAGTGTGTCCCGACATGTCAGGCCAATAGATGTTCAATGTGGTGGCCATCATTTGCTGCACACAATTGCAATCTCTGGCGTAATGAATGTCGTACACGCCGCAGTACATCTGATGCAATGTCGCCGCAGGCTGCCACAATACGTTGTTTCATATCCTCTGGGGTTGTAGGCACATCACGGTACACATTCTCCTTTAACGTACCCCACAGAAAGAAGTCCAGAGGTATAAGATCAGGAGAACGGGCTGGCCAATTTATGCGTCCCCCACGTCCTATGAAACGCCCGTCGAACATCCTGTCAAGGGTCTGCCTAGTGTTCATTGCGGAATGTGCAGGTGCACCATCATGCTGATACCACATACGTCGACGCGTTTCCAGTGGGACATTTTCGAGCAACGTTGGCAGATCATTCTGTAGAAACGCGATGTATGTTGCAGTGCTCTCCGATACACACGATCGAACAGCGAAGGAGTGGCACTCAAGCGTCAACTTTAGGTTACAATATCTCCGGATGTAATTAACATTTTACAATGCAACAAACGGCACTGATTACGTATTTGTTTATATGTTCTGATGTGCTAACAAAACAAACGTGGTACCATTTAAAAAAATGTAGGTTTGTGTTAAAAAACATACTTCCGTGCATTTTTGTATGGTTTGTATTAAACAATTACACTAGCCCGTCTCCTCACGTTCGGTCTGTGGAATCGGTTCGTCAGTATTTGATGTGGTTTACGAAATATATCCAGCGTTAGGTGACTCACCCTGTATAAATGTTTTGGTTTGTATACCCATGTTCAGTTAGCGTTTGTATTTCAAATAGAGACTAGTTTCGCTAAGACTAGACTGTGGCACCATCTAGCGCCTGTTGTTGTACATTATGTAGGTCCTGCTCACTTTCTTGTGTTTCTATACTACGTTCACGACTTCTAGTGACAGAATCGGCTATCAGGCAAATGGAACAATGTTATGTTAGCAAGTTAGCAGTGCGTCAATCCTACATGAAAGTACGGTGTCTTTTGAGATTCGTTTTTTCGGAACATAGTACAATTATGTGCTGGATTCCATATGGAAGCTTGTTGTGCTTGATAGACTAACGGTGCGTTGTTACACGTGTTTATCTTATGGGAGTTTGCACAACGACAGTGAATAAATACACAAAAATGTGTTTAATTATCAGACTTGTGAATCTCCATCAGCCGTAAGATCGTTGTGTCGCAGCAGGGCACTTTGCAAGAATTCTTGGCAGTTTTTATCCTGGTGTAGTTTTTACCTATTCTACATTACGACGTGTAATGAACGTTTGAGCAAGCATGGACATGACGTGTATTGATTTCTTTGTGCGAGCATTGCCTCGGTTGCCTGGTCTCATTATTTCTCATAATTTTTGTGAGATGTATGGTCATAATTCCCATTGTATATTCTCCAACTGATGTTTTACATTTGAAAATGACGACACAGTTCGTTGAAACCAATAATGTAAACCCTTTTCTAAAGAAAAAAATGTTATGTAGTGTGACTATGGCTTCACTATTGTAGTGTCAAAATAAACATTTATATTCCAATTGTCTAAGTTACAACTGTTTGCGTCAGCCAAGTGGCAGTCGGTAAATGTCATTATCGAAGTCGGTAAGCTTCAGTTAATACAGATTAGAGAGATGCAGTTATGTGAACGGGAGTAATACGAGTCGGATTCCATTCCTGGAGTTAGTTCTAAAAGTTCACTCAACATGAACCCATCTGTTTTGAGACCAACGGTTTGCTGAACGCCACGTACTCCACTTTCATATTTTTTGCAATTAAGAATTCGCCATTTTGTTGTTCGTTAGTAACTGCCCCGCAAAAGCACACAGCTCTTCCCCGTTTTCACATTCTCAAGCGGGCGCTTCAGTTGCGTGTCCGGTGGTTCAATCGCACCGCTCAATCGCGCAATCGCAGCGACATACCCGCGCGGCAGGATCCCCGCGACTCAGCTGCCAGCGTCAAAGCAACCACAAAAAGTGACTTTCGTAGGGAGACCTTTTCTGCTCTTATTTTTCGTTAATATTTACTGAATGCAATCCCGTCTGTTGGCCACCATTAGTAGATCAGAATAACTGAAGCAACATCAATGTGCCCTCTCCCTCAAGGAATGTTTTACCGGACAACGCATTTCTTGTGGACTATCCTGATGCTGTTTCAATTGTTCTGATGGTGGCCAACGGTAGCCACTATCCTTTAGCAGTATAAACAATATGTGACTGTGTCAAAAAAATATGAAGTATAAAATATTTATGTGAATGCCACCTGATGGTCCCATCCATTTAGACGTCTGTCCCTCGAGACTTACTTGGGCCGCTTAGAGGGTGACAGAAGCCACTTTGAGAACCTCTGGCCTACAGTTCCACACTAGAAGTCCTTCCTTCCAGCATGACTCTCCATATCTTGGGAACAGCGTCAGGATAGGTTGGATAACTCTCAACAGAAACGGCGCTTGCGTTATATTCCAATTTACGTGTCGCCAATGTTACTGAGTACATCTGATAAGCTGCAGAGTGAGAAGAACGCACATTGAACTCTCTGAGACATATTAGAGAGAGAAAGTTCAGTTATCAGTTATCTGCTGGGTCCCCAACGCTTTCGTCGTCTTGCGGTGTTCATGCAACGGTCGTCGCGCCGTTATTAGGGTAGCACCGATTGATACATACGTTTAGTGAATCACCTGTCTATTGATATAGTAAATTTCGTGGTACAGCCTATGTCCTTCGCCTTCCAGCCGTACGTTACTGATGCGATGTGGCATGCTATAATTATATTTTTACACCAAGCGTATCATATTTCCACTAACAGCGCGTTCATATAATTTTGATAGATTCATGATGCAGTATTACACATTCCTATAAAGTATCAAGGCGTTTACAATATGTGCTTGCCTACAAACATTATGAATGACTACTGTTCACTACCTCAACATCAATAAATACGTCACTCTCTGAGCGTATTTCACACGTCTGGTGCTTCGGAAAACGTTGGGCTTGTAGCGGGTCGTAATAAGCATTCCACATTAAATGTAGCAATAACAACTAGGATCGTTTTACAGCAACAGTGCAGCCAACTTTCTCACCGCAAAACCACTGCACCTCGAAATATTGCACTCATTTCTGAAACCGAGTTACATGCTAGATATAAGTTACAGGCACTTTACAATACAAGCGAAATCAAACATGCTTATTGCTACTGTATGCAGTTTTGTCGGAATTAGTTGCACTAAACTTCTCACATGCGGATCCACACCGTTTACAAAAACTTCTAGGAGCTGAAAACAACTCTCTTATTACCCACCAAGAAGAGAGAACGCTGGAATGATAGCAAAGACTGGCGTCGTAAGTACGATAAGTGATGGGTGTCCAGACTATTCTGTCACTATTATGAACGAACACATACAGCTTTATCTCTTTTCTGTCGGCTAATATTTATTATTTGTTCTATGTGTATGTTAGGATTTAATTGTTGTAACATTATTATAAGCGATTTATCAGTTATTGTTGCCAATAAAAGATCTCTTTCAAGCTGTCTCATTAAACTGGAGACGTGGAACACAGATGATATTACCGATAGTGCGATTTATATTCCTGTATTGCTTTCACTTTACACTCTATGATGTGTTTTTCGCTTAGACAGGCCTGCATTCATTTCATTATTCTCGAAATACATTTTTAGCACCCTATAGAAAAGACTGCTTTTTAACTACAAGATAACAGTTTAAAATGCATTACGAACACAGACCCGCCTTGAAATGTCTGACATTGTGCTAGTGGCATTGGGCAGTGTGTGAAACTATGTGAAACCGCTACTGTGACATGAAATGGTGCAGAAAGCTTACGTGGTACGTTCTCTATCCAGGGCACAAGTGTGCAATGGCACACGACTATTTTAGCAGGCCGAGAAGTAGCGACGAAGCTCGTGTGGATGGCAATGGGGAAAGATTACCTTGTGAGCTAAGATCACCGGTTGATGGGCAGAAGCAGTTCAGAGGTGGGCTGCTAAAATTGTCACCGGTAGGTTGGAACAACACACAGATCTTACTGATATACTTCGGTAACTCATATAGGGGTCCCTGGAAAAAAGGCGGCGCTCTTTTCAAGGAAAGCTATTGAGATAATTTAGAGAACCTGCATTTGAAGCTGACTGCAGGACGATTACACTGCCTACAACATAATTTGCACATAAGGACCACGAAGGTAAGATACGTAGAATTAGGCCTCACACAGAGACATATAGAGTTATTTTTCCCTCGCTTTATTTCTGAGTGGAACAAAAAAGGAAATGCAAATGGCTAGTAGTGGTACAGGATACCCTCCGCCATGTGCCGTACGGTGGGCGGAGTTTCTACGGAAGTAGATGTAGAAACAGAATGATTAGCAATGAGTTAAACTGATATGCATCAAAATTTAATGCACATGCCCAAAGTGTATCCAGATATGGTCCGAAGAACCTCAGAACTGAGCAGAAGCTCTATCTGAAGAGGGTGTTGTTGATCTTTCAGACCGTCAGAATTCTGCAGTTGTGGTATCATTGTGACGAATGATAGATTTTGATACGATGCCGAGAAGACACGCAGACGACACCCTATAGTCTGTTTTTCGATGCGAGAATGAGCAGAGCCACAACCAAGTCGGTGCTCAGTCTGTTTCACAGTCAGAGAACCATCTACAAATAATTAATGCTCCAGGAAAAACTATCAATCAAAATTTCCACTGGGAAATTTGAAATGCGGTGGGGAGCTGGCGTTGAGTGGAAAGGTACTGAGCAATAATGAATTTATTAACGTTTGTAAAAACACTAATGAATTAGTTTTTAACAACAAACATCCAAGAATAAAATTAACTGAACAGACTGAATTTCAATAACAACTCATGGCAAACACCTCAAAAGGGCAACAGTATAAAAGCACTTCCTTTTTGGAAAGAATATTAAATGAACTAAAAAAAAATATATTTACATTGCCGACAGCAAAACATATACACAAATGATTATGTCACAAATATCAACCATCGGCTATTGCCAGTAATTATCAAAAGGCATTGCCATCGTAGGAGCCAAAACAACTGACGAAGATGGTTAAAATACATGATGATAGAGGCGGCAGCAGAGGCGACGCCAGTAGCAATAATTCTCCCTTCTCTATTAATATAGGGCGGCGGCTGCCGCTACCACAGTACTAGGAACCTTCATTAAAAATTTCAGTCATGGTACTAAGGCATCTTTAACAAGATCACAGTTAACAAGAGATATAATCACCTATCCTAGCACAGACAACTCGTTAATTATTTAGTAAAAGTTAAATTTTAGATGCCAACAATTTAGTAAATAACTATAGACATGCTTCAGAAATAAGGTAGCTAGATTCAACAATTTTCACTGACTGTAAGGTACAATTCGTAAATCAGAAGATTTACATCTGCATTCTGTACCCTTAGACTCTAAAGTCAGTTTGGAATAGTGGCAGCCACACGCCCACACACATTGTCAGAACTGGACTCCAGTAGTACCAAGCAAAACCTTCATAAATAAAACATTTATATACATAACAACGGGCCACCAGGGTATGGAGTCAAAATAGCCAAGACACCAAGTCACTTGCACTCTAATCGGAAGCTCGCCGTGATTTCTCGTAACATCCAGCCTCCATTGACAAACGCTTGCCTAGAGAGCGCCGAGAAAAAGGTGTAACAAGATTATTCGTAGTCGGAAACCCACGGGTCTCATCCAGCAGACGCCACCGCGTCCAGTACTTGCAAAGATCAGACCGGACTCCAACACGGAACCACGATGGACACAAACTGCTTGCGACTTCAATAGCAGAGGACACGCCGAATACTGTGAGTCCTGCCGAAGTAGCCTTTAACGAGCGATATTCGCGGCTGCGACCAACACTCGGCCCCGCCAAACCAGCAGTGAGCAAAGGCACCACTCTTGCCAACGGGCCACGGCAGACGCTTGGCCACACCAACTCTCCGCCTCACTTGCGCTCATCATCGCCCGTGTCACAATCTCCTTCACTGCAGGTCGCCGCAGCCCTTAACTACCTTCTCCTCCGACCTGCCGTCTACCGGCTACAGTAACGCTCCATGCGCTCTTGCGGCCAGAGGGATTCGAAAATCCGCGGGAATTAAGCGAAATTAAAAGCTGGCGCAAGCAAAAAATTCTTGAAAGAGAAAAACGGTGGCACGTGTGCGACCAGGCACTGTATGATCTTGGACGAATCGCCTCGACATTGCACACTGTCACATGACGCTCTCCTTCAATGAATTTTTCGCAAGAGATACAAGACCTCCTTCCGCACTCTTAGTTCAAAAACCATGTGAAGACGTTTCACTATGTCACACTGGATTTTGTCGATGGAAGCGTTAAAGATGAGCTGGCATATTCCAGCAAATGGTTTTCAGAACTGCTACATAGACTGGAAACAACGCTTCCGTTGCTGTATAGCTTCTGAATGTCTCTTCTGGAAAGGCCGGCCGAAGTGGCCGTGCGGTTAAAGGCGCTGCAGCCTGGAACCGCAAGACCGCTACGGTCGCAGGTTCGAATCCTGCCTCGGGCATGGCTGTTTGTGATGTCCTTAGGTTAGTTAGGTTTAACTAGTTCTAAGTTCTAGGGGACTAATGACTTCAGCAGTTGAGTCCCATAGTGCTCAGAGCCATTTGAACCATTTTTTTCTCTTCTGGAAGGCAAGAAACATGCGAAGAGAATAAAATTAATGGTTACAAGAAATATTGCCATATTTCTTTCTCTTTGACACTGATTTCAGTATGTTCATTTTAATAGAACTGTTGTTTCCTTGCAGACAATGAGGTGGGAATTTGATCACTCATCTGTGCGAATCACTCTACAGATATTAGAGTACACGCTATCGAGGCCGGAATCCATTTCAATAAGAATTTCCTGTGTTTCTGATTCTGACGAAGACTGGGATTACAGAAGTGTCCGATTCCACCCGTTTGCTTTCACCGATGACGTCATCAACATGGTGGAAATGGCTGTTCTAAACGTCTCCAATATGGCGCCTATTACGTCACTACATACACAGCCCAACAAACACGAAAATACATATAAATAAGACAATCGCATCTCCCTCCAAAAATACAATCAAACTAACGTGACAACCGTGAGAAATCTGGGGGGGGGGGTTTAGGGTGAGGATGAGCTAAATATAATAGTAAAAAAAAGAACACGATCCCAAAACACAAAATAACGAACAAAAAGAAAAAAAAACAAAATTACAACATTCCGCTACACCAAAAAAATCTGCAGGAATCGAACATTTCCCTTGACCTTTATGGGTCAACCACAGGTGACGATACTAAAATACCCACACCGGCAATTACGAAAAAGAGAATCGGTCATTTATGGTGACCTATACTGGCAACCAGCAATCATAACTATTGATACTGAATAACCAACACCTACAACTACGAAAAAAAAAACAAAGCCTCAAAAATCCACAAATCAAACATCCCTACATAAATTAAAACACATTCAATACACCATAAATACACGAAACATCACAAATCAAGGAGAACGGACCCAAAAAAAAAAACACTTACCACCAATAAATTCCGGCGCTGCCAACGACTTCACACATCCAACACCAAGGCTCAAATGAACTCAGTACAACATTTTATGCTCGGCACACACACACACACACACACACACACACCACCACCACCACCACCACCAGAGGACACCATCAAACAAAACAAGACAACATCTGTAAACACAACCAACTCCAACTCCGTGCCGTAATGACGTCACACACCACAACACCGTTATGTCATGGGTGAAAGAAGACGGGTAGAATCGGACGTTTCCATTCACGCCGAACGCTGCCTGTACGAGAAACCGAATCGTCGGTGGTTTTATTGAATATGACGCTGTCACACACCCAGACGAAATGTATTGAGACGTTCTACAGATATTAACAAATTGCACAAAAGGACTGACGATATCACTAGGTGTTGAGTCCTCTAATATCAACAGCACATCTATGGACACACACACAATCTCAACTAAATGGATCATTCTGATTGACATATTCTGTTCCAACAAAAATTTGCATGTCTTTGTTTCTATGGTTCAAATGGCTCTGAGCACTATGGGACTCAACTTCTGAGGTCATTAGTCCCCTAGAACTTAGAACTAATTAAACCTAACTAACCTAAGGACATCACAAACATCCGTGCCCGAGGCAGGTTTCGAACCTGTGACCGTAGCGGTCTTGCGTTTCCAGACTGCAGCGCCTTTAACCGCACGGCCACTTCGGCCGGCGCTTTGTTTCTATGGCTCAAATGGCTCTGAGCACTATGGGACTTAACATCTGAGGTCATCAGTCGCCTAGAACTTAGAACTACTTAAACCTAACTAACCTAAGGACATCACACACATCCATGCCCGAGGCAGGATTCGAACCTGTGACCGTAGCGGTCGCGCGGTTCCAAACTGAAGCGACTAGAACCGCTCGGCCACTTCGACCGGCCTTCGTTTCTAGTTTCTAGTTTTTTAATAACTAGGGTTTCATAACCCCCTTACCCACTTACTTGTAGCTCAATTGAAAACGTTTGCCTATGTTTTCATTTAATGAGAACTGACACCGTAATTAATGCTTTTCAGATCCTTTAATTTCCTCTATAATTTACAACGTGATTCGCCTTGACGAACACAACGCTTCGTCATGATACTCGCATTACCTCACTTTGCATCGTCTTTGATGACATCGTTATTATTAAAAAATCAGACTAAACGAAGTTTACACCGCCTCAAAAGTGACCAGTTAGCTTTCATCAAAAACTTTAAAGCTTCAAGCGAAATTGCAGCGTAATTTAGTTTTGTGAATTCTTTTAACATCGAGTCTTCTTTGCCCTTCAAAGTACCAGATCTCTTACATATGGTAATATTGTCTTTGAAAGGACATTGCAACAATAGTGGTAGTCTGTGAAGTCCTTAATTACTTTCAAGGCGAAAGACTCATGCATTTACAGTACAGGATTCACGTAAGTACCGCGGCGATTTCCTCAGTGAAATGAAAATCAACGTGCGTAAGAAATGCTTTCTTACTACACCGTTGTATGAACGCACCGTATATAGTGTACGTTATTCCGTAAAAACAAATTACATTAATTAGTGTATTTTATTATGTCACTTAATTATGTGCAATACTCCCATAAATGTGTCACTGCCTGCTGAAAATTCGTAGTGACCCTTGCTGAGAAGAACGTTGCAGCTACGTAGAAATGAGTTGCTGTTATAGGCGTGTGATATACAAGGGAACACTGTGGCCCCTCCAACTGTGGCGGTCTAATTTGACGCTTGCTTTTTTTCTAAATTTACGAGCATTGGATTCAATTTTACTCTGCAGACTTCAAATCTTTTCTCTGCCAATTTTAAGAGTCTGCCTTCCAAAGAATAGTAATTGCTACTTTCATTAGTGCAGTGCCTACTACTTTATTGGAAACAGAACAAACTTCTACATAGTAACTTGTGTTTGAGAGTGTAGTCCTTTCTCAATGTCAGTTTTGTATACTGTTTATCACCACACATCCACTGCAAAAGTAACACTTCCAAAGACTTACTTTCCTGAGGTTTCGCAGAAGTTTAGTCTCAACACTTTTATGGCTACTTATGGTAATAGTAGTTATTGTAACTTTTCATAACAAATATCATGGTCATATTTTTAGGTTCAGGATCCTGTTTACATATCCATATAACTTCAGAAGGTATGTTGTGAATGATAATCAACGACAAGTAACAAAGTTTGTATTGTTTTTAATTTTTTGTGTGGATCATAAAGGACCCCTAGACCCAGTGTAAACATTATGGGAAATGCGCTGTTACATGTTCATGTTCAGTAACCTACTCCCCCTTTCCTCCCCCCCCCCCCCCCCTCCTGCGCTGCTGGTATTACACGTTATTGAAAATGCACTGGCATTGCTAAGGCTAAAATTGTTCATCTGACTTCTGTGTCGCTGAATGAATTTGGCCCATGCCCACTAGTTGGGGAATGTTGTACATCAGGGATAGCCAAGAACTTGTCTTGCACGTTGTGCTCCTGCACACATGCAAGTCTCTCTAGGCCGAGTGCACACTTCCCCCTCTACGATACTACACACTCTGTGTGGGAAGAGGGGGAAACGACGGGCACTGCACAAGTGCTGTGTGCACCTTTGTATCATATTTCATATTTTTCATCAACACAGATCACACACGGTAGTATTATTTAATTGGTTTTGGCGTGCAGAAGACATAATTGGGTTTATAGCTGGCAGAGACTGTCGGTGTACGACAGACACCGTGACTTTCGTAAATTTTCGTCGCTCAGCTTGCTGCATAATCGTGACTTGTTTAGTTTCATAACTGACAAAAGCATCGACACCCTTACATCGGTCAAAACATCGATACCGCATTTGCTACCTTATTATGGAGGCGTGGAAACCCTTTTCGAGAAAAACAACATAGAACTTCTGGCCAGTTTTGAAGTGAAATGAAATTATGTTGCAGATTGACCTGTTCCCTAAGCCGATGCACAGAAGCGATTTCAACTAAAATGGCGAACAGTCTCGAAAACAGCTCAAAAACATACGTAAGATTGGCAGTGTGCTCTAACGTTTAGGCAGCTACTCCAGTAATTCTTTCACTTTTACAATGTATTGTTCAAAATTCGGGTTTTCTTTAATGCCAGTGAGCGGGAAATGGACAGTGTTCCTCATAATAAGTTGTCCGTTCCACAATGCTATTATCTTTTTAAATGCATCCACTTTAGCCATGATATGAGAAATAAATTGCTTCTTACCTTGTAATATCTTACGGAGGGCAGTCTGAAGTTAATTCTATTTAAATGCAAGATCTGTAACCCATTACTAATCTTATGATTTTCGTTCTTGCTTTCTTCTTTCCTTCAGAAATTCAACAGTAACGGAGCTCAAATCGAGAACTGAAACTTACCATAATTAGAGACTGGAGGGAGCTGTCCGTCTCTGCTTTGAAGAAATTTTTAAAAGAAAGAATCGCATTCAGTGCTGTTTATTACTGATAACTGGTTTGAACAGTTAACATTGTCATCTTCTGATCTTCGGAAACCTGTTGTTATACGCCCTGTTCCACATGCCATGTTGACATTACAGTGGACAGTATATAGCACACTCCACACAGGTTTGATGAAAACAAAAGCAGGTTTCCCACATAAAAACAGTACGTTGAATACCACCTTGTGGAACAGGGATGTACACTTACATAACATTGCAACGATGCTTGTTAGATGTTGAATTACGGTAACTTGACGAGTTAAGTACATCATGGCTCCCCATTCCTCGAAGTAAACAGCTCAGCCCAAGTAAACGTAAACATGTGCACAAATGTGGACTGTTACGCAACTCATTATCTAACTAGCATCAGTAGAATGTTATACGTGTGGACAACTGTAGTTACACTAGGTGCTTTTAAACTGTATTGTTCTTATATATGTATGGTGTCCGTTCACCATAGTGGATCGTGACAACCGTGAAGAATAACATTTCAGTGAATTACAAACATCAGCTTTGTATGGACTTCGATAGAATCAAAGGGGAGAGTTGCTCCCCCCCTTGATTCTGTCAACGTCCCGTGCACAGCTAATGTTTATAACTCATTGAAAATTTTTATTGCTTTTATTTGTGGCAAACCTGTTTTTATATTTAAAAAAAATGGCTCTGAGCACTATGGGATTTAACATCTGACGCCATCAGTCCCGTAGAACTTAGAACTACGTAAACCTAACCAACCTAAGAACATCACACACATCCATGCCCGAGGCAGGATTCGAACCTGCGACCGTAGCGATCACGCGGTACCAGACTGACGCACCTAGAACCGCTCTGCCACACCGCTCGGCTATATTAAAAAAAATTAAAAAAATAAAAAATTAAAATAAACTTGCATGAAATGTGCTACAAGCTGTCTACTATAATGTTATCTTTGCATGTGGAACAGGACGTACAACAACAAGTTTTAGAAGATCAGAAGGCAGTGTTAACTGTTGAAACCTGTCATCAATGATAAATAGCATTCGATGCGATATTGGCTATTGAAGGTTTGTTCTTTAAATCGAAAACTCATTCCAGGCCTATTCTTTCACTTAACCAATGTACTTTGCCGTAATATATAACTTCTCCTTTCTAATCGCACAGTTCCATCAAAATTTTTGCAACTAACGATGTAATAGAGCATGCGACTTCATGTAATTTACTATGTGCGCCATCAGTTCCATCACGTGTTCCACTCTCATTATATTTTAAACAAATTGCTACTTGTTGTACGGAACAATGAATCCCACACAAATCGTCTGTCAATCGTTATAATTTATAGCTTTCTCATCGTTAATTAAATCATTAAATTCTTTCTGCAAGGTGTTGCATTGCTGCTTCACAGCGAATTTGACTACAGAGTAGACACTGAGTGTTCTCATCCGTCTCCTCTGTGACTCCTATTTATTTTTAAGGGAATGCGGAGACGGAATGCTAGATTGCCTCTTGTGGCGCAAACAGGCACTAGACCTGTGAACTTCCTCTATACCACGAACAAATAGCGAAGGCTGAACAGCGCTTAAACTACGACTGTACCAAGCCAAATAGTGTCGTACAGATCAAAATAAGCCGCACAAAGTGCTGGCAGAAATTGTAAATTGCACTGCTAAATGAAATGTCGAGGTATACCGAACAGGATCGAGGAGACCCGACACATACCGAGTAGTGCCGAGACAGGCCGAGCCTCGACTAGACCCTGGGGCCTGATGTGTTCGTCTCGCTATGTTTCCTCTGATGGTCTTTACTGCATTCATATCATCGACAACTTTGAAGACTCCATAGTGTGTTATGTCAGTATGCTGCTTCAAGGAACTGGAGCATTGATGATATGTCACAAAGACGGCACTTTGGTACTTTAAACGTCAGGTAATGACGAAGGCCGGTTAATTGCTCAGCGGTGGTGAAAGGCCTCAGGAGATATAATTTATAAACAATGAAGTTGACGGTTGTATGAATTCGTTGTGCTCTTGTGGTTAGAGAACTCGAGCTACAGATTGGAAGGAAGTAGGAAGTAGGCTTGCGTCCTGCTACATGTTAACTTCCTTTTATCTTTGCTTTTTTAAGAGATTCTGGCAAGTTATTGTTACATAAGACAATATTCGGCAGTTTTTTCCGAATATGTGGCAATTTCCGAATTTGTGATTAGGCAGGGACCTAAGAGGACATCTAAAGTTACTGCGAGTCAAACAACTACCAATGACTTTTATGGTCTTGATTGTCACAAATAACTCGCTGTTTAGTTATCAATATTTTGCGAATTCCGAGGTACTACCAAGCATAGCGAAAAGGACTGGTGCAGCAAAGGCCATCAGCGGAAATACACTCGTCTTTCCGGGAGAAGTGCATTGGGTCCCAACGTCTTGTGAGTCTCGGATCGCAGGTAGGGAGCACATGGTGCGCACGTGAAATTTTGCATGCTGTGGCCGACCCTGTGGTACATGCATAACGGAGCACTGTTATGTTTTACTGCTGACGTAGTATGGGTGGAGCAAGATGGTCGAGCAGGATCTGTACATTGACCTCCAACTTCACCTGACTTCAATCATCTAGACTCACCTGCCTTGGGTCACCTCAAAAACTCAGGTAAACACTTTCCATTCAAGTTTTGCAGGAGTACAGCAGTGATTTTACTTTTTTGCTGTCAATCTCAGCAATTGGACGAGTTACGCTACCCCAGGATGTATGCTGGTTCATCAAAGTCGAAAAGTTTTTTTAATAATAACCCCACGTTTACGTGAATGGTGAACACTAAGATATGTCTTTGAAAAGGTCTAGACGAAAAGTGTACTAAGGGATAAATAGGGTGCTTTTTAAAAGAGACATACTTATGTTCATATCTTCGTAATGAACAAAGTTACAAGAAATACAACCGTGCTGGTTAATATCCACCTGGTGTCTAACGACATTTGCTTGACACATTCCAAACCCACCCCCTCCTCCTTAAGCCAACCAACCAATCTTAACATTTTTTTTTTCGATTCTGCGTAAAAATTATATGGGTTACTCAAGATAAATGGGATACCCTGTTTGTGAGTCTGTGAAGCAAGATGTCCTAGTGGAGGGTGCACTGCGCAAGTTGCGGCGGGCGAGAGAATTAGGGTGTCGTAAAGGCAGCGGCCTTGTACGCCTCAAGGTGGCGGCCGTATTACGGATACTCGGGGAAGCCCCGAACAAAGGCGCGCTGAGTGTCCCGCCAGAGGTGCCACACAATGGCGACGCGGATGACTGCCACCGATCCCTGTTCAGCAAGCACTTCAGCGCGGCCCCACCGTCGGCCGGCTAGGGCGGGCTCTTTCCATTGCGTTTCATACCTTTCAGACAGATCGTCTGCGTTCGTCGTTCGTACCTATTATTATTGCCACGTTAGGCTCTTTCACGACGCTCTATATCAAGCAGGATTTTACTAGAAACTTGTGTTGTTTATAAAATGTTTACCAAAGACTAAGAAATTTGTAGGTGATGTATAGTCCAAAATACGATGAGCTGTTTTGTGGAGTAGTGTCGTTTACTGATTCAGAATCGCCATCCATGCTGAATGCGGCTTCGATTGCATTCCGATAAGCAAATCTTTTACTCTTTAACATATCTTACAGAGGTTTCAAGACTTCATCCCACTTTTAGCTGCGGGAGATAAGTTCCTTGTACATAGCAATCAGTAACGAATGGATCCGACCTTGTGGATTCAATTAACGCAGAGGAGAACATCCGTGATCAAGAAGCTGTAGTAGTATCAATTACTACGTGTGTTGTAAAAAATATTAATAAACTTACAGAAATATTTTTAGTTAGGATGAGTGACAGGATACAAATTTCGTGGTGAGTAGTCAGTACTAAATATTCAGTTCTGTGGAAGAAACTGTGGAGCACAAATGGATTAAATTAAAAATGATTTTTATGATTCTTTGACTAATACGTGCTTAGCAAGTTTTTAGGCTTGGGAAAGCATTATTCAACAGGGGCGCTTGAAATTTTAACGAATGCATAGAAGAACTGCATCACACATTTAAGTGAAGTCAAATAATAATTACAAAAAAAAGCTGAATGAAGTCAAATTAGTGTAAGGAAAACAATTCAAAACTCCTTCAACGAATTTGAATTAATGTCGCTCTGAGTACGTCGGATTTGAAAGCCTTCCAAGTCACAGGCGCTTCTGTGACGTTGCAAAGTACGATTTATTTGTTGGTCTTTTGATAGAGTGATGTTGATGTGAAGTCTCCTGTGCTCTAATGATAGCGTCCTTGACAAATAATCAGAACGTCATTGGTTCCGGGTCGAACCCAGCACTGCTTAAACTTTAAATAAAAATCGTCAGCAACGGCCGCCAAAGACTTCCGAAACAATAAGTCATCCTCGATCTGCCAATGGCCTTGCCAATGAGGATGGAAGAGCGGACAGAGGTTCAGGGAACTCTCTCGTCCTTGGCGTGGGAAACTGCCCCTAAAGGGCTTCCTATATTCCAAATAAATCTGCGGAGGCCGTTCCTGAGTCGTTCTCAAATAGCTCATGTCCGCTTCAGCGGTCGCAGTACGCTGCAGCCAGTGTTTTCAAGTTAGATGCTACTCGTGCCGTATCACCTGGCGTCAACTACATAGGTTCACAACTCGAAAAGTGGCAGACTTTACACTTTACTGTGTGAAACAGAACGGAAACTTATTCCCAGAAAAACACTATGAAACAAACTAATAAGGAAACGTGGGGCCAACTGCTCTTGACATTCGGAACTGGGTTACTACCTACATGAAAGATAATAGAGATCAATTAGGCGGAGAGCAGTTTAATACTAATGAATTGACTTACTATTTCAAATTTAGCTCTAAGTGTACGAGTGCGTATTTCGTGGGTGTACTGGCACTTTTGTCGGGCACCCAGGGAAGCAACCAGCTGCTTGGAAAGCGGCCGCTACGGCCAAAGTCCAGAGGATAGCGTAGGACTGCAGTAGAGGACCATGTTAGCGGATCGGGAGCCAGCATCCAAGAGAGAGAAGCGTTGGTGCCTCGTCCCTTAGCTGCACGCGTCCAACGGAACACGTCATCCCTTCTCACACGATTATTGGCCAGGGATTGTAAACAAAGACCACACAAGGCGTCCCCCGATCCTCAATCATGAAAATTATCCGAAATAGGGAATGGGAAAAGAAAGAGACGGAATGGGTGGGAATTCATTACTTCCAGTCGCGCAGGGGATTGTGGTAATGCAATGGCGAATGTTGAAAATTTGTTAACTTCTCATGGTCGGAGATCACAGCCACGTAGAATTTTTTGATGGATGTTTTATTCGTTGCTGACTGTAGAAATTATTTATTTCACAATTGCAGCTTCGTCCTTTGGGCCAGTTTCAAGTGGTACTGCAAAAGATTCTGCTTCAGCACCCGCGTGCAATCCTTCGACATGTATGCATGTCATCGTCAAAAACAGGCCTTTTCGCTCTAGAAATACACCAAAATTGCACGAGTGCGAAGCTCTATACGTCATAAAATGATGTAAATTCATTCAAGGTGCACAGAGCTTTGTACTCGTCGTCCGGACGCAGTCCCTGACCGACTAAAATTTCCAACTCATCGCACGCTACAATGCAGATATATCAAATAAAAGTTAAAAAATCCATTGCTACACACATGGGGCAGCTAGCAGCATGCTTCATATGCAATGAAAAAGATTACGTTAAACAGGCCCATCCCAGATGAAAATTCCGTGTTATCAATCTTCTAATTGGTTCGATGCGGTCCGCCACGAATTTCTCTCCTGTGCCATCCTTGTCGATCTAAGACGTAGCATTTTCCACCTATGTCCTCAATTATTTGTTGGATGTATTCCAATCTCTAACCTCCTCTACATTTCCTATCCACTTTAGCTCCGTCTGGTACCATGAATTTATTCTCTGATGTCTTAATACATGTCCTATTAATCTAAATGGAAACCTTGATTTTCTGATCTCGTAGGAGGAATATGTGAAGAAGCGTAATTAAACGGTGCCACACCAGCTGAAAGTAATTCAGTTGCTGTTAATGATACCGAGACTATAAAAAATAAGGCTGAACATCTCAGTAATGTTCCAGGTCTTATAAACGGACGAGTATTTCCGTCTTTCAGAGTAAGTTGGTTGGTTCAAATGGCTCTGAGCACTATGGGACTCAACTGCTGAGGTCATTAGTCCCCTAGAACTTAGAACTAGTTAAATCTAACTAACCTAAGGACATCACAAACATCCATGCCCGAGGCAGGATTCGAACCTGCGACCGTAGCGATCTTGCGGTTCCAGACTGCAGCGCCTTTAACCGCACGGCCACTTCGACCGGCTCAGAGTAAGTGAAAATAAACAGAATCAGGACGGGTTTGAAACGAGCTATTCTGATACATTTCGTAACAGCCTAGACTAGTAGCAAGGTCGAAGATTGTAACACAATTGACAATGCTAGAAAAGGAGAGCATCTCAGTAATGTTCCAGATCTTATAAACGGACGAGTCCGTCTTGCAGAGTAAGTGAAAATAAACAGAATCAGGACGAGTTTGTAACGAGCAATTCTGATACATTTCGTAACAGCCTAGACTAGTAGTAAGGTCGAAGATTGTAGCACAGTTGACAATGCTAGGAAAGGGACAAGTTCTTTAGCATGATCCGTTTGGAATCGAACTGGCGTCCCGTCAACTCCAATGACATTTGCTCTGTTGAGCGATTTCAGTTGTTTTTCTATCCCTCGTTCACTTATTTCGATAACTATTCTTCTGTCGCTCGTGCTAGGATTTGACGCAGAAACTACAGTGGAACCTGCCTCTGTGAAACAGTTTTGGGCGAGAGGTTTAGGATTTCGGCCTTTTCTGTGTCATCCTCTGTTGCAATGCCATTACTGCCACAGACTATGTAGACAGAGAGTTTCGATCCGTTTACTGATTTAACATAAGACGAAAACTTCTTAGGATTTTCTGTCAGCTCGGACGACAAAATTTTACTTTCGAATTCACTTAAATCTTCACACACAGTCCTCGTTACGATAATTTTGGCTTCGTTTGGTTTCTGTTTGACTCTTAGGCTTTGGCTAAGTTTGAACTTGCAGTAAAGCTCTCTTTGCTTTCATAGCAGCTATCCCCGACTGTTGGTCTTTTCCATCCTCACAACTTTACACGGGACATACCTGTCGAAAGCTGATTGTACTATGTTCTTGAACTTTGTCCACTGATGCTCCACATTTTCAATGCTGGAGATGAAATTTACGTTTTGGCATGACTGGTAAACGAAAATCTGTCTCTTTTCGCTTTTGCTAAACAGAAAACCTTCCTACCTTTCTTTGTATTCCTATTTACAGCTGTATTCAGTGATGGAATAACGGGATTATGATCACTAATTCCCTGTTCCATGCTGAGTCGAAAATTTTGAGTTTGTTCCTGTTCCATGCTGAGTCGAAAATTTTGAGTTTGTTCATCACCAGGAGGTCTAATTGTTGTCTTCACGAATCTTTTCTCTGACCAGAGACTCAAGGTAATTTTCGGATAAAGCAGAAGAATTTCGCTTGATTCTCTGTCCCTACTACCCATCCTACTACCCATCCTAATTTTTTGCGTATTTAGAATTTTTATATGTCTTGCTCATTATGAAAAAGACTTGTGATACCATGTCTTCCGACACTATGAGAAGATTATTACATATTTCTTGAAAATTTTGAGTCGACATTCTTTTCGAAAACTCGAGTTTTGCATCGTAGTTTAGCTAGGATATCGTCGCTGAGTTGGGTTGCGTTGGGTTGTTTTGGGGGAGGAGACCAGAAAGCGAGATCATCGGTCTCATCGGATTAGGGAAGGATGGGGAAGGAAGTCGGCCGTGCCCTTTCAAAGGAACCATCCCGGCATTTGCCTCGAGCGATTTGGGAAAATCACGGAAAACCTAAATCAGGATGGCCGGACGCGGGATTGAACCGTCGTCCTCCCGAATGATCGTCGTTGACAACTCTTTATTTTGTCCCGAGTCGATTAGAATTTGATGTATTAGATATTGTTAACATAATTTAAAATAATCCCCGTTCATAAACTGGGCGCCCAGTCAGCACGACCAACTGCAAACAAGAAGCTGGCATAAAATTACTAGATGCACTTAGTAGCGCAGGAAAACCATTTTTAATTACCTTCATTATGGTGGGAATTCGTCCAGAGCGTTCGTCCTCGTATCACAGTAACTTGCGGCTATACTTACAAATTGCTGACAACCAGTACATTTCGGACTAATATTACTGTTACATATAACTCCCGGTATGTGACATCACAAGATCATCGGCTTGTTGACAAATATACAAGAGCAGTGCGTGGTCATCATTTGTCACGAATGCATACTGACCTACACAAAATCTTTCGACTCACTGAATACAAGCACTCCAAGACTTACGAGATAACATGGGCATAATGAAAGGGATCTTTCAAATATTATCGAGATATTTTCGCCGAACGTTGTCTGCCATTAGGAAATTGACTTATGTGACAATATAACCACATGCTCAAAACGCACCACCAGCTGGCAGCAACTAAAAACGTGTAAATATAATAGCCTAAATTTTGGGAGATGAAAGGTCGCAAGGTTTTGCCGAAAAGCTGCAACACACAAACTATTCGGAAAAATTGTGTTGATAAATGAGATGTAAAAAATCACTGAAACATCCGAAGGCCTTAATCGTAAAATATTATCTGGGCGTCGCCAAAGAATACGGAAACTAAGAACTGTTATTCGCACGAGCCATTTTAGCGACGTAAACCGAAAACGTCAGTGAAATCACATAGTCTGTCCAATAAACGATCTAATTGAAACCTCTTTATTTAAATGTGTGTGTCTCTACTTAAATTGCTGAATAACTGAGAAGTTGAAACTTCTACGTTATTTGATTCTGAAACAACTGAGTAAAACTGAACGTACTGAGCTTACTTTTTCTTTACTTTTTCTTGTCATGTCAACACTGACCCACAATATTCTAGCGCAACGCAATCTGACTGCCACAAAAAAATTACAGCCTGACTTCAAATAATTAATGCAAAAGAATGGCCCTCAATAAGAAGCAATCCTGACAGTAACATATACATTTCATTAAGTGCTTACCTCACAAAAATCTTCATACGCGAACTACTGCAATACAGCGAGCGTCAATACTGCCAGCTAAATAAAACATTATAACTACTAAAGCCACTAACTACTATCAGGCATGTGGTTAGCAAAGGAAAGGTTTTGTTGCAAACGAAATAATGTATTTTTTACCTTAATAATGTGACAGCCAGTTCAAACACGAATATAAATCGTCGTTGACATCCAGTAAAAATATATACAATCATAATTAATTTTCAATCTCCAAGTCCTATACTTCCAGATCGTTAGCCTACGCTAACACTTCAGACCTCTACCCTCCATTAATGCTAACTTCTCACATTTAACATCCATCACTGCTGGCTGTTCACTTCCAACTGCCCAACAGTACTTCCATTACTGCTGGCGACTAACTTCCAACTGCGCAACACTACTGGCGATTAACTTCCAACAACCAGTCCAACCAGCCAAAGAGTCTCTTACAAAGAAAGCGCAGCCAAAGATTCAATGCAAAATGCTACACAGCGCTGCCAACGCAGAAGCAGCCCACTTACATAGTATATGATTCCTCGCGAAGATGAAATTATTGTACTGATCGATACAATGATCACTGTGAACCAAAATGCAATCTTTCGCATACCATTTTCTTTCAGTTCGTTGAATGATTCAGAAAAGACGTTGCTCTTTGTCAAACTGAAGTCTGACCTGACGATAATTTTGCTGTGAAATATGAACTAGCTTAAACTGCGCAGTTACGCAAGACTATATCAAACGTTAGCAGAAGTGCATAATCGGCGCTTGCGTAACCCTCGGCATCGAAACAGGTAATACAGTATATACAGGGGTTCGAAAATTCCCGTTACAAACTTCTAGGACTTGTAGGCGAGAGTGATTGCATAATATTTTGAACACTAAGACGTGTCCGGAAACTACCGTTTCCGTTCTACAACAGTTTCAGTTCAGATCTTCAGCTCATCCATTTCTGCCTGAGGAATTTAATTAAGCGTGACGCAGCACAGTTATTAGGTAACAATTCGAAAGGAAACACAACTAACCATCCATTTGTCACTTAAGCACATTTATTTGTTGTATTAACACGTAAACATTACGTGTTTATATTAATGCAAGCCAACCGGTGTGGCCGAGCGGTTCTAGGTGCTTCAGTCCGGAACCGCGTGACCGTTACGGTCGCAGGTTCGAATCCTGCCTCGGGCATGGATGTGTGTGATGTCCTTAGGTTAGTTAGGTTTAAGTAGCTCTAAGTTCTAGGGGACTGATGACCTCAGATGTTAAGTCCCATAGTGCTCAGAGACATTTGAACCATTTTTTTATTATTCCAAAACAAAAAGGAACTCGGAATACGCTACACACAGAACAGTACTGATGACAACAGCTGCTCGACCATTGACGTTGTTACAGACCCTGTAACTACAAAGCTTGTCCTGGTGTACACTCTCCACCTCACCTGGTGCCTCTTCAACTTCTAATGCAGCGGCCAGAACTCGTCCCAGCAGATTTTCCTCTGTCTGTACAGGAGTCTTGTAAATCAAGCTTTGCTTACGACCCCACGAGAAGTAGTCCACGTCATGAAATCTACCCTATTGCATGACAGGACAAGCAGTTTTGAGAGGCTTCTCTTTCTCTTAGCAGACGTGGACGCGTTACGTCTGAATAGAAACGATCGCAGAACTGAAACGTTACGTTTGCTGACATGGGTTCCGATTCAAAATATTATGTACTAACTCCTTTCTACAAGTCCCACAAGTTTGTAACGGGAACTTTCGAACAGCGCATAGCTCTGATTTCAGTGGAACTGCCCTTCAGTTTTAAACGAATTCAGTTCTCAGTGAAGTTACCTGCGGTATGACCACCAGCTAAACACTAAACCAAACATTCCAGTCGTGTAGTGTCAACCTGAAGGATCTCACTTTCCCCACTGTCAGTCACGCATGTGTTGAATGTCCTAAGAATTATTTCTTTTCAACCCAGCAGCCACTGCACTAAACAGGAAAGTGATTAAAAAATGTAGCAACAGTTACGGCGTGTTGCTTCAGGCTTTCCCGGTGATCTTTTGAAATGCTGAATAATCGGGATCTCTGCCGGATGTTCGCGTCGTTCTCGTACGATTTTTACATCGCGTAACTAGCTGCCTTCTTCAGGTGCTACCCGAGAACGGTCGTTGGGTAAATCGACACCGGTATTTATACTTGGATGGTGCTGGGGCTCCGTAATCGCTCCACGCCGCGTCGGGTGTTCCGTCCGCTGTCCGCGCCCGCCAGGCGCGACTCCAACGATCCTCTCTGGTTGCCGGTATTCCGACTGCCCTCCGCTCCCGGTTCGGCCGTCCTCTGTGGTCGCGGTCGTCATCTGAGTTGTGTCGAAGCCGATGTGTACTATCTGATGCTCTATCACATGGCTGTTTTCTCGGTCTCCACTTCTGTTTCTTGCTGGGCGTTCCATAACCGTTGGGCGCCGCGTCAAGTGATCCGTCCGCGGATCGCGACCGCCAATAGCGGCTCCAATGGTCCTCTCTGGCCGCTGGTGTTCCGAGCTAATATCCCATAGATGTTCGGGCTCACATGTGGTTCCTCTTTGTCGAAATGTCTTGGCTGGAACTCGTCTAGGGGTTGAACCTCACGCGTCACATTACACACATTAAATTAGACACTTGTGACCGTTCGGTTAAATTGTCTGGCTGGTGGCAATTTTGCGAAATACAAAGTTAACATAACATATAATAACAGTAGTAATAATATCGGTAACTAAATTAACGACCCACAAATGATGTAGGCCACACAGTTGCGATTTGATTAGAATAATGTTTATTCAGAAAGCAAACAAATAGCGAAAGTGGTCGTATTTTGAGTTACTGTTACAGTCGAGCGCATATTAATTTGACACAGTTGGGTCATTCACAATCTCATCGCGAAATACAAGTTATCTACGCGGAAAGTTAGAGTTCACACCAGGCGCGCGGCTGCTCACCGCTCAGAGACTAAGTCCCGCCATAGTATACAACGAGATATTTTCAAACTCGTTTCACTTCCTAGCTGCCTCAAGACCGACTGTCCACTTTTGCGTCTCAATCCGAACTGTACCCTTTGGTCTCTCCAGACGAACTGCCCGCTTTCGCGTCTGCTCCAGCACTCCCCCAGCCCGTCCCCAGCCGCGCTTGCCGCGCGCCGAATATCGTCGCTCAACTGACGAGGGCAGTTCCCTTTCTTGAAGCCGTCCATCTGATTGGCTACAGCTTATTCTACATTATTTTACATTTTAAGATATTTAAATAATCAAAGCTTGGTCACTTTCACGTTCTAAATATAGTAACAATAATATCCATTACGTAATAAACATTAAATTCTTTTATATAAAACCAATAAAATTTCCTTCTTAGCTTTCAATGCCACGGCCAGTAACCTTGAACAAATGTGCTTACTGACAAATAAATAAAGAACAAAAATATCTATTTGCACTAAACTTTACAACAAATATTCTGTTATCTAATGGTTCAATAAAGTGTTATGCTGTCACCGTTCAATGTGATTTGTGTGAAGGAAACGATGAACTGGTGCTTAACTGTAAATACTGATATATCTTTTAAACAAATAAAGTTACAGAGTTGATATTTACAACGGTTGTCATTTTAATGATGCGCTTCTATATGAAATGTCGATCGATAAGATGGACTAAAAGATTCAGATTTTAGCATTCAGGTCTTTGTTACAAAACTTGTTAATTTCACTTTAAAGTAAATCATAACTATTACAGATGTGATCAATATTCAAGTTTTATTGGGATCACCACGATAATTTATGAAGGATGGTAGACTGAAATAACGGTGGCTTAATTCCCTGAATTCCTACAAAATTAAATACTGTAGTTTCCATAAATGTTTCCCTTTATAGCTGGTCTTAGGTCCGCCATATTTAACACTGCTACGTCTCCTCACCCACAAACAGTTTCTACTGGGTTTCCGTATGACGTAGGTTCTCGTCTGTCTTCCTCGCACACTACAGCATTTAAGCCTCAATAGACAGTAGACGCCTGTGAATTTCCCCGTCTCGTGGTCAATCGGCGCCCTTTGTGGCACATAGTCTTCCATGACAGGGTTCGTTTCACAATTTTTGTAGGCTCACTCTTTCGGCCATATGGTTAAATGAGAGCGCAATGCTCGTTAACTCACAGTGTCAGCCTGAAGGAATCTTACTTTCCGTACTGCTAGGTTCGGACTGAGTACGGAGCGCCCAGCACCATCCAGGCATAAATACTGTACTCGATCCACCCAAGGACTGTTCTCGGGTAACACCTAAATATTTTATTCAATATTTTAACTCTGCCTGGTCAGAGGTCAGAGCCGGGTAATGCTTATACATTAAAACGCAAAAAAATACGAGTATAGGCGTATATATTCAAATAGAGAGTCATGTAATCAGGCAGAATACAGCGCTGCAGTCGGCAACGCCTATATAAGACAACAACTGTCTGGCGCAGCTGCTACAGTGGCAGGTTATCAAGATATAAGTGAGTTTGAACGTGGTGTTATAGTCGGCGCAGGAGCGATGGCATACAGCATCTCCGAGGCAGCGATGAAGTGGGGATTTTCCCGTACGATCATTTGACGAGTACCGTGAATATCAGCAGTCCGGTAAAACATCGAATCCCCGACATCGTTGCGGCCAGAAAAAGATCCTGAAAGAACGGGACCAGCGACGGCTGAAGAGAACCGTTCAACATGACAGAAGTGCAAGCTTTCTTCAAATTGCTGCAGTTTCGATGCTGGGCCATCAACAAGTGTCAGCGTGCGAACCATTTAACGAAACATCATCGATACGGGCCTTCGGAGCTGAAGGCGCACTCATGTACCCTCGATGACTGGAGGACACAAAGCCTTACGCCTCAACTGGGCCCGTCGACACCGACATTGGACTGTTGACGACTTGGAACGTGTTTGCTGGTCGGCCGAGTTTCGTTTCAACTTGTATCGAGCTGATGGACGTGAACGGGTATGGAGACATGGATCCATGGACCCTACATGCCAGTAGGGAAATGTTCAAGCTGGTGGAGACTCTGTAATGATGTGGGGCATGTGTAGTTGGAGTGATATGAGATCTCTGATACGTCTAGATACGACTTTGACAGGTGACACGTTTGCAAGCATCTAGTCTGATCACCTGTATCCATTCGTGTCATTCTGACGGGCTTGGTCAATTGCAGCAGGAGAGTGCGACACCCCACACGTCCAGAATTGCTACACAGTTGGCACCAAGAACACTCTTCTGAGTTTAAACACTTCCACATTATTGAGTATATCTGGGACGCCTTGCAACGTTCTGTTCAGAAGAGATCTCCACCTCCTAATACTCTTATGGATTTACGGAGAGCCCCGCAGGATTCATGGTGTTAATTCCCTCCAGCACTAAAGCAGACATTAGTCGAGTCCATGCCACGTCGTGTTGTGGCACTTCTGCTAGCTCGCAGAGGCCCTACGCGATATTAGGCAGGTATACCAGTTTCTTTGGGTCTTCAGTGTAGTTACTACACAAAGAAAACACACCTTTTTTCGGAAATAGGACTGCGTTACAGTGGTTGTTTACCTTTTTTCTCTATCTCTTTGTCACCTCTCCCGAGTCTGAAGAGCCGGCCGCGGTGGTCTAGCGGTTCTGGCGCTGCAGTCCGGAACCGCCGGACTGCTACGGTCGCAGGTTCGAATCCTGCCTCGGGCATGGGTGTGTGTGGTGTCCTTAGGTTAGTTAGTTTTAAGTAGTTCTAAGTTCTAGGGGACTTATGACCTAAGATGTTGAGTCCTATACTGCCCAGAGCCATTTGAACCAGCCATTTTTGAGTCTGAAGAAATTTTAGATATCAGTGGCCACTCAAAGCGGCAGTGTTTTACGGCCAGCATCGTATGTGCTTTTAAGAAAGGGCAGTGGCTACCAGATGAGAGCAGGTGAGCAGTAGGTGTGTCCGCCCATTCATCAGGCGCTGTTGGCCCTGCACACTCACACAGTGAGAGACGCTCCCTGCCGGCTGGTAGCTGCAGGGCGCCGCGCCGGGGCGACGCCAGCTCTCTGTGGAGAGGCGCCATTCATCTGTCTGCAGGAGGTGGGCGAGCTCGCTAAGGTGCCGCATCGATTCCTGTTGCCAAGGAGCGCAGCACAGCGCCTCTACGGTCTCGTCCTGCACGCACAGAGTACGATGTACGCACTGAACGAGTACACGCGCAGAACAGAATTTTTGTCACCAACATGCATTGTTTCCAAAATCATGTGGCTACGGTGCGACGTCAGGTTTGTTCTTAAGATCTCTGTAGATTACGAATGTCATTATCGACAGCGACACAACAAGAAATAAAAGTAGATGTGGAAGACATAGGCAATCCAAAATTAGCGTCGGAGTTTAACGGACCTTTGGAAGACGTGCGACAGAATAAGACGGGAGGCGTAGATAACATTCCTATATCATTCACCTGGAATTGCTAAAATAATTGGAGGGACATGCAAACAAATCACTATTGGTTTGTACAATAAACTTACGGAAAATACCATCCACACAACCCCGATGAAAGCAACGGTAGACAATTGCGAGAGCTATCGTGTAATTAACTTAACAACCTTGCATCCAAATTCTGGTCAGGAATATTACACAGAAAATTGAGGTATGTCAGATGATAATTTTAGTTTTAGTAAAGGTAAAAGCACCAGAGAGTCAATTCTAATGTTGCACTTAATAATGAAACAAAAACGTAGTAAAAATCGAGACATTTTTAACAACATTTGTTGAACTACAAAAAGCTTTCGACAATGTAAAATGGCGCAATATGTTCAAAATTTTAAGAAAAATTGGCGTAAGCGTAGGGAAAGACGGGTACTTCACAGTATGTATCAGAACCAACAAGGGTGGATTAGAATGGAAGACAAAAACGAAATTATTGCATTAGGAAATATGTAAGACAGGACTGCAGTCTTCCCCCTACTGTTCAACCTACAAATCGAAGGCGAAAATAAAACAAAAAAATTTCAAAAGTTGGATTGGAGTCCAGGATGAATTGAGGAAGAACTGCAGGACACTTTCTATGCGATGAACACGAATGGGTACACACTATGGTCTTCGCGTGAACCGTAGAAAGACGAAAGTCCTGTAATTAAGAGTAGTGGAAATGAGAATAACGAGAATCTTAACTTGAAAACTGGGGACCGTGAAGAAGACGTAGTGTAGGAACTGTGCTATCTTGGGTACAAAATTACACTTGACGGATAAGGCATGGACGACGTAAAAAACAATCTATGTTAGACAGAGGGCTTTCCTGGCCTAAAGAGTATTAGTACCAATTATTGACACTAAGCTAAAAATGATACTCCTCACAATGTACCTTTGTAGCACATCAGTGTTCAAAAGTTAATCGCGGACTGTGGGAAAACCAAAGAAAAAGAGAATAGAATCGTTTCAGCTGTGATGCTACAAATTTCGTGGACAGAAAAGAAATGAGATGGTTATTCGCCTAAACGCGGAGGAGAAAACTTTGAAAAGAGGGAGAGACAGGATGATAGGACACGTGTTGACAACAGTGCATAACTTCAGTGGTACTGGAAGGAGCCGCAGACGGTAGAGAAAGCAAGGGAAAGTAGATATTGGAATACATACAACAAAAAACTGTGGACGTAGGTTGCAAGTGCTATTCTGAGATGAAGAGGCTGGCATTAGAGATCCGGGCAGTCCACATCAAACTAGCAAACGGCTCTGACCACTATGGGACTTAACTTCTGAGGTCGTCAGTCCCCTAGAACTTAGAACTACTTAAACCTAACTAACCTAAGGACATCACACACATCCATGACCAAGGCGGGATTCGAAACTGCGACCGTAGCGGTCGCGCGGTTCCAGACTGTAGCGCCTAGAACGGCTCAGCCACCACGGCCGGCCGCAAACTAGCAAGAAAGGCGATACTGCACTAAAGTCCTGTGGTTTTTCTCGTGTATTTCACAGGTATATTGCTAATTAGCATGTGATATTTGCGAATAACATTGGTTAACGCTTTGAAATGTACCTACATATGAATTTTGCTCGTTTACAACAAGTGTCACACCCTGCGTGTTGCTATTTTTCTCTTTTTACTGTAAGAGGAGTAGGGAAATTCACCACTAACTTCTCTAATTTATTACTGCACTCTATGGTACTGTCGAGTCTCTTTTTATATATCTTAAAAGCTATAATGGCACAAAACAACTTCCTAGTGTCCTGAAACTGAATTTGGAGTTAAGTTACGCAGAAAACTGACGCCTTACCAGTCTATGGAATATTTTTAGTGGCGACATTATTCCCATTTTACTATCTGGTACCACACTTTAGTCTTCGGTGACCCTTAGGGAAAATAAAATGTTTACCGCGTATAGGCATTCTCAGTCTCATAGGTTCTGGTACAGTAAAATTTTCTCAGTGCGAAATCGCGTGGGACTAAAATAATTTCTGAGATTGGACAAGGTTCCGGATTGCGTAAAACTTACTAGGCTACATACAATTTGTCAATTGACTGACAGCTCACATTCACACTGCCCAAAATATGTTGTCCCAGGAGTAATGGTCAGTACTCAGGAATATGACGGCAGGGCTCATAAGAAGTAAAAAACCTTCCTATGAAGATATAGCATGTTTCGAGTGTTTTCCGAGATACAACACGTGTAATGTACACGGTGACTATAATTAAAGTTAAACTTTCAAATCGCTGTAGAAATAACACCACTTGACGCAATGAAGTCAAATTGCAACGCAATATTATCGGAGAAGGGGGAAAAGTATGGCAGAAGTTACAAAATGTAGCAATAGATGCCACTGTAAGCGACATAATTTAATATCGGTCAACTACAAATGACAACTGAATCTTATAACAATCCCTAAGGTGTATGTTTGACGTTAAACAAACTGTACTGTTCAATGTGCATGGGTGTACAGGTGTGATACTGTTAGTTAAGTAAGCCCATCCACTACGTCAAGGTCGTATCGCATCGGATGGGAAAAATCGGTTTTTAATTGTCCTGAGGCCAATAACTGCATAAAAAGCATCACTCACATCGTTTTTTAATTGTCCTGAGGTCAAAACCGTATAAAAAGCATCAATCAGATCGGTTTTTAATTGTCCTGAAGAAAAAAAAAACCACATAAAAAGCATCAATCAAAATCAAATTAATTTCCATATGACTGTCGCAAAACATGTTCAGTATGCTGTCCAACGTGTTCTGCACCAAGTTGAAATCAATAAACAGAATGTTCCCCTACTGATCGAAGTTTTTCTGGGGTCACGTTCAGAATGTGTTGCGCAATGCGTGCCTTCAATGCAACTAAGTTTGCAATCGGAATACTGAACACAACATCCTTCAGATAGCCCCACAGCCAGAAGCCACATGGATTTAAGATAAGGTGGTCGGGATGACCAGGCTTTAGGGAAATGGCGGCTGATAATTCTAGCATTTCCGACATGGCGCTTCAGCAGCTGCTTTACTGGATTTGCAATGTGCGAAGGTGCGCCATCTTGTATAAAAATGATCCTTTCCACACATCCACACTGTCGGACAGCTGGAATGGTGTGGTTACGCAAAAGACACTCGCAGCGCTTACCACTGACGGTACAGTTAACAGGACCGGAAGCACCTGTCTCTTCGAAAAAATATGGACCTATGATAAATGATGCCGTAAATCTGCACCACACAGTTCCTTTTCAGGATGGAGTGGTACTGGATGATTTGCGTGTGCATTTTCCGTTGCCTATATTCTACAATTCTGTGTATTGACATATCCTGTCAGATGGAAGTGGGCTTCGTCTGTCCACAAAATCTTCCACAGCCATTCATTGTACACTTCCACGTGAGCAAGAAATTCTAAGCAAAGGTCTCTCTTGCTGGCAGGTCAACGGAAAGCAGCTCGTGCACACGGGTTATTTTGAATGGATTGCAAAGAAGGACGTTTCGTCGGATTTTATGCACCGTGCTGACAGGTATGTCCAATGTTCGGGCAATTCTCCGTGCACTACACGTTTGCACACCACCACTCGGTGACCCTTAGGGAAAATAAAATGTTTACCGCGTACAGGCATTCTCAGTCTCATAGGTTCTGGCACAGTAAAACTTGTGCGGTAGCGTTCCCGCTTCCCGCACCCGGGTTCCCGGGTTCGATTCCCGCCGGGGTCAGGCATTTTCTCTGCTTCGTGATGATTGGGTGTTGTGTGATGTCCTTAGGTTAGTTAGGTTTAAGTAGTTCTAAGTTCTAGGGGACTGATGACCATAGATGTTAAGTCCCATAGTGCTCAGAGCCATTTAATTTGAGTAAAACTTGCTCCTGTATTGCTGTGGCAACTGCTGCTACTGACTTCGAAAAAATTCGTCCCTCCCTCTACCAGCTTGCACACCAAAATAACCCGTCTTTTCGAATTGCCGAATCATTTTCTCCAGACCCACGGCAGTCATCGGACCAACGCCTTTTTTTTTAACCCTTCAGTGTGTAGAACTTCCGCAGAGCGACTTGCGCACAGTCATCGATCTTGTAATAAAGCTTTACAAGCACAGCACGATCCTGCATTGAGAGAGTCATGGCGAACGTCGCAGACGCGAAAGGAGGAAGAGCCGTGTAACCGGCGTGTTTATACCAACTTCAATAGGTCGTGCGCATGACAGGTGTTTTGATTTACGTATTCTGATATATTCAGCACCATCCATTGATCAATTTTCACACAATTTTTTTTTCTTCTGTCATACGTTTTCCCCTTTGGCCGATAATATTCCGTTGCAATTTGACGTCATTCTGACCAGTGGTGTTATTTCTACAACGTTTTTAAAGTTTAACTTTAATTATAATCACCCTGTGCTTTTGTTTTTGGGCGAGCAGCGAGCACGCATGTGTCCTACCACACAATCTAATTGACGTTTTATTCTAGTCGACCCTACCTCGTTGCTTTCTCTGCCATTAAACCAGCTTATTGAACGCGCAGTTGTCCATGGCGTGTTGTGAGGGAAGTACTGAGAGAGACCGAGAGTGTACGACAAAGAAGTGTCGGTTAACTGCGTACGTACACCTACTGGCTAAAATGCCACACATCTAATCTCATAAAGAATATGCATATAATGCTTTATATTTATGGCTTCTACGATGTTAGTGTTCTCGCTGCTGTCAAAGAATTCTGTCGGCGCTTTCCGACATGTCAAATACTTGATCGTAGAGTGTTTACCAGAGTTTCCAGTACATTTTTGTCCTGAACGCCTAGTTCAACAAGTTGTCCAGGAACGATAACACATTGTTGAAATTGTGGAGCGTAGTTCTACTACCAGCACACGCAGAATATCTGCACGCATCAGTGTCCCACGGACACGTGTTTGAGGAACATTACATGCGTAAAACATGTAATCGCTTCAAATACCGCAATCTTGACACTGGCGTCAACGCCACACAACTTGAGTTTTATCACTGGTTAAATTACTTCTTTCTTGGTCTTCCACTCTAATTATTCCCTCTTGGCTGTTGTACATATTGTATATCACTCGTCTTTCCCTATGGCTTACCCCTATTTTCCTCAGAATTTCGAACATCTTGCACCATTTGACACTGCCTAAAGCTTTTTCCGGTTCGATAAACCCTATGAACGTGTATTGATTTTTCTTTAATCTTGCTTTCATTATCAACTGCAACGTGAGAACTGCCTCTCTGCTGCCTATATCTTTCCTAAAGCTAAACTGATCGTCATTTAACACATCCTCACTTTTCTTTTCCATTTTCTGTATACACTCCTGGAAATTGAAATAAGAACACCGTGAATTCATTGTTCCAGGAAGGGGAAACTTTATTGACACATTCCTGGGGTCAGATACATCACATGATTACACTGACAGAACCACAGGCACATAGACACAGGCAACAGAGCATGCACAATGTCGGCACTAGTACAGTGTATATCCACCTTTCGCAGCAATGCAGGCTGCTATTCTCCCATGGAGACGATCGTAGAGATGCTGGATGTAGTCCTGTGGAACGGCTTGCCATGCCATTTCCACCTGGCGCCTCAGTTGGACCAGCGTTCGTGCTGGACGTGCAGACCGCGTGAGACGACGCTTCATCCAGTCCCAAACATGCTCAATGGGGGACAGATCCGGAGATCTTGCTGGCCAGGGTAGTTGACTTACACCTTCTAGAGCACGTTGGGTGGCACGGGATACATGCGG
This sequence comes from Schistocerca serialis cubense, assembly GCF_023864345.2. Classification (NCBI taxonomy): domain Eukaryota; kingdom Metazoa; phylum Arthropoda; class Insecta; order Orthoptera; family Acrididae; genus Schistocerca; species Schistocerca serialis. The sequence continues at coordinate 286,752,929 of NC_064642.1, forward strand.
ACGTGCATTGTCCTGTTGGAACAGCAAGTTCCCTTGCCGGTCTAGGAATGGTAGAACGATGGGTTCGATGACGGTTTGGATGTACCGTGCACTATTCAGTGTCCCCTCGACGATCACCAGTGGTGTACGGCCAGTGTAGGAGATCGCTCCCCACACCATGATGCCGGGTGTTGGCCCTGTGTGCCTCGGTCGTATGCAGTCCTGATTGTGGCGCTCACCTGCACGGCGCCAAACACGCATACGACCATCATTGGCACCAAGGCAGAAGCGACTCTCATCGCTGAAGACGACACGTCTCCATTCGTCCCTCCATTCACGCCTGTCGCGACACCACTGGAGGCGGGCTGCACGATGTTGGGGCGTGAGCGGAAGACGGCCTAACGGTGTGCGGGACGTAGCCCAGCTTCATGGAGACGGTTGCGAATGGTCCTCGCCGATACCCCAGGAGCAGCAGTGTCACTAATTTGCTGGGAAGTGGCGGTGCGGTCCCCTACGGCACTGCGTAGGATCCTACGGTCTTGGCGTTCATCCGTGCGTCGCTGCGGTCCGGTCCCAGGTCGAAGGGCACGTGCACCTTCCGCCGACCACTGGCGACAACATCGATGTACTGTGGAGACCTCACGCCCCACGTGTTGAGCAATTCGGCGGTACGTCCACCCGGCCTCCCGCATGCCCACTATACGCCCTCGCTCAAAGTCCGTCAACTGCACATACGGTTCACGCCCACGCTGTCGCGGCATGCTACCAGTGTTAAAGACTGCGATGGAGCTCCGTATGCCACGGCAAACTGGCTGACACTGACGGCGGTGGTGCACAAATGCTGCGCAGCTAGCGCCATTCGACGGCCAACACCGCGGTTCCTGGCGTGTCCGCTGTGCAGTGCGTGTGATCATTGCTTGTACAGCCCTCTCGCAGTGTCCGGAGCAACTATGGTGGGTCTGACACACCGGTGTCAATGTGTTCTTTTTTCCATTTCCAGGAGCGTATTATTATTCTCAGCCAGTTGCATGCATGAGCTGTTAAGCTGATTGCGCGATAATTCTCGCACTGACACTCTTCCGACTTTCGGACTTATGTGGACATTATTTTTCCGAAAATCAGATGGTATTTCGCCAGACTCATAAATTCTACTCTCCATGCTGAATAGTCATTTTATTGACACTTCCCCCAATGATTTTAGAGATTCGGATGGAATGTTAACAATTCCTTCTCCCTTATTTGATCTTAAGTCTTCCAAAGCTCTTTTAAATTGTGATTCCAATACTGGATATCCCGTCTCTTCTAAATCGACTCCTGATTCTTCTTCTATTACATCAGACCAATCTTCTCTCTCACAGAGACCTTCGACGTACTCTTTCCACCTATCCTCTCTCTCCTCTGCATTTAACAGTCGAATTCCCATTGCACTCTTAATGTTTCCACCCTTGGGTTTAAATTCACCGAAGGTTGTTTTCACTTTCCTACATGCTGAACCATTTCTTTGGCAATCATTTCTTTTTCCATTTCTTCACATTTTTCATGCAACTTCCTCGCCTTAGTCTTTCTTTACTTCCTATTTCTTTCATTTCTCAGAGACTTGCATTTCTGTATTTACGAATTTCCCTGAACATTTTTGTACTTCCTTCTTTCATAAATCAACTGATGGTTTTCTTCTGTTACCCAAGGTGTCTTCGCAATTACCTTTCAATTTTTGGGATTGGCCTCTTTAGAGATGTTCATTCCTCTTCATCTGCACTCCCTACTGAACTACTCCTTGTTGGGTTATCAATGGCCTTTGAGAACTTCAAGCCTCTCTCTACATTACTAAATACTTCTGTATCCCACTTCTTTGGGAACTGATTCTCCCTAACTAAACGCCTAAACTCCAGCCTATTCTCCATCACTACCACATTGTGATCTGAGTCTATATCTGTTCCTGGGTACGCCTTACAATCCAGCACCTTATTTCGAAATCTCTGTCTGACGATGTTGTAATCTGACTGAAATCTTCTGTATCTCCATGTCTTTTCCAAGTATCCCTCCGCCTCTTGTGATTCCTGAACATGGTATTCGCTGTTACTAGCTGAAGTTTATTACAGAACTCAGTCAGTGTTACTCCTCTCTCATTTCTAGTACCCAGCCCATATTCTCCCGCAATCCTTTCCTACAACCACATTTAGTCCCCTATCAGTATTAGTTTTCCATTTTTCTTCACGTACTGAACTAGCCGTTCAACGTGGTCATATACTTTCTTTACCTCCTCATTTTCGGCTTGCGACGTTGGCCTGTATACATGATTTATCGTTGTCGATGTTGTTTTGCTAGTAATTCTGATGAGAAAAACGCTATTAAAATACTGTCCACACTAACACACTCTCTGCCCTACCTTCCTATTCATAACGAATGCTACTCTCGTTGTATAATTCTGTGCTGCTGTTGATATTACCTTACAGTCATCTTACCAGAAATCCTTGTCTTCTTTCCATTTCACTTTAGTGACCCCTACTGTATCTAAAATGAAACTTTGCATTTCCCTTTTCAGATTTTCTAGCTCTCCTACGAGGTTCAGACTTCTAACATTCCTCGCTACGACTCGTATAACGTATTCCTTTCGTTGGTTATTCAATGGTTGAAATGGCTCTGAGCACTATGGGACTTAACATCTGTGGTCATCAGTCCCCTAGAACTTAGAACTACTTAAACCTAACTAACCTAAGGACATCACACTCATCCATGCCCGAGGCAGGATTCGAACCTGCGACCGTAGCAGTCGCGCGGTTCCGGAGTGAGCGCCTAGAACCGCTAGACCATCGCGGCTGGCTATTCAATCATTTTCACAAGGTCACCTCTTCCTTTGCACTCCCCTCTCAGAGATCCGAGTGGGGAATATTCCGGAATCTTTTGCGATTGGAGAGAGATCGTCATGACACTTTTTCAGTTTTAGGCCACATGTCCTGTGGATACACATTATGAGTCCTTACAGTGGTCTCCATTGCGTTTTGCACCCCCATACCACTGATCAGTGCTGATTCTTCCATCTTTAGGGGCAGTTTCCCATCATAAAGGCAAGCTAAGGACCTGAACCTCTGTCCGCTGCTTCGCCCTCTTTCACGAGGCCGTTGGCAGAATGAGGGTGACTTGTTGCGCCGGAAATCTTCGGCCGCTAATTCTGATGATTTTTATTTCAAATTTAAGCTGGGGCTCCAACCCGGGACCGAAGAAGTTTTGATTACCAATCGAAACCGCTACTCTTAGACTCGGGTTGCACACGAAGTTTCACCTACACGAGAATGACCACCCAAGCCCTGAAACGACGCCACTAATACCTCTTCTGCCCATGCAGCATGTTTTAAGTTTGTTTATAATAGTCCCGTTGAAATTAAGTTTAGTGATCAGTTAGTTTAGTGTCTCATCTGAAATATTTACTGATGTATGAAAAAAATCATCAAGTTGGAAAAGAAAATATAAACAACACTGCTATCAGCGGAATAGATTTGTATTGCCTATGAATTTCTGACGTCTTTGAGCCTCTAGGGCAGCGGTGCTGGCTTTTAGTAAACTTGGAAATAGCATAAGCAGAGGATAGATAAGTTTTTTTTTTTTTTTTTTTTTTAAAGTCATGTCGAGCATGCAGGGGAACGCTATAAAGATAAGGAGCTCGCCGAAAGCGCTGTGAAGGCGACACTGCTGGTGGTGGGTGTACGGTAGCAGGCTCCCCCCCCCCCTCTCAGACCCACCCCCGCCACCCCCTACCCAGGGCGGCTCTGGCAGCAGTAACGACCATCGTCCTCTGCCTCGCCGCTTTCTTTATTGATTTAGACCCATCCCAATTTGATTGGCCCTTACAGCGGATTCAGTTCATTCCTTTCTTCAGCTCCTCCACTCGCACTCTTTCCTTCTCCCACGATCAGTTGTCGTAACAACTGTTATTAGGTTAGAATGCCGTGGATTTTTGTGCTTCGTAACTGTGCCGTATGAGTATGAATCACATTAATACTTTCAATGGTTTTGCGTTTATAACGGCAGGTCAGTGCGTCCAGCACGTTCCTTCTTCCTGTTTTGTTCTTTGTACATTCACTTGATGGGTGATATAAATGAATTTTGAGGATTTAGATTTCCGTCACTGAAATCTTAAGTAAGAAAACACTCGGAATGTGGGAATGTAGTTTAACTCTGGAACATATTCTTCGGTCAAATATCATGACATAACCAGTGAAACACTGCCTCGTGGAAAGCGGCATGGATTTCGAAAACGTCGATTATACGAAACTCCGTTACCCTCGGCATGATAACCTCAGTATGTATATTTACAATATACATAAATGACCTTGTGGATGACATCGGAAGTTCACTGAGGCTTTTTGCAGATGATTCTGTGGTGTATCGAGAGGTTGTAACAATGGAAAATTGTACTGAAATGCAGGTGGATCTGCAGCGAATTGACGCATGGTGCAGGAATGGCAACTGAATCTCAATGAAGACAAGTGTAATGTGCTGCGAATACATGGAAAGACAGATCCCTTATCATTTAGCTACAAAATAGCAGGTCAGTAACTGGAAGCAGTTAATTCCATAAATTATCTGGGAGTTCGCATTAGGAGTGATTTAAAATGGAATGATCATATAAAATTGATCGTCGGTAAAGCAGATGCCAGACTGAGATTCATTGGAAGAATCCTAAGAAAATGCAATCCGAAAACAAAGGAAGTAGGTTACAGTACGCTTGTTCGCCCACTGCTTGAATACTGCTCGGCAATGTGGGGTCCGTACCAGATAGGGTTGATAGAAGAGATAGAGAAGATTCACCGGAGAGCAGCGCGCTTCGTTACAAGATCATTTAGTAATCGCGAAAGCGTTACGGAGATGATAGGTAAACTCCAGTGGAAGACTCTGCAGGAGAGACGCTCAGTAGCTCGGTACGGGCTTTTGTTAAAGTTTCGAGAACATTCTTCACCGAAGAGTCAAGCAGTATATTGCTCCGTCCTACGTATATCTCGCGAAGAGACCATGAGGATAAAACCAGAGACAGAAGCATACCGACAATCCTTATTTCCACGAACAATACGAGACTGGAATAGAAGGGAGAACCGATAGAGGTACTCAGGGTACCCTCCGCCACACACCGTCATGTGGCTTGCGGCGTATGGATGTAGATGTAGATGTAGATGCTGATTTGGTTTCGTAGACTTTCCAATACTTTTGATCCACTATCACATCGACGCCTTCTAAACTAAATACATGGTTTGGACAAAAATATGGAAACACAACGAGAAATGCATGGCTGAACATAAATGCAGGTGCTAGCCAAGCCGTCAGGTCGCGCTGTTGTATTTGACTACGAACGGCGCCTACGTTGGTAGCGTCACTCGTGGTCTGAACAGTGTTCCGTGTGTTATGTCGGAGCTAAGTGAACCTGAACGTGGGCAAATTGCTCTTGTCAGACTGCTCCCGTAATCAACGTAGCCGATTTGTTTGGTGTTTCAAGAGGCACCCTACCGAACATTTAAACCGCATGCAGGGAAAGCGAAAAAATATTATCCGCTAAGCCACAACGATGACGAAAGTATTTGTTGAGTGATCGTGATGGACGCTCATTGAAGAGGAGCTGCAAACGTCAGTGCTGAACTGAACATCGCACTCGCGAATCTACCAGCACAAAAACAACGCTAAGGGTGAGCTGGCATTCCAAAACCACACATCGCATTTGAGAAGAAAACATGGTATTTAGGCAACGAAAGAAATTTTGTCGAATGGGTCGTACAAAGAATCGTATAGGTTGGGCAACCGCAACTAAAGAACTTGTACATAATGTGATGGACAATCGAACAATTCAAAAATAGTAAAATAGTCTATATTAAACAGAGTGAAAGTCCAAATCCGCAATAGCTGTTTACTATGTTTTTCCCTGTATGATGACCGATTTGATACGCTGGAGGTATATCTTCAGCTCATATCTGCATAGAGAATGAAAATACGTAAGTAAAAGCGCTAATAATCAAAAGCCTACCGAACAAAGTAGACAGTAAAGCGATGTACTTCCAAACTAATACTTCATTTGTCACGACTTCCAAGGTAGTTTCCACTCCTCGGAGAAACCGTGGATGAACGGCAGATGGACATCCGATCCGAAGCGTGCACGATCAATAAAACATCCCCAAAACTCTGGAAAAAGACGAGCCCGGACAGCACATGAAAAGCCACGTCTGGTAGGATAAAATGTATAAGCCGAAAACATTGAAAAATGAACGTAACATAGTGTAAAACATACCTCGCTGTGTCAATGGAGTATAAGAGAGGAGAAAACTAACGTCATCAAAATTCGCTGGGGAAACAAACAATTGAAATAATTGATTCGTATCGGATGCCTGTCTGCCGGTTAATTTCAACGTGTAGTTTTTTTGGTTTTGCGATATTTTTGTCAAATCCGTCTAAGTTCCTACAGGACTTGATCGAAAATATCATTGCGGTCAACGGGGAGCACTAAATCTGGATGATGACTCAATCACTAAATCTGAATGATTGAGTCATCATGAGTACATTGAAGTAACATGTCTGTGGTCCAGGGAACTATAATAGAACCATTGTTGCAATAATAAGTCATTTGCAAATGATGCAGTTACCTATGGGAAAATTATTTGAGATAAAAATGATGTAATAACCTGTTAGACAATGGAAAAGTATCGGCACCGTGCAAAGGCGGGAAACTAGCTCTTAATGTAGAGAAATGCAAAGTTGGGCATTTTAATTTCCGCTGAAAAAAAAGAGGGAGAGAGAGACAAGAGCTGGAATCGCTGACTTCGTTGACTTTATTCGTTTATTGCGTTAACCTGTCCTAATTTTTTTAACTGTGTGTAATTCAATCGCCAACGAGTGTGGGAAGAGTTTCTAGTCAAAAGTTTTGCAATCGGAAGAGGCCGTCAAAGATTGATATGATGCATACTGATAACTGAATAACCCTACTGTGTACATAACGGAGCACTGCGCCATAGCCTAACACAGACCACGGCTTTTCCTGCTTCCATCTACTGGAAGAGTGATACATCATTTCGTTCATCATAATCCACGTTATTGGAAAGCTTGCAGCTCGTGTAGTTCATGATTTACATAATCTAAAACTGCACCAGTTAATTATTTTTCCATGCTTAGCACAACAAGTTTTGACAATTTATTCTCATTTTCAAGTGAATTTATTTACATAGATATGCGTGATTTTCTTCTTCTCTTGCACTCTATTAGTCGTTTTGAAATTACACTGCAGTCGTAAAATCGAGCAAAATGAATCTTGAAATGTTTTTCACATGCTAAAGCTAGAGACCGAATTTTTTTGTCTTCTTACAAATACTGTGCCTCCTCTCTAACACAAAGTGTCACACACAAGCAAGTCATTACTTGCACTGCTTGTTTTTTCAAACAAAATTTGCTACACAGATATTACGACAGTATGGCCTCAGAAAGAGCAACGGAAGAAAGACAAAGGTGTTACATTACTATATGGTTGCACAAAGTGTTTGTATGCAGCCACAGGTGTTACATTTTCTGTCAAAGAAAAGTAACACCTCTGACTTCGCAAACTCTTTACGAAGCCATACTGCCGTATTATCTCTGTAGCGTGTTTCGAATACAAAAACAAACACAGTAAGTGTTGATTCACCTGTGTGCGACTCTCTTCGTAGTGGAGCAAGCACAGTACTTGTAAACAGAGAAACAAAAAGATCATCTCTGACGTTAGCATGTAAAAAACAATCCGAGATTCATTTTCTCCGATTTTCCAATTGCAGTATAACTTCAAAAACACTACTTCAGTCCAAGAGAAACAGACAATCACACATCCAAACATTACAAAAATATTTTCTGAACAAATGGACTTGAAAATGAGAATAAATTCTGTAAATGCGTTGCGCTAAGCACCAAAACATAAGTAACTGGTGCAGTTTTTCATTATTTACATCAAATGATACATAGTTCTGCAACATTGTTTGAAGCAATCTTTGTCAATCCTAATTTCTTCAGATGGTTTTACTCTAAAGAAAATGGTGTACACTGTAAAGAAAGTGGTGTGTGACTCGGTTTTTTAGAGTACAAGTACCATACTACAAAAGCAAACTTCCAGCCTTCGATTCCCAGATCGATCCTATGAGTTTTTATTTACTTATCTTTTCTTTCCCCTGGTTTAATGATTTGTTAATATGAAAAATGGCATGCTCCCCTGAGCCCCGGAATCTATCACGTCAAATTGCACGATCTCCCTGTAACTGGCTGGGTGAGTTGGTTCGAGTGTCGGAGGAAAGCAAATTTATGCCGTCTGTAGGAGAACCGTGCCTAGAATTGTGGTGTTAAAATCAGATTCTATTTGATGAGAATTTCAATCAAGAATATGGCATAATTGTTAGTGAAATATAGATTTACATCGGAGAGTAATTTTAAGGGGAGTCAGAAACGCCGCGCCGTAACTTTCGGATGATTGACAGATGATATTATATTGTCTAAAATACTCTAGTTGCAGCACAATGAGTACTTTAGCACCTTTGAAAGTAACTCTGTTTTAAATAGGAGTGTGATTAGTTGAATAAATTTGTAATAAAATGTTAGAAACGGTTGTTCCATTGATGGCAGAGGCAATCCTAGCGACCTATAAAATAATACGGACTTTTCCCCAGCCTGCGGATTTTGTTCAAGCTCCACTGTTTCGACAGTGCAATGTAAATGCACGCGAGTTTGGCATCACGTCGATGTAATTGATACGGTTCTGAATGATTAATGTGGCATGCATTTCCGGTTCAGTAAGCAAATCCAGACGCTTGGCAGTGGCGTAATGAATAATGAGCTGGCGCGCCAGTATCGCTGGCCACCTGGCCCGGCTGACAGCTGGCGCCAGCACGGACGGCCCTTTGTCCACCGCTCGATTAGCGGAGCTGTCAGGCCGGCACACGCCGACACCACACGCCTACAGACAGGCGCGCCTACCTCTATGGTGTCGCATCGCAGGCCGCTTTTGCACTGGCGCTCAGCTGTAAGAGTGTCACTCGTGTCATGCGTTTCTATGATGATTGCATTGTGTTTGTAGTTCATTTGATTCCGGGAAATCCCTGACAAAGCCTGTGAACTAGTGGAAAACCAAACCTGATCGTCTCACTGAAGCGAAGATTACTTGACTAATCACAAGGGGGTACACTGAATACCAGCAGGATCTCGATACTGGACATCTGTTAAGACACCACTGAATAACTTCCATGGTACTAGAGGGCGGTATAGAGGGTAAGAAGTGTAGAGGAAGACAGATACTGGAATACATCCGGCAAATATCTGCTACTCCGAGATGAAAGGGTTGGCAAGAGAGAGAAATTTGTGGCACGTCGCATCAAAACAGTCGGAAGACTGAGGGGAAAAAGGAACACCTTGATACTTGTGCAAATTAAATCAGCAATGGTGGGAGGGGGGGGGGGGGGAGACGGGGACGGAGACGATTGTATAGTTTGATGAAATGGTAGCTCCAGTTTTTATAAAAAGAAATTTATAGTCATACCCGTTGTCGAGCTCTAGGCCACTCTCAAATGATCAGCTTTTTGTTAACATCGGTGGATTTGTGCAGAGAGTCCATCAGCCCACGAGCCAGATCCATTTCCTCCCAGTCGGAGGTTCAAGTCCTCCTTTGTGCATGGGTGTGTCTGTTGTCCATACTGTAAGTAGTGTGTAAGCTTAGGGCCCGATTACGTAAGCAGTTTGGTCCCACAAGATCTTACCACAATTTTCTTTTGTCAGACCCATGAACTTACATCAGAACTGCTGTTGTGATAACCAATTGTTGAATATTTTCAGAGCGGTCTAGGGTCAGAAACGGTTGCGAAAATATCTACGTTGCCATGCAACTGGAGCTGCTATTTATCAAACTGAAAACAGTTGCAGAAGCTTTATGTCCAAGATGAGAGCATGGTGGACAAATTAACGATTATACTGTGAGAAATACATAATGGCATTTCACCTACTGTCGGAGTTGGCCTAGGGATGCTGCTGATAATTCAAATACACCAGGACCTATCTCATCATATCCGAGATGTGCTCATTGAGAACTGAATCTCATGACCTTACTGGCCGGGATAGTCGACGAATTACTTCTAGAGCGCGTTACGTGAGGCCAGAAGTACATGGACAGACAGTGGACTACTGGATAAAAGTGTGCGATTTTTTAGGAACGGCAAAAAATGTATTGTATTTTTCCTGCTCTGTTTTCTGATGAATTATAATTTAAGAATGTGGTGTGCGTACTGTAAGACCTTCGGTACACACACCATCAGATTATTTGACTTGTCGCTCTAACGAAGTAGGCGCGTGTCAGCAATATGTCTCGTGGTCTTATCGTGGCGTGTTTATCTTCTGCCGTTAGGTCAGACGATAGAAATGCCACTTGCACGTTTAGAGTAGCAGATTGACGGTGACCAACTTTAAACAGAACTTAATTAATTTTCACACACATTTATTAAAATAATAAAAAGGATAGACATTACGTAACTTGATTCAGGATGCGGTTTACAATTGACAATCTAAAGTTCCTTTGGTCTTGGTATGTTAATCATATTCTCACATATCTCTGATACTTGACAAAGTGCCTATACATTTATCTTCATGGCTATGTACAGGAATATGATAATTTTATTAGGCGTAGACTGAAACTTGACTACAGACTAATGCAGACTAATACAGACTAATGCAGACTGACTAATCGGATGTCTGTACACTCGTTATAATACCTCGAGCGTTCAGGTATCACTGCGCGAGTGTGATCCGCGAGGAGAAAAGGTTCTACGTTAGCAGCAATCTCATTGGCTGCGTTACATATTAATACGCGGATCGGCGGAAGCAGAATTTGGTCCGTCTCTAAGACAGCGCCATCTCGTAGTACGGAGAAAGTTGTGTACGCGCTGACTACGCGGAACTATGTACACAACAAAGAAACATAGTAAAATATTCTGCTCCATCTAGCTTTGATTAAGAATTAAAGGTTCATGGTCATGACAACAGGTTTAAATCCATATAGAGCGTCGTCTAGACTACCTTTGATTCTTATGAGCTTCTCGCAAAATCATATACTCGTCGGCTTCTGACGTAGTTTTCAACATCACCGTCATACATTTCTGATAAACTTTCCAGAAGTACATCTTAGGTCGTAACACGTATCTCCTTCCACGACGCTCGTAAATGTAAGGCAAGTGTTAATACAAAGAACAGCAGTCACAAAACGTCTGGCATCGTCAGGAATACAACAACACTGCGCACGTACCGTTTCAGGAAGGAAATACACAAAAATAGGAAATTGTTATCAAGTACGAGGGTTGTCCAGAAAGTAAGTTCCGATCAGTCACCAAATGTAAACCACAGTGAAAACCAGAAACGTTTTACTTGCAACAGTTAGGTACACCTTCCACGTACTTCTCTACATATTCGCCGCTCCAACTTCGAGTGTTGTCGTAGTGTTGTATCAACTTTTCAATATCCTCGTCTTAGACATCAGCCGCCCGTGCTTTCGGCCAGTTACCTGCACTGGCCTGCAGCTCGTTGTCTGTGGAAAAATTTTGTCTTCATAGCCAGTGGTTCCTGTAAGCAGATATGAGGCTCAGGGGGAGCAAATTACGGACTGTATTGTGGCTCATCAAACACTTCTCAATGGAAACGCTGCAGGAGCGTCTTCATTGCCCCTGCAATGTGTGACCGAGAATTGGCATGAAGAAGGAGCTGCTTGACAGTTGTGTTATGTGTGCTGCGTGACACAGGCGAAATCTCTAACCAGGCCCTCATACTTGGCGGGAGACGCTATTCCCTACGCATCTTTAAGTGCTCACTGTTCACTCAGAATCGAAAAGAGCGACGCGACAGGATCAACGGGCATACTAGGGCACTGCCCAACACATCTGTGCAAAGCTTTACCCGATTTTCCCAATGGTTTCCATTTGGCGTCCGATCGGAACTTACTTTCTAGACAACCCTCGTATAAGACAAGCTAAAATCGTTATGATGGCTCAGAAACGTAGATGAATAGTTTCGTTTCACTTTCATTTTTAGGACACGCTCCCCAGGTCCCTGTAAAAATTCATGTAAAACTTTTCGTAAACTATTACAAAAGCGTTATTTAAATTTAAGATCCTCTCCTTATTAAATACCACTTACAAAATAACTTTAGCACTTACAGTAAAAGGACAGAAATTGTTGACATGTAACGCAAACCAGTTTGCATAAGATGGATCTCAGAAGGTTTACAAGCTTATCAGGTGAGATAACTTTCATAGTATAAGTTCTATACTGAGTCCAGCTTAGAACGGACACTGTGATTGCGATTCAAAATGGATCGTAGTACCTTCCATTGTCGACTGTGCCGTCTCTACTCAAGTGTTCGACGTATCGTAAAATTAAACTAAAGCTCCACCGTTATGGACACAGACAGGCCACTCGGGACCGACCGACCACCGTGTTATCCTCTGCTAATGGCGTGGGTCCAGCACGCCGCCCTCCCGGCCGCTAACGGATTTGCAGACCTTGGAGCCGCTACTTCTCGTTCAAGTAGCTCCTGGCACAACGAGGTTGGGTGGAACCCATTCCCGTCATTCCCTCAACTAATAATCCTTCGCATTAGCGGGAACTGAACCACAGTCCAGCGCCTGACAGTCAGCTAAGGAGACATTTACTGTAACGCTCCTTAAAAAAAAAAAAAAAAAAAAATGCTTCTTCATAACGGAACACTGGAAGAAAACGTGGGGCAAGTGTGAGGACATAAAAAACTTTATTAATTTATCTTAATGAAGTGTAACATAATCACGTTGGAGTATACAGCGACTAAAAGTTCAGAATTTGTGGAATTGAAGACAGCCATTGTTCGTAAAAGTTTTTATTTCACGACTGGTTTCGATCCACTACATTATTATAATATGTGTCTAAAAAAGCCAAAATGAACGGGCAGACTTATTGATAAGAGCATTATCTTCCGATTGAAGCAATGACACTCATTTCTTTTTTGAAGTAGGACTGTGTACATGTCATAGCGGAATCCAGTAGGTGTGGAAAAATGAGAGTAAAACGTTTGAAAGTATGCCGATTTGTATAACATCAGTTTAGCACCCGCTGCTTCTCTCTCCTAGAATGTACGACTTGCTGAGATCTTTTTGTTTTTGTTTTTATTTAATCAAATTCTTATGTTGTTCACAAATTGCAACATCTTCTCACCGTTTCACGTTAATTAAGGCCATATAAGCATGGTCCTAATGTACTTCTAACCACAAAGAGATTCTGGTAGCTTAAGTCCAAAGTTTTGTTAATCATGCCTTTTACGTTCTTACGGAGATATTTCCATAGCAACTTTCATTCCCTAACAAATATTTCTTTATATCTAATCGAGAAGTGAAATACCAATTTTCTTAAATATAGCTTTCAAACGAAATGTTTTCTTAAACATTTTCATCCCCTATTGCACCCACTTCTGCCTTGAGTTTCCAAAAACACTGAAAACTATTTTTTTTTTATTTCCAACCGAGAATTCAGATATCAATTGTCACAGATGTAGCCTTCAAAATCCTTTACTAGTTCTTTAGTAATTATTTATTTTGAAAAGAAAAAAAATCTTCCACGCACTGTTTTACCTCCTTAGTGGTTGAATTTCCTAAAACTCAGAAACACATACATTTTATCTTCTGGCTAATGAACCAAATACCAGTTATCGTACTTGTAACATCAAAATTCCATTAATACCGACATACTTTCAAACATCATTTCATCCACTATTTCGCCCGCTTGGGGGTGGAATTTGGGACAATCCGAAACGACGACTACAGTATAAGGTCCACACGTTCTCCAAATTTCAACTTTGTGTCCTTAGCGATTTCGGCTGGGCGACGATGAGTCAGTGAATCAGCCTGACTTGTTTCACCACTCAGGGGTTGAATTTCCAAAAAACAGTGAAACACGATTTTCTTATTTGCAGCTGAGAAGTCAAATACCAATGTTTGTAGATGTTGCTTTAAAAATACATTAGTAGTACTTTAATAAGTTCAAGAAAAGTTTTCACCCACTATTTAATCCCCATAGGGTTCAATTTCAAAAATGCTGAAACACCTATTTCTTTATTTCATGTTCGAGAAACCAAATACTAATTCTCGTAGGCCTAACTTCAAAGTTGCCTTAATAACGACATTGTTCAAAAACACCCTTCATCCCCTACTTCAGCCCTGTAGTGTTGTAATTTAGAAAAATCCCTTCTTAAACGACGCCTACGATATAAAATCCACACCTTCTCCGAATTTAAATTTCTGCTCTTAGCGGTACGGGCTGGGCGATGATGAATCAGACAGTCAGCCAGTCAGTACACCGCCTTTTGCACACGTAGATTTAAAAGGGCAGCCCTATTACTGGATAAAAGCAAACTCCAGGCTGCCGGTAATTCGTGGTTTCACCTCAACCGCTCTGAAAATATTATACAACGGTGAGGAAACTGCACTGTTCTGTCAGGCTTGTGTAACATTCTAAAAATTTACGTTTTACATTTCAAAGGGTACTGAATTTTGCGACAGCAGCACATCATCGTACAAAAAGAGGCAAACGATGCAATATCTTCTTGGATAAAAGGTTGCGATGTTCATGTTACATGAGAAGGTAGTATGGGCGGTACTGCTGGAGAAAACTCTAAATACAAATTTCATAGTTTATTTTAAAGTATTTTTTAGACTGTTTCCCCGAGAAACTGTATTAGTCTGAAGTATTAAGAAAAGTGTGGAGACTGTGAATAACGAAGACAGACAGATATTGAATCCAGAAGATAGAGTAGAAACATTTTACCACTCTGATTGTTGTAGGATGACATTAAATTTCCTTTCATTCGATTATTTTACTTACATTGATGTAAAGTTTTGTCTTGACATCATTTTCAAATGTTTTCATGGGTACATCGTATTACAACGGCCATACCGATGCCAGAGTGCTAGAACTCAAGAAGCGGATATACTGGGTGGTCCACCTGAAGTTTCGGATGAGATCATCTCGAAATCTATACATAGCGGGTAAGACAAGTTCGTAAGCTCAAAGGGTGACATCAAATGACACTACACGTGACCCCCATCCCCCGCCCCTTGGGTGGGGCGGGGGGCAACTTTTAAATCTTAAATGTAAACTCCAATTTTCTATTGCAGATTCGGATTCTCCATAAAAAAGTAAAGAAGATTTGTCTGAAACATTTTTTTAAACCATTGACAGATGGCGCTGAAATCGAGAAAAATTAAAAATTGGGAAAGAACTCCGATTTATTAGAATGATTCGAGGACACATCAGATCGATACAAAATGTGCACCAATCCTTTCATTACGCCAAATTAAACTATTTTTCTTACAAAATCTATCCTACCCGGCACAGTTTTTGATGGAGGGAGGCGGAATGGTATTAAAATCTCGTTAGGGAACTCTTCAGAATTGCATTACTCACCCGACTGTAGCGCTACCGTGGCCAAACTGCGAACTATGGCTCAGTATAAAGGTCGGTGCAATGCGATCAGCCGGCCGCGGTGGTCTAGCGGTTCAGGCGTTCAGTCCGGAAACGCGGGACTGCTACGGTCGCAGGTTCCAATCCTGCCTCGGGCATGGATGTGTGTGATGTCCTTAGGTTAGTTAGGTTTAAGTAGTTCTAAGTTCTAGGGGACTGATGACCACAGATGTTAAGTCCCATAGTACTCAGAACCATTGGAACCATTTTTGAATGCGATCAGACGTCACTTCACTTTCAGATTGTAAACCGTAAACATCAACTGACGAAAGTAAATTATTTCTTAGCGAAATTTGACTCAATATCCTCCTAGGGAGACTGTTAATATGATGTTAATTTTAGGTGAATGCCATAACAGTTATGCTGCAGCTGCGCAACTGTATGTGGATCGCCCAGACAGACGACATCCAAACGAAAACATTATTCGAAATTACACTCAACGAGCTCGAAACAGACACATGCACTGTCCACCTCGTCATCGCAAATACATGAAAATTACGCTCGCAATGAGTAGTCGTGCGATTTAGTGACAAACTGGAATACTGAAATCAACTGTTTTGAGGATTTTGAAGGCACATAAATATCATGCGTATCATATCGCACTGACACAGGCATTAACGCCCAAAGATAAGCAAATACGCTTGCATTCCTGCCAGTGGGCCTTGGAAATGATAAGAAGTGACAATGACTGTTTTAGATACATTACATTCACCGATGAAGCCACATTCAAAAACAATGGCGAACTGAATCGTCATCATTGTCACTATTGGTCTCCTGTCAATCCGTCAATCCGCATTGACACAGACCCGTTGACAATCAACACAAATGGTCGTTAATGGTCTGGTGTGGAATTTTAAATGGTTACTTGATAGGACCATTTTTCTTTTTATCGAAATTTTACTGGGGAATCTTATTTACAATTTCTCCGCGATGATTTGTTGGAACTAATGGAAGATGCTGATTTAGAAACGAGGCAACGAATGTGGTTCATCTACATCTACATTTATACTCCGCAAGCCACCCAAAGGTGTGTGGCGGAGGGCATTTTACGTGCCACTGTCATTACCTCCCTTTCCTGTTCCAGTCGCGTATGGTTCGCGGGAAGAACGACTGTCTGAAAGCCTCCGTGCGCGCTCTAATCTCTCTAATTTTACATTCGTGATCTCCTCGGGAGGTATAAGTAGGGGGAAGCAATATATTCGATACCTCATCCAGAAACGCACCCTCTCGAAACCTGGCGAGCAATCTACACCGCGATGTAGAGCGCGTCTCTTGTAGAGTCTGCCACTTGAGTTTATTAAACATCTCCGTAACGCTATCACGGTTACCAAATAACCCTGGGACGAAACGCGCCGCTCTTCTTTGGATCTTCTCTATCTCCTCCGTCAAACCGATCTGGTACGGATCCCACACTGAAGAGCAATACTCAAGTATAGGTCGAACGAGAGTTTTGTAAGCCACCTCCTTTGTTGATGGACTACATTTTCTAAGCACTCTCCCAATGAATCTCAACCTGGTACCCGCCTTACCAACAATTAATTTTATATGATCATTCCACTTCAAATCGTTCCGCACGCATACTCCCACCTATTTTACAGAAGTAACTGCTACCAATGTTTGTTCCGCTATCATATAATCATACAATAAAGGATCCTTCTTTCTATGTATTCGCAATACATTACATTTGTCTATGTTAAGGGACAGTTGCCACTCCCTGCACCAAGTGCCTATCGTCTGCAGATCTTCCTGCATTTCGCTACAATTTTCTAATGCTGCAACTTCTCTGTATACTACAGCATCACCCGCGAAAAGCCGCATGGAACTTCCGACACTATCTACTAGGTCATTTATATATATTGTGAAAAGCAATGGTCCCATAACACTCCCCTCTGGCACGCCAGAGGTTACTTTAACGTCTGTAGACGTATCTCCATTGATAACAACACGCTGTGTTCTGTTTGCTAAAAACTCTTCAATCCAGCCACACAGCTGGTCTGATATTCCGTAGGCTCTTACTATGTTTATCAGGCGACAGTGCGGAACTGTATCGAACGCCTTCCGGAAGTCAAGAAAAATAGCATCTACCTGGGAGCCTGTATCTAATATTTTCTGGGTCTCATGAACAAATAAAGCGAGTTGGGTCTCACACGATCGCTGTTTCCGGAATCCATGTTGATTCCTACATAGTAGATTCTGGGTTTCCAGAAACGACATGATACTCGAGCAAAAAACATGTTCTAAAATTCTACAACAGATTGACGTCAGAGATATAGGTCTATAGTTTCGCGCAACTGCTCGACGACCCTTCTTGAAGACTGGGACTACCTGTGCTCTTTTCCAATCATTTGGAACCCTCCGTTCCTCTAGAGACTTGCGGTACACGGCTGTTAGAAGGGGGGCAAGTTCTTTCGCGTGCTCTGTGTAGAATCGAATTGGTATCCCGTCAGGTCCAGTGGACTTTCCTCTGTTGAGTGATTCCAGTTGCTTTTCTATTCCTTGGACACTTATTTCGATGTCAGCCATTTTTTCGTTTGTGCGAGGATTTAGAGAAGGAATTGCAGTGCGGTCTTCCTCTGTGAAACAGCTTTGGAAAAAGGTGTTTAGTATTTCAGCTTTACGCGTGTCATCCTCTGTTTCAATACCATCGTCATCCCGGAGTGTCTGGATATGCTGTTTCGAGCCACTTACTGATTTAACGTAAGACCAGAACTTCCTAGGATTTTCTGTCAAGTCGGTACATAGAATTTTACTTTCGAATTCACTGAACGCTTCACGCATAGCCCTCCTTACGCTAACTTTGACATCGTTTAGCTTCTGTTTGTCTGAGAGGTTTTGGCTGCGTTTAGACTTGGAGTGAAGCTCTCTTTGCTTTCGCAGTAGTTTCCTAACTTTGTTGTTGTACCACGGTGGGTTTTTCCCGTCCCTCACAGTTTTACTCGGCACGTACCTGTCTAAAACGCATTTTACGATTGCCTTGAACTTTTTCCATAAACACTCAACATTGTCAGTGTCGGAACAGAAATTTTCGTTTTGATCTGTTAGGTAGTCTGAAATCTGCCTTCTATTACTCTTGCTAAACAGATAAACCTTCCTCCCTTTTTTTATATTCCTATTAACTTCCATATTCAGGGATGCTGCAACGGCCTTATGATCACTGATTTCCTGTTCTGCACTTAAAGAGTCGAAAAGTTCGGGACTGTTTGTTATCAGTAGGTCCAAGATGTTATCTCCACGAGTCGGTTCTCTGTTTAATTGCTCGAGGTAATTTTCGGGTAGTGACTCAGTATAATGTCACTCGATGCTCTGTCCCTACCACCCGTCCTAAACATCTGAGTGTCCCAGTCTATATCTGGTAAATTGAAATTTCCACCTATGACTATAACATGCTGAGAAAATTTATGTGAAATGTATTCCAAATTTTCTCTCAGTTGTTCTGCCACTAATGCTGCTGAGTCGGGAGGTCGGTAAAAGGAGCCAATTATTAACCTAGCTCGGTTGTTATGTGTAGCCTCCACCCATAATAATTCACAGGAACTATCCACTTCTACTTCACTACAGGATAAACTACTACTAACAGCTACGAACACTCCACCACCGGTTGCATGCAATCTATCCTTTCTAAACACCGTCTGTACTTTTGTAAAAATTTCGGCAGAATTTATCTCTGGCTTAAGCCAGCTTTCTGTACCTATAACGATTTCAGCTTCGGTGGTTTCTATCAGCGCTTGAAGTTCTGGTACTTTACCAACGCAGCTTCGACAGTTGACAATTACAATTCCGATTGCTACTTGGTCCCCGCATGCCCTGACTTTGCCCCGCACCCGTTGAGGCTGTTGCCCTTTCTGTACTTGCCCAAGGCCATCTAACCTAAAAAACCGCCCAGCCCACGCCACACAACCCCTGCTACCCGTGTAGCCGCTTGTTGCGTGTAGTGGACTCCTGACCTATCCAGCGGAACCCGAAACCCCACCACCCTATGGCGCAAGTCGAGGAATCTGCAGCCCACACGGTCCAACAGGATGGAGTAGCTCCCCCCATTATGCTAAAAATGTGCGGAACTTTTTAAATTAACGGTGCCCTGGTCGGTGGATAGGACACAGCGGACCAATTCAGTGGCCTCCACGTTCACCAGACCTAACACCTCCTGATTTTTTTCTTGTGTGGTTATTTAAAAAATATTGTTTATGAAAGACAGCCCACAACCCGTAACGATGTGGAGCAACGCATTCGAAGAGCGTGTGCAGCCATACCATGGGATGTGCTGCTCAAAATTGTGGACAACTTTCGCAGACGATTGACTTTAAGCACTGAAGCAAATGGGGGTAATTTTGAACAATTTCTTCATGGCTAATTTCATTTATTAGGCACCCCAGATTCTGAGAGGCAAGGGGACTCACATCAATGAAGCACCCCATGGGAATATCATTCTACTACGTCCACGTCGTTGTTCCTGGGCAATGCTAAAAGTAGGATACACTACATTTTGTACAAAAATAGCTTAATTTGGCGTAACAAAAGAACTGGAGCGCATTTTTTTATCGATTTGATGCGTCTTTCTCGGATAGTTCTAAATAAATCATAATTCTTCCACAATTTTACTTTTTTCTCTATTTCAGCGCCATCTGTCAATGGTTTAAAAAATTTTCAGACAAAACTTGATTACTTTTTTGTGGAGAATCCGAATCTGCAATAAAAAATGGGTGTTTCCATTTAAGATTCAAAAGTTGCCCCCACCCAAGGGGTTGGGGGCTGGAGGTCACGTGTAGGATCATTTGATGTCCCCCTTTGAGCTTACGAACTTGTCGTACCCACTATTTTTACCCGATGTATAGTTTTCGAGATAATCTTATCCGAAACTTCATATGGACCACCCTGTATAATAGTCTAATTTTTGGATGTTGGCCATATCAGCCTTCACAATCCAGAGTGTTTTTAGTACTATTTATAACTGTAAAGTAGCTATAATTGCCCCTCGGCATCCTCGGCATAAGGTGAATAACGGTATGCCAGCTGATAAATCGAGCGATTGAACGACAGGGAGGGCTGCCAGTTTCAGACAAACACAACGTTTAAGCATCTTATTGCAAGCTGGTCATAACAATCCAGTTAACATGACAGGACGACCACAACCGAACCACGAACTTATCCACGCCACTGCTCAGGTAATGCTTCAGATCCTACTACCATCAGATCGTCTTTAGACGGAATCTCTCTCTTGCTTGCTGTCATTTTGTCGTGTATATTTTGTAATTATTATGTGCGATCGTGAGTCAATACTGGTACAACTGCCTGTGAAAGCTGAACAGTTTAAGCACACTCAGTCACTCATATCAATGCTGTCATATTAACTGATTAAGTCAGGTGCCTGTGTCTGTCAGTAGGGATTTATTGAGTATGCCTGTTTCTTGAATCTATCTACAAATCGTCTTGACGTTGCTTTGTAACCTACCCATTCCTCCTCAGTTTATGTTAGTAATTCGATCATAAATCACAGTGATTAAGTGAGGGGCGAAGATCAGTTATGTCTTTATTACGAAAGGTTATTGATTACCGGTTTATGGTCAGGGCAGACACCATTGGATGGAGACTGTAACACATGCAGATTTTTCGCAGTGGACGCTGCAAACTGGGAAATCAGTCGTAATTTGTACGTTTTAAGCTAAGCGATAATCCAAACGGGTGCAAAAGATAGGGAAGAATATGCAGCAATAGCAAACCACATAGTACTCTTTTTTCCTATGAAATTTCTGCCATTTGACGGCAAATTACCACACAACCATGATTTGGAATTATAGTCTTTCTAAAGTATCATTGCTATAGAATGCCCGACCTACCTGAACCACATGATATTGAGACGATAATATGCGTGTGAAACATGGGAATAGTAAATAAGGGTCAAATGGTGGAAATTTCACTCAAAAAGTTATATATGACTGTTTTACATGACTGTGGTCCCTCTCGAAGGAAAAACCATTAGTGCAGAAGTGTGAAGAACCACTTGTCCTCAGCCGTGTGCTGTCGGTCGAGTGCAGCTGACGTGGGTGAGGGCCCCGTCTGAAGCGCTTCGTAGGGGAGCTGCAAGAGTGGACCGGTCCAAAAATTATCGACCGGCGGTGCGCGTGCGGGCCCTGGAGACAGGACCTGCTGACGTGGCGACTGCAGCAGAGAGGGCGAGGGCTAAGGGAGAGGGCGGGCTGACACGGCAGGACCAGGGCTCATTTCCCTCCCACGGACCTCTCGTCCTCCAATTGCGCGGTGAAGACACCCCTTACACTTGCTACTCACTCGAGCAGCTGCTTCGTGGCCGACGGGCTTTTGTCGGATCCTTCGAGCGTCCACGTGTTTCCCACAAGGTCTCCCACAACCGTACTCGTTGTGTCATCGTTCACACAGCCTTACAATCTGATTTATATTTGTTGTCTTCTGGCGCCTAACTCTCACAAGACAAAGCGCGGAGGGGAGGGGGGCTACTTTATGCCGTCATTTGAAAATATGCTAATCTAGTATTTTATTTTCTAAAATTTTGAAAAAATATTTCCTGTTTTTAATCATTTCTTATTCCATATTCCATAAAGATTTTGAATTTTTCAGCCAAACGTAACCCAGAAATGGAAGTATTAGTACTGAATGTGACTTTTCGCAACTAACGTCATATTCATATTTTCAACTTCAGGATCCTTCTTACACATCTGCGCATGTTTCGAAAGTATGTTGTGAATAAAACTCAATGTCAGTTAACGAAGTTAGTATTGTTTCCAACGTCTTTATGGTCGCCATAAAGCACCCTTCCTCTCTGTGTACACATTATAGAAAATGTATTGGTGTGGCTAAGATTGTGCTAAAAGATATTTTCACGTTCAGGACCATTCTCAAACATCAGTTCCTACCTAAATTCCTACGTAAAAGAGACTTTTGTTAGTAAAAGTTAAGAACCCCTAACGAAATATTTTTGTTTTCTTTATTTTTTGTGGTTGGGACAAAGTACCCCCACTTGGTAGTACCCATTACGGAAAATGCGTTGGTACTGCAAGGGTTGAAGTCCAAAGTCACGACTTTCACCGCGGCACGTTTACGAGAGAGGCACGTTTTCGCAGAGCACTTCGCTGGGGAACCGTTCTTGCTAGAGTGCCACCGACAAGGGAAGATTAATGCATCTATTGAGGGCTGTCATAAACTTCATGGCAACAGTTGAGTGAACGTCGTAGTGTGAGGAACTTACTGACTTTTATGAGCAAGGTGAGAAAATTTTATTACTGAAATATCGAAGCCCGAAGGGAGAATCGATAAATACACGTCCGTTAACAGGAGATTATTCTACACACTAGCCGCGCGGTCTAACGCGCTGCTTCCATGGCGGGATGGTGTCACGGTCCCCGGCACGAATCCGCCCGGCGTATTAGTGTCGAGGTCCGGTCAGCCGGCCAGCCTGTGCGTGGTTTTTAAGGCAGTTTTCCATCTGCCTCGGTGAATGCGGGCTGGTTCCCCTTATTTCGCCTCAGTTACACTGTGTCGGGGATTGCTGTGCACGTACACATACACCATAATTATTCCACCACATTTGGGGTTGAACTCGTCTGGTATGAGGCTGAGGGCTGAGACGTTCCCTGGTCGGAAGGGGGGGGGGGGGAGAGGAGGAGGGCTTGGGTACACTGGGGGCGGAACCGCACGATAACCCTGAGTTCGGTGGGGAGCTGCGGCGGTGGGGTGGGTGGACTGCTGTGGCCTGTTGTGGGGTTGTGAACCACTGACGGCTACGGCGGGACGAAGCCTCTCCGTCATTTCTAGATACCCGGTTCAATACACAATCACACACAATAAGGTATATTAGTATAATTTGAAATCCTGTAAGTTACTACTGTGGTTTCCAAACTAATTGAAACGTGGTGATGGGGCACATCATTTACGCAGTTCTGTTGGGGCATGGGGCACGTTTACGCACTATTTTGCATTCCCATCCTAACGATACTCCAGTGAAGAAAACTGTAAGACAACAGCAGTTGGAAACTCAATCTTAAAAAAAAAAAAAGAAAAAACTATTTGAACCTAATAAACTTCAATCAAAGCGAATTAACTCTTTGAGAGAGAATACTGATAAGAGCAAGGAATTGTTAAAACTAGGAAAAATATGGATAGGCCTACTTCTGATGTCTTCAATAGTGTTCTGCCCAAAGGGAGGTTTTCACATGGTTACAGTCTAAGCTCTCCTGTCTTCTGCCATCCTGCTCAGATGCTCAGATCCGCGTAATTTCCGCTTCCCTTAATGTCGTATCTCCCCCTTCCTCCCAATCTGTTCTCGCAACTAGTCCTTCGAAAGCGACTGTTGGTAAGCAGTCCCAAATCAAAGCATGTCCCATCCAGTTCTTCCTACTTAATCTTACAACCTGGAGCAGTCTGATAAAGAGCCTCAAAATTACCTTTTTATTTACTACTTGAAACGATACAGCCAATTAAAAAGAAATCAACATTCCTTCTAGTGCCTTAGATGTAAAACAAGGGCAAGCGATGACCGTGCCAGAGGAACACATAACTTTTTTGTGTGCAGAAAGTGAAGCGTGATGAATAGCCCTTTAATTAACATTCACTTCTATGTAAGCCATATTAGACTAGCAAGTAGAAGTAGCCCAAAATAATTGTTTACTGCCAGTAAAAGTTTTTTACATTTCCAGAAAACAGTTAGTGCACCCTTTGAAATATTTGCAGTTCACTCAAGATTTATTGATGCAACAGCGCATGTGGAGTACATGAAGTGATTACATTTACAGTTCAACAGCACAAGCGGTACCTCCCGGCGGAGGTTCGAGTCCTCCCTCGGGCATTGGATGTGTGTGTTTGTCCTTCGGATAATTTAGGTTAAGTAGTGTGTAAGCTTAGGGACTGATGACCTTAGCAGTTAAGTCCCATAAGATTTCACACACATTTTAACACAAGCGGTACTGAGGTACCAGGCATCGACTGATGCTGATACACTCTTATTAGTGTGTGGTGGGAATGCAGGCTCTGACTCGCATCCAGTTGATTATACAGGTGGGATATGTTATACCACGCGTGCTCTATCTGTTCACATAGTTCTATAAGAGATGTTGGTTGACGTGTCGCAGGAGTCACTTCTCGTCCCGTCATATCTCACACTTGTCGATTGGACACAATTCCGAAGATTGTGTTGGTCACGGAAGTTGCTGCATGTCTTACAGAGCACTTTGACTTTCACGTGCATTGTGTGGGCGATCATTATCCTCTTGGAACAACAGATCATCTTCATATTGCGAGAACAGCAAAAGAGCAGGTCTGACAACATTCTGCACGTACCGAGCGCTGGTTAGCGTTCCCTGCAGAAACAATGAAGGTGAATGAGAGTTGTAGTTGTAGCACCCCCGATCATAAGGCCTGGGGTAGGGCCAATGTTGCTTGGACGAATGCACTATGCAAGATAGCGTTCTCCAGGTCTGCATAGTACGCGCAAACGACCGTAAGTCGCGTGCAGGTAGAATCTGCTGTCATCGCTGAAGACCACGGCGGGCCGTTCCATGTGATCCCTTGACGGCACCAGTCGTACCGTGCACGTCGATGCTGTGCCACAACTGGAAGATGGGCTAGGAATGTGGGTGCCCACATTCCCACTGCTAAAAACCAGTTCGCGACAGTTCGTGTTGACATGTCTGGGCTCACAGGCCCTTACAATACGACGATGCTGGGGGCGTCTGTGCTGCGTGGACAACCGATACCAGCACCGCTGCACAACTGATGCAGCACGTCCAGCTTGTGTGGCGATCCTCCAAGAGGACCATATTGCCACTCGGGAGGCCACAATTTGAACCCTTTCAAACTTGCTCACTTGGCTGCAGGAAGCACCAGTGTGTCTCCGTGGCATGGATGCCTGCTTGCTTCAACGTTTGACCACACTGAGCCTTCAGGCCGTAGGCATTCCCTGTCGAAGCTGTGCCACTATACTGTCTGTGGGTGGACGACGTCGAAACAATCAATAGTAGATCAAACTATCCCCGCGGTGGCATGTGCCGCCATCAGATCAAAATCGACCTCGTCTTTCCGGGAGTACTGTTTTTTCCGGCGGTATTTTAGCCTCTTAAATGGTTTACTGGTTCAAATGGCTCTGAGCACTATGGGACTTAACATCTAATGTCATCAGTTCCCTAGAACTTAGAAGAACTTAAACCTAACTAACCTAAGGACATCACACACATCCATGCCCGAGGCAGGATTCGAACCTGCAACCTTAGTGGTCGCGCGGTTCCAGACTGAAATGCCTAGAACCGCTCAGCCACCAGGGGCCGGCTTTTGTTTACTGCCAGTGAAACATAGTTTGAAAATTTTATGAATGTGATTTGTTTACTCGTTACTGTATTCTATGATCTGCGCAAACTAGCTCCCGTAGGTGCGTATATCTGTCATACCCGTGGCTTACATAAAATTATTTTGCACTAGTGAATGAAATATTGAGTGTGAAGTTTACATAAGAATTTATACCTTAACAACCGTGTTACAAGCCCAAACAATTTTAAACATGATACATTAAACAAAAAGTATTACTAATAACGTGCCACGGTCTCCCCTATTGTCTGCAGCGCTACGCTCTCCGCGGCGGTAAGAATTCTATCTGCTGCAAAAAAACATTTAAGGACCGGAAATTCACACATCATATAGCTCTCTACACCGTCTCTAAGCATCCTGAAAATCTAATCCCAGTTTAGTTAGAGGCAGAGTTATGTTATGTTTTTTTAATTTTCGTTGTTTTTTTTAAAGGAATGAAATTTTCGCATCTCGGAAAAACCTCACTTATCACGTGATTAGTCTGAAGGCTTTTGAACTAACTGTAATTTTTTTTTTGTTACCAAAAGACCCTGTCCGGGAACAAATCTTTCTAAAGTAGCTTATCGCACTTCGTTTGATATGTATAAATTCTGGAAAACGCCTTTTCTGCTGTGCTTCTCAATTTTTAACTCGTAACAAGTATAATTTTGAGTTCAGATTGCGCCTGTAGGCAGTACATACGTGGAATAGCAGCATTCTGCTGGTATCAGTAGTTCAGTTTTCCCATTTGCTTTATGTGTGGAGAAGGCAATATAATGTAACGATGAAACCTCACCAGCTTGACCTCGTACTTTAAGGAAAAAAGAGTCACATTTGCAGGATATCAGCCCTAATTAATCTTGTCACTCGCTACGCCCCACTGCAGCCGCTTAATACCCGAGAGCGAAGTGTTGTACAGCGGAGTGACATCCAGAGCTCTCCTATTCGCGGTGTGTTGCAGGCTAGGGAAGAGGAGGGCGGAGATGGACACGTCTGATCTACCTGTTTTGAAGTCATGTTCTACTATGCGAAAAATTGTGGTGCCGCAACACGATGTGGTATGGACTCGGTTAGTGACAGAAGTAGCGCTGGAGGAAATTGTCCCCATGAATCCTGCAGTGCTGTTCATAAATCCGTAAGAGTACGAGGGGGTGCAGATCTCTTGTGAACAGCATCTTGGAAGGCATCCTAAATATGCTCAATAAGTTCATGTCTGGGGAGTCTGGTGGCCAGCGAAAGTGTCTTAACTTCGAAGATCATTCCTGGAGCCACTCTATAAATTATTGACGTCTAGGGCGTCGCTTTGTCCTGCTGGAATTGCCCAAGTCCGTCAGAATGCACAATGGACATGTATGGATGGAAGTGGTGAGACAGGTTGCTTACGTATGTGTCACCTGTAGAATCATATCTAGACGGATCAGAGGTCCCATATCACTCCTGCTGCACACGCCCCAAACCAGTACAGAGTCTCAACCAGCTTAAACAGTCCTCTGCTGACATGCAGGGTCCATGGATTCATGAATTTTTCTCCATATCTGTACACGTACGAGGCCTGTTCAGAAAGTAAGCTCCGATTGATTGCCAAATTGAAACCACAGTGAACATCAGAAATGTTTTACTTGTAACAATTAGCTACACCTTTCAGCTACGTCTCTACGTAGTCGCCGTTCTGACTTAGACTTTTGTCGTAGCGTTGTACCAACTTTTCAATAGCCTCATCATAGAAGGCAGCCGCCAGTGCTTTCCGCCAATTCTCCACGCTGGCCTACACCTCGTTGTCTGTGTCAAAATGTTGTCTTCAAAGACAGCGGTTCATGTGACCAGAGATGAAACTCAGGGGGAGACAATTGCGGACTGTATTGTGGGTAATCTCACATTTCCATTTGAAAACGATGCAGGAGCATCTTCATTGCCCCTGCAGAATGCGGCTGAGAATTGTCTTTAAGAAGAAACAGCACGACAGTTATGTAATGTTAGCTGCATAGCTTCAGGCGAAATTTCTCACCAGGCCCTCGTACTTGGCGGCAGAACTATTTTCTAGACATCTTTACGCACTCACTGCGAGCTCAGAAATGAGAGGAGCGACGTGATGCTAACTGGGGTTATACTAGAGACACTACCCAACACATCTGTGCAAAGCTTTATCGGATTTTCATAGTCGTTTCCATTTCGCGACCGATCGGAGCTTACTTCTTGAGTCATCGTTACTCCTGTTCTTGCGGGATCTTTTTCCGGCCACAACTATGTCGGAGATTTGATATTTTACCGGATTCCTGATATTCACGGTAAATGGTTGTACGGGAAAATCGCTACTTCGGAGATGCTGTCTCCCATCGCTCATGCACCGACTATAACACCACGTTCAAACTCACTTAAATCTTCCATAACCTGCCGTTGTAGTAGCAATAACCTATCTAACAACTGCGACAGACGCTTGTTGTCTGATATAGGTGTTGCTGACCTCAGCGCCGTATTTTGCCTGTTTACACATCATTTCATATGAATATGCATGTCTATACCATTTTCTTTCGAACTTCAGTGTGTTTTAGCCCATATATATTAGCTCATAAATTTAGCAATATTCTCGTATCGATATATTGCAACTATATATATGCCTCAAAATCAAAATTAGTAAGTAATATAATTATTATGAAATGAATATAATGATTTTCAATTTACAGTTTAATCATGCTATTCACGTTGAAGAAAAGAGCATTTCTTCGCTTTAACAGTCCTAACTTTAAAATTCATAGAAATAATGCACAAAAGCGATGTTAATAATTAAATGGTACTATGCTAGCCCTTTAAAGACATACTAATTTGTTTCATTCATTTAAACTGCATTTGCGAAACGCAACATAAAAATGTTCAAAGCAAAGATATCTCTGGCACCAACTAAAGTTTATAAACCACGCGCTTTGCCACAGTTGCGTTACCAGTGTCAAACCAGAATTTCACGAATCTCTTACCCGCTGCGTTCTACAGAACTTCACGCTCGGGTATAAGCGGTCGCCGTTGGTCGCAGCGAGTAGCAAACCACCGGTGCACGTCAAAGTTTAAGAGTTGAACTTTCAGTAGACAGTAACTGTTTCCTGTCAGAATTATGGCCCAAATTTTCACGCGGCAGCGATTGCTGGGACAGCTATCTTGCAAGCGTGCTTTTCTTCTCCTTAAAATATGAGACCGAGTTGGTGATGTTTCTTGTAAGTTTCGCTTTGCAGGCTCAATGACCAGCCACCGTCATGTGACAATACTGGTAATACGAATGGTAGTGAACTAAACAATCACAATAGTAAAGTACCAACAACAGAACTAAGCTTTATGATAGTAGACGCTTGAAATACTGTGACAGGGTGCAAGATCAGGTCTTTGAAATGACAACCCCTCAGTGGCTATAGATGAACGCCAGTGACAACAAGCAGCAAAGGAGAAGGTGACGCTGTGTGATCATACTGTTCTAATGATACCGGCAGGCATCACGACAAAGCTGCAGCTGCACTTGCAAACCTGTGAGTGGCACAGCTCAAAATCAGAGTTCAAAATGTACATCAAATAAATATGTTCACTCAGTCACATATTAGTCCGTTTTTCCTCTTTATTGAAAGCGAGGATATGAATGTGTGTCGTCTATATCCTAAGTCATAAGATAAACTAATACATCGAGAGAAAATATATATATATATATATATATATATATATATATATATATCATGTTAAGGTGGAAATTTGCTCTGGTGAATCTACAAACAATTAAGTTAATAATCAAATCTGTCTTTTAGTTTTTTAGGGGTTACTTACCTTGCCTCGGTTCTCCATGATTACTGAGATCGCATTTACGTTCTCTCGTCTACGCCAGGTTCGTGGCCCTTAATGTAGTTTATGCTAATGAACATACAAAATGATCATAGAATAATATTATGCGAAACGGATAGCTGGACAAATCTCATTTAAGGGAGAATGTAGATGACGCCACGGACAGTACATTAGTTTTAAGTTAATTGAACTGTTTCCTAATGGTGATTCTCTATTCAAGGAATACACATGACCGCCATGAATATCGATACTTTGGAGTATTGATATGAGCCTGACTATAAAATAAGATTATGAAATTTGGGTTGCATTTGACTAGAAACAAAATTTATTACTCTCTATGCGATATTATTCAGGTAAGGGAATACATGTCGACAGACCATATGAAAGAGAAATCTCTACTCATTACAAAATTACGAAATCAAGGAGGAGATCATGTTGAATAAAAAATGAATTTTATGAAAACTTTTCAGAAAACAGTCCCTTAACAGGCACTCAGGCAAAGATATTCAGAAAAATACAAGAATCGTAAACACAGCCCGGCTTCAGGAAATGAAGGACAATATGAAAGGGGCGAAGAGAACAACCAGTTCATTTGCATACAGATGCATACACTAATCCAACAATATTGACGTCTACAATTTACCATGACTGAGGTAATCAGAGAGTAATCGGGAATATCAGGGGTATGTGTTGAGCCTGGGGACATGTGTCCATGACTGACACTTAAAATCGAATAAATGTATAAAAGTCAGACATTAAAAGAAACTTCCCACACAAGATAAAATACTACAACGTGATTTAGACCATATAAGCTTAGCAACAAGGTCCAAAGCACGTAGTGAGATAAAAGACGAAAGCTATGGTGTCATCAGAAACGTGTCAAACTGGAAAAAGGACAGAAATCCTTTACGTATACAGATATTCACTATGTTCTTAACATTCACTATGTTCTTAACAGTCGCAGCCAAATTTAGAATATTTGTGAGGTTAACAGTCTAAGATAACTCCGGTGAGATAAAGGAAAGTTCGCAACTGACGTCTCACCACAGAGAGAATAACACCAAATCACCAAGAAGATTGTTCATGGCACTTTAACGTTTTGGGAAAGAGCACAGACGTAGTGGCTCCTCTATCAGAACAAAACACAATACTCAAAGTTACATGTAAGTACTTGAAATTACGCGAAAATGAGAAGAATATGGGGACCACAAGTCACTTGGTTATCCAACGCAACTGAAATAATTTAAATTAAACACACTTCCGAGGTAAACTGTAAAATTCTAGTAGCTTCACCCATGTTACCAAGGGACTTCTTATGCAAGTTACCTGTACTTACAGAGCACCAGCAAAAAAGTGCCGGATAATGCTCTCATTCGAACGGTCACCTATGTGTTTAGTTCTGGGGAATGTTCCCGTTAGAAAGCGGTGGACTGCCAACCGCTTTCCCATGAAGTTCTAGTCTAGCTCGCGCTCCTGCCACTGACCGAAACTTTCTGTTCCCTGCTCTTTCCGTCTACAAGGTTATGTTGGTAATGCTACCCCACTGCTCTGTGATCTCTGGACACATCTTTGAAATAATCTCATCCTTGAATTCACTCACGAAC
The DNA here is from genome assembly GCF_023864345.2 of Schistocerca serialis cubense. Classification (NCBI taxonomy): domain Eukaryota; kingdom Metazoa; phylum Arthropoda; class Insecta; order Orthoptera; family Acrididae; genus Schistocerca; species Schistocerca serialis. The sequence continues at coordinate 286,784,140 of NC_064642.1, forward strand.
ACACATTTAGGACACAACGGGAATTAAAAGGGCTGTACAGAGGTGAATAAATAACCAAAACAGCTCCCCTTTTCCGGAGGCTGCATGTAGCTACGACAGAGTAAAATATCAAGTGAAATAAACAGTGCCAGTATACTAGCTAGCCAAATGTGCCTAACGTTCATGAAACGAATCCAGCGGACCCGCTTCACATTGCGTAAATAATTTGATGCCTAAACACGGAAGTAATTAGTATCGTAGCAAGTCCAGATGTTTTCATTGTGGAGGGCCTCATTAAGGGTACTAATCGCGAGCGTTATACGTAAAAGCACTACCCATACATTCATTCACTGCGGAGTTCATCACAACACTAATTTTTAATATGTTTAGAATTCATAACCAAAAGGCAAATAAATAGAAAAAGAGCGGAGTTGGGTGCAACTTAGCACGAGATTTCGCTTTGGAAGGTAAAAGATGCTATGCTATTGTTGCTGCAGGGAAACATCTGCCTCATACGTCAGCTTCTCCCCCGCCCACATTCACCATTCATAATGTAGTCACAATGAAAAATGCTCCTATCATGGCACGAAAGAAAGCCAGTTGGTCCTAGCCAAAGTGAGGGATGTAAACGAAGATAACTAACTTTTATACTTATCTGTCAGTTTCAAAGATATTTAAATCAAAACATTTTGACATATTCATGCTTTTAATCCATTCCCAAAAATTTTGTATCCCCATAAAACTGTTTCATCTATTACATGTTTGCTCTTCAGTCATATTTGTTTACTAAGGCCTCTCGAATCTTCTGGATTTTGGCACAGGATCAATGACTTCAGTCGGCAAGGTGCAAGTATGCCAAAGCTTGCAGCTAAGAGAATTCACGGCGCTGTGAAAGTAGGGCTAACTCGTGAAAGAGCGCGCAGAAGTAGAGGTGTTTTGATTTAAAAGTCTTTGAAGCTACCAGTCGAAGCACTAGGTCCCTCCTTTTACATACCTAATTTTGCCCATGACATATTCACCTTTTTGTGCTATAGTAGGAGCATATTTTATTCTGGTTCTCAGTTTCTACCTTACCATATTTTTGACATTAGCTCTCCATAGCTTCTCAACCGATATAGAGTTTTGTTGATTCGGGCGACGACTGATCCAGTATAGGTCTTATTTTTAATTTGCTTTCGAACCGTGTGCTTATACCGTGGCGACGGATAAGGCTTTCACAAAACAACAGCTCGACCATTAATTGTATATATTTGCCTACCTTATAACAAAATCTGAACCCGTTCACACAAATATGAAACTTAGAAATGGTGGGCGTGAGAAGAAAAAAACCGCTAAAAACGTTTTTTCAGGTAATTTCAGAATGAAGCTAGATTTTTAAAAGTGAGTTTTCAATTTTATTGTTATACTGGATTCTTTATTTATTTGATCAGCTAAAAACCGTTTCTGCGGATTGAGTTTACGTAAGAACGAATTTTGCGTGCTAGATTTAGATGGAATTTAGACCCTCGTATTTCGACACTAGGTAAAGATTATTTGACAGAAAAATGACTTTATATGTTTATCTACTTTCGTGCAAAGTTTGGACACATTCGCACAAATCTAAGGTATAGATGTGGCAGGCTTCAGAAGAACATATTTTTTTACGTGAAGTCCAAATGAAGCAATATCCTTTCAAACGGTTAAAAATCTTAGATCAAGGCCCTATACCAAATTTGAACCATCAGTCTCGCTCCAGTTCGGAATTATTTACAGGTGACTGTTTTTGCACGTAAAATCCGAAATAGGGTGACTGTTTTTGCACGTAAAATCTGAACAGTGCACATACAAATGGTACCATTAGCTGAACAGTAATTTCAGAGCAATAAAAATCATTTGCAAAAGGAATAAATCATGGGTGCCAGGTCCCGTTCCTCGTTCAAATCTCGCTTAATATACTGTAACACAGCTAACAGCAAGAGAGATGGCCACACAAGTGGCCGCTGGTTTGAGCTAAACCAAAAGCTTCCTAGCTAAAACAGGATCCCCTTCCAAACAGCGTTTCTGCTTTAGGCGTTTTTATACGCATTTGTTATTAGAGTAAGGACGAAAGTAACTTTCGCTTGATGTGTCACTGCCCAGTTACATAGCTCAATAAAACTCCGACCATGCATTGAAAAAACTGATACGGTATAGTACAGAAGGTAAATGAATGAACTATGTCCTGAGACAAACCGAAATGGTACATGTATTCACAGATAACAATTACACTGAAGTCACCGCAATTCACGATGGTTCCCTGGACATTATGAAAGGAGGGACATGGTTCTTAATAGGAAATTTGATTACTGCGAACGGCAGTACTTGGCCACAAAATCTGAACCCGTTCACACAAAACTGGCTACTAGCTACTAGGTGGGTAAGTAGTTCTTGTGATAGAGCTTTCCATTCCTCAACCAACGTGGTTAACGTCTCCTGTATGGTCGTTGGTGCATCTGGATGTTCTGCAATACGCCTACCCAACGCATCATTGACGTATTCGATGGAATTTAAGACGGGGTAATGTGCAGAACAGTCGATTCGTCGAGTATTCTCTCGTTCCAAGAGCACCTCTACCTGCACGTTCCAAGAGCACACCTCTACCTGCACTGTTCGATGCGGTCGCGCATTGACATCCATAAAGATGAATTCAGAACGAACGCACCCCTGAAAAGTCACAGATGAGGAGGGAACATTGTGTCAATACTCCCACGCAACATTATGGCTCCCCACGCCACAAAACCTTGTAACGACACTGTACTAAGGTTAAGCAGCACTGAACCTGTAACCTCTGCAAGTATGTGAAGGCTTCAGAATTTTATTGGTCGAGTTGGGCTGGTCCAGCTGACGGCTGGAAAGGTACTTTATAGCTAAAAACTCGAATGTTTTGATCTGAATTGGAACTCGGTCGGAGTAGGAAAAGATTCCAGAGGTATAGCCCAAATAATAAAATTAAGGTTTATTTTAGAATTTAATGTAACAACAGAGAAAAACTTCACTGGAGTCCTTACTATACTTAGTTGAACCGGGAGTACAAGTCTTGCTAAATACACTACTGGCCATTAAAATTGCTACACCACGAAGATGACGTGCTACAGACGCGAAATTTAACCGACAGGAAGAAGATGCTGTGATATGCAAATGATTAGCTTTTCAGACCATTCACACAACGTTGGCGCCGGTGGGGACACCTACAACGTGCTGACGTGTGGAAAGTTTCCAACCGATTTCTTATACACAAACAGGAGCTGACCGGCATTGCCTGGTGAAACGTTGTTCTGATGCCTCGTGTAAGGAGGAGAAATGCATACCATCACGTTGCCGACTTTGATAAAGGTCGTATTGTAGCCTTTCGCGATTGCGGTTAATCGTATCGCGACAATGCTGCTCGCGTTGGTCGAAATCCAATGACTGTTAGCAGAATATGGAATCGGTGGGTTCAGGAGGGTAATACGGATCGCCGTGCTGGATCCCAACGGCCTCGTATCACTAGCAGTCGAGATGGCAGGCATCTTATCCGCACGGCTGTAACGGATCGTGCAGCCACGTCTCGATCCCTGAGTCAACAGGTGGGGACGTTTGCAAGACAACAACCATTTGCACGAACAGTTCGACGACGTTTGCAGCAGCATCGAATATCAGTTCGGAGACCATGGCTGCGGTTACCCTTGACACTGCATCACAGACAGGAGCGCCTGCGATGGTGTACTTAACGACGAACCGGGGTGCACGGATGGAAAAAAACGTCATTTTTTCGGATGAATCCCGGTTCTGTTTACAGCATCATGATGGTCGCATCCGTGTTTGGCGACATCGCGGTGAATGCACAATGGCAGCGTGTATTCGTCATCGCCATACTGGCGTATCACCCGGCGTGATGGTATAAGGTGCCATTCGTTACACGTCTCGGTCACCTCTTTTTCGCATTGACGGCACTTTGAACAGTGGAAGTTACATTAATGATGTGTTACGACACGTGGCTCTGCCCTTCATTCGATCCCTGCAAAACCCTACATTTCAGCAGGATAATACACGACCGCATGTTGCAGGTCCTGTACGGGCCTTTCTGGATACAGTAAATGTTCGACTGCTGCTCTGGCCAGCACTTTCCAGATCTGTCACCAATTGAAAACATCTGGTCAGTGGTGGCCGAGCAACTGGCTCGTGACAAGACGCCAGTCACTACTCTTGATGAACTGTGGTATCGTGTTGAAGCTGTATGGGCAGCTTTATCTGTACTAGCCATTCAAGCTCTGTTTGACTCAATGCCAAGGCGTATCAAGGCCGTTATTACGACCAGAGCTGGTTGTTCTGGGTACTGATTTCTTAGGATCTATGCACCCAAATTGCGTGAAAGTGTAATCAGATGTCAGTTCTAGTATAATATATTTGTCCAATGAATACCTGTTTATCATCTAAATTTCATCTTGGTGGAGCAAATTTAATGGCCAGTACTGTAAATTTATTAACTCGGAAGCCCAGCAGTTGTCCTATGACCTTAAATCCGTTGAGAAGTAAATTTAACTTCAAAATCTTAACAGAGACCAGTAAGGCTCAACATATAAATGTATTAACAAATTAAAAGCTTTCCAGATACAAGTGCTACAAATTTCACAAGACAGTGTTACAATGGACTGTAACAAGTGAGATACATAATCTTACCCGAGGCTGCACGCGAAGGCTCTGTTTTACGGTGAATGCAGTTTGTTTAGTAGTCGAGAAGTACCTTACATGTTACTTGGAACCTCCTTCCTGCCGGTGTGATGGCCTCTGGCCACACCTGAGTGTACTTTCTACAAACGTCAATAAACGCTTGATGGATTGTCGGCTGATAGCCGCTTGCTCTGTATCTAGGTCTGGGGTTCAGCAGCGTTCTTACGGAATGTTATTCTGACCAGTGGAAATTTCTGGAAGAATGTTTACCTCTGGCTCTTGGTCATGATGATCTAGCCGGTCGAGCCGGCACTTCCAATATTCTCCTGCTGGCCGTGGTGTCTGCATGCTACTGTATGCTTCTGTAGTTCAGTATTAGAACTTTTTAATTACCCCATAGCGATAATATATATACACTATTTGCAATTTGGGACAACCTGAACCACCAAAACGATTATGTTGGACAAGTTTGATTGAGTCCTCGTACCGCAAGAGAAAGAAACACGTATTGCACCCAGGAATATTGTCGAGCACGATCGTTTTGGTGATCCAGGTGTTATGGTGCCGTGAAACACAACGTTCCATGGGTGTATTGATAACGGAATCTTTGAACACGCTGAAGAGCATGCATTGCCGTCAATGATGATCACACGCTTTTAAGAACCATGTCCAGCCTTTTGTAACACCCCGGAGACCATCAAGGATCGACGTAATTTCAGAGTAATGATTGTATTCGAAGAAAAATATCATTTCTGTTTGTCTCAATGGGTATTTCTTTCAGTTACCTTCTGTACTATAGTGTACTAGTTCTTTCCATGTATGGTCCAACTTTCTTGGCAGCGACAGATCACGCGAAAGGTACTTTCGTCCACTAGCTCTGGACACCAGTCTAGTAAATGACTGATTTACTTTATAGTAAACTGGTATGGAATGCACGCCGTATAAAGAATATTAAAGAAAGCTTTGTCTCATTTGTGGACGAACAGCATGTAGCAATTTGCGTAGTGTGTCACACAGGCTCAGCTCCACTGACTGGCGTCTCCATACCAGGTTTTAATGTAGTGCGCAATGGTAGATCGGATGGGTAATTAAAATAGCATCCCACACAAAATATTAATTTTAAAGCTTACACAACTAAAATTTCAATACGCGGTGTCTCCATTCTTTCAGATAATGGAAATGTTGTCGTAACCTGTGTATAACAGTGCTAAATAACGATCGATCTAAAAATCATCTGCATATTATTGTGAATTCCAATATTAACCCAAAATTAGTAATGTGGGACTTCAGTGCGCATCATCCCACATGGAACACAGGTCGAGCAGACAGAGTTAGGTGATTAATCACACAGACAATTTAGGAGAGTAACTCAGTGGTATTTGATAACAGGAGACCAAAGGTAAATGGGCTACATCAGTTATGAGGAACGGCTACATTTCTCTTGTTGACAGGTTTAATTTTGCTTTTTTGCTAAAGCACAGTATAGATCGTCCAAACTCACCTTGCAATACCTATTACCACAGAGTCTTGAAACAGAGTGTCTTATCAAACAAGCAATAGACGACCATTGTGGTAAATACCTTACAGAAAACCTCACTCTGTCGGTTTGCTGTAATACAAGATAAGAAATTTCACATTTATAACCATACTAGCAAATTCTCTTTGCAAAGCTGTCGAAGACGCCTAAAAAAACTGGTACTGGTCTGAAAAACAAAATAAAAACAATAGCTTCTTCTGTAACACCATAGATAACAAAGTTATGTATGTTAGGTATACAATAATATACTCTTTGTGTATTGTCACTTGCCAAGATCTTGTACCGATATCTCGAACGGCGTACGAGGTATGAGGTATGTTATGAATATTTCAGACGGAGAATGGCCATTCACGTATCGTACAGCAGTTATGGCACCTTCCATGACCACCAGCGGCGTACGTAGGCCTCACAAAACGCCATCCCAAAGCAGCAGGAAACCTTCACCTTGCTGCACTCGCTGGACAGTGTGTCTAAGGCGTTCACCTGACCAGGTTACCTCCAAACACGTCCCGACGATTGTCTGGTTGAAGGCATACGCGACACTCTTCGGTGAAGAGAACGTGATGCCAATCCTGAACGGCCCATTCGGCATGTCGTTGGGCCCAACTGTACCGCTCTGCATTGTGTCGTGGTTACAAAGAAGGACCTCGCCATTGGCGTCGGAAGTGAAGTTGTGCATCATGCAGTCTATTGCGCACAGTTTGAGTCGTAACACGACGTCCTGTGGCTGCACGAAAAGCATTATTCAACATGGTGGCGTTGCTGTGAGGGTTCCTCCGAGCCATAATCCGTAGGTAGAGGTCATCCGGTGCAGTAGTAACCCTTGGGCGGCCTGAGTGAGGTATTTCATATACAGTTCCTGTGCTCTCTGTATCTCCTCCATGTCCTAACAACATCGCTTTGGTTCACTCCGAGACGCAAGGACACTTCTCTTGTTGAGAGTCCTTCCTGGCACAAAGTAACACTGTGGATGCGATCGAACTGCGTTATTGACCGTCTATGCATAGTTGAACTACAGACAAAACGAGCCGTGCACCTCCTTCCTGGTGGAATGGCGGGAACTGATCTGTTGTCGGACCCTCTCCGTCTAATAGGCGTTGTTGTTCATACAAGGTTTTTTACATCTTTTGGAGGGTTTAGTGTCATCTCTGAACAGTCAAAGGGAGATGTCTGTGATACAATATCCGCAGTCAATGCCTATCTTCAGGAGTTCTGGGAACCGGGGTGATGCAACACTTTTTTAATGTGTGTATGAAGAGTACAACGACGACTGCAGAGTGGATGAAGAAGAAGAAGATCGTTCAGACGACATTTTCAGGGCTTTTAAAGGTCTGTTCGGTTTTATAATCTATGAATTTTTTAGTCTGCCTTTGCAATGTAATAATAAAAATGGTAAAAATTTTGGTTAAAAAAATTGCTTAAAATTTAAGGTGGGTCTTATCCGTAACGTCTTACAGTCTGTAAAATACGGTACTATATTTTGTTTCTAACAGCCATCCGATATACCTGAAGTACGTCATCCTTCAATACTTTTATACCGTCTGTAGATCCAAATTGGATGAAAAAGATCAACTGAAAAATAATTAAAACTCGTCCAGACACGACAAACTTCACTGTAGTTAGTGCGTCAAATGTCCCACAATACTTCGAGTCCGGTGAAACGTCATCATGCAGAACTGAAAAAAAAAGTTATAGTGTATGAGTTAAAGGTTCCAGATGAATCTGTGGCTATTCGGTTCTGACGTTGGTTTCTGACTGAAATAGTATCGAGACATTTGGGGGCAGACATTTTCATCAGTTGAAGACTGTTTCAACCTGTTAGTATATATGAACTTACAAAATACTTTTTATTATGCATCAGAAAATCTTCATCCGTATGTTGAGCTGCCGTTGCGTAACTTTGGCACTGGTGTTGGACGTATAGTTTCGTCTTATGTTCTAGACGTAATTTTGTTTTTGTCGTCCAGTAATTCAAGAATGCTTCCTCGAAGACGTAAATACATTTTAACTTTAGTGATGACGAGACTTTCAAAAACATACAAGGGAAATAAAAATCTGTATCTAAATCTACGAGCTTGTTATAATGCTTTACTTCACATAATTAGAGCAAACACTGTAGACGAATACTAATGAAAGAAGTATTTTTATGTACCTTGCATCACTTGTAAATGGAAAATCTTCGTAGTTTTTCAGCATCGAATCTTTTGTAGGAAACTGGAACATAGATAGAGTTCATCTGTTGTGGACCAACAGAATACTCCTTATGGAGATATGTTACATGGGAATAAAGCGTCTAATGTGTCAGCGTTTACTCGGAAGCTAAATTACTCTCCCGCCGACCACTCGATCCAATTAGGATCTGGAACTTTCAGTAACATTTACTCTCGATATTACTTCTGGAAGTTTAATTAAGTTTTAATTGCAGTCTCAGGTCACCGTAGTTCGTAAATTAAGTGAAGCGTTTCTCCAACTTCTTTCCGCCGCCTGGGAGACCCGTTCGCATTGTACTCGGGAAATTGGAATCTGTTTACGGAAACATTGCGCCACGCAATAATTTCACATTAACGTACGGATGTAATTATGAAAGCGGTAATATCTGTCTCGTCGACTGTTCATTTAATTGCAGTAGATTTATTTGTCTCTGGACGTTACATTGCGCATTCGATCGCTCGAAAAACTAACTCAAAACTTCCATATAATTTTTCTATGGCATAATTACGAAGTTTGATTGGGCTACGTTTTCACTATGAAATTAATCCATACCAAATATTAATTTTCTCAATCTGAAGTGTGTTTCGTGTTACTGAGGGTGTGGGAGAGAAGTACACAGTCATCCAATCATATGTCGCTATCGTCTCATGTGGTATACATAACTATTCTGCTTAGCAGAAATAACAGCGCTTCCTTCACAAACAAAGCCAGTCAGACGTCGTGTTTGAAATGGATACATAACATACTGCCTGACGGATACTGATTCTCACCATACAAGGCGACCGTTAATTTATTTACACTGACAGAAATTCAAATGGTAACAAACATTTTTTATTAATCGCCTTCAGCCAGAATGAAAGAAAAGGAGAGACGTTCACGACAGCGATGCCACCTTAAAGCCTGGATCAATATGGTTCCGTAGAAGGATCCTGGTTGCTCCGAGTAACAACACTACGGAGCTATTAGCGGATATTACAACTGAAGGCAATGTACAAACGCTACAGGGAAGTTCCTCCTCCGAGAAGCAAGTCTTTTCGGTTGGCACCACTTTGGGCCGCTTGCTTGTCGATGAATGTGAAGTGAAGATGACTGCAACACAATACCCAGTACCCGAGCGAAGAAAATTCCCGACCCAGCCGCGAATCGACCTCAGCCAAGCTTCATGGCAGACAGTCTGCGCTGACCACCCAGTTAAGGATACGGAATGCTTGACGTAGAACAGTATCGACAAAACAAGTTCTGTTACAGTAAGTGGCCACAACAGACATTTCTGCTCAACAGGAAAGGATACACAGATTAAACTTGGAACATTCCAGTGTCAACCATGTCTCGCTGCACGGGCGATTCATCTCAGTGAGAAGGTTAACAGTACATTTACCTGCTGCTGAAAGTAAGCGTTGAAGACTGTACAAAACACGCTTGTTGGGTGAGATATGGAAGACAAAGGTCACTCTAGATGAGCCCTACAAGTACCTCGAGGGTAACGGTAACAACCGGGGAAGTATCTCCGTTTTAATGCTCATAAGTGTAGTTCTTGCTGTAAAAGGTAAGATATTTTTCCACAATTATTAATGTTTATAACAGAGACTTGTCAGGAACAATCAATGGGCAAAAAAGTGGGACACAAAAGTGCAAGGCAAGGAAGGGACACGCGTGAAGCTCCTTCAGGCTATGGATACTGCGTTAAGGAATAGTTCAGTAGGCAATTCAGCTGAAGAGGAATGGAAATCTCCAAAAAGGTCAGTCACAAGTGGAATAAAAAACATAGGTATGGAGAAGGTAATTGCAAAGAAACCATGGATAACACAAGAAATATTTCAGTTGATTGATGAAAGAAGGAAGGACTTAAGAGTTCAGGAAAATTCAGGAAAACAGAAAGACAAGTCACTTAGGAATGTTGGCAGGGACGCTAAGACGAAATGTCTGCATGAAAAATGTGAAGGAATCGAAAAAGAATTGATTGTTGGAAGGACTGACTCAGGATACAGAGAAGTCAAAACAACCTTTGATGAAATTAAAAGCAATGGTTGTAACTTTAACAGTGCAATGGGAATTCCACTGATAAATACAAAGGAGAGAGCGAATAGGTGGAAGTAATACACTGAAGGCCTCTTTGAGGGAGAAGACTTGTGACGATGATGTGAGAGAAGAAGAAACAGGAGACGATATAGAAAAGATAGGGGATCCGTTATTAGCAACAGAATTTAGAACAGCTTTGGAAGACTTAGGGTCGAATAAGGAAGAACGATTAGATAACATTCCATCAGAAAATCTAAAATTATTGGGGCAAGTGGAAATAAAAAGGCTATTCGTATTGGTGCGTAGATTTTATGAGTCTGGTGATATGCCATCTGATTTTCTGAAAAATATCATCCTCGTAATTCCGAAGATTGCAAGAGGTGACAAGGGCGAAAATTGTCGCAAAATCAGGTTAACAGCTCATGCATCCAGGCTACCGATAACAATAATATACAAAGGAATGGAAAAGAAAACTGTAAACCTGTTAGACGAAGATCTGCTTGGCTTTAGGAAAGGTAATGGCACCAGAGAGGAAATTCTGACGTCGCGGTTGATAATGGAAGCAGGACTAAAGAGAAATCAAAAAGCGTTCTACAATGTCAAATAGTACAAGATGTTCAAAATTCTGAGAAAAATATTGGTGAGCTATAGGGAAAGAGGAGTAATATACGGTATGTGCAAGAGCCGAAGGGGAATAATAATGTTGGAAGACCAGCAACAAAGTGTTCGGATTAAAAAGGGTTTAAGACTGGGATATAATCTTTCAACCCTACTGTTCAGTCTACATACCGAAGAAGCAGTGGCGGAAATGAAAGAAAGGTTCTAGAATGGAATCAAAATTCAAGATGAAAGGATATCAATGATAAGATTCTCTATGCACATTGTTATCCTCAGTGAAAGTGAAGAAGAGTTCAGGACCTCCTAAATGGAATGAACAGTATAATGAGTATGGAATATGGACTGAGAATAAGTTACCTAGGCAGAAAAACAACCAATGACAGACGGAGCAAGGAGGACATCAAAATCTGACTAGCACTGGCAAAAAGGCCATTCCTGGCCATGAGAACTCCACTAGTATCAAACATAGGTCTTAACTTGAGGAAGAAATGTCTGAGAATGTACGTTTGGAGCACAGCATTGTATGTTAGTGAAAAACAGACTGTGGGAAAACCGGAGCAGAAGAGAATCGAAGCATTTGAGATGCAGTGTTACAGAAGGATGTTGAAAATAAGGTGGACTGATTAGGTAAGGAATGTCGAAGCTCTCTGGAGAAATGGCGAGGAAAATAATATTTGAAAAACACTGGCAAGACGAAGGGACTGGATGGCACGACATATGTTCAGACATCACTTGCATGATACTAGAGGGAGCTGTAGAGGGTAAAAACTGTAGCGGAAAACAAGACTGGAATACATCCAGCGAGTAACTGAAGACATTAGCTACAACTGCTAGTCTGAGATGAGAAGGTTGATACAAAAGAGGAATTGGTAGTCCGCTGCATCAAACGGGTCATAAGAGTGATGACATAAAATGACTGGTACCGTCAATTACAATTACATTTTCCCCACAGAACTAAACTCGGTATGAGATACTGTACAGCGCCAACCGAGCTATGAAAGCCAACCTGCATCAGCTGGGCTAATGACAGGCAGATTACTTCACAATGAACTCAGATACTGAATTAACCACTGTACGCAACGTATTTAGCCGTTTAAAGGTGTGGCCTTGGTAAATGAGTGCTGGGTTTTAGGCTGCAAAAAATCGTTAACGGGATACTGTAAGCGAAAAGGATTCACTAAATCTCTGAAAACCATTCATAGCAAAATGGTGCAAATGGCTCTGAGCACTATGGGACTCAACTGCTGTGGTCATTAGTCCCCTAGAACTTAGAACTACTTAAACCTAACTAACCTAAGGACATCACACCCATCCATGCCCGAGGCAGGATTCGAACCTGCGACCGTAGCAGTCGCACGGCTCCTGACTGCGCGCCTAGAACCGCGAGACCACCGCGGCCGGCCCATTCCTAGCCCGAGCTGGGCAATGATTGCAAAATCAGCAGTTATTCGCGTCGGTTGAGTCTCAACACGACAAATTTATTCTTGGCTTTTTAGCTAGAGCCATGCCGCGAACACTGGCTGCCTATGGCTCATACCGGCGGCTCAACAGAACGAAGTTCTTCGGCTGTGAACATGCGCCCTAGCTGACCAGAAACACTACCCCTCCTCCTGCCGACATGGCACTCAGAAGTCGGCCTCTGTCCTTTTAGAAACTGACTCATCACGCTGACCCATTGTAAACTGATACGAAACTTGCCGGCAGATTAAAATTGTGTGCTGGATCGAGACTCTAACCCAAGAATTTTTCTTTTCATAGTTTGATATCACATACACACCACTGCAGACTGGAAATTCATCCTCCAGGCTGTGGCCAACCCATATCTCCGCAATATCCTTTCTTCTAAGAATGCTGGTCGCCATGGCGGTAAAGATTAATTGTACAGTGTCGCGACGTAAATGGTCCTACACAGATGACCCCACATGTCTTCACCAGCATCGTGCGTTGTAGGAGACGTACGATGTGTGTTAGAATTGTAATGAGACTGACAACCCCTAGCATAAACAACAAAGCTGCTGCCTCCACATTCGCATTGTTTTTTTATAGTTGTGTCGCGTCATTGACCCAAAATCAGTTTGAACTTGCCTTATTTGCTACACGAGTGTTGAAACTGTTTGAAATGTTGTCTTTGTCAACTGGATTACGCAAAGAGCATGAATGGGCTGTGCCATCAAATTCTGTGTGAAGCCTGGGGAAACCGTTGGCGTGACCTGTGAAAAGTTACAAAGGGCTTATGGAGAACATTGTTTAAGCAGGGCACAAGAAGATGTCAGTTGGAGCAAGTTCTTCTTAGGCGTACGAAAGGAAGTGGTAGATGAAGCTCGTGCGAGGAGATATTAGTTCTCAAGAACAAGTGGCATTGTGGGGAGTGGGAAGTGTCTTATGAGACCAGATCATGGACAGACACTGAGAGTGGTCGCGAGTGATCTGGGTTAGGGAGTGTGTGGAAGACTGTGCGGGAACCGCGCGACTGTTACGGTCGCAGGTTCGAATCCTGCCTCGGGCATGGATGTTTCTGATGTCCTTAGGTTAGTTAGGTTTAAGTAGTTCTAAGTTCTAGGGGACTGATGACCTCAGATGGTAAGTCCCATAGTGCTCAGAGCCATTTGAACCAAGACTGTGCAGAAAAACAATTGGAATGATGTCATCCCCTTCAGTGAAATCCAAAAGTCTTCAGCTGCATTATCAGTGTTGTTGAATGGTAGCTTTTCGAATGCAATTCCAGACAAAACGATAAAGTGGGGAGTGGCACAGGGTAAACTCTCGTCTTAAGAATGCGAGAAAGAGAAAATTTAAAATCTTATACATGCCTTATGTCTAACGTTTGTACTCGGGTTGTTAGGTCATGTGCAACTACCTATTATGCTTTCCGCGGTGGTGTGTAGCAGACAGTTTTAAAGTGCAGTGCTCACAGTTTCAGGAATTACAGAACTTCGGCACGACACCAGCGATTAACTGTACCTTGTACGTAATATACAGCGCTTGTAAATACCCACCTGCTCAGGATAAGCGGTTACGTGCTTGAAAGGAAGAACAGAAGTTTTTTTACATTTCTTTGCAGAAAAAAAGGCGTTATAAAACGAGTGGTTGCAGTATCAATACAAAGAATCCGCTATTTTAACCACAGTTACAGGTTACAGGTGCAACGTCCTAATGGACAAGACGAAATTAACGGGTGCCCTTTCCTTTAATTTGTGGAATCGTCCAAAAAAGTTTGTAGCTTCTGGACAAAATGTAAGCCAAATTTTTTGTCGAGAATTTATTGAAAGCTGCAGGAAAATGGTGATCAGCGTGCTATCAACTACTACACGAACCTTGATGCTATACAAGGAAAAGTCGTATTCGCACCGAACATTCCATCAAATAATGTTTCTGTGGTCCCCTAGTTACACAAATCTCAGTTTCTGTGACTTCTTTCAAACCCTCTGTCTCAAAAACAATTTGAAAGGGCTTCGTTTGTTGGATAACATCCTCAAGGTCGTAGCTGCTGGGGTATTCCAGCATAAGCCATCCACAACTGCAACGAAGAGTAGGAACAGTACCTCTGTCTTTATATTATGAAGGACACACTCTTGATAAGTAAGAAGAATAAAACATATTGTTACCTAGAAATCAGAACATAACAAGTTGTTCTTAACGGAGAGAAATATTCAGACGTAAAAGATCGAAAGAAGGGCAGCGCCATTCGCCACGGATTCCTTAAGTAAGCACGAGAGCTTCACCGAGATCCCAATCCAGCGTTTTTAGCTGACGCTGCTAGAGTGGCGTGGCTTACCGTTAAAATTCACTTAGGGGACGTTCGTAGAAGAGTCAGTCAATTTACTGCTTCGTCCTACATATACAGACCCCAAGGGTAAAACAAGATAGAATCGAGTTCACTTGGTGGCTACTCAAGAACCGCACTTCTCTGCGCGATTCGCGATTGCAACAGATGCCAACACTTCGCTGTCACATGGCCTCTTCCAACATGTGACGACAATATGCATAAATACACTCCTGGAAATGTAAAAAAGAACACATTGACACCGGTGTGTCAGACCCACCATACTTGCTCCGGACACTGCGAGAGGGCTGTACAAGCAATGATCACACGCACGGCACAGCGGACACACCAGGAACCGCGGTGTTGGCCGTCGAATGGCGCTAGCTGCGCAGCATTTGGGCACCGCCGCCGTCAGTGTCAGCCAGTTTGCCGTGGCATACGGAGCTCCATCGCAGTCTTTAACACTGGTAGCATGCCGCGACAGCGTGGACGTGAACCGTATGTGCAGTTGACGGACTTTCAGCGAGGGCGTATAGTGGGCATGCGGGAGGCCGGGTAGACGTACCGCCGAATTGCTCAACACGTGGGGCGTGAGGTCTCCACAGTACATCGATGTTGTCGCCAGTGGTCGGCGGAAGGTGCACGTGCCCGTCGATCTGGGACCGGACCGCAGTGACGCACGGATGCACGCCAAGACCGTAGGATCCTACGCAGTGCCGTAGGCGACCGCGCCGCCACTTCCCAGCAAATTAGGGACACTGTTGCTCCTGGGGTATCGGCGAGGACCATTCGCAACCGTCTCCATGAAGCTGGGCTACGGTCCCGCACACCGTTAGGCCGTCTTCCGCTCACGCCCCAACATCGTGCAGCCCGCCTCCAGTGGTGTCGCGACAGGCGTGAATGGAGGGACGAATGGAGACATGTCGTCTTCAGCGATGAGAGTCGCTTCTGCCTTGGTGCCAATGATGGTCGTATGCGTGTTTGGCGCCGTGCAGGTGAGCGCCACAATCAGGACTGCATACGACCGAGGCACACAGGGCCAACACCCGGCATCATGGTGTGGGGAGCGATCTCCTACACTGACCGTACACCACTGGTGATCGTCGAGGGGACACTGAATAGTGCACGGTACATCCAAACCGTCATCGAACCCATCGTTCTACCATTCCTAGATCGGCAAGGGAACTTGCTGTTCCAACAGGACAATGCACGTCCGCATGTATCCCGTGCCACCCAACGTGCTCTAGAAGGTGTAAGTCAACTACCCTGGCCAGCAAGATCTCCGGATCTGTCCCCCATTGAGCATGTTTGGCACTGGATGAAGCGTCGTCTCACGCGGTCTGCACGTCCAGCACGAACGCTGGTCCAACTGAGGCGCCAGGTGGAAATGGCATGGCAAGCCGTTGCACAGGACTACATCCAGCATCTCTACGATCGTCTCCATGGGAGAATAGCAGCCTGCATTGCTGCGAAAGGTGGATATACACTGTACTAGTGCCGACATTGTGCATGCTCTGTTGCCTGTGTCTATGTGCCTGTGTCTATGTGCCTGTGGTTCTGTCAGTGTGATCATGTGATGTATCTGACCCCAGGAATGTGTCAATAAAGTTTCCCCTTCCTGGGACAATGAATTCACGGTGTTCTTATTTCCATTTCCAGGAGTGTATATATGAAGCTGGTATGTGTACAGATACCACTGGTGATCTTGCAGCTCTCTAAGAATGGAATTATAATAAAATCCAGAATTTTTGCTGCTTACAGGCTTTGTTAAATATCAACGGAGACAGTTGAAGAATGTGTGCCCCGACCGGAACTCGAACCCGGAACCTCCTGCTTACTAGGTAGACGCTCTATCCGACTTTCTTTTGTATGTTCGTTGCATCTGCTCGGGGCGGACAACTGAGCCGCTGAGGACACAGACGATAGTGCGATTGCTGGGACTTATCTCTGGCACGCTCCCCGTGAGACCCACACTTTCCAACTTTCTGTCCACACACTACATTTGTAGTGCCCCTGGCCATCATACTCATTACTCGCGGCAGTCAATCTGCCGATTCCAGTAAGAGTTTGAGCAATGTGCGTACATCCGCGCTGAAGAAGATCATTGGCCGGTAAGCCTTATCCATATGAAGATAGTAGCTGTTCTTTCGGACATGTCCGAAAGAACAGATACCATTGGTGTTCTTGCAGCTTTCAAAGAATAAAATTAAAAAGAAATCCAGACCATGTACCTGTAAGCAGCAAATGGTTTGCTTTTGATTGTAATGTTGTCAGTGATGACATCACAACGTCTGCTTGGACTGTACTGTTTTGAAAGAAATGCGAATGACGCAGGTTATTTAGATGTGTTACATACATGGTTAATACCTCAACTTGAGGAAAGGGGCTCACGGAACGCATTTGGTTGCAGCAACACGAGCGCATCCTCGCGACGCTCTTGCAGTGCTCGAGGTTCTGAATGAAAACTTTCTAGGACGGTGGATAACGCGCTTCATCAGCAACACCATATCGCTTGAAATAACCAGCATGACGTCCTGACCTCACCACACCTAACAACTCACTAAGCGCATGTATCTGGACGTTATTATGCTCCAAAGGAAGGACTGCGCAGTGCTGTTGAGGATGCATTTCGCTCTGTAACAACGGACGTGCTCAAATGTGGAGGCGTATGGAAATGTGGTAACAGCAAGATAGGGGACTTACCGATATACTGAACACTTGATACGTAAATGTTTGTGCTAAAACCTCTCAAATCAAATGAATTGACATTCTTATGGGAAGACAACAAACACATCTATTGTTGCAGAAATTTTATTAAAATCGCCACCGGTTTCATGCCAGGAGATTAAAGGCAACAGTTTTAATATTTTACAAGAGATAGCGATTTTCCGAGCCTTACTAAAATCTGCTGAGCTCATCTTGAACATTTAGACAGAACTAAGACACAGGAATACTTCAGGGAATATTGACTGCCTAGCCAGAGAGAACATAGTTATAATTTTCGACAACGTATTCTGGTGTGAGAAAAAACTTTTACAGCTTATCAATTATCCATTGGTTCTCGCATTGCATGGAATAATATCCATTACAAATATTAGTAGTCTGTATCATAAGGAATCAACCGTATTACTTTTCTAACCTTGCTTCATCCATGTTTTTTTTGTCAAATGCTGATTTAAATTGTACTTTATTTTACGTACAGCACCTCATCCTCTTTCACGTTTCGTCCTTCGGTGCACCAGCTCTACTTTCTCTAGCGCCATCTCGCTGAGTTTTCGGATACTACGGCCAATTTAGTTTTGGTCGTGGCTGCTTGCATAGGGTTCTATGTAGCAGAGTGTTTCTTATGGCCTAGCCTGAAGTGCCTCCAGATGTTATTATGTTACGTTTTTATTGATACTTATATAAAATTTGTCATGTTTTGAACGGCTTATTTCACTCTCTACGCACCAAGCACTTGTTTTGTTTTAGGGACACCGTTGTATCTATCTGACAAACGCTTCTAGCGGGTTTTAATTTTATCAGAGGCTTGAAGGATGGGGAGAGGGTTCAGGAAAGCGTTAAATAATGATGTGAAGGGCAAGGTCAGGCTTGAAGAAAAAAGTTAAGTAACCTTTAAGATGCAATTATGTAAGTACTTAATGTGCGGGTCTATGTTCCACAGTATTCATTAAGCGTAAAATACTTCCTTTCTAATCCCTGTTTCAATCACCTGATGAAGCGCCTAAACTGGCGTGAAACCGGTCGTGGTTTTATGCCACTCACTAATATTTTTCTCCATAATCGAGCCTATAGTTACTATTTTCAGTTTCGGGGAATCAGCATATTTCGTCTTGCACAGTTTTCTCAGAATTATAAATTTCTTTGATGGGAATTCTGTAAAAATCTATCCTTACTATCTAATGAAATAATGAAGAGTGAAGATAATACTGTTTTAGAAGTTTTTGTTCTTGTGGTGTACCTAAAAAAATGCGGGCATGTACAATATCACTAGAGATTTCTCACACTCATACTGTGCATCACTTTTCTTCTTGCTTGCTTTTCACACTACACAATTGTCGTGAATATTTTCTTAATGGAATAAACCTAAAAAAAAGGTGAGAATGTCAACTCGCAAAATATAGAAAGAAACCGATTGCCCGCATCTCGTGGTCGTGCGGTAGCGTTCTCGCTTCCTATGCCCGGGTTCCCGGGTTCGATTCCCGGCGGGGTCAGGGATTTTCTCTGCCTCGTGTTGTGTGCTGTCCTTAGGTTAGTTAGGTTTAAGTAGTTCTAAGTTCTAGGGGACTGATGACCATAGCTGTTAAGTCCCATAGTGCTCAGAGCCAGCCAGCCAGAAACCGATTGTGTTATACACCGCTAAATAGATTCTCAGCTTTCCATTGGCTGCCTATTAAAAGACAAGAAGAAACACTAACAAGGGAACCTCCCCATCGCACCCCCCTCAGATTTAGCTATAAGTTGGCACAGCGGATAGGCCTTGAAAAACTGAACGCGGATCAATCGAGAAAACAGGAAAAAGTTGTGTGGAACTATGAAAAATATAAGTAAAATATAAAAACTGAGTAGTCCATGCGCATCATAAGCAACATCAAGGAGACTGTAAGCTTAGGTGCGCCGTGGTCCCGTGGTTAGCGTGAGCAACTGCTGAACGAGAGGTTCTTGGTTCAAGTCTTCCCTCGAGTGAGAAGTTTACATTTTTTATTTTCGCAAAGTTATGATCTGTCCGTTCGTTCATTGATGTCTCTGTTCACTGTAATAAGTTTAGTGTCTGTGTTTTGCGACCGCACCGTAAAACCGTGCGATTAGTAGACGAAAGGACGTGCCTCTCCAATGGGAACCGAAAACATTTGATCGCAAGGTCCTAGGTCAACCGATTCCTCCACAGGAAAACACGTCTGATATATTCTATACGACACTGGTGACGCCGTGTGCGTCACATGACAGGAATATGCTGTCGACCCACCTAACTTCTGCACTTGGCGAATGGGTAAAAAGATTCTTCTACCTTGCCAGATTTAGGTTTTCTTGTGGATGTGATAATCACTCCCAAAAAAGTGATGAAAACATAAGAGTTTGTCACATAAACTGCAACAAATGAATGCAACAGACACACAGTTTTCCCTGTGCTCTGTCAAAACACCTGTTTTTAACGTTTTCAAGTTTTTCCGTGTGTAGACCGTCAAATCCTGCATATGTCCAAACAAATCTGAACATGTCCTGGAATTTTGGACAGCAAAGTTGATTATGTGTGAGTGCCTGAACTTTGATAATTGTCTGAAAATAAAAAATTAAAATTTTCACTCGAGGGAAGAATCGAACCAAGGGCATCTCGTTTCGCAGCTACTCATGCTAACCACTTTTTTTTTTATTAAAACAACCATATATGTACATAAGCACAAAAACAAAATATTGAAGTGCTGGAACTGATTCAACACGAATTGTATCCTACAATAGACTGGAGAACACATTTCAATATAGTGCCATTTGT
This sequence comes from Schistocerca serialis cubense, assembly GCF_023864345.2. Lineage (NCBI taxonomy): Eukaryota > Metazoa > Arthropoda > Insecta > Orthoptera > Acrididae > Schistocerca > Schistocerca serialis. The sequence continues at coordinate 286,804,426 of NC_064642.1, forward strand.
AAGCTTACAAAATAGAACATAAATAGTAAACTGACAATAGCCTCTTCAGTCCAGACAGAGACATAGATCCGAAACGCAAACATATATATAATTGATTGTCTTAACTGGAATGACAGTTCTGTCATTTGATTCATCACCGTCCAAACTCAGTCATTTGGAGCACACAAACGGATAAAAAGAGATGCACAGGAACATAAATTAATGAAAACGTCATAATGAAGTTAATAACACCATTGAGTAGTCGGGAGTAGTCCTAGGAACTGGTATAACCCCTTACTCGTTGTGTATTTTGTTCGCTACATAGTCTTGCATGTGATTTGTGTTCTTACCGGCATCGAGAATTACCCTACGCCATGTGTTTCAAAAATTATGTCTAACATGTTAGCAAACATCTTCCTGAAATTTGGGTAACGTTTCATCTTCCAGCGTGCCGTTCTCATGTAAGCCTCGAAACTAATGAGATTATCTTCACTATTGTGGATGATGATATATGTCACAAACTGTCCTAACATCCATATCACGGTGTTGTTCTTGGTAGCGGGAAAATGTTTCGCGTCCGGCCAGAGCAGGATGTCGGTGCAGTGGCTGGCTGGGCTGCTGCGGGTAATCAGGCCCAGCCTCTGCTGCACCCATTTCCAGTTAATGAGATGACCGCCACAAGTGAAGCGATGGCGTAAGGTGTCGACCAGGCCACAGCGGACGCATTTATCACTGTCACTTAAACCGATTCTATGCAACCTTTCATTAGTGGGTATAACATCGTTTACCACTTTATACCATGTGGACGCCACTTCAGCAGTGTGGACGGTTAAACTTATGTTGTCCCATACTGCCTTCCAGTGAACACTCGGGTATTTAAGTTCAATGGGATTCCGGACTATTGGAGATGTCCATCTTTTTAATAACAGGTGCGTCGTCGGTAAATCCTGCGTGAAATAATGTCCATCAATATAGCTTACTTCAAGAAAAAACTGCTTGACATGTCGTAGTTTGTAATGTATTTTACCTACATCAATGGGTGGATGCGCCACGGGACCACGGCACTCCTGAGCCCATATACTCCGAAATGTTACCTATCTTGCACATGGAATACTCAGTTTGTATATTTTGCTTATTTTTTTCATAGTTCCACACAACTTCTTCCTGTTTTCTCGATTGATCTGTCTTCAGCTTTTCAAGGCCTATCCACTGTGCCAACTTATAACTAAATCTGAGGGGGGTGCAATGGGGAGGTTCCCTTGTAAGAAAAAGAAGCTATAGCTGCTCGGCCGTCTTACAGCCGGCAATGTAATAAAGGACTTGAAACCTGAGGGCGGTAGTGAGCCGGCGGTAAAAGCCAATAGGTTAATAAAAGTCAATAGCTTAATAAACTTTCTACAGCCAGAGTTTCTTTTTTTTTTCTTTATTGTATTTCATTTCCCCATCCGGGGTGGGCTGGCAACAGCAAAGGCATTACTCTTCAGCCTAGAGACACGAAGTATATAGCAGGAAGACATTGAGAACAACATAAAGGCGAAAACTTGGCGGAACATAGATACAAAAAGGGGGAACAAAAATGAAGAGAGCATACAAAAGGGGTGACAAAAAATGGAGATAAAAATACAAAAAAGTGTTTGACACAAAAAACACACACTGTAAGGTTAAAAGAACACAAGGAGAAATACGCCAAAATGATTACAACAGACACACGATGGGCGGCTTAGCACAGAAAAATCACGGCCAGCAAAACTATATACAAGTGAAGCACACGATTAAAACGACAGATCTTTACATCTCTGTAGAACGGCACCAACACAACACTGACGCAGCACACTGATGACAAAGAACGAACTCGGAGGACCTGTCACGGGTAGGCATATGAGGGAGAAGGGAAGGAAGGGGACTGGGCGCTGTGGCCGAGCGTTTCGAGGCGCTTCAGTCCGGAACCGCGCTGCTGCTACGGTCGCAGGTTCGAATCCTTCCTGGGACATGGATGTGTGTGATTTCCTTAGGTTAGATAGGTTTCAGTAGTTCTACGTTCTAGGGGACTGATGACCTCAGATGTTAAGTCTCATAGTGCTTAGAGCCATTTGAACCATTATAAGGAAGGGGAGAAGGGACAGTGCTAGAGGGGTGGGGGAGAGATTGGGGGATGGAGTGCGGGACGCGCCGAAGAGGACTGGGGAGGGAAGGATGGGAGAGGAAAACAGCCGAGGAGGGAGTGCAGAGACTCAGGGGGGGAGAAGTCGGAACCACCTCCAGAGGAGGGAGGGGAGAGGTAAAGGCGGCCCTGGGGAGGGGGGAAACAAGATCGGGCTACATTTGGTAGGAAGGGTAGACGTCGCAGCGAAGTTCATCATTGGGGAAGATGAGGTGCTGGAAATTGCCCTGATGAAGGATATGAAGGGTGTGGAGGTGGAGAGAGGGCAGCAATGGTCAGGGGGTGGAGAGGAAGGAGGAAATCATGGGGTGGGAGGATCAAGCCTGTGGACAGTGTAAATGATGCGTATATGTTGGAGGAAAAGGAAGACAAGGAGAAGGGAATGAGGTCGTACAGGGCTATGTGGGGGACGGAAGGTGGATATGGAAGGCAAGGCGGAGCACGTGGCGTTCAACGATGGCCTTATAAAAGCGGGCGGGGGGGGGGGGGGAGGGAGGAGGGGCAGAGATCCAGGCAACGCTGATATAACAGAGGATAGGATGGATGAGGAATTTGTAGGTGTGGAGGGTGATGGAAGGACGCAATCTCCATGTCTGGCCAGACAGGAATTTCAGGAGGTGGAGGCAGGTATGGCTTTCTGCTGGATGGTGAGGAGATGAGGGGTTCACGTGAGGTGATGGTCGAAGGTGGAGGCAAAGTATCTTAGGGCCGGGGTGAGCTGAATGGGACAAACATAATTGGTGGCATAGAAATCGTGGAGATGGATGGAGTAGGTGGTGCGGCCTATGATGTTTTCCTAGGTCTTGGAGGGGTTGATGTGAAGAAACCACTGGTTGCACCAAGCGGTGAACTGGTCATCAGCGCATTGGGGGAGGTGTACAGGTGGGGATGGCTTGGGCATATCGACTGTGTACAGGAGATAGAGGAGAGGAGAGAGGACGGATGGAGATACCAGCGGTGGTATAAAATATACAGGAGTAGGTATCATGGAGGGTGACGTAGGAAGAACGGCGTCAGAGGAACGAAGCGATCAGATGGAGAAAATTGATAGGCAGGGTATAGGTTTGGAGTTTAAAGAGAAGACCGCGATGCCATACGCGTCAGAGGGAAACAAAAATAGTGGAGTGACGGGAGTTAAGTTGAAGGGAGAGAAGGTGGACAAGATTAAGGAGAAGGAGGGTGGGAAGCCGCGCTGGAATAAGAGGGAGGAGGTGGTGTTGATTAAGGTGATGATGGACACGACGGGAGAGGGTTACAACCGATTGGTATTTGTTATTCTCATATAAAAATGTGGACAACTGGCTGCGGTTGCCCACAATTCAAGATAATATGTACAGTTAGGATTAGATACTAGGGGATACAGGGACTTCTTGCCCACCCTGTAGATGTACAAAAAAATCAGTCTCGCAACTTTTCTAACATATCTCATAGTTCGTATATGCAAACAATCAAAATGTTACATTTCAGTCATAAAGAGACCTCTTTGTGAACCAGTGAGAAATAGCACACTTGACGCGGGTTTCAGCTAGGAGGTCACTTGACTATGCCGTATGTGGTACGAGGGCTGCAGTTGTGTGTGACACAGCGTTGGTTTTCCCTCGACCGCGACTGCGTATGCAGCGAGGCCGTGCCGCGCTGGACGCCGCGCCGCCTCGCGGCTATCAAGTATTCATAGCGGCGGCGCTGGTCCAGAACGCGGCACGGCGGGCTGCGAGGCGAGGCGAGGCAGCGTGTTTACCGCGGCCCGTCGATACTCTGCAAACTGGGGCGCGCGCGGCGGCCGAACAGAGGCGGCGCCGGCGCCACAGCGCAACTCCCAACTTGCCGGCCGCGGCTGCAGCCTGCAACTTGCTCCGCCGCTGTCGGCTGCGGCTGGATGCAACCCGAGCCACCACTCCACCACACAGTCACAGCCACCTTGCTCTCTAACCCGTAGCGAGTCTGAAAGCGGTCCGTGTCTGTACCACGGGGAGCTTTGTTTTTACGTGTTCGAGATGACGATAAGGTCTCAAGGTCTGCTCCCAACAGATTCCGTTCTGTTTGGTTGGTACGTGCTGCGCAATAGCTTAATCATCACGAAACTTCCTGGTGGAATAAAACTACGTGGAGAACCGGGATTCGAAAACGGAACCTTTCTCTTTTGCGAAAATTCTCTACTGCCTGAGCACCCTAAGCAGTAACATTGCCACAATAAAAAATAAAATTTTGTCAATGACAGGGCCGGAAGCAGGAAGTGAGCTGATATGTCGCAAGTGGGTCAGGTCTCCACGCATCACGATCCCATGTTTTGAGTGAGGATACGCATTCAGCAGAAACGAGACCGCTGCAGTACACCGAGGGAAGTAAGACAAATATTTTCGTCAGCTCGTAACACATTTTACAAGAAACTCTACCTCTTACACAAGAGCACACAGTGAGGAATTAACACAGCAGTTAACAGTCTGTTAAGTGAAAATATCAGAGTAAGGACACATACAGTCGTACGAAGTGAGCCTATCGGCATAACCACACCCTAATTCCATTCAAATACCCCAGTTTTCCAGCTCTTATCATTCACAGTAATGGCACTCAAATTGATGTTTACAATATTGTAGCTAATCTACATCTACATCTACCTGATTATTCTGCAATTCAGAATTAAGTGTCGGACAGAGGGTTCACTGAACAACCTTTAAGCTACGTCTCTACTGTTCCAGTCTCGAAGAGTGCATAGGAAAAACAAACTCTTAAAACTTTCCGTCTGAACTCAGATTTATCTTATTTTATTTTCATGATCATTTCTTCCTATGTAGGTGGGCACCAACAGAAGTAAAGTTGGTGACTGATATTTCATGAGAACGTCTTCCTGCAACGAAAAATGACTTTGCATTAAAGACTACTACCCCAATTCGTGTATCATATCCGTGACACTCTATCCCTTACTACGCGATGGTACGAGAGTAGTTTCCCTTCTTTGAATGTTTTCCATCAGTCCTTCCTGATGCGGACCGCACCACGCAAAGCAATACTCCAGAAGAGAGCAGACGAGTTTAGTACATGACGTCTCTTTAACAGACCTGTTACATTTTCTATGCGTTTTACCAATAAATTGCAGCCTTTGGATTGCTTTCCTCACAACATTACCTATGTGGTCATACCAATTTAAGTTATTCGTAATTGTAGTCCTTAAGTATTTAGTTGGAATTACAGCCTCTAGATTTTTGTGATTTATCCTTTTAACTGAAACTTACCGAATTTCTTTTAGTACTCAGATGGATAACATCACACTTTTCATTATTTAGAGTCAATTGCTTCTTTTTTCACCATGTGGATATTTTGTGTAAATCATTTTGTGATTAGATTTGATCATCTGATGACTTTACAAGACGGTAAACGACAATTTTACTTGTATCGATAAGACTTTTGTTTATTTGTACCTGAAATATCCTTGCATACCTCTGCTGCCCTAGGGGACTGGTTTCATAAAATATTCATGCTCTGGCGTAGTGCACACTGATAAGTCATAATGATCATCGACATCACGGATTAGAATTATTGTTTCAGCTCAAAAAGGTTCACGACGTGTTGTTAAAGGGTGGCCAATATTTCATTTTTGTCTCGATTTATAATGCAAAGCAGTCTTACTAATTCTAATCTCATCCGTGTATTGACATGGCCTATCCAAGTTTTTTTCTGAATTTCCTTATAACATCTCCAAGTGATACCACATTTCGTTACAGTCTAATTTCAATATTGTTATGATTTATGAGAGAGTATGACACGTCCGGACAGCCGCAAGAATTACAACGTTGGGGAGCAACGCCCACTACAGATCGAACCCACCTGGCGTATTAACGACGAGGACCTGTGTGGTTTTTAGGCAGTACCCTCTGGTATCCACTATTCGCAAACAGAATGATTTGGAAAACTTTCACACGAGATATCCAAATTCTGTCCCTCGAGGGGAAGTGGTGGCGACAAGAAGTGCATCTGGCATCCTCTACCACCAACACAGCCCGATCCCATGAAGCTACGGTACAAATGACAGAAAAATAAGGTTCTACGGTGAAGTTCCCGCTATGTATTGGACAAGCCTAATATCACAATGTAGTTTGTGTTATTTGGTCACGTCATAGCCCATCTTTCGTATCCGTGCAATAGTAACGGAAGAGCCATAACTTTGTCCAGTTTGGATAGAGTCTACTTTCAGACTCGTTTATTGAAGTTCGCAGCATTATAACACAGAAATGCCTACATTTGGCAACTTTATTTCTACATCTACATCGTTGACATTGTAACACCTTAGGTGATTTCCCAAAAACTTTAATTCACTGAATTGTTCGATTACTTTTATTTTTATTATAATTTTTTCCATTTTATTGAATCTAATATCGACCTGCCATCAATTCAGTTTTATTTGTAGAAACTGTCGTACAAAATGCAGAAGTAATCAGGTCTCACTTTATGTCTGTTCTCCGTATTTCATTTCCAGTGTTGCCTATCATGCCTTTGTAGTCAGCAAAGAATGGATTTGTAAACTTTGCATTTTAATGGTAGAAGTGTGGTTTTCTGTTTAAAGACAGTTTGTCTATAAGCACGAAAACCTGAACTTAAAAAGTGTAGTAGACGGTCCTCAATATTTGCCGAGTTTTATTGACGTTTCAGTGGCTTAGTCTTTTACACTCTAAGACAAAACGAAATGCTCCACAAAGTATTTATCCGATTGGGACGGAAATCGGTGGATGTGATTTGCATGTACAGATAAACAAAGGAATACAAATTTAGTAAAACTGGATAACATATTCATGGTAAAGAGTGTCACAAACTGAGCAAATCAATAACGCGTTGATCCATATGTGGCCCTTATGCAAACAGTTATTCGACTTGACAGTGATTGATAGAGTTGTCGAATGTCCTCATGAGGGACAACAGGGCAAATTCTGTGTAATTAGGTCGTCAAACTCTCATGATGGTTGGAGGCCCCTGCACAAAATACTCCAAAAGTTCTCAATTGGAAAGAGATCCGACGACCACTCACGCCAAGGCAGCATTTGAAAAGCACGAAGACTAGCAGTAGAAGCTCCCGCTGGTCTTGCTAAAATGTAAGACCTGGATGGCTTGCCTTGAAGGGCAGCTAAATGTTATCGACGTACTGCTGTGAAGAGACTAGTCAGGAAGAATCAAACACAAACGAAGTGGCATACGGAAATACTAAGGAATGAAGAGATACATATTCGCTGAGGCTATAGATACTACGATAAGGAATAGCTCAGTACGAAGTTCAGTGGAAGTTGGAGTCTTCCCCTCCTTCCTTCTTCCATTTATTGTCCACATTAAACAATGCCCAGCCCAGAAAATTAAGAAGCAAAGCCTTTTATGAAGGTGCGAGAGGTGCGAAGATTACAATAAACGCCGGCCGGTGTGGCCGTGCGGTTATAGGCGCTTCAGTCTGGAACCGCGAGACTGCTACGGTCGCAGGTTCGAATCCTGCCTCGGGCATGGATGTGTGTGATGTCCTTAGTTAGGTTTAAGTAGTTCTAAGTTCTAGGGGACTGATGACCTCAGATGTTAAGTCCCATAGTGCTCGGAGCTATTTGAAACATTACAATAAACTATCAAGTTTACTTAGCTTCTCATGTTGAGATGGGTGGCCGAGCGGTTCTAGGCGCTATAGTCTGGAACCGCGCGACCGCTACGGTCCAGGTTCGAATCCTGCCTCGGGCACGGATGTGTGTGATGTCCTTAGGTTAGTTAGGTTTAAGTAGTTCTAAGTTCTAGGGGACTGATGACCTCAGAAGTTAAGACCCATTGTGCTCAGAGCCATTTGAACCATTTTTTGAGATGGGTCCAGTTCTTCTTGTCTAGGGGTCTCATTCTTGAAGCTGAAAACTTAACATCAGGTCCTCAAAGTTGGTTTAAATTAAACAAATTGGAAGATTGTTGTTGCAGAATTTTGTACGTAAATATATTTTCCATTGAGTATCTCACATTTTAGTATTTCATACAGCATTTTGATTTTTCACATCAAAGACGAAATTACATTGTTCGCACCTATTATACAAAATATCTCCGATCACATTAGACAGCAAGCTTACGAATCCCACCCTCTGCGGAAATAACAATATCCGATGTGTACAACTTTTCTTAACAAATGCTCTTAGTTTTCGTTACGAAATTAATTTCGACTATTATTTCATAAATGAATCGAGAAATAAGCAAAGCGAACAGTAGAGGATTGCGTAATTAATAACGGAAATTTTAAGTGTGCAAATAATTCGTAATTTCAAATGTTTCTAGGAAAAAAAGTAATTTTAACTGTATATTGATAGCTAGTACTTATAGGTTATAACATCGAAACTAAAATATTTTGTAAAGTAATTCCTTTTCATAAATTTTAGCTTGAAATATAGCACACTGTGTATAAAATTATATGACAGTTTTCAGAAAAGCATCTGCGATAATACTGACCTGTCCAAAATTCGAAAAATAATACTCCTATCGACAACTACTGTTGAGAAAATGTAATGCTAGAGGAGGATGTCCCGTTACAAAGTTGAATGAACATCTCTAAAGAGGGCAATCGCAGAAATTGGAAAGGAAAGCACAGGTACAAAGAAGGTAACTGAGAAGAAACCGTGGGTAACAGAAGAAATACTTCACTTGATATATGAAAGAAGAAAGTGAAGAATGTTCAGAGACCTTCAGGAATACAGAAATACAAGTCGCTTAAGAATGAAATAAATAGGAAGTGCATGGAAGATGAATGAGGCGAAATGGCTGCACGAAAAATGTGAAAGAAATAGAAAAAGAAATGATGGTCGGAAGGACTGACTCACCATACAGAAACGAAACTCTCAGAACACCCTTATGTGAAATTAAGACCAAAGGTGGTAACATTAACAGTGCAATGGGAATTCCACTGTAAAACGAAAAAGAGGAAGCGGATAGTTGAAAGGAGTACACTGAAGGATTCTATGAAGGGGAAGATTTGTCTGATGCGACAGAAAAAGAAACAAGAGTCTATAGGGAAGAGATAGGGGATCTAGTACTAGAATCAGAATTTTAAAGAGATTTTGAACATTTAAGATCAAATAAGGCAGAAGGGATGGATAATATTCCATCAGAATTTATAAAATTATTGGTGTAAGTCGCAATAATACGCCTATTCATGTTATGTTTAGAATGTGTTAATCTGGTGATAGTCCACCTGACTTTCGGAAAAATATCATCCACACAATTCCGAAGATTGCACGACCTAACAAGTGCGAAAATTACCGCACAATCAGCTTAAGAGCTCTTGCATCCAAGTTGCTGACAAGAATAATATTTAGAAGAATTGAAAGCAAGCCTGTTAGCTGACGATGTTTGGCTTTAGGAAAGGCGGAAGCACCACAGAGGCTATTCTGACGTCGCGGTTGATAATGAAAGCAAGGCTAAATAAAAAAAAATCGAGACACGTTTATACGTTTTGTCGACCAGTATAAGGCATTCGACAATGTAAAATGTGTTAAGATGTTAGAAGTTTTGAGTAAAATAGGAGTAACCTATAGGGAGAGACGGGCAATACACAATATGCACAAGATCGAAGAGACAAAAATGAGAATGGAAGACAAGGAATGAAGTGCACGGATTAAAAAGGGTGTAAGACAAGGATGTACTCTTTGGTAACTACTGTTCAATTTGTACATCGAAGAAGCAGTGATGAAAAAAAGACACTGCATCCTGGGTGAAAGTGAAGAAGAATTACATGTTCTGGTGAATGGAATGAAGAGCAGTCTAGTGAGTACAGAGTATGGATTGAGAGTAAATCGAAGAAAGGCGAAAACTATGACAAGTACCAGAAACGAGAATAGCGAGAAACTTAACATCAGGACTGATGGCCACGAAGTAGATGAAATTGAGGATTATACTCTTTTTTTTTTGTCATCTGTCTTCTGACTGGATTGATGCGGCCCACGAGGAATTCCTCTCCTGTGCTAACCTCTTCATCTCAGAGTAGCACTTGCAACCTACGTCATCGATTATTTGCTGGATGCATTCCAACCTCTGTCTTCCTCTACAGTTTTTGGCCTCTACAGGTCCCTATAGTACCATGGAAGTCATTCCCTGATGTATTAACAGATATCCTATCATCCTGTCCCTTCGCCTTTGCAATGTTTTCACATACTCCTTTCCTCTCCGATTCTGTGCAGAACCTCTTCATTCCTCACCTTATCCTTCGTCTGTAGCACCACACCTCAAATTTTTCGATTCTCTTCTGTTGCGTTTTTCCCACAGATCATGTTTCACTACCATACAATGCTGTGTTTCAAATTTCTTCCTCATATAAGTCCTACCCCCCCCCCCCCATTAACCATGGACCTTGCCGTTGGTGGGGAGGCCTGCGTGCCTCAGCGATACAGATAGCCGTACCGTAGGTGCAACCACAACGGAGGGGTATCTGTTGAGAGGCCAGACAAACGTGTGGTTCCTGAAGAGGGGCAGCAGCCTTTTCAGTAGTTGCAAGGGCAACAGTCTGGATGATTGACTGATCTGGCCTTGTAACAATAACCAAAACGGCCTTGCTGTGCTGGTACTGCGAACGGCTGAAAGCAAGGGGAAACTACAGCCGTAATTTTTCCCGAGGGCATGCAGCTTTACTGTATGATTACATGATGATGGCGTCCTCTTGGGTAAAATATTCCGGAGGTAAAATAGTCCCCCATTCGGATCTCCGGGCGGGGACTACTCAAGAGGATGTCGTTATCAGGAGAAAGAAAACTGGCGTTCTACGGATCGGAGCGTGGAATGTCAGATCCCTTAATCGGGCAGGTAGGTTAGAAAATTTAAAAAGGGAAATGGATAGGTTGAAGTTAGATATAGTGGGAATTAGTGAAGTTCGGTGGCAGGAGGAACAAGACTTCTGGTCAGGTGACTACAGGGTTATAAACACAAAATCAAATAGGGGTAATGCAGGAGTAGGTTTAATAATGAATAGGAAAATAGGAATGCGGGTAAGCTACTACAAACAGCATAATGAGCGCATTATTGTGGCCAAGATAGATACGAAGCCCACACCTACTACAGTAGTACAAGTTTATATGCCAACTAGCTCTGCAGATGACGAAGTAATTGAAGAAATGTATGATGAAATAAAAGAAATTATTCAGATTGTGAAGGGAGACGAAAATTTAATAGTCATGGGTGACTGGAATTCGAGTGTAGGAATAGGGAGAGAAGGAAACATAGTAGGTGAATATGGATTGGGGGACAGAAATGAAAGAGGAAGCCGCCTGGTAGAATTTTGCACAGAGCACAACATAATCATAACTAACACTTGGTTTAAGAATCATGAAAGAAGGTTGTATACATGGAAGAACCCTGGAGATTCTAAAAGGTATCAGATAGATTATATAATGGTAAGACAGAGATTTAGGAACCAGGTTTTAAATTGTAAGACATTTCCAGGGGCAGATGTGGACTCTGACCACAATCTATTGGTTATGACCTGTAGATTAAAACTGAGGAAACTGCAAAAAGGTGGGAATTTAAGGAGATGGGACCTGGATAAACTAAAAGAACCAGAGGTTGTGCAGAGATTCAGGGAGAGCATAAGGGAGCAATTGACAGGAATGGGGGAAATAAATACAGTAGAAGAAGAATGGGTAGCTTTGAGGGATGAAGTAGTGAAGGCAGCAGAGGATCAAGTAGGTAAAAAGACGAGGGCTAGTAGAAATCCTTGGGTAACAGAAGAAATATTGAATTTAATTGATGAAAGGAGAAAATATAAAAATGCAGTAAGTGAAACAGGCAAAAAGGAATACAAACGTCTCAAAAATGAGATCGACAGGAAGTGCAAAATGGCTAAGCAGGGATGGCTAGAGGACAAATGTAAGGATGTAGAGGCCTATCTCACTAGGGGTAAGATAGATACCGCCTACAGGAAAATTAAAGAGACCTTTGGAGATAAGAGAACGACTTGTATGAATATCAAGAGCTCAGATGGAAACCCAGTTCTAAGCAAAGAAGGGAAAGCAGAAATGTGGAAGGAGTATATAGAGGGTCTATACAAGGGCGATGTACTTGAGGACAATATTATGGAAATGGAAGAGGATGTAGATGAAGATGAAATGGGAGATATGATACTGCGTGAAGAGTTTGACAGAGCACTGAAAGACCTGAGTCGAAACAATGCCCCCGGAGTAGACAATATTCCATTGGAACTACTGACGGCCGTGGGAGAGCCAGTCCTGACAAAACTCTACCATCTGGTGAGCAAGATGTATGAAACAGGCGAAATACCCTCAGACTTCAAGAAGAATATAATAATTCCAATCCCAAAGAAAGCAGGTGTTGACAGATGTGAAAATTACCGAACTATCAGCTTAATAAGTCACAGCTGCAAAATACTAACACGAATTCTTTACAGACGAATGGAAAAACTAGTAGAAGCCGACCTCGGGGAAGATCAGTTTGGATTCCGTAGAAACACTGGAACACGTGAGGCAATACTGACCTTACGACTTATCTTAGAAGAAAGATTAAGGAAAGGCAAACCTACGTTTCTAGCATTTGTAGACTTAGAGAAAGCTTTTGACAATGTTGACTGGAATACTCTCTTTCAAATTCTAAAGGTGGCAGGGGTAAAATACAGGGAGCGAAAGGCTATTTACAATTTGTACAGAAACCAGATGGCTGTTATAAGAGTCGAGGGGCATGAAAGGGAAGCAGTGGTTGGGAAGGGAGTGAGACAGGGTTGTAGCCTCTCCCCAATGTTGTTCAATCTGTGTATTGAGCAAGCAGTAAAGGAAACAAAAGAAAAATTCTGAGTAGGTATTAAAATTCATGGAGAAGAAATAAAAACTTTGAGGTTCTCCGATGACATTGTAATTCTGTCAGAGACAGCAAAGGACTTGGAAGGGCAGTTGAATGGAATGGACAGTGTCTTGAAAGGAGGATATAAGATGAACATCAACAAAAGCAAAACAAGGATAATGGAATGTAGTCTAATTAAGTCGGGTGATGCTGAGGGAATTAGATTAGGAAATGAGGCACTTAAAGTAGTAAAGGAGTTTTGCTATTTGGGGAGCAAAATAACTGATGATGGTCGAAGTAGAGAGGATATAAAATGTAGGCTGGCAATGGCAAGGAAAGCGTTTCTGAAGAAGAGAAATTTGTTAACATCCAGTATTGATTTAAGTGTCAGGAAGTCATTTCTGAAAGTATTCGTATGGAGTGTAGCCATGTATGGAAGTGAAACATGGACGATAAATAGTTTGGACAAGAAGAGAATAGAAGCTTTCGAAATGTGGTGCTACAGAAGAATGCTGAAGATTAGATGGGTAGATCACATAACTAATGAGGAAGTATTGAATAGGATTGGGGAGAAGAGAAGTTTGTGGCACAACTTGACCAGAAGAAGGTATCGGTTGGTAGGACATGTTCTGAGGCATCAAGGGATCACCAATTTAGTATTGGAGGTCAGCGTGGAGGGTAAAAATCGTAGAGGGAGACCAAGAGATGAATACACTAAGCAGATTCAGAAGGATGTAGGTTGCAGTAGGTACTGGGAGATGAAGGAGCTTGCACAGGATAGAGTAGCATGGAGAGCTGCATCAAACCAGTCTCAGGACTGAAGACCACAACAACAATAAGTCCTACGACGACGAATGTTGGAAATTAGATTGACATAAGGTAAGGAATGAGGAAGTTCTGCGTAAAACCAGAGAAGATATATTGGAAACACTGACAAGAAGAAGGGACAGGGTGATAGACATGTATTAATACATCAGGGAATATCTTCCATAGTAATAGGGAGAGCTGTAGGGGGTAATGACTGCAGAGGAAGACAGCGATTGGTAGGTTGCAGTTGCTACTCGTACTCTGAGACGAAAAGTTGGCACAGGAGAGGAACTGATGGTAGCCTCATCCAACCAATCAAAAAATAAATTAATAAAAATTATAAAAGACTGCGGTGCTTCACGGTTCCAAGGATGACAGCCAACGGGGTCCGCAGTGTAAAGAAATGGCACCTCAGACCATCACTCCTGAATTTCGGGCCTTATGTCGGGCGACAGTCAAGTTGGTATCCCGCCACTGTCTGGAGCCTCTCCAGACACGTCTTCGGCCTGGAATCTCTCTGACTGGAATTGTCTTCAATGATCAGTCCGCTTCGGATTGAACCTCGATGACAAACGAACGTTGCTTCCGTATGGGCCTCGGCAGCATGCGCCTGGTACATACACCCAGGGTGAACGCTGTTCATTGGCAACGAAAACTGGAATCTGCAGGCCATTACCGCACCTGGACCTCCACTGGTATCGACAAGTGCTCCTTTCATATGAAATACGTTTTGTGCTCCATCGGACTGAAGGCGAACACCTTGCAACAACCTTCGGATGGGCCCAGACCGAAGGAGGGTGCACTACGATTTGGGTTATGTCATCGTTCTGTCGTCGTCGTTCTGAAAGTCACAATGGATCAATACAAGTACGCATCTGTCTTTGGGGACCATGTCTACCCTAAATGCAGTCTGTTTCTTCCTCGTCACGGTGGCATCTGTCGTCACCACAATGCAACTTGTCGTACACCACGCAGTGTACGTGCGGTGTTCGAAGAGCACAGGATAAATTTACCGTACACCACTAGCCACCAAAATCCTCGGATTTAAACCTCCCCCAGAATCTGTGGGGCCACATAGATCGGGCTGTTAGAGCCGTGGACTCTCAATGGAGAAATCTAGCGAAGCTGGTCACGGCACTTGGGTCGGCATAGCTCCACGTCACTGTCGGTAACTTTAAGAACCTCACTGACTCTCTTCCTGCACGTCTCGCGGCGGTCACCGCTCCAAATGTGGTTATGCTGAAGGAAAACGACTATTTTTCTACAAAAGTACCTTAACAGATTTAGTGAAACCAAGGAAAAATTAATTTTAGGTTTACTAACGGGGTTTTGAACTCTATTCCAGTCAATGTGTATCTACATCTGCATCTACATCTCTACTCTGGAAGACGCTTTAAATTGTGTGACGGATGGAACTTCTGATTCCATTGTGCAATCCATCGTTCTGTTCTTCATTCATGTGTGCTGCGTGGAAAGAACAGCTTTTTCTCGTCGTGGTCCTTTCATGAAACGAATATGAAAAGAAGTAGAATACTGCACGACTCTTCCACGAACTTCTATATCTACATCTACATGGATACTCTGCAAATCACATTTAAGTGCCTGGCAGAGGGTTCATCGAAACACCTTCACAATTATCTATTATTCTAATCTCGTATAGCGCGCGAAAACAATGAACACCTAGATTTTTCCGTACGAGCTCTGATTTCCCTTATTTATCTTGGTGTTCGTTCCTCCCTATGTAGATCGGTGTCAACAAAATATTTTCGCATTCGGAGGAGAAAGTTGGTGATTGGAATTTCGTGAGAAAATTCCGTCGCAACGAAAAACGCTTTTCTTTTAATGATGTCCAGCCCAAATCTTGTATGATTTCTGTGACACTCTCTCTCATATTTCGCGATAATACAAAACGTGCTGCCATTCTTTGAACTTTTTCGATGTACTCCTTCAGTCCTGTCTGGTAAGGATCCCACACCGCTCAGCAGTATTCTAAAAGAGGACGGCCAAGCATAGTCTAGGCAGACTCCTTGGTAGATCTGTTATATTTTCTATGTGTCCTGCCAATAAAACTCAGTCTTTGGTTAGCCTTCCCCACAACATTTTCTGTGTATTCCTTCAAATGGTTCAAATGGCTCTGAGCACTATGGGACTCAACTGCTGAGGTCATTAGTCCCCTAGAACTTAGAACTAGTTAAACCGAACTAACCTAAGGACATCACACACATCCATGCCCGAGGCAGGATTCGAACCTGCGACCGTAGCGGTCTTGCGGTTCTAGACTGCAGCGCCTTTAACCGCACGGCCACTTCGGCCGGCGTGTATTCCTTCCAATTTAAGTTGTTTGTAAGTGTAATACCTAGGTATTTAGTTGAATTTACGGAATTTTTAGACTGATTTATCGTGTAACCGAAGTTTAACGAGTTCCTTTTAGCACTCATGTGGATGACCTCAACCTTTTCGTTATTTAGGGTCAACTGCCACCTTTCGCACCATTCAGTTATCTTTTCTAAATCGTTTTGCAGTTTGTTTTGATCTTCTGATAACTTTATTAGTCGATAAACGACAGCGTCATCTGCAGAAGGCGGCTGCTCAGATTGTCTCCAAAATCGTTAATACAGATAAGGAACAGCAAAGGGCCTATGACTCTGCCTTGGGGAACGCCTGAAATCACTTCTGTTTTACTCGATGACTTTCCGTCAATTACTACGAACTGTGACCTCTCTGACAGGAAACCACAAATCCAGTCACGTAACTGAGACGATGTTCCACAAGCACGCAATTTCACTACGAACCGCTTGTGTGGGACAGTGTCGAAAGCCTTCTGCAAATCCAGAAATACGGAATCGATCTGAAATCCCTTGTCAATAGCACTCAACACTTAATGTGAATAAAGAGCTAGTTGTGTTTCACAGGAACGATGTTTTCTAAACCCATGTTGACTGTGTGTCAATAGACCGCTTTCTTCCAGATAATTCATAATGTTCGAACACAATATATGTTCCAAAATCCTGCTGCATATCGACGCTCACGATATGGCTGTAATTTAGTGGATTACTCCTACTGCCTTTCTTGAATATTGGTGTGACCTGTGGAACGTTCCAGTCTTTGGGTACGGATCTTTCGTCGAGCGAACGGTTGTATATGATTGTTAAGTATGGAGTTAATGCATCAGCGTACTCCGAAAGGAACCTAATTGATATACAGTCTGGACCAGAAGACTTGCTTTTATTAAGTGATTTAAGTTGCTTCACTACTCCGAGGATATTTACTTCTTCGTTACTCATGTTGGCAACTGTTCTCGATTCGAATTGTGGAATATTTGCTTCGTTTTCTCTTGTGAAGGCATTTCGGAAGGCTGTGTTTAGTAAATCTGCTGTTGCACCACTATCTTCGATAGTATCTCCATTACTATCGTGCAGAGAAGGCTGCCCCTAATATACTTCACATACGACCAGAATCTCTTTGGATTTTCCGCCAGGTTTCGAGACAACGTTTCGTTGTGGAAATTTAACAGTCAACCTCCCTGCAATGCAAAACTCCTATCTTGTAGCGTCTGAAACTACAGTCGGTTAAGAATTTCATTAAGGGTAAACGACACCGTGCTGAAACGCGCTGCTCCTCGTTACGTGTTGTCTGCCTTTCCTAGTAAACCAGTCTGGTATTGGTGCCGGTTGATGAGCTGCCCTCAAGAATCTTTCTAACAAGTGTTTTGTAAACTGCTTCCTTCTTAAGTGAGTTACATTTCCTTAAGATTTCCTACAATGGATCTCAGGCTTGCGTCCTGCTTTCTTACCACTTTCTTTAGTTGGTCATTGCTTTATAGGTGTTTCTGAATGACTGAGGTATTTTAGTGTAGTTACAGTGCCCAACTATTGGCCATCAATAACGTAATCGAACTGTAGTGAATTTCTTCGCCTACTTATGCTTGATACGTCATATTTATTTAGGTTCAACTACCAGGCTCTGCATCAATCGTCGCTTCTCTACAGCTCGTCCTGCGTTTTGCTACAGCGTTCTGGCGTTTTAACCTTTCCATAGACAACAGAAGACTGTGAATAGGCTCAGGGAGACTCCAGCGTTAGACTACGTTAGCCATTATTAATTATAAACTGTAACGCTCCTAAAACATAACCATGATGTACTCTTGAAAATAAATTTACGTCTGTCGAGATTTTCCCTCTAAGGAGGACTTTTTGAGTTCTGTGTGCAAGAAAGTTAAGGCAGATGTTTTAACTACAGTATCACCTCACTCTGTGAGCGCTTTTTACCTACAAGGCAGTCTTCCACTGCCACGTAGAGAAAATACCTCGTCGTCCACCTAACAGCGGATTCCGCGGGAAACAATGCACCGTAATGGTTTTAGACGTATATTCCAAAATTTGTAATTAGGATGGTGTTGTTGCACGTAAAATAGAATCTTTGGAAGATGAATGATGTAAATAGGCCGCCAGAGACTTTGCACGCCTTATTCCCAGTGCAGCAGTCCAGTTAGCGGGGCAATTTCCTGCGGCCCTGGAACACACACCTAACTGCACTCCATCTCCGGTCTGGAGATTAGTCGTCTGCCACATCGACACCCTGCTACTGGCGGCAGCAGCGTTCGCCACAACATTCTCTATGAGCTCTGTGGCCTTCGCGACGTCTGTGACTGCAACACGTGCCAATGAAACGAGGCTTTCATGTTCACCGTGTGGCCGTATCTTTGGTAGTCGCTATCAGACAACGAAGTCGAATGTTGCACGTTTGTAGGACAAATTATTCAGCACTGGAACAGGATGTGGCCTTTACAAGGCTCTCGCAATGGTATACACAAAGAGGATTTGGGAACCTGTGACACATTTTCAGGAACTTTCCGTCGACCATAAAATGTTCAATAATTAAAAGCGTTCAATTTAAGAGAAGCGCCAAGGCTTCATTTGTGTCCAATTTCTTCTACTCCATTCACAAATTTCTTATTAGAACCGACTATTGTACACATTGATAGTAATATCAAAGGCGGAATCGGTGGCCGAACGTTTCTAGTCGCTTCAGTCCGGAACCACGCTGCTGCTACGGTCGCAGGTTCGAATCCTGCCTCGGGCATGGATGTATGTGATGTCCTTAGGTTAGTTCGATTTAAGTAGTTCTAAGTTTAGGGAACTGATGACCTCAGATGTTAAGTCCCATAGTGCTTAGAGCCATTTGATTTGAATTAATATCAAGTAACGTGAGCGTTACGAAAACCTGTCTTCTGCACTCCTTTAGTACAATAATGTCGTCAACGTAAATAAGAGTTGTGAACTGATTTTCTCTAATAAACATCGTATTCACCTCAGAGTACAGTACATTTACATGTTTTGTGATCCGATTGTTATGACCCGTACTGTATAACGGCCTGTGCGGGGTATTCGGAAATTCTCGTTGCAGTCTTCTTGGACTTGTAGACGGGAGGGAGTACATAACATTTCGAACAGGAACCCATGTCCGAAAACGTACCGTTTCCTTTCCACGGTGGTTTCAACTCAGATGTGTAACGCGTCCACGACTGCTGAGCGAAAGAGAAACGTCCCAGAGTTGCTTGTCTCAGTATGCAGTAGGGTAGACCGCAAGACGTGGACTACTTCTTATGCGGTCGTATGCAAAGTTTAATTTACGAGACTCTTTGACAGACTGAGGAAGATTTGCTGGTAAGAGTTCCGGCCGTTGCACTAGAGATTGAAGATACTTCACGGGGGCGGAGACTGTGTCCCAGAACATGCTTCACAGGTACAAGGTCTGTAACGATGATGGTGGTCGTCACATCGAGTTGCTGCTGTAATGCATCAGTACTGTTCTGTACTTATACTATGTTGGTTCTGTTTTGGTTTGATATAATGTCAACGCGTAATGGTGGAGTGTTAATACAACCCCTAAGTGGTAATTGGATGTTTCGTTATGTTTCCTTTTGAATTGTTACCTAATAACTGTACTGCGTCAGGCCTAAAAGGATTACTCATTAAGCTTCTGATCTGAAACTTCTACGAGTCCTAAAAGTTTGTAACGAGAATTTCTGAACACCATGTGTATGAGCCAAACTTGAAAACGCCTGCGTTCTTTGTGTACGATTTTTTTTCACTATCGAAAAACATGTAAAGGTATTTTATTTTGATGCTACTGGACAATATTGACAACCAATTTAGAAAACCCCATTTTATTTTCCAAAATGTCAAAAAAAGTCGGTCTGGCATATCTGGTACAGCACATATAGATGGCTCAATATCTAGCAGTTAATTGTTTTTTACTACTACTTTACTGCAGGTCATAATTGCTGCTTTACTCATGTTGCTCATTGACACACCATCCACATCAGTACTCCGTTACTCATGCAGTATGGAATATTTTGAAACAGCTTCTGTTCTTATTCGAACACATATAAACGTCAACTTCACACACTGGACAAAGGATGTGTCTACCCTTGTAATATGGAAATTTGCATCGCTGTCGATCTTTTCATGTAGTAAGTGTCCAATTTTGGTTCATTCACATATGAATAAGGATAGAAACAGTTTCAATATGTTCCATACTGCATGTAAAAAGGAGTAAGATGTAGATCAAGTGTCACTGGACAGCAGGAGCAGTTATGTCGCATAGTAAAGTAGTTTTTAGTGAAACAACAGTAAACTTCTAGTGTGCCACAGACGTGTCAAACCATTTCGTTTTCTTATATCTCGGAAAACACAACTTTTTTCTCAAGTACTTATCTTTAACCTCAAAAGCCAATACATACATTGTTTCACTAAAAGAAAGGAACGACGCAGAAAGAGGTTACATGAACAAATATTCACTAAAGTTCACCTATTCCACATCGATTTCACTAAGATCTGTCGAAAGGATATTAGCGTATCACTTTTTCCTGTGAATGTGTATTACGCATTCGTTTTTTCATCCTTGAAGAGGTCTTCACTATGCGTCTACAGAACAAAGAATGTATCTAATCTAAAATACATTTTACATTTAACCTACTTTACCTGATTCTGAGTATATTACTTGTCATCTGCTACCGAGATAAATTAATTATGTTAATAACAGATAAATTCTGGACATGGCTAGAAATTTCCAAACATCCGTCTGAGGAAGCACAAACTGAAAACGATAGGTTGGCGTTCAGAAAAAAAGTCTGATAGTTCTAAGACTTTGTTTCTTGCCACATTGTTCATCTATTATCACATAATTTGCACCCTGCAGTGTAAAAACTAATGACTCTTTGATATCAGTATTGAGCATCGGAGTAGCATTTCCGGATATAAAGGAACGTCTGTTTTTCAGACACCTCCTTACTTTTAAGAACAGTGGAATTTTAGGGAAGAATACACCAGTTCTCACGCTTGTGCGCTGAGAAATTTTAAAGAATGATTTTCTTCAATAATTGGAAAAGTCCTAAACTTTCTACAGCATTACAGGAAATAATTTATTCGGAGGGAAAAAGAACCATTACTTTAACCAAAATCCACAATCCTCAATCTGTTTTGACTGACGACTGGGATGTATCACTGCTTGATCACTGTGGTAAATTTCTCTGACTTACTTATGACGGTTTCATTGTTTGCTGAAGCGCTTGTTGTGCATTTTCAACTTCTCACGGCGTAATGAATAATCCTTTATATTTCGGGAATGCAGCCGCGCAAATAAAATTTCCTCTACTGATATTTCGGCCGCGTATCATCCGGCCATCTTCTGAGCGAGTCACAAGACTGATGACAAGGTGCCAGGCGCGGCCTTATATGCTCCACCGCGGCGGTACTGCGCATGCGGTTCACAGATGCTGGTCGGTGGCAGAGACATACGCTTACACATGCGCCGCCTGTGGCGAAGGCGTACAGACATTCGATTCGCTTATCGACGTTTGATCGGCGGCGGTGACACGATGACGACTTCTCTGCAGTTTAATTACTCCAAGTGCCGGATTCCATGCTTTGTCCAAATTAAAACCTTGATCTCTGTTTATTAAATTGTTGGCTAATCGAATTTCTATAGCTTCCTTGAATACAGATTCCCAGAAAGAAGAGGTGGATGTTAAAATCTTCACACCACTGTATTTCATGGAATGACCCGTATCAATACAATGTTCGGCCACAGCTGACTTGTCTGGTTGTAATAAGCGTGGACGTGGACGACACATTCGTGGTATGGCCCCATGGTATGGATGAATTACATCGATTTCTTGAGCATTTGAATTCCATCCATGCTAGCATTAAATTTACTATGGAAAGAGAAAAAGACGGCTGCCTCCCCTTTCTGGATGTTGTCGTTCGCCGTAAAAGTGATGGCACATTAGGACATGCCGTATATCGGAAACCAACGCACACAAATTTATATTTTCATGCCAGTAGCTGCCATCACCCTTCACAGACCATGGGGTGTCCTTAAGACCTTAGTGCATCGGGCGCACTGTATATCCGATAAAGACAATTTGCAAGGAGAGCTAACACACCTCAAGAGCATTTTTAAATCCAATGGATATTCTCCGCAACAAATTCGTAGAGCATTCGATGCAAAACCTAAAAATCAGGTATGTGATGGTGAAGAAAATAGTAATTTTTTCAGATCTAGTGCGTTTTTGCCCTATGTGGGTGCTCTTTCTTCAAAGATAGGCCGTATTCTTGAGAAACACTGTGTTAAGGTGATCTTCCGGCCCCCCACGAAGATTGCAGCTTTACTCGGCTCTGTGAAGGACGATTTACTGCTTCGTAAAGCGGGTGTGTACCAAATTCCTTACGGAAATTGTGAGCAGTCATACATAGGTCAAACAACACGCACCGTTCATGAGAGGTGTGTGGAGCACCGAAGATACACACGCTTATTACAACCAGACAAGTCAGCTGTGGCCGAACATTATATTGATACGGGTCATTCCATGAATTACAGTGATGTGAAGATTTTAAAATCCACCTCTTCTTTCTGGGAATCTGTATTCAAGGAAGCTATAGAAATTCGATTAGCCAACAATTTAATAAACAGAGATCATGGATTTAATTTGGACAAAGCATGGAATGCGGCACTTGGAGTAATTAAACTGCAGAGAAGTCGTCATCGTGTCACCGCCGCCGATCAAACGTCGATAAGCGAATCGAATGAACACGAGGATCTCCAAAAGCATCGGGCGAAATTTCATGGAGTTTTCATAGGTAACCTGAAAGAAAGCTTGGGACAACGTATAGGCTTTCTTTCATCAAAATCGGATCTCGAAAGAAAATGATATATAGGATAATATACACCACTGGCCATTAAAATTGCTACACCACGAAGAAATGCAGATGATAAACGGGTATTCATTGGACAAATATATTATACTAGAACTGACATGTGATAACATTTTCGCGCAATTTGAGTGCATAGATGCTGAGAAATCAGTACCCAGAACAACCAACTCTGGCCGTGATAACGGCCTTGATACGCCTGGGCATTGAGTCAAACAGAGCTTGGATGGCGTGTAGGCGTGTACATGTACAGCTGCCCATGCAGCTTCAACACGATAACACAGTTCATCAGGAGTAGTGACTGGCGTAATGTGACGAGCCAGTTGCTCTGCCATCATTGACAAGACGTTTTCAATTGGTGAGAGATCTGGAGAATGTCCTGTCCAGGGCAGCATTCGAACATTTTCTGTATTCACTTGCAACATGTGGTCGTGCGTTATCCTGCTGAAATGTAGGGTTTCGCAAGGATCGAATGAAAGGTAGAGCCACGGGTTGTAACACATCTGAAATGTAACCTCCACTGATGAAAGTGCCGTCAATGCGGACAAGAGGTGACCGAGACGTGTAACCAATGACACCCCATACCATCACGCCGGGTGATACGCCAGTATGGCGATGACGAATACACGCTTCCAATGTGCGTTCACCGCGATGTCGCCAAACACGGATGCGACCATCATGATGCTGTAAACAGAACCTGGATTCATCCGAAAAAATGACGTTTTGCCATTTGTGCACCCAGGTTCGTCGTTGAGGACACCATCGCAGGAGCTACTGTCTGTGATGCAGCGTCAAGGGTAACCGCAGCCGTGGTCTCCGAGCTGATGATAGTCCATGCTGCTGCAAACGTCGTTGAACTGTTCGTGCAGATGGTTGTTGTCTTGCAAACATCCCCATCTGTTGACTCAGGGATCGAGACGTGGCTGCATGATCCGTTACAGCCATGCGGACAAGATGCCTGTCATCTCGACTGCTAGTGATACGAGGCCGTTGGGATCCAGCAAGGCGTTCCGTCTTACCCTACTGAACCCACCTATTCCATATTCTGCTAACAGTCATTGGATCTCGACCAACGCGAGCAGCAACGTCGCGACACGATAAACCGCAATCACGATAGTCTGCAATCCGACCTTTATCAAAGTCGGAAACGTGATGGTACGCATTTCTCCTCCTTACATGAGACATCACAACGAAGTTTCAGAAGGGAACGCCGGTCAACTGCTGTTTGGTTATGAGAAATCGGTTGGAAACTTTCTTCATGTCAGCACGTTGTAGGTGTCGCCACCGGCGCCAACCTTGTGTGAATGCTGTGAAAGCTGATCATTTGCATATCACAGCATCTTCTTCCTGTCGGTTAAATTTCGCGTCTGTAGCACGTCATCTTCGTGGTGTAGCAATTTTAATGGCCAGTAGTGAATTTACTCTTAGGCAAATCTAGTTACTCTTTGGCTAATCATCTGTTTCATATTTGTGAAACTGCTTTTATTGATTGATATTTTCTATGTAACATGATTCAACGTAATGAATGCAGTGCTTATACACTGCTCAGTCTGTTTAATCCACACTTCCATACTAATAATATTAAATTTTAAGAAACTCTGTCCTAGAAAGTGGGAGAAAAAAACCTCCAAGAGTCTGAACAATGGAACATCTGTTTTTCTTCAGGTAACACAATCTATGTGCCAACGGCCTTGCCGCAGAGGTATCACCGGTTCCCGTCAGATCACCAAAGTTAAGCGCTGTCGGGCTTGGCTAGCACTTGGATGGGTGAAGATACGGTCAGCCGAGCGCTGTTGGCAAGCAGGGTGCACTCAGCCCTTGTAATGCAAACTGAGGAGCTACTTCATTGAGAAGTAGCGGCTCCGGTCTCGTAAACTGACATACGACTGGGAGAGCAGTGAGCTGGGCTTTCATGGCCTGTTCGGAAGAGTTTAGTTTTTAATACAATCTATGTTAAAAATTATGAAATTTCTTACATAATGCCAACATTGTATGATTTACAGTTACTTCAGTATCACGATGCACAGAGCATGCCCCTCCCAGGCTTTCAACATGCACAGCTCAGCAGTGATGCTGCGATAGTCACTGCGTCATGTATTAAGGCAGGGGGGGGGGGGGGAGGAGGAGGGTAGGGGAGGAGCAGGGGTGCACATCACTTGCTATTCATGCCAGAATGGGAAAACACGTGAGGGCAGCTGTCATTATTGCATGTATAGTAATAACCATGTACAATAAATATGTACAATAATAACCATCACTAATCACAAAAAGCTGCTGATATGCGAGCACAGCTGCAGGAAACAGTTAACAAATCAATACATAAATATATTAATACCTTGCCTGAGCCACGAGATTCTCCTTTCGTTTAGAGGGAAATTCCTGCAGTCACTGTGCAGTCAGAACGCTCATGAAAACAACTGGGGCGAAAGGTGGTAGTCAGCTGCGGCGCGCCAGTGGCGACTGGTCGTGCTGTGATTGAGTTTCTTTCCGCCCCGCCGCAAAGAAGACAAAACGACCGCTCTGCTTTCTCCTTCTTTCTACCGGCATTACTCAATTAACGCAGACTACGGCATGTAAATCCGTTATGTCCCGTTGTGGAATTGTTACTTAAGGCATTATATTTTCGAAAATAGCTCCATTGGTCCAAGCCGACAACTGCATCTTACTGAGTAGATTTAGTTCTGCACTGTCAATACTGATGTTTAAGAAGGAGAAACACACAACGAATTTGATGAATCTAGAGAACTGTGTGACATTCGAACACCCATTTCTTTTCGACTTTCAGTCACAGGTAACACAAACACTACGTTCCTTTTCAAAGCAAAGCTTCGTTAATAACTTTGAAGTTGACCCAAGTATCCATATGTTGCAGTAACAACAGAACTTCTGAGACCAACTTGCTACTGGTAGCATTTTCTTCACGCTATAACGTAGTCTTCTTCGAATATGTTGAAGGATCTAAACCGACTTCAATTTAGAGTTTTTACTGTTCAAAACCAATGACATGTGATTTCGTTATTTGTTTAAGAAAGCAAGATATAGAAATAGATGTCCTTTTTAGAAAGTATACGTTTTAGTTTATAGTCGCAATTTCTTTATTTTGCCAACTGGCTACCGGTTTCGATACACAGTACCATCCTCAGGTCGTTTTCTGGCACGCAGTCGTCACACTCGCTTCTCAAGTAGGTGTATTAAATACAGTCTATTTTACTCAAAGTTTGCTAAGCGTTTTTACACATATTAATACACACCATAATGCTACCACAAGTTGTCGTTAGTCATAATAACTTAGACAAAAAAACTGGTTTTTATTCTGATCACTAGTGATAGAAATGCACTCTCGATCTTATATCGAAACGAAGCAAATGTCGTGTTTGTGTGTGTGTGTTGCGAGCTAACATCCCATAGATGTTCGGGCTCACATGCAGTTACAGTTCGTCGAAATGTCTTGGCTTAAACTCGTCTAGAGTTTAAACCACACGTGTCGCATTACACGCCCTAAATTAGACATTTGTGATTCTTTCGTTAAATTGTCTGACTTATGGTAAGTTTTCCAAATACAATGTTACCGTAACATGTAATAACAGTAATAATAATATCGGGAACTAAACTAACGACCCATAAATGATGTAGGCCACACAGTTGCGATTTGGTTAGAATAATGTTTATTCAGAAAGCAAATTAATAGCGAAAGTGGTTGTATTCAGAGTTACTGTTACACTCGAGCGCATATCCATTTGACACAGTTCGATCATTCACAATGTAATCGCAAAATGCAAGTTATCTACTAGAAAAGTTAGAGTTCGCACCAGGCGCGCGGCTGCTCACCGCTCAGAAACTAAGTCCACTGATAACACGAAACGAGAAATTTTATAAGTCGTTTCACTTTCTGGCTACCTAAACGCCGACCATCTGTTTTCGCACCTCCACCAGCACTGGACCCTTTGGTGTGTCCAGCCGAACTGTCCGCTTTCGCGTCTGCCCCGGAACTCCGTCTGCCCGTCCACGGTCTCGTTTGCCCGCGCGCCGAACATCTTCGCTAAACTGATTAGGGCAGTTCCCTTTCCTGAAGCCGTACATCTGATTGGCTACAGCTTATTGTACATTATTTTACATTTTAACATACGTAAATTATTAAAGCTGGACCACTTTCACGTTCTAAATAAAGTAACAATAATATCCATTACATGATAAACGTAAAATTCTTTTACATAAAACCAATACAATTTCCTTCTTAACTTTGAATGTCACGGCCAAAAGCCTTGCACCAATGTGCATTCTAATAAATAACTAAAGAACAAAAGTAACTATAATGCACTAAACATTACAACAAATAACTTATTACCTAATGATTCAATAGGGTATCGTGCTGTCGTCGTTCAAAGTGTTTCATGCGGAGGAAATGATGATCTGATGCTTAACTGAAATTACTGATAATTTAAGTTTACAACATCTTTTAAACAAATGAAGTTACAGAGTTGATATTTACAACATTAGTCATTTTAGTGATGCGCTTCTATATGAAATGTGGATCGTTAAGATCGACTAAAGGATTCAGATTTTAGCATTCAGGTCTTTGTTACAAAACTTGTGAATTTCGCTTTGACAGTAAATCCTAAACTATTATACATATGATTATTATTCAAGTGTTATTGGGATCACCATGAAAATTTATGGAGGATGTCAGATTAAAATTACTGTGGCTTGATTCCCTGCAGTACTATAGAATTAAATAGTTTTCATAAATGTTTCCCTTTATGGCCGATCTTAGTCCGCCATATTTAACACTGCTGTGTCTCCTCAGCCACAAACGGCTTCTTCTGGGTTTCCTTATGATGTAGGTTCTCGTCTGTCTCACTCGCACATAACAGCGCTAGGGCCGCAATAAACAATAGACGCGACAATAGACGCCTGTGAATTTCCCAATCTCGTGGTGAATCTCCGCCCTTTGCGGCACACGGTCCTCAACAACAGGGTTCGTTTCACAATTCCTGTAGGCTGACTCTTTCGGCCATGAATTTAAGTGAGAGCGAATGCTTGTTAAATCACGGTGTGTGTGTGTGTGTTTGTGTGTTTGTGTGTGTGTGTGTGTGTGTGAGAGAGAGAGAGAGAGAGAATGTAGAATTTGTGGTAGAAATAAATTGATAGAAGAGCAGGAGCGTAAGATCTTTGCCCTTCAGGTGCAGTTGCAATACGTAAAGAAGGATCTAGATAGGTTGAGGAGGGAGAAGGGTGCTGGGGAATGGGAATTGGCCGCTGGCAAAAAGGCAACTAGGAGGAGGAGGTATTCATACAGTTACACTTTGTGTATATGCAATCGATTTGACCAACAGAGTTGAGTGGAGAGGAGCCTCTTGTAGCTGCAGGTGTAGGAAACATGCAACAGACCTCAGCAGTTAGTAGTCCTAGGTCGGTTGCAACGTGTAACAGAAAGAAGGTTCCGCTGCTAGGTACTTCACACGGTAGAGGTGTGGGCCACCAGTAGCATGAAGTGTTGGGGAGTGAGTACCAGGTCACCGGCATTTCGAAGTCTATTGCAGGGTTGGCTCAGGTGACTGACAGCATATGGGAGTTATGTAGGAATTTTACGAAAGAAGATCAGGTATTGATAGTGGGTGGAGTCGGTAATAATCTTGATAGGGACGGGGAATATGACGTAGTTGGTGACCTGGTAAAGATAGCTACACAAACTGGTGTTACTAATGTGCATTTCGCGTAACTGTTTCAGCGTCATGATCGGCCTCTTCTTAATGCGGCTGTTAGGCGCGTTAACATGCAGCTGGAGAAGGTACTGATGGCAGAGGGCAGGGTCACATTTCATTGGTGCCAGTTGAGTCTATCAGTGCATCAGGTTTCACTAGGCATGGCCTACCCTTCAGTACGTGTGGGAAGGGGAGGCTGGCAAAGCTTATACGTGACAATGTAGTGGGTGGTAATGGGATCACTCATGGAAAAATTCCTGCAGTAGTTGGTGTTAGAGCTGCACCTTTTTTTTAGATCGAAGTCAGCTGATAGATATACCTGCTTAAAGGCAGTCCCTCTAACTAAGAGAGCACCTTCAGAGGACGTCATGTTTCCGAGTGGAAAAGGTATTAGCATATTTCATCAAAATATAAGAGGTATTAGAGATAAAGTTAGTGAATTGCTTGTATCTGTTGAATCTGAAATAATTGGTATATCGGGGCACCACTTAAATAATTTGACAATTCGGAGGCTTCCTTTACCAGGTTACAGATTAGCTGGCTGTTTTTCAAGGGGTTCCTTGCGGAGAGTGGGAGTGGCCATGTACGTAAAAAACAGTATTCCATTTGAGTCCATAGACGTATCACGGCACGCATGGAACAGATATTTGAATGTTGTGCAGGGGCAGATGAATTTAGTGCAACTAAACTTCTCATTTTTGTTGTTTATGGATCCCCTAGCTCTGACTACAGAGCTTTTCTGCACAAGCTAGAGAGGGTTCTTGATTCACTTTATAGGAAGTACCAGAAATTAGTTATATGTTGTGACTTCAATATTAATTTTGCATATGATGGTGAAGAAAAAGGATGTTGGTAGATCTCCGAAATTCGTATGACCTTATGCACACTGTGTTTTTTCCGACTAGAGTGTAGAGGAACAGTAGCACATACATAGACAATATTTTTATTAATTCTTCATTACTAGATGGGCATTCTGTTAGTAAAAGGGTTAATGGCCTAAAGACCATGATGCACAAATTTTAACACTAAAAGGCTTCTGTACTAAAACAAATGTCAAATATAATTACAAACGATTTAGGAAAGTTAATCCAACAGCAGTAGAGAGTTTTTTAAACCTTGTCAAGGAACAAGAGTGGCAGGATGTTTATAGTGCCAATAAAATAGATGATAAATATAATGCTTTGCTTCACACAATTCCCAATCTCCTTGAGAATTGCTTTCCATTAGAACGTTCTAAACGGGTTACTAGCAGTAAAAGGTAGCCTCGGTGACTGGCTAGTGGGATAAGAGTATCCTGTAGAACAAAGCGGGAATTATATTAAGAAGTAAGAAGTAGTCACAATCAAGCTACAGTAGGCCATTATAAATAGTACTGTAAGGTGCTTAAAAATGTTATTAGGAAGGCAAAGAATATGTGGTACGCAAAAAGAATAGCTAATTCACAGGATAAAATTAAGTGAAGAAAGTGTCTGATAAGCAGCACAAGGTTGACGATATGAGAGTTGATAGTAAAAATATTTCTGTTACTGATATATGAGATAATGTACAGTATTTAACAATCATTTTCTGAGCATTGCTGCTGAATTAAATAAAACTTTAGTCTCTGCAGGGAATCATATATCTCTCTTGGCAAATATCCTTCCAAGATTGAAGTCTGAAATACTTGTCTGTGATACAAACAAGAGCGAGATGAGTCAATAATTAAATCACTGAAGACTAAGGACTCTCATGGATATGATGGAGTACCTAGCAGAATATTCAAGTACTGCGCTGCACATGTTAGCATTCCCTTAGGAATAGTCAGTTTCCAGAACGATTAACGCACTCAGTAGTAAAGCCGCTTTATAAAAAGGAAGAAACGGATAATGTACACAATTTTAGACCTATTTCTATGCCATAGGATAATTGATCATTTTATATCACACAATTTGCTATCAAATGTACAGTTCGGCTTTAGAAAGCATATTCTATGATTTAACTAAGGCGTTTGATTGTGTAAATCACAAAATATTGCTCTAGAAATTGGACCATTACCTAATACGGGGAGTAGGTCACAAATGGTTCACTTTTTACTTTAGCAACAGACAGTAACAGATCGTTATTCACAGTATTGAGAATGTCTGTGATGTGGGGTCTCAGTGGGGTACAGTCAAATGGGGGGTGCCCCAGGGATCAGCGTTGGAACAACTCCTGTTTCTTATTTATATGAGTAAATGATATGCCCTCTAGTATAACGGGTAACTCTAAAATATACCTGTTTGCTGATGACACTAGCTTGATAGTAAAGGATGTCGTGTGCAACACTTGCTTGGTTTCAAATAGTACAGTTTATGACGAAAGTTGGTGACTTGTAGAAAATAAACTAAAGCTAAGTTATAGTATGACTCAGCTTTAACAGTTTCTAACACACAGTTCAATAAAACCCGGTGTTTTAATTTCACATAATGGGCATATGATTCGTGAAACTGAACAGTTCAGATTTCTAGGCGTTCAGGTAGAAAGTAAACTGTCGTGGAAAGCCCACGTTCAGGATATTGTTCAATGACTTAATGCTCCCATTTTTACTATTCGAACGGTATCTGAAGTAAGTGACCGTTTGACATGAAAATTAGTCTGCTTTGCTTATTTTCATTCGCTTATGTCGTATAGTATTATATTCTGGAGTAACTCTTCCGATTCTAAAAGGATATTTTTGGCTCAGAAACGGGCGGTTCGGGCAGTAAGTGGTGTAAGTTCGCAAACCTCTTGTCCACGAACCTCTTGTCGACCCCTGTTAACTAGTCTGGGTATTTTGACATTGGTCTCTCAATATATATATTCTTTACTGTCATTTCATGTTAACAATATCAGCATATTCCCAAGAATAAGCAGCTTTCACTCAGTTAATACTCGGCAGAAATCAAACCTACATTTGGATCGGACTTCCTTAGCTCTTGTGCAGATAGGTGTGCAGTATACTGCTTCATCCATTTTACAAAAATGACCACAAGAATTCAAAAGTCCACGCGCTTTCAAATCGGAACTGAAGAGTTTCCTCATGGGTCACTCCTTTTATTCTAAAGAGGAGTTCCTTGAAAAATGAAGATGATGCTTGTTGTATTATTGATTGCGTTTACTTAAACTTACGGTTTGTAATTTTTTGGGTTCATAAACATTTTATTGTTATCTGTTATTACTTTTACTTTGGACTGACACGTTCCATGGCCTTGGAGATATACTCCTCAGTTTGGTCCTACGAAACCTGACCTGTAAATAAAGTAAAACACACACAAACACACAAACACACACACACACACACACACACACACACACACACACACACACACAGAGAGAGAGAGAGAGAGAGAGAGAGGGAGAGAGAGAGAGAGAGAGAGTGAAAACAAAACACAGGCAAAAATCTTGTTGTAAACGACCAGCTCAAGCTGCTCAGAGCTTCTGTTTTATTATTTTAGATCTAACTGTTTCCTTGAGGAAATAATCTGAAAGAACTTTTAAATTTTTCATGTTGATTACCACGTGTCCCTAATTTTAAAAATTCAGCTACCTTCTAAGTGTAATGGCATGAGTAGATCTACATACTAAACATTGTTCATTAACGTCAAGACTAATCATTTATACATTCCACATCAATACGAAAAAAATATCGTTCAAATAATCTATGGAACATTTAACAAACTAAAATGCAATACGCGAAAATTTATCGCGTTCTCTGTGTATTGTTCTTGCGCATGGCACGACTAAGTCAAATTAGTAGTTACTATACTTACTGTAAGAGATATGGCATATGTAATGAGACTAACGATTCTGATATTAGTAATAAGGGGAAACTGTACGAAAAATAAATTACGTTGAAAAGGATTAGTGTAACTTCATATTTTTTGAGAAAGTAAAATTACGACATTAACTGTTTTAAAACATGCACTGTTGCAACATGTTCACGTTCAAGAACGAATACAAATATTGCCCTCTGTACTAAAGATTCTATTCATTTATGAACTGTCACTTTATGTTCAGTACTAAAGAAACTCTTTTTCAATTCCATCAAGTTTGTCAATACAACATCACTGTTGCGTCAAGTTCGAGAAGGTGCAGACTGCAATCCACAAAATAAATATTTATCTATCTAAAGTGAAGAATTGTTCTTACGATGAAATTATTACAGTCTGGCGCTTAAGTGAAACCACAATTTTCCAGCCTGCACGTGAAACGGCAGAAGAACATGACGTATGATATAAGTCAATTTTTTGACATCACTTGTTAGAACGATAAATGAAAGAGCGAACCCAGTATGGGACGAAATACAGGGTTTTGCGTCCCGTTTCTTTGAAGTTGGTATGGCGGAAAAGACATCTGCATACAAATTGATGCAAGTTAAATTGCATCTGGAAGAGGTTGAAAATGAATTTCACTTCTTAATTGAACTCGTCAGAGAGAAAATTTTAATTACTTTTCCATTCAGGAATAAATTAACACCACTACGACAAAAAAATCTTACGAACTTATTATTCCGAGAACTGGAAAGTAAGTCATCATTAATGAACTGAGGGAGACTTCGGGGTCAGGCGTCTGACGGACGATCTCATTAGATTCCGAAACTCGTCCTCTGAGAAGCCGGGTTCAGTCAGAGTGGAAACACTTGAAATCATTGAACACGGCAGAGCGCGCGCACAGAAAGGCGACGGAGTGCAGCAGCCTTTGTGGTGTTGTGTTTGCACAGTCTGCCGCAATTTACACTGGACAAAAGCGTGTGGTGGCGTGTAGACCAGCCAAACACGTTCGGTAACTGCAATACTGCTCTTTGGGCTATGAGAGCTATGGGGGATGGGGGATGGGGGATAATTTTTGTTTTGGTTTGCCTTTCTGAAATGTATTGTTGGGGTAACACAAGCGTTGTAGAATGCGGTCGCAATTAATTAGGGACGAAACGCGTCACGTGTCATGAAAATTGAAGCTACTAGTCAGATGCAACAGTCCTTACATAGAAGTGACTAACATGATGAAATTTAAAGTGTACCCGTCTATACTAAGATAAGTATTCGAGCTTTACTTATCTTTGGAAATGTAATGCATATGGATTCAAGGAGACGAAAGAGAAATAACTGTAACACAAATTTTGGTGCTTTGCGCCTCACCTCTGCATGCTTCACTTCATCACTATCAAAGTCCTCGAAGGCGTCCTTTTAGTTTTCGAAAGAATGAAGAAAGATGGGGCCACGTCAGGACTGCATGGATGATCGCTGACAATGCAGCCAAGGCGTCAGATTGTTGCAGATGTCTCAGCGCTCGTGTGCGGTCTAACATTGAGATGCTGAAGGAAAGGGTGCTCCGTGAGTGGACGAACTCTTCGAATTCGAATCTCGAGCACAGCATGCTGTTTCTCACGCACCGCCCAGGTTAACGTTATACACCGCAAAGTTACACGCTGCAGCTCGGAGCACTCCAGCCGCGAAGGGCTGGAAAATATGTAAACATGAAGAACAAACATGTATAGCATTAATAATGTTTGCTTTACTCAAAACATTTTTACAGTTTTCGCACAAAAATTCGGAGCCATTACTTTTCGGCACGCTTTCGTAACATATCGCCGGATTTGTGTGTTGCTCTTGTTTGATTAATGCAACAGAACTACACTACCGGCTATTAAAATTGCTACACCAAGAGTAAATGCAGAAGATACACGGGTATTCATTGGACAAATATATTATACCAGAACTGACGTGTAATTACATTTTCAAGCAATTTGGATGCATAGATCCTGAGAAATCAGTACCCAGAACAACCACCTCTGGCCGTAATAACGGCCTTGATACGTCTGGTCACTGAGACAAATAGAGCTTGGATGGCGTGTGCAGGTACAGCTACCCATGCAGCTTCAACACGATACCACAGTTCAACTAGAGTAGTGACTGGCATAAGCCGGCCGAAGTGACCGTGCGGTTCTAGGCGCTGCAGTCTGGAACCGCGAGACCGCTACGGTCGCAGGTTCGAATCCTGCCACGGGCATGGATGTGTGTGATGTCCTTAGGTTAGTTAGGTTTAACTAGTTCTAAGTTCTAGGGGACTAATGACCTCAGAAGTTGAGTCCCATAGTGCTCGGAGCCATTTGAGCCATTTGACTGGCGTATTGTGACGAGCCAGTTGCTCCGCCACCATTGACCAGACGTTTTAAATTGGTGAGTGACTTGAAGAGTGTGCTGGCCAGGGCAGCAGTCGAACATTTTCTGTATCCAGAATGGCCCGTGCAGGACCTGCAACATGCGGTCGTGCATTATCCTGCCGAAATGTGGGGTCTCGCAAGGATCGAATGAAGGGTAGAGTCACGGGTCGTGACACATCTGAAATGTAACGCCCACTGTTCAAAGTGCCGTCAATGTGAACAAGAGGTGACCGACACGTGTAACTAATGGCACCCCATAGCATCACGACGGGTGATACGCCAGTATGGCGATGATGAATACACGCTTCCTATGTGCGTTCACCGCGATGTCACCAAACATGGATGCGACCATCATGATGCTGCAATCAGAACTTGGATTCATACGAAAAAATGGCGTTTTGCCGTTCGTGCACCCAGCTTCGTCGTTGAGTACACCATCGCTGGCGCTCCTGTCTGTGATGTAGCGTCAAGGGTAACCGCAGCCATGGTCTCATAGCTGATCGTCCATGCTGCTGCAAACGTCGTCGAACTGTTCGTGCACATGGTTGTTGTCTTGCAAACGTCCCCAACTGTTGACTCAGGGACCGAGACGTGGCTCCACGATCCTTTACAGCCATGCGGATAAGATGCCTGTCATCTCGACTGCTAGTGAAACGAGGTCGTTGGGACCCAGTACAGCGTTCCATATTACCCTCGTGAACCCATCGATTCCTTATTCTGCTACCAGTCATTGGATCTCGATCAACGCGAGCAGCAATGTCGCGATACGATAAACCGCAATCGCGAGAAGCTACCATCCAACCTTTATCAAAGTCGGAAACGTGATGGTACGCGTTTCTCCTCCTTACACGGGGCATAACAACAACGTTTCACCAGGCAACGCCGCTCAACTGCTGTTTATGTGTGAGAAATCGGCCGCGCCCGGGTTCCCGGGTTCGATTCCCGGGGGGTCAGGGATTTTCTCTGCCTCGTGATGACTGGGTGTTGTGTGATGTCCTTAGGTTAAGTTAGGGTCAAGTAGTTCTATTTTCTAGGGGACTGATGATCATAGATGTTAAGTCCCGTAGTGCTCAGAGCCATTTGAGAAATCGGTTGGAAACTTTCCTCATATCAGCACGTTGTAGGTGTCGCCGCCGGCGCCGACCTTGTGTGAATGCTAATCATTTGCATATCATAGCATCTTCGTGCTGTCGGTTAAATTTCACATCTGTAGCACGTCATATTCGTGGTGTAGCAATTTTAATGGCCAGTAGTGTATGTTTCCGGTTGATATGTACAATGTAAGAGACTGGCGATATACCATCATCCACAAAGTTTCCAAGATTGCAAAGAGCCAACAAATGTGAGAATATTCGCAGAGTCAGCTTAAAAGCTCATGCATCCAAGCTGCTGACAAGAATAGTATACATCAGAATGGAAAAGAACATTATCTGCTAGATGACGATCAGTCTTGTTTTAGCAAAGGTAATGGAACCGGAGATGCGGTTCTGCTGTTGCGGTTGATAATGGAAGCAAAAAACAGAGTACTCCGTCCGAGCAGGCCTCGGATGGCTCAACGGTACCGACCGACAGCCGTGTCAACCTCAGTAGGAGGCTTTGCCGGATGCGTATATGGAGAGGCATGAGGGCAGCACACCGACCTCCCATCCGTTGTCAGTTTTCGTGATCCGAGCCGCTATTTCTCAATCCATTATCTCCTCAGTAAGCCTCACAAGGGATGAGTGCACCCCGCTTGTCAAAAGCGCTCGGCAGACTCAGGTGGTCACCCGCCCATATGGTAGACAAGCACGACAGTGCTTAAATTTGGTGATCTAACGGGAACCGGAGTTAGCACTGAGACAAGATCGTTGGCTAATTGAAGCAAGACTGAAGAAAAATCAAGACACGTTCATAGGATTTGCCGACAAAGAAAAGGCGTTCGACACCGTAAAATGCTACAAGATGATCGAAGAACAATAAGAGTAGAAAATGAAGAACGGAGTCCACAGATGAAAAAGGGGTGTAAGACAGGGATGTAGTCTTTCACCACTGCTGTTCAATCTATACGTCGAAGAAGCAATGACGTAAATGAATGAAAGCTTTAAGAGTGGAGCTAAAATTCAAGGGGAAAGGATATCAATTTTAAGATTCACTGATGAAATTTTTATGATGAAAGTAATGAAGCATTCCGTGACCTGTTGAATGAAATGAACAGCCTAATGCATACACAATATCAGCTGTGAGTAAGACAAAGGAAGATGAACATCTTGAGAACAGCAAGAAACTTAAAATCATAATTGGTAATCAAGAAGTAGACGAAGTTAAGCAATTCTCCTACCTAGGGAGCAAAAGAACCCATGATGGACGGAGCAAGGAGGATGTAAAAAGAATTCTAGCACTGGCATAAAGGGCGTTCCTGGCTAACGGAAGTCTACTAATATCGAACATAGGTCTGAATTTGACAAAGAACTTTCTGAGAATGTACGTTTGGACCACAGCATCGTATGACAACGAGGTATGGACTGTGGGAAATCATGAACGGAAGACAATTAACGCATTTGAGATGTGTTGTACAGAAGAACGTTGAAAATTATGTGGACTGATAAGATAAGGAATGAGGAGGTTCTCTGCACAGTCTGCGAGAAAAGGAATATATGAGAAGAAAAAGGGCCAGGATGATAGGACATATGTTAAGACATCATGGATTAACTTCCATGGTTCTAGAAGGAGCTGCAGAGGGTAAGAACTGTAGAGATTGGGATATATTCAGCAAACAATTGAGGACGTATGTTGCAGTAGCTACTCTGATATGAAAAGGTTAGCACAGAAGAAGAATTCGTGGAGCTCGTATCAGTTCAGTCAGAAGACTAATGACACAAAATAAGAAAAAAAGCAATGGCTTAGCTTTTCCCTTAGGCTACCGGTACTGAACCCCACGATCAAGCTCTGAATGGTACACGCTTTTGAACGGCCACTGCGTCATCCTTCGCCGCCTGGTCTCATAATGGAGGGGAATGGCACTAGCGCAGTGCCCTACTGGCCGTTGCCGACTTTTGAGATGTGGGTCTGCTACTTCTCAGTCAAAATAGCTCCTCAGTTAGCATCAGGAGACTGAGTGCACCCGTTCTAGTCTTCCGGCAAATAAATCATCAAACTTCCTGGCAGATTAAAACTGTGTGCCAGACAGAGATTCGAACTCGGGTAGAGCACTTGCCAGCGAAAGGCAAAGGTCCCGAGTTCGAGTCTCGGTCTGGCACACAGTTTTAATCTGCCAGGTTGCAGAGTGAAAATTTCATTCTTACGGAAATAGTCTCCGGCAATACTGGTAATAGACCCATAGTCCTCCACATGGGATTCAGACGTGCTAGCCTATCTTCAGGTAAAATCACGATTAAATATCAATACGGACAGGTTAAACAGAAAAAGTAAGTAGGTTCACACGCTGAATGCATACCTTCCTCGTTTGACGAAACCTCATGCATCACGTCATACCTCGGCCGGCCCACCAAATCACGCTACCTCATTCCCATGGAATATTTCTACGACTAGAACAGCGGATAAAACGTGCCAGCCAACATCCTCGCAAATTAGTAGCTCTTCGGGATATGTTCATCTACTATTGGATTCAGATGTATGTGGCGTACCTGAAGAAACTTGTGAACTGTACGGCTCACGGAACAGAACCGATTATCAAGAGATTGTATAACTGTACGTACATGGTATTAGCGTGATGTCTCATGACATTGGCTAGTATTTTGTCCGGTCTTCTTAACTCGACAAGCAAAAATTCAAGCCTATTCTGGCTATAGATAAGAAGAAGAAACCTATTTCAACTTTATGCAGAGGCAGAGAGTTTTCTACATTTATTGTCAGGGAGTTCTCAGTTAGTGAGTCCTACCCAAGGAAATGGTGGTGTGATTCAAATGTCGTTGCTTTGTATTGTAATATATGTACTGCATTGCTGTCTGTGCTTCAGTGAGAATACAGCAGCCGACTAACGCGTGGCTCTTTCTTTTTTTCGCAGGGATGGTGAAACAAGTGAAGGGTGGCTACCTGCTGCGATACAAGAGTAAGTAGGAGCGGCGGCACCGCTGTTTGCCGTAGCGCTGACGTAACAGCGCGCTTGCCACCCGCCCTTTGTCATTCAAATGTGCGCTTTGTGCGCCACCGTGTTTGCCCCATCAGCTGTCAGCTAGATGACGTGTCAGACGGCTTTTGCATTACAATGGAGCCCACAAAAACGGTGATTTTGTACACCGTGTGCTTTATTTATATCAGTTGATAGCTCCATGACAAAACCTAGAAGTGCCACGTCTATCTCTAATTTCATCAGTACTTATTAATTTAGATGCAGAATAATATTACTGCTTCAACGACTGGAATATGCCGATTGCTGATGAAATTCTTGATGTTTACCTCATTTCCCGTTGCAGTTAGATGGCATGTTCAAATAAGCTTCACAGCACTCAGTGAAGTACGCTGTACTCTTCCAAAATCGCAGCAAATGTGATTATTGACATTGCAATTTGGATGGCTTCAGAATTTCACAGACAACTTTCTGGGACGACAGATACACCATATATAGATATTACTTTACCCATGTAGGACTTTGTGAACTCCGCAGCCGTTAATGTTGTTTGATGATGACGAAATGTGCTCTAAAGTGCATACCTGAGGAGCTATGACCATTTGTTCATCTTCGCTAATGTGAAACACATCTCCTCTACTGAGCAAGTGTTCATAGCTGTTAATGTACGGCCGGCCGCGGTGGCCGTGCGGTTCTAGGCACTTCAGTCCGGAACCGCGTGACTGCTACGGTCGCAGGTACGAGTCCTGCCTCGGGCATGGATGTGTATGATGTCCTTGGGTTGGTTGGGTTTAAGTAGTTCTAGGTTCTAGGGGACTGATGACCTCAGATGTTGAGTCCCGCGGTGCTCAGAGCCATTTTTTTTTTGTTAAGGACATTTTTTCTCGTTTTTGTCCACACAACCACCACTGAAAGTTACCATCCCTACACTCTTCGCAACACAAGAACCGGTACATGTACTCAACTGTCAGATGTATCAGAATGGTTTTCGTTTATAACTTTCGACTCGTTCGTTTCCGGCACAGGGAACCTTACTTCAAATTAGTACATTTATCGTTCTCCATCATCTTAGAAAGATGGGTTCATATTCAAAATACGATGTACTCGCTCCCCTCTACAAGTCCTAGAAGACTGTAACGGGAATTTCCGACCACCCTGTATAGACAACGTCCTTGTTGTCATGTTTGACTTAAAAGTTATGTCACTAGTGAAAACTAAACCCTGCATCCAACACTTGGGTATTTCTGGAATCGTAAGGAGGTGTAGGTTGACGCATGTACACTTTGTACGTTCTTCCACATAGCGCTCAGTAGCTTGCGGAGTGAAGATATAGATGTCACTTTGATATGAGTTGTATCATTGTACTTTAAGCAAAACCAACCATCAAATGGATTACAGAAAAACTATCCTCTTTGATTAGTACATACTCCAACGACACACTGTAAATATTTAGAATATTATGAAGTAACGGAGCATCCATGTTATTGGGGATATACAGTATATGAGGTAATATGCATCATTAGTCGTTCATGTTTGACGGAATTTGGTCCTGTTTTCTTCAATTTCTAGCGGTTTACATGTAAATTACAGTCAGACTGCCACTACCGACATGGAACGATTGCCAGGGAAGTAGAAACTAGGCCTAGCTCCAGCGCGCGGTGTTGCCATCGAGCGCTGGATGCGGTTGCTGCGTTGCCAGGTCGATACCTGTACGACTCCATGGAGCCCTTCTCCCAACGGACATCTCGCCGCTGCCGAGTCGGGCCAATAAAATTAACGATGCTAATGAAGACATGCGTCACGTTAATGAACACTTTCAGCCGATGGTAACCTGATGCCACAGACATGGCTCCCTCTATTAAGCTCCTCTTGCTAGTCTCGCCACCGCCTCTATGCCACTGCATGTAGTTAATTTCCTACCTTTGAGCTACAGTGTCTGACATTATAATGATAACCCTTACAGCAAGGAAACGTAAATCGGACACACGATGGTAGTTAATGTTTTAATCACTTTCAAGTAAGTTCCAGGAATTAAGTGAAGCACGTAAAATGGCGTACACTGAAGTTAAAAATGCAAGAATTTCTACTAGTAACCATCATTGCTGTTTTTCTATTGAAATCCTGCATTTATATTTTGCACTCTCCTTAGTTATAGCAGACTCAGGCATTGCTACAGCTAACATGCTATAAACTATTTTTGCACATATGGGAAATAAAAGAAGTTATAAAGACACAGCCAGTAACATGGAAACGTGAACCCTATTTTATTTATGCAGGAAGGTAAATATCATATTAATATGCCTATTCTTGAAAAAATTCGAGAGAAAAGTTATCAGAACAGTCCCACATAGAAGACTGACGATTCTTATTCGTCAAGTGTAATTTCATGACGGTCATTTACTCAAGCAGCTGACGCCGCAAACACATATCTGATGACAAGCAATACTAAGTTAAGTAATTTTCATCGTTTTATTTGGTTTAAATTGTGTTTCGGAAAACCAGGCTGTGTAAACCTGTACTACCAAGTAACAACTCACAATGAATCTTTCACTCAGAATGGTCGTTGCTTTGAAATTTCCTGGCAGGTCAAAATTGCGTGCCAGACTGGAGCTCGAACTCATTTTGCACATAGTCAATACCTCGAAAAGTAACGAGCCCATGGCAAGAAAAGGTTTACTCAGAAAGTTATGAAGGCACTGGTTCATTACGTTTCCTCATACTCATCATGATTATTTACGCATTTGTTTAATGGGGAAACAAGTCCAAACGAGAGTGGAAAATATCAGGGTCCAGGGCTACTATAATAGCCTTCCAATGGACTCCATCGGAAACGTCGAACCAAATAAACCGCAAGCGAGGTCGTAAGCAAGCGCATGTTGTCGTACAGCACCTCTACACCTTTCGAAAGCAATACCGGTCATATCGAATGGTTCAAATGGCTCTGAGCACTATGGGACTTAACTTTTGAGGTCATCAGTCCCACAGAACTTAGAACTACTTAAACCTAACTAACCTAAGGACATCACACACATCCATGCCCAAGGCAGGATTCGAACCTGCGACCGTAGCGGTCGCGCGGTTCCAGACTGTAGCGCCTAGAATCACTCGGCTACCCCGGCCGGCACCGGTCATATCCTCCGAATCGCCCTCTGCAACCGTTTCAATAGGGCACAATACAAATAGGATTCACAGACTCTCCCTCATGGGTGGTCATAACTTTATTCGCCGACACCGTTGTTTTGAACTTCTTATGCGGAGGAGACGAGAGTCGTCTCTCAGATACAGATGCTTTCTTTCTCTCGTGTTTCTTATGAAGCACTCACATTTCGTTCACTAAAACTGCACGGAGAAGGAATGGAACTTCCTTCGCCTATTACTGCATTAACTACTCAAAAAACAATCCCATCCGCTTAAGAGTAGCCACTGTAACCGGCGAGAACACTTCTTCAGCTAGTCCACGTGCTATTCGCTACACTGCCAATGTAAATATTGAATTCATGTGTGTTATGGCTTATGTGAATCAAACCTTCGAGGCAGCATACGTTCACATCGAGGTGGATGTACTTGGCCGCCTTAACCGTTATTCGCCTCGCACAACTGTTTTGCAATTATTAAATTGCTAGCACCAAATCGACGCCTGTTTTTATGACATTCTCTAGCTCTGCAAACTTCTTATAGTTGGTGATGAATTGTAGCTGATGATGTTTCCTTTAAGCGCGAAAACGTTATTAAGCTTGTCACTTATGCACTTCAAGCCCTATATAGCAAAACGGCATTTCGAAGAACAGTGGTGTACATATCTGCATCTAACGGCCACGTTTGAAATCTTTGATAGTATGTTCTATCTAGGCATGTTGCTTACTGAGCCATCCCTGCACAACGTGTTAGAATTGGAGGTCAATAGAGAATTAAATAAATACTACTACATAGACTAACAGACCAGCTTTTAGCGAATCGAATACATGTCATTAACGAAGAGAAAATTCCAGATGTAATTTCAAATGTTTCCAAAGGAGATTTATAGCACGATTAATGTCGCGTTATATATACACCTCCTGCGTTCCATACATATAGAATGCGAGTTGTCCTGCATGACAGGCGCGTTTTGTGGCAACAGTGTTCTGCCAAATCAACCTACTACTAGAGCAGCCTACATTTCGGGGACAAAAAACGGTTTTCAGGACCTCAACATGAAGGCGGCCTGCATGACAGGCATGTTGTGATGGAGTAGTATCTCTAAGCTTTATTGGCATACTTTGCATTGCAACCTTTACATGAGGAGGAGCAAATAAAAGATTTTCAAGCCTCAGGTGTGTAGTCTGCCTACCAATAAGAAGCACATTGTGGGAGTAGTTTTGGCTCAGCTTACTGAACTGTACTGCAAGGCTACATGTGTCGGTGAGCAAGGCTGGGGACAGGTTCAGATGGATAGAGAAGGGGTTGGACAGAGTGCAGGGAGAAAGATAGATGCATGAGGCAGGTGGAAGATGTAGAGAGGTAGTGGGCGGGTGGAAAGGGAAGAGGAGCAGATGGAGATAGCCAGCAGGAGGAGCATTCTGTCGATGGAGCGTGGGAGGGGTGGAAGATATGGTCAGAAAGAGGGCTTAGAGAAAATGGACAAAGAGAGAAGTAGATGAAGAGACAGAGGGATTGGGGAGGAGGAGATAGACCAGTACAGGTGGGAGTATGAGGTGGACAGACAAGACAGACAAAGGAAGGAACAGGTGGACGTAGAGAGGGGGAGGAGGAGGAGGAGTTTTCAACAAGAGAAGCCGTGTGTGTGTGTGTGTGTGTGTGTGTGTGTGTTTGTGTGTGTGTGGGGAGGGGGGGGGGGCTTCTAGGATGATGCAGTTGTGTTACAGAAGTGACAACTCTAAAAAACTGTAGCGTTATGTAGGAAGATTTGCAGAGGATCGACACGTGGTACAGAGATTGGTAGTTGACCCTAACCATAAAAAAATGCAACTTATTGCGATTACGTTGTAGCAAAAACCTGTTATTGTACGACTGTACCATAAGGAAGAATCTGCAAGAAGTGAAGTCCATCCATTAAGTAGGTAGTCTGCAGAACACATTTTAGACTGATATTTTAGTGCTGCTCGTGCCTCTGGTACGATTACCACATAGAATTAAAGAAATTGTAGAGGGAATGGAGAACATCCAAAGAGCGGTCATTGTCATATAGGAGATGACAATCAAACTCGAGTAGCAAACGCTGTAAAAGAGGCGATATACATCACTGTGTGGTTAGCTGTTGAAATTCCGAGAGAGGCTGGAGTTCAGACGGAAACATATGAACAATCGTCTCTCCTACGCACGATTCAGCAGTATAGGAGAGAATTGACACCGTTAAGCCAAGAACTTTCCAGCATAAACCAGTAGATGAATTGTCAATTATAGATACAGACGTAGCTGTAGAAACTGTTGGAAACGAAGATATAATATCTTTCCTCTAGTGTTCATCCCACATGTGGGAGAGGCAGTGAACGAAATAAAAAGAAATAACGGATCGAACTATTTGATGTAGGTCTAAATTTGAGGAAGAAATTTCTGCATATTCATATCTGGAACACAGCACTGTGGAGAAGTGAATCATCAGTTGAGAAAAAACCGTGCATGAAGAGAATCGAATTGTCTGAAATGTACGTTTACACATGGGAATATTTGAAATTAACGGCAAAATATGTAAATATCAGAGGATCAGACAAAATCAAGTATCTAGGAGAGGTCACTGAGCGTAATGTAGAGGGGATAAAGAAATTATATTAAGACAAAGAAAAATTGAGTTGGAATTTCTCTTAAAATGAAGATGTTTACAAAAAATTGTGCTAATTCGCAAGAAATGATCACTACAGTGCGTTACACAAGGCAGGATATACTCATGTATCAGAAATACTGATTTTAGGATCAACCAAAGAAATCGAAGAAATCAAGAAAAAGGAAAGAAAGACTGTGAGGAAGACTTTAGGAAATAGAATAACCTTAAAAACATTTAAATTACGGTGTAATCCAAAAGAACATGTGGAAACGTCATGTATCAGGAATAATAGACGAAAATAAGAAAATAAGACTAAT
The DNA here is from genome assembly GCF_023864345.2 of Schistocerca serialis cubense. Classification (NCBI taxonomy): domain Eukaryota; kingdom Metazoa; phylum Arthropoda; class Insecta; order Orthoptera; family Acrididae; genus Schistocerca; species Schistocerca serialis. The sequence continues at coordinate 286,849,361 of NC_064642.1, forward strand.
GGTCTATGGGGACATACAAAGAATTGGTGCATAGATACTTAGTGAATTGTACACATCGGCTAAAAGTCTTCTTCCAACTGTAGAAACTATTTTTGCCAATAACTGACAACGTTACACTAAGACATAAAATGTAAATTCATTTTTCCAGATATACCAGACGTCTGTAACGCGCGTCTGACAACTACACACACTATGATGCTCGCGCCACGTGATGTAGTGGTCTGTAATTATACTAAGCGTCGCCCTGGTTGTTTCACGTAACGCGCGTCTGACAACTACACACACTATGATGCTCGCGCCACGTGATGTAGTGGTCTACTGCCTGCTGGAGAGTAAGGTCTTTCCGGCGTTAGTTGTTCGCGTAGGGGGTAGCTGCGGAGAGATCTGAATAATAATTTAAAAAAATAAAAAAAAATAAAAAAAAGAGAGAGAATGCTAAGTCGCTATAAGTCCTAGCAGATTGATAAAAAAATTGCTCATTATTTTGAGAAAATAGAAGAAAAAACTAACTACGTGAGTGCAAGGTTTTATGGCAAAATAGACATCCACCGTGTCACGTGCTTTAAAATCCAAGTCCTTTCAGCCCTGTGATTCTCGGCCATTGTCAGGTGGTGACTGTCGTGTGGATCCTGCTGTCGTCCTTATATAGCCGCGACGCGTTCTGTGACGTCACTGATGCTCATTCCAGCGCCATACACGGTAACATTTCTGGTTCGTACCTTAACACTCGCCACGCCCCCTTTAACCTTACAACGACCGTGTCTCCAGCTGTGCTTAGCTGCAGACCGCTGTCTTTATTGAGGATGTTGTCACAAATTCTTTATTTGGGTCGCTTATTTTATAGCGCTGTCCCAGAAACATTTAGTCTGTTTAGAAACGGACATCTCGTTAAAAGCTGTTTGGTGCCCGTTTTCCAGAGCATGCATTGCTACCGATGGCTGCTAAGAATATAGTAGGCAGAAATATCTGCCGTGTTCTATATGGGACTGAGCGTTAGCACGCGCAGTCTCTTCTCTCTAAACGGTCTACACGCGAAGGAACTGAACCACTTACGGAAATTATTCAAGACACGGATACAACAATTGACAGTTGTCGCAAAGGTATCTCCGAAGACACGTAAGCAGAAGGACCAGGAGGAGAACACGAGAAAGTTTGCATTTTTGCCGTTCCGTGGCCCACTAAGTGGAAACATTAGCCGGCTCCTAAAGAAGCAGAAAATAGTTTGGGTCGTCTCGCTTCCAGATACAATTCTACAGCTGATAAAGCCTCAGAAAAACGATGTAGACCTCAGAACGCCAGGAATACCGACTATAAAATACCATGTGGGTGGCCGGCCGAAGTGGCCGAGCGGTTAAAGGCGCTACAGTCTGGAACCGCACGACCGCGACGGTCGCAGGTTCGAATCCTGCCTCGGGCATGGATGTGTGTGATGTCCTTAGGTTAGTTAGGTTTAAGTAGTTCTAAGTTCTAGGGGACTTATGACCACAGCAGTTGAGTCCCATAGTGCTCAGAGCCATTTGAACCATTTTTTAACCATGTGGGTGTCGAAAATTTTATGTCGGACACACTTTGTAAACTACTGAAGAAAAAAAAAAGTTCAAATGTGTGCGTGAAATCTTATGGGTATTAACTGCTCAGGTCATCAGTCCCTAAGCTTACACACTACTTAACCTAAATTATGCTAACGACAAACATACACACCCATTCCCGAGGGAGGACTCGAACCTCCGCGGGGACCAAACTATTGAACACCGCCGAATCGAACACGGTAGGTGTTCCTGCGTACGGTGTACTGAGAAATCAACGCTAGCAGAGCATGCTGTAGACAACTGATACCGAATAGTATTCTCTGAGACATATGTTATTAAGCAGCCAATTGTTTCTGGGGTAGCTTAATAAAAGAAGCGATCCAGATAAAAGGCTTATGGCTCTGAGCACTATGGAACTTAACTTCTGAGGTCATTAGTTCCCTAGGACTTAGAACTACTTAAACCTAACTAACCTAGGGACATCACACACATCCATGCCCGAGGCAGGATTCGAACCTGCGACCGTAGCGGTCGCTCGGCTCCAGACTGTAGCGCCTAGAACCGCACGGCCAGTCTGGCCGGCGACATTTAGTAACCGGTTGGTTTGGTGAACAGGCAAATGTTACGAAGATGCTTTGTGAATGCAAATGGGAATTCCTCGAGTGAAGATAAAGTGCTTTTCGTTAAACACTATTGAGAAAATTTGGAGAACCACATTTGAAGCTGACGGCTGAACCATGCTGCTGCTGCCAATGCACAGAATAAAAGATTTAAGAGAAATTAGGGCTCTTACGGAGGCTTATGGACGGTTTACGTCGCTCTATTTGCGAGTGGAACAGGAAAGGATATCATTATGTGGTAGTAGTACGGGATATCCCTCCATGCTTGCGTAGTATGTGTGCAGATGTAGATATCCGTAGCAGAGGTGGAGCATCATACCGACAGGATTCGAGATCGTCTGGCTGCTAACGACGGTTCAGTTCAATTCAATACAATTTACTGCCACGAATTTTGGACCTCTTAGCTGGAAACTGTAAGTAGGTCATACATATTCAATAATCATGGCGACATTCAGTGTTTCAAATTATTTATATAGTAATATGTTAACAGAAACTATTGCTATTACGACTGTAGAAATAAAACAGAATATTGAAAATATGAATCAATAGAAAGGTAAAAAAATGAATGAAACTAACTCAAACTTCAAGTGAATAATTATTAACTTATGTTAGTAGTTATGTTACTACCAGTCACAAAGTAACTCGAGGTTTGCCAACTACCTACAACTATACCTATTTCTAAATCTGTTGTTGCTACTATATTTTCCACTCACGCACTGTTACGTGAGTGCCTTGGTATCTCGAGTCTCCGCTTATCATTGGTAATGGTAAGTTCCTATGGGACCAAACTGCTGAGGTCATCGGTCCCTAGGGTTACACACTACTTAATCGAACTGAAAATAGCTTACGCTAAGGACAACACATACACCCATGTCCGAGGAGGACTGGTACCTCCTACAGGGGGAGCCACGCGAACCGTGGCAAGACGCCTAAGGTCGCGCGGCCACACCGCGCGGCTACGCTTACCAGTGTGGTAGCATCGATTCTTTCTTCCCTCGAAATCCTTCACACACACTCACACACACACACACACACACACACACACACACACACACACACACACATACTCACACACTCACACACACACACACACACACACACACACACACACACATATATATATATATATATATATATATATATATATATATATATATATATATATATATATATATATATACGAGTTGTGCCCTAATACTGTGTCGAATCTCCTTTTGCCTGGCGTAGCGCAGCAATCGACATGACATGGACTCAGATACTCGTTGGAAGTCCCCTACAGAAATATTGAGCCTTGCTGCCGTCTCTATAGCCGTCCACAACGAAGAAAGTGCTCCCGGTGCAGAAGTTTGTGTACGAAATTACGGCTCCATTACGTCCCATAAATGTTCGATAGGATTCACGTCCGGTGATGTGGGTCACCAAATCATTCGCTCCAATCGTCCAGAATGTTCTTCGAACCGATAACGAACAACTGTGGACCGATGACGTGGCGCTCCATCGTTGTTTGGGAACGTGAAATCTATGAATGGTTGCAAATGGTCTCCAAGTAGCCGAACATGATTATTTCTAGTCAGTGATCGGTTCAGCTGAACCAGAGGACCCAGTTCAATAGCCTACACCAATATAGAGCTACGACCAGTTTGGACAGTGCCTTTTTGACAGGTCCATGGCCTGGTGGGATCTCCGCCACACTCGAACCATACCATCAGTTCTTACCAAATGAAATCGTGACTCATTTGACTTGACCATAGTTTTCCAGCCATCTAGGGTCCAACTGGTATGGTCACGAGCCCAGGAGAGGTACTGCAGCCGATATCGTGCTGTTAGCAAAGCACTTGCGTCGGTCGTCTGCTGCCATAGTCCATTAACGCCAAATTTCGTCACACTGTTCTAACGGATATGTTCGTCGTACGCCTCACATTTCTGCGGCTGTTTCTGACAGTGTTGCTTGTCTGTTACCAATGATGACTTCGCAAAAGCCGCTGCGCTCGGTTGTTGCGTGACGGCCGTCGGGCACTGCGTTGTCCTTTGTGAGAGGTAAAGCCTGTAATCTGGCATTCTCGGCACATTCTTGACGCTGTGGATCTTGGAATATTTAACTCTCTAACCATTTTAGAAATAGAATATCGCAAGCGTCTAGCTCCAACTACCATTCCGCGTTCAAAGTTTGTTAACTCCCGTCGTGCGGCCAGCATCAAATGGTTCAAATGGCTCTGAGCACTATGGGACTCAACATCTGTGGTCGTAAGTCCCCTAGAACTTAGAACTACTTAAACCTAACTAACCTAAGGACATCACACACATCCATGCCCGAGGCAGGATTCGAACCTGCGACCGTAGCAGTCGCGCGGTTCCTGACTGTGCGCCTAGAACCGCTAGAGCGGCCAGCATCACGTCGAAGATTTTTCACATGAATCACCACAGTAAAAATAACAGCTCCGCGAATGAATTGCTCTTTTATACCTTGTGTACGCGATACAAGTGTCGCTTGTATATGTACATATCGCAATCCAATGACTCTTGTCATCTCAGTGTGTATATATTAAAGGTTCTCTTAACTAAATTTTTATGTGCCTATCATTATCTATAACGGAGGAAACGCTTCGTGTGAATTACTGATGTCACTTCGATATTCAGTACGTCTACTTGATTTTATAGACTGAAAGTTGAGCAGTTGCCTCTTAGATATTCGATGAGCAATGTTATTAACTGTAGTCTACAAGCTTTGGTCTCCTACATTTGTTTCCCTTATCGCAGTTCCGCTGTCTGAAAGCGAGGATAATTGAAAACTACGATCAGCGAAACCTTCCTCTCTACATTCACATACTGGTGTATTAGTACATACGACTCGATGCGCCGGCCGCTGTGGGTGAGCGGTTCTAGACGCTTCAGTCCGGAACTGCGGCGCTGCTACGGTCGCAGGTTCGACCCCTACCTCGGGCATGGGTGTGTGTGATGTCCTTAGGTTAGTTACGTTTAAGTAGTTCTAAGTCTAGGGGACATGACCTCAGATGTTAAGTCCCACAGAGCTTAGAACCATTTGAACCACTCGATGCAAAAATTCGGGAACTGCACAGCGATATATTAACAAGTGAATCGTATTTAGAGTACGATACAGTTCCCCACAGTCGTTTAATGAACAAAGAAAGAGCATATCGACTGCCAGACCAATTGTGTGATTGGATTGAAGAGTTCCTACAGAACACAGCATGTCATTCTCAATGGACAGAAGTCTTCCGAAGTAAGAGTGATTTCAGGTGTGCCGCAGGGAGTGTCGTAGGACCGTTGCCATTCACAATAAACATAAATGACCTTCTGGATGACATCGGAAGTTCACTGAGGCTTTCTGCGGATGATGCTGTAGTACATCGAGAGATTTTAACAATGGGAAATTGTACTAAAATGCAGAAGGATCTGCAGCGAATTGACGCGTGGTGCAGAGAATGGCAAATGAATCTCAGTGTAGAAAAGTGTAATGTGCTGCGAATACATAGAAAGAAAGATCCCTTATCATTTAGCTACAATATAGCAGGTCAGAAACTGGAAGCAGTTAATTCCATAAATTATCTGGGCGTACGCATTGGGAGTGATTTAAAATGGAATGGTCATATAAAGTTGATCTTCGGTAAAGCAGATTCTAGACTGAGATTCATTGGAAGAATCCTAAGGAAATGCAATCAAAAAACAAAGGAAGTAGGTTACAGTACGCTGGTTCGCCCACTGCTTGAATACTGCTCAGCAGTGTGGGATTCGTACCAGATAGGGTTGGTAGAAGAGATAGAGAAGATGTAACGGAGAGCAGCGCGCTTCGTTACAGGATCATTTAGCAATCGCGAAAGCGTTATGGAGATGATAGATAAACTCCAGTGGAAGACTCTGCAGGAGAGACGCTCAGTAGTTCGGTAGGGCTTTTGTTGAAATTTCGAGAACATACCTTCACCGAGGAGTCAAGCAGTATATTGCTCCCTCCTACGTATATCTCGCGAAGAGACCATGAGGATAAAATCAGAGAGATTAGAGCCCACACAGAGGCATACCGACAATCTTTCTATCCTCGAACAATACGAGACTGGGTTAGAAGGGAGAACCGATAGAGGTACTCAAGGTACTCTCCGCCACACACCGTCAGGTGACTTGCGGAGTATGGATGTAGATGTAGATGTAGATGTAATGTGCAGCAGTTTGAACCTGTTTCGGACGCTTGGGAAAATGCAGTAAACCCTCCTTGCAGTGCTTCAAGTGATCAAGGCAGACTGCCATTGACCCAACGTCCACGTTCGTAAATGTCTTCCATCAATGGTATGAATTCTTGTGAACTTGTGGAAACGATCGTACTGTTCACGCACCAACCAAAAAACGTTTCCATATAATATACCACAATATCCATCGGCCATGTCCCAAGATTCATCAGTAAACCCTCTGCGAAAGGCACCAGGGAGTCTCAGAAGTACGCTCTGCTCAGTTCGTAGCAGTAATTTCTTCTAGCTGCATACTGCAAAGCGATGCGCCTAGACCGACAGTGATGCATCCCACAATGACGTTAAAGATACCTTCATTATATGACTACACCACATGCAACGTCAATTTATAGTCAGTAATGTCAGCACGGACAGTCTTGTGCGTGATTTAGAGCTTTGTGAGTAACTGATTGTACACGTTTAAGAAAGTTCCTTTCCTTGTCTAGAAAAATGCCTAAATATCTACAAACAGTGGTGTGTTTTACAGGGGTACCTACAAGCTCCAGGGAATGATTTCTGTCAAGAGAAGGTGTTCCCTTCCGAAGATTGTCTGTGGTTTTATAAACAGCTATATTCAGTTTGCTGCCACTGCACCAATGCTGCATCTGAGCAAGCACTTCATTCGTCTTTTCGCCAAGTCACGTCCTCGTGTCTGTAGACACAAGTAATAGCATATCGTCTGCATGTGCAACAACATATTCAATAGCATCTGCCCCCTCTAACAGATGTAATAGGGGTTCTGTAGTAATAACCCAGAATAATGGACCACTTATGGAACCTGCAGCACAGCCCTTGGTAATCTGATTACCTTGCTCTGCCCCGCAAGCCACTGGACGCTACGTTCACTACAATAATTAATGAAGTTTTTATACATATATTTGAAGACCCTGCATTCACGGAGGCATGCGAATATCGCAGGCCACTTAAGATTGTCGAATGTGCCTACTATGTCAATCATGAGAGCGACTGAATACTTGGTTGTCGAATTTTATACAGTCTAAAGAGCTCATTAACGACACCATGAACGCTCTCCAAAATGTCGTTTATGCCAAATTCTATTCATCTACAGACTTTCCTTTCCTGAATCAATATTGATGTTGATTTAGACCCAAGAGATCCTTCTGCGCCTGCAACCAGTCAGAGAGCAGGCGTTCCTAAACTTTGGCCAAGGCGTTTAATAGGCAAATACGGTGGCGGGAAATATTTAGTACACCGTTTTAGAGGTATGCAATTCACTCAAGATTTACTGTTGCAACAGTGAATATGGAGTACATGATATGGTTACATCTACAAATCATTCGCACAAGCGATTTTAAGGTATTAGGTATCGATCCATGCTGAAACACCAATATTAGCACGTGATGAAAGGTAGTTCTTGAAATGTCAGTGGACGCTCCAGGATAAAGGAACAACTAAACGGACATGGTAAAGGTGTAGGTCATTTATTACAAGTCATTTGTTACTTCACAAGAGTTCAACAATCTTTTATTGCACAGATACCAAAATCACTAATAAAATGCAGATGATAATAGTTGCTTGCAATGAACGTAATTAAGAAGTTACAATTAATGAGTGACAGTAATTAGCGCCAGCAGCAGATATGAAATGTTAAAAGCAGCTCAAATTTCAGCAGAAAATTAGATAAATTAATTAAGGAGTGGCATTCAGGCAGTTACTCCAAAATTTTGTCAGTTAAACTATTTGCTGATTAATTAGTTAATTTGAACGAATAAGATGCACCGATTTAGGAAGTACTTTCAAGCAAGTAGGACAATCAAATATAACTCAAACACGCCCTAAGCGTTGAGTGAACAATGACAGCAATGATGCTAAGCATTACAATCGCAACATTTAACAGTATATTGGGGTGCTTAACATTAATGAATACAACTTACAAAAAGTGTAGTAACACGAAATTTCACAAGTCTGGTATCTCCTGAGCTGATGCCCGTCAAGTAGAAATATTTTGTGCAACGAACACAGGAACAGTTCGCAAAGCAAATATTCAGTACTTGATCAATCAGAGAAACCCTTTGGGCGTAATCAAGATACTGACGTGTAAAATTAATAAAATACCATTGAACAAACTGGGAATTGTATTGTATGTTAACCGGGTCCTAGAAACGACGGAGAGGCTCAGTCCCCGCCGCAGCCGCAGTGGTCCAGAACCCCACGATGGCTACCGCAGTCCACTTCACCCCTCCGCCGCCCCACACCGAACCCATGGTTATTGTGCGGTTCCGGCCTCGGTGGACCTCCGAGGGAACGTCTCACACCAGACGAGTGTAACCCCTATGTTTGCGTGGTAGAGTATTGGTGGTGTACGTGTACGTGGAGAACTTGTTTGCGCAGCAATCGCCGACATGATGTAACTGAGGCGGAATAAGGGGAACCAGCCCACATTCGCCGAGGCAGATAGAAAACCGCCTAAAAACCATCCACAGACTGGCCGGTTCACCGGACCTCGATACAAATCCTGCGGGCAGATTCGTGCCGGGGACCAGGCGCTCCTTCCCGCCCGGAAAGCTGTGCGTTAGACCGCACGGCCAACCGGGCGGGCAACTGAGCATTACACCAAAATTGAAACTGTTGCGTTAAAACCAGACTTCAGAGAAGGAAAACATGGAAGGTATAAATAAGATGGTTTAGAATAACGGGCATTTCATGTAAAATTAATACCCGATTGCTAAGAGATAGAAGCTGGACTTATGAGCGATGCCCTAGCGGGCCAGGAGGCCGCTACGTCTCACAGGCTACGGTGAGACGGGCAGCGGCGCGCCGCCTGCGCGCTTGTGCACAGCCGACGCGGGCAGCCTGCGCCCGATGAACCGGCGGGTAACAGGTGACACCCGGGGCAGCGCCTCCAAACGCTACAAACTGCTCGGAAAGCCGAGAACAAACAAGCAGACATACGATTCTAGTGGAATAATCATAGAACATACGAAAATGCTCAAACCAAGACAAGAAACTAAATGTTGGTATGGCCCCAAGCCGCAACCAAACCTTACGTATTACGACAAGAACATTATATTAAGAACTAGCTATACACGGCGAACTTCGTTCCGCCTCTGAAAATCTTTATATGTTACAGCTGACCCGGCAAACGTTGTTTTGCCGTTTAAATTATCTCTAGTCTATGAGAATAATGTATACGTGTAACACAATGTATACGTGTATCACAATAGCCGTTGTTGGCGGGAGCTCGTGACACAAACAATAATAGTGGCAGAGAACTGTGTAGGGAGTGAGAAAAGGCTTAGGGGGAAGTCCGGCAGTATCGGTCACTATTAGTTCTACCGTTCCTACGAGAGATAGCGCGGATTTAACAATTGCAGCTGATACAAGGCTCGTCCATGAGCATACAAACATAGTGGCAATTCCGTGTCGAAACGTGTTCGCCAGCATTATAAATAAGGCCAAGCGCACACGCATAGATTTTTATCGTACGTAAAAGTATTGTACGATTAAACTCTTTTAGAGGAACAAAGGAGAGCAAAGCAACTTCTTTGTTCCACTAAAATAATTTGATCGTACGATATATTTCCGTACGATAAAAATCGATGCGTATGCGACAGGCCTAAATGTCGGTTTAGCAAATTACGCGTGTTACCTAGTTAAAATTCTCGGTCTAGTTAAGTCGATTAAAAGAGGGATATTCGAGTCGTTGCTTTTGGTATGTTTTCATCAATTACCTGTCTATCGAATAGTGAAAGACTATCACCGGTAGACACCTGGCGGCAATAACTGATCAAGTGATATTTGATCAGTTATAGACTGGGGTTGAAAATTATTGAATTACTAAAATCGCTATTAAAAAATACTGGCTGGTGGCAGAAGGGTGAAAATTTAGTGTTGCGTGTATTTTGTAATGCCACATCATAAAATAAAGTTCTTTCCCAAAAATGAAAAAAAAATTTGGGTGGACCACCCTTATCAGTAAGGGGTATGAAAAATAGATTATGACCGGTTCTCAGACGTACCGAATATACATGTAAAATTTCATCAGAATCGATAGAGCCGTTGATCAAGTTATAATTGATCAGTTATCAAAAATGGTTCAAATGGCTCTGAGCACTATGGGACTCAACTGTTGAGGTCTTTAGTCCCCTAGAACTTAGAACTAGTTAAACCTAACTAACCTAAGGACATCACAAACATCCATGCCCGAGGCAGGATTCGAACCTGCGACCGTAGCGGTCTTGCGGTTCCAGACTGCAGCGCCTTTAACCGCACGGCCACTTCGGCCGGCTAATCAGTTATCGACTGGGGTTCAAAATTATTAAATTACTGAAATCGCTGTTAAAAAATAGGGGTCGGTGGTAGAAGGGTGAAAATTTAGGGTTATGTGTATTTTTTAATGCCACATCATAAGAACAAAAATAAAACGTTCTGTCCAAAAAATAAGAAAAAGTTTTTGGGATGGACCACCCTTATCACTTAGGGGTATGAAAAATAGATTACGACCGATTCTCAGACCTACCGAATATACTTGTAAAATTTCATCAGAATCGATAGAGCCGTTTCGTAGGAGTATGACAACTAACACTGTGACACGGGAATTATATATATATATATATATATATATATATATATATATATATATATATATATAAGGATTACTTAAGACAATTAACCGGTTAGTCTTACTATAAAATATAACAAGAAGTTAATGTAAGATCTAATTTAAATGACTTAAAAAGTAACAGTTAAATCTTGTTGGATAACACCCAAAAAACTACAATAGTAATTGTATTTAGAACAATAAATATTAATTTCTTTGAAAGGAGCAAGATCTCACCTGAGTTAGAGAACTTAGTTACCCAAATGAGTCAAGATTAACTGGATCGCTAGCCTTTGCTTACCACGGCCGTAGCCAGTCTCATAGTCATTACATCAGTCAGGGAAGCAACAACTTCCAATACAAATAAGACTCAGCTTCGACATCAGTGGTCACTAATACACGTGGCAGCCTAGAATATATGACACAATTAATTTCACGCCCGAATGACAAGATAAGCAGGATTTGAACAAGTTGCAATTAAAAAAAGATTTAAAACACCCAAAAATTATGGCAATCTGATAATTTTAAACAGAGGCACAAGAAAGTAAATTTAATACTTGAGACAGAGTGAAGGAGAACCACAGGCAATCCAGTGTAGCGGGAGAAACTTCGACGTGGGAGCACATATGACAATCAAGTAACAAGTAGCTTACCCCCCAAGGGCAGAACAGATGGCACCAGAAAATGAAGCACTCCAGTACCCAAATCCGCAACTATGCCTCATTAGTCTGGTGTAAACCGGCCGCGTCGACATTAGGCCCAGGTATTGCCGTCCAACACAACTCTACGCACCATCGGCCGCTTAGGCAATCGTGTGCCCGTTGGCTCCGTGAACAGCTCACCGTACGTCACATGTGCCTCTTTCTCTCATTGAAGCGGCTAGTTGCCTGCCCATGTGGTCAACAATCCGCTGCGAGAAACTACTACCAAAGAGTCAACTAACAGGCGACCGAAGCGCCACCCGGGGAACAGACAGAGACGGGTCGTGCCACTAGCAAAAGATATTAGAACATAGGATGATCTGACACGGCTGTATGAGTCGTTGGTTAACGAGTTGCACACGTCATTCTCGTCCCATCACATCCAATAGATGCTCCATTGAAGACCAGTCCCGAGATCGTGCTGGTCAGGAAAGTTTCAGCACATCTTGCAGAGGACGTTGAGTTTCAGAGGCAGCGTCTGAGCGAGCATTATCCTGTTGGAACAACACATTACCTTCCTGTTTCAAGAACGGCAAACGTGTCTAACAATAATATACGCCAACAGAGCGCTGGCTAGCGCCCCCATGAGAAACACTAACGGTGAACGAGAGTTGTGGCTTATTGCACCCCAGATCATAACGCATGGGTTGGAGTCAGTGTGTCTTGGACTAACGCACTCTAGGAGACAGCGCTCACCAGGTCCACGGTGCACGTGCGAACTACCATTATTTGGCTACAGGCAGAACCTGCTTTTATCGCTGAAGACCACGGTGCTCCATTCCAAGTGATCTTCTGATCTGCATGACTAGTCGAGTCATGCACATCGATGCTGTGGCTTGAGTGGAAGATGGACTAGAAGTCCCACTGCTAATAACCAGTTTGCAACAGTTCGTGCTGACAGCTCTTGAGCCCTCTTATCTGCGCTGTGCTAGCTGTACGATCTGCCACTGTTGCCCTTATAATACGACAATCCTGGCGGGCGCCTGTATTTCGTGGACGTCCAGAAACTCGTCTACGAGTGTGACAATGTTCTCATGCCTACTGATAACCAGTATCGTTGCACAACTGACGCAGCACGTCCAGCTTGCTTGCAGTTCTCCGACATGGCCACCCTGCTACACGGAAGGTCGCAATTTGAGCCCTTTCAATTTCGCTCAGTAACTGTAGAAAGCTTCTCAAGTTGCGACATGGTCGCGAATAAAACAGCGACCCGAATACAGAATAAATTCCCTTTACGTCTATGGTCACAATTTTTTGTCATCAGACTACCGGTTTGGGTTGAAATGACAGTCTTCAGATCTGTTTTATAAAAACATGTCCTAATGTACTGCATCCATAGTGGCATCGCCAAATGTTAGACACAAAATTAGCACCAGCATCGTCAGATATATATATATATATATATATATATATATATATATATATATATATATATATATATATATATATATATAACAGCATATGCAAGAGTCGTCTTGTCAGCAGCACTACTGTTCAAAACAAACTTTTTATAAAACAGATCTGAAGATGGTCATTATAGACCGAAACCGATAGTCTGACAAAAAAATTGTGACCATTGTCTGTAGGAAGTACGAGTGTGTCTCTATTGAATAGTTGCCTGATTGGTTCATATGTTTGCCTGACGGCAGGCCGCAATGGCCGAGCGGCTCTAGGCGCTTCAGTCCGGAACCGCACGACTGCTACGGTCGCAGGTTCGAATCCTGCCTCGGGCATAGATGTGTGTGATGTCCTTACGTTAGTTAGGTTTAAGTAGTTCTAAGTTCTAGGGGACTGATGACCTCAGCAGTTAAGTCTCATAGCGCTCAGAGCATTTGAACCATTTGCCTTCTGACTGTAAGCGATCTGGTAGGTATGCCACCACGCTATCTGTTGGTAGACGACGTTGAAATCATTATCACTTCAACAATCCTCCAGATGGCCTATGCCGTTATCGGATCGAAACCGACGTCGTCTTTCCAGATGCGCTATTTCTTTGTCCGACACTGTAGCTCTATATGCCAATGGCTGTACTGCAGTGGTAACACAGGTTCCCGTCAGATCACCGCTGTCAGGCTGGACTAGCATATTGAAACATCCCCTTAGTAAAATTAATGAATTACTGTGCTGGTAAACCCCTTACGTTATTTGATTATCAAACAGCTGAGCAAAACTGAACGTACTCAGACATTTCTCTCTTTACTAATTCTGATTATCACTAAACTGACACACAATATTTTTAGGGCAACGCAAACTGACTTTTAATAATCCCTACGAAAGAATGGCCCTGACTAACAATAACCAATACCTTTCATGAATCACTTACCTCACAAAAATCTTCGTTACTCAAACTACTGCAATACAGCGAGCGCTAATACTGCCAGCTAAATAAAAGACTCTAACTACTGAAGGCACTAACTACTGATAGGCGTAGTTAGCAAATGAAAGATTTTGATTGAGAACAAACAATGTATTTATCTTAAGAGTGTTCAAAAGTCATTATATATATATATATATATATATATATATATATATATATATATATATATATCAGTTCATGACATCCAGTCTTACAAATTTACTCTCTCTGATGGACACACGTCCAGATCATCCGCTTTCAAAACTCCGCCATCTCACTCCCCACATCCACCACCGCTGGTGGCTCACCTCCAACTGCGCAACGCTACGCGCTGTTCACATCCAACTGCCCAACACTACAATAGCTAATATTCCAACAATGCAAACCAGCCACAGACTTCACACAGCACAGTCAGTGATTTTCATATAGAGCGCTATGTGGCGTTACCAACATAAAAATCAAACAGGCTATTTACAACATGTATGGGTCACTGTCCAGGCTGCCGAGCGCTGTTGACAGGCGGGTACACTCAGCCCTTGTGAGATGTAAATGCTGCGGGGCGCGGTGCGTTGAACACGTGCACCTCCATTTCCACATGCAGTGATGCCTGTTGGCCGAGGGTGACACGGCGGTCGGTCGATACCGTTGGGCCTTCCAAGGCCTGTTCCGACGGAGAGAGAGAGAGAGAGAGAGAGAGTATGAGCGGGAGAGTAGGTCCACAGATCTTGGGTAATGCTTACTAGCAAATGAACGCAGGTATCATACCATTTTCGAAAACAATACCCACTTAGCAGTGCCGTTAGTTTTGAAAACCGCTGTGCCGATATGTGCCTGGTGAAAGCGGAGAGTCGCCGTCTATTTCCGGGTGCCGTTGGAAGGAGATGGGCTGTGCAGACGTCCAGTCTACGGGCCCCACCCTGGCCGACGCGGCCCGCTTTAATCCATCAACGTCAGCGCCGGCAGCCGGCAGCCGGCTGCAGCCTGCCCGCTCGTCAGCGGAGCCGGAGAGGGGGGGGGGGGGGGGGGAGGGAGGGGGAGGGAGCCTCATTCTGCCCAAATTACTTCCCACGCTCGTCCTCCCCACCACTCTCTCTCTCACCCTCTTTCCCTCCCTCTGTGCGCGTGTGCGCATGTACGTGTGTGTGTGTGTGTGTAGGCGACCACACCGTGAAAATTTAGTCGCCACGGCCCTTGTTTCCGCTTAGGAGCCCGTCACACAGCTTTATAAATTATTTATGAGCGTGAGCCGTTATTCCACAAACTTTGGGCTCGCGGTTCGTTTAATTGCTTTATAGCTTAATGCAGTTCTCGCAGGGGATATGGGAGACGAAATTTCGTCGCTTCGCGGAACGCCGTAATACAGCAGGCTGCCACTAAAATGTGGTCCGACCAGGGCAACACTCGAGTCCTTCTGAAACTTCTTCGCAGTACAAAAATTACCTCATTCTCCTCTCAGCTTGTTTCCGAGAAACTAGGCGGAAGTAAGTGCCAGTAATTCAAAAATGGTTCAAATGGTTCTGAGCACTATGGGACTTCTGACGTCATCAGTCCCCTAGAACTTAGAACTACTTAAACCTAACTTACCTAAGGACATCACACACATCCATGCCCGAGGCAGGATTCGAACCTGCGACCGTAGCGGCCACGCGGATCCAAACTGAAGCGCTTAGAACCGCACGGCCACACCGGCCGGCGCCAGTAATTCACCAAGCGTTTGTACGCTGAAAGGTCGCTGTGAGGTACACACAATTAATGCACCGACTAATCAGGCATCTTCATTCGAGGTGCGGTCATGGGCCCATCTATGCACCACAGCTTCCGTCTGCCATTCGGTCACGTCTCCACGTCGACCCATCTTCATCATACTGCGCTGAATCCATATAGCCGCTCGCCGCTTACACACCACTGTACTGACACGACCTACGTCATTTGTGGAGGGTCGTTTGACCACCGGATTCTAGTTCTTTAACACGTGCAGCGTTACTAAGCGACTTACGTACTCCTTTAAGTGCATAACTAGAATTGTCTTAATCGAATATTAAATATCTGGCGTCGTCTAAAGAAGGGATAATCACTACATTAAATCAGGCGACAAAATTGAGTATGCTTCCAATTATGTACAGGATCTCTGAAACGTTCCGCAAGTGAAATCGTTACGAAAACGATGCTCGCCGGCCGCGGTGGTCTCGCGGTTCTAGGCGCGCAGTCCGGAACCGTGCGACTGCTACGGTCGCAGGTTCGAATCCTGCCTCGGGCATGGATGTGTGTGATGTCTTTAGGTTAGTTAGGTTTAAGTAGGTCTAAGTTCTAGGGGACTGATGACCACAGC
Source organism: Schistocerca serialis cubense (assembly GCF_023864345.2). Classification (NCBI taxonomy): domain Eukaryota; kingdom Metazoa; phylum Arthropoda; class Insecta; order Orthoptera; family Acrididae; genus Schistocerca; species Schistocerca serialis. Next base: position 286,865,695 of record NC_064642.1, read on the forward strand.
TGTTAAGTCCCATAGTGCTCAGAGCCATTTCAACCATTTTTGAAAACGATGCTCAATAACTCAGGTTACTGTGTCAAATGTATATCCTTCCGCTTGCCCACAACTACTGTTTCCTACTTACGCCGTTAGAGAGTCCGAAAGTTTAAATTCAAGCGTTATTAATTTACTGGCTTTACAAGCGAGAAACGTAAATTAATTTATCCGAAGTAATCTTAAACTGAGGGGTTATCATGCTAGAGGAGCTAACTGCAACTTTTGCATAAATAGTGTTTTCTACTTCGTTAGGTGCAATGTGAACAGGGCTTCAATATATTACGAGGGCAATCTCCAATAATGACTGATTTAGCGCTCCGAAAGTTAATAGGCGACATGAAAAGTAATTCCTATGAATTCTTACGGTAGATAAGTGCTGAATGTGTTACACGAGTTGCCTATAGTGGACACATTTCGCTTGCCCTGCCTGTATTCAGTGGCGTTACAACGGCTAGTGAAAAAAAAAGAAAAGAAAAAATCAGTAAAGGGAAGTAACAGAAAAACTAGTAACTCTAAAAGGATGTTTGGGCAAAGATGAGGAATCATTGTGTTACCGATGATGTACTGAATACCATAGCAACAGCTCGCAATAAGCAACCATTTAAAGGGGTTCAGATAAAGGGGACCTATTTTATGGACTTTGAGCAAGAAGCTGATATAATCTTTAAGACAACTCCGGTTAAGCTCTCCCTCAGGGATTTAAACCACCACGTATGGGGGACATCAGATAAAAAAAAATGATAAAATAGATGGACGAGAAATTATAAGAGTATTGAGACAGAATGGCGAAGTGAAGATTTAAAAACGATTACATTCAGTAAGGTCACTGTTGCAAAAGTATTGTATTCAGAGAAGAAAAGTATAATGGAATACCTACCTGAGGTGCAGAAACAGTGTTAACAATGAAGTTTGTCAAGGCTGAACAGTAAAATGGTTACTGCAGGTAGAAATATTACAAAACTAGTTTGATGGGCTTAACCCGTTAAGCATTTCAGTGCAAACATATTTAGAAAACTTAGGGGTTATTTGTTATTTTTGGGTCGTGCCAAGTGATAACTTACTTTCATAAAGTAAATGAGCAGGTGTCAATGTGGAGTTAGTGCATATTTATGATCTTGTTATTTTAATTTTTAATACCCTAGAAAGTAAACTTTATTAAACAGCCCCTTCAACATATTAACACTTAAGTTGTCTTCCTTTCATGAGTTTTCAGTCCGAAGATTGGCTGATAGCAGTTGGTTTCCCACAGATCTCCTGGCGTACTGCCTTTCAGAATTAATTTCACACATTGGAGTTACAATCGGGATTTTTTTGTAACTTGACGTGTCTATTTCACTCGTGGTCATCATCCTGTTCCTTTGCCGTTGACATACCCCTTTATTACCGTTTTCGGAGGCACTCGTATTTTTCAGTGGATGACCGATAACTGGTACTCTTCTTTTTCCGATAGTCTTACTTAAACTTTTGTTCTCTTTCAGCTCTTTAATGACTTCGTGATTCGTGATCTTATCCGTTAATCTGATTTTCAGAATACACCTAAGCACCACATCTCAAAACAATTGAGTCGTTTCCTTTCCCAAATTCCCACAGTAAAACTCTCACAGCAGTTCAGTGTCACACTTCGAACTTAAACGATAAATACAGTATTGAGAACTAAAATGAAGAATTTAAAACTCACACGAGAAGAGGATAAAGACGCGTCTGGATAATCGCTTTCAGGTTTCGGAGAGGCGAGCGTACCCTGGATCGAATCCACTCCTTGGAAAAGGCGAGGAAGAAGGAGAAGAAAACATGCGAAAAGAATAGGCATCGAAGGAATCATCCTCTCATTTCCCTTAAGAAATTACGAAAATACAGGTGTCTCACCTGCTGTCACCCAGATATGAATCAGTTGCCTCATCACTGCACCACCTCGGTCGCTCACGTTCGCGGGTCGGCGATATTTGACCGCCTGTAGCTTCATGTTCCACCAAATACACAATTTCATTTGAGTTTCAGAGACGAATTTGTGTAACACACCGACATCACAACTGTCGATTTTAGTTTCTTGTATCGAATCCCTATCATACCTGCGAACAAAGGTCATTATTCACAGTGTTGAGAATGGCTGTGAAATGGGGTCTGAATATGGTATGGTCAAGTGGGGAGTGCCCCAGGGATCAGTGTTGGGGCCACTCCCGATCCCTATTTATATAAATGATACGCCCTCTAGTATTACGGGCAACTCTAAAATATTTCTGTTTGCTGATGACACTAGCTTGGTAATAAAGGATATGTTCAACATTTGCTCGGTTTCAAATAGTGCAGTTCATGAAAGAAACTAACGCTAAATCATAGTAAGAATCAGTTTGTACAGTTTCTAACACACAATTCAACAAAACCGGACGTTGTAATTTCACAGAATGAGCATGTGGTTAGTGAAACCCCAAGTTAAATTTCTAGGCGCTCAGATAGATAGTAAACTGTCGTGGAAAGCGCACGTTCAGGTTCTTGTTCAAAGACTTAATGCTGCCATTTTTACTATTCGAACGGTTTCTGAAATGAGTGATCGTTCGACACAAAAATTAGTCTACTTTGCTTAATTTCATTCGCTTATGTCGTATAGTATTATATTTTGGGGGTAACTCTTCCCATTCTAAAAGGATATTTTTGGCTCAGAAACGGGAGGTTCGGGCAATATGTGGTGTAAGTTTAAGAACCTCTTGTCGACCCCTGTTCATGAGTCTGGATATTTTGACATTGGCCTCTCAATATATATATTCCTTACTGTCATTTCTTGTTAACAATATTAGCTTATACCAGAGAATAAGCAGCTTTTACTCAGTTAATACTCGGCAGAAATCAATCCAGAATTTGGATCGGACTTCCTCAACTCTTAGGCAGAAAGGTGTGCAGTATACTGCTGCATCAAGAAGCTACCGCTAGAATTCAAACATCTTAGCAGTAATCCACACGCTTTCACTTCGAATCTGAAAGGTTTCCTCATGGGTCACTCCTATTCTTTCGAGGAGTTCCTTGAAAAATTAAACTGGTTCTTGTTGTATTGTTGATTTCGTTTACTTAAATTTATGGCCTGACTTTTTCGGGTTCATAAACATATTTTTTTATCTGTTACTACTTTTATTTGTAATTTTATGTACTGACACGTTCCATGACCTTGTTCCTCAATTTGGTTCTACGGAACTTGACGTGTAAATAAAATAAAAAATATAATAACAATATTTTAATCCTGCCACCGAGGAAAGACAGTTGGTAATATTAGGAACTGAATCCACAGTTTCCGTGAGGCTGTTATGCTTATCACTTAGTTACAGGAGACATTCATCATTTATAAATTTTAGACTCAAATGAGTAATTGAGGAAATGAATTGTTTTATTTTATGACTATTTATGATAATGATACTAACAAGTGCAAAAAAAGGACAAGGTAAATTTCAAGCCGTTCACACGGTTGTCAGGATCATATCTGCCACTGTACTTCCAAGTATCTTATGTACAAATGTATAGTAAATTGGAGATTATAGTGGTAAAAGATCTTCTGTAAAATTTATACATGTGCCTCCAGTCTTGTTGAACGAACATATATGTTTTCTGCCTTTTATTTCTTGTCATAAAGTGTTATCCGCAACACAGATTTCAGATTAAGTAGGTGTGGAATTTCAAATGTACTGTCAGTTATCCCTACAATACTCCAGTTATCGCGACCACATTCTCACTAATATTTTCGGTCACTGTAGTTCTAAGATACTAGGTTGGTGGAAAAGTACGTAGCATTTTTCCGTACGTTTAATAAATACAAAGGATACACATAACAGAGACTTAGTCATCATTAATAAATCCTTCTTCAGGGTTTACAGCAGTCTTCCGATTTGGAGTAACTTTTCGGTTCCGCGCGTTTCAAAATCACATGGTTTTGGGGCGAATAAAACGACGAGCCATGTTCCGAGCGGATTTGCATCCGGAAAGCAAGTTCATTGAAGATTTCTCGACAGAGACTGGGAAAAGGTTAATAAGGTGGGTACGGAATGACTTCCCAATCCGACTCTTGTACACTGTTTTTTTGTCATTCTAACAGAATGCCGTCGGGCGTTATTGAGGAGTAGCATCACTTCACGCAGCCTTCCTAGTCGTTATTTTGGGGTTACATCTGCAAGACGCCTCAGTTGTTGATAATAAATGTCTGCAGTGATGGTTACACACCGGGGAAGCAATTCGTAGTACACCACGCCATCGCTGATCCACCTGACGCGTAAAATTATATTTTTTGGATGCGCACAGGTTTGTGTACGAGGAATTGCTGATTCGTTTCGGGTCATCAATTCCTTTCTTTTTCTTATGTTAGCATAAAAATGCCATTTCTCGTCACCAGTAACTAAACAGGATAGGAATAGTCGGTGTTATTCACTAGCCACTTCATGTCGAGTAAGCAGAGATGCACATATGGTCACATCTTACTTTTGTAGCTTTGGCTTAGAGCATGCGGTACCCATACACTAGATTTTTGAACCTTCCCCGTTGCAGGAAAATGTCGAATGACGGACGATGGATCACGATTCATCACATTCGCCAGTTCTCGAGTACACTGACTTGGATCATTGCGAATTAATGAGTTTAAAACATCTTCATTGATCTGTTTCTGAACATCTAGAGTCACTAACGTCGAAACTATCTTCCTTAAAACAAGAAACTATTTTCTCGCCTTGCTCTGTCCAACGGTATTACCAAAATACACGGCCTAAATGTTATTGGCTGCATTCGCTGCTGTCACCCTTCCAACGAACACAAACAGAACAATATGTCTGAAGTGTTCTTGTTTCTCCACTTTAGCACTTCATTTTCTAGCGACCACAGTTCCACTCTTTATCTCCAAATGACAAAGTGATAATCCCAAATAACAACAGTGAAACACAAATAAAAAATAGCAATCGATAAATGAACCCATGGCAGTCGGAATACCAAAATTATAAACAAAAACGCTAGGAAGAAATGCACCAACCTAATAGAGAGAGAGAGAGAGAGAGAGACAGTGGATGACTGGAAACGAGTGGTTTGGAGTGGTGAATCTCGCTACCCTGTGGCAACGCCATGGAAGAGTCTGGGTTTGTAGAATGCGTGGAGAACATTACCTGCCACGAAATCTTCCGTGTTGTATGGCCGTAGTCCTTGGAACTCTTCTATCCCTGAGGTTTCGTCCAAAGCTACGTTCGACATCTTCGGAGGTGCTCCTGGTACATCAGATCGATAGTCATGCAGGGACACGCCGTCATCCAGCCGAACGGCTAGTCGGCACTTACGTGTCCCGCGACAGGAACGCAGGTTGATAAAAGCATTCATATGTTATGGGAGGATTCATCTTGGCTTCCATGGAACATGTGGTAGCAACCCAACGCACCATGACGTCTTTGGACTACGTGAATATTGTTACAAACCAACTGCAACCCTACACGTATGAACTCTTCCCGGCAGGGACAGCTTCCTGCAGGACAACTTTCCTTGTCACAGACCATAATCATGCTACACTCGCTTGATGAGCAGACCTCTACACTTTGGAAGACATCTGAGCCACTATCACGTCACAGGTATGGGCTCACAAGGCAGCGGTCCATAATTTACAGGAGTTTCATGACTTGAATTGTTATTTCAATTCATTAAAATTAAAAGTAAAACAGTGTTGACCGCAATAGCACATTTGTTGTTAAATAGCAACCGATGACCATTGTCATATACACTGAACAGCCAAGGAAACTGGTACATCTGCCTAATATCCTGTAGGGCCCTCCGTGAGCACGCAGAAGTGCTGCAGCACGACGTGGCATGGACTCTACTAATATCTAAGGTAGCGCTGGAGGGAATTGTCACCATGAATCCCGCAGGGCTGTCCATAAATCAGTAAGAGTACGAGAGGTTGGAGATTTCTTCTGAACAGCACGGTGCAAGGCATCCCAAATATGCTCAATAATGTTCATATCTGGGGACCTTGGTGACTAGCAGAAGAGTTTAAACTCAAAAGAGTGTTCCTGCAGCCACTTTGTAGCAATTCTGATTGTGGGGTGTCGCACTGGTCTGCTGAAATTGTCCAAGTCCGTCAGAATGCACAATGGACATGAACGGATGCAGGTGATCAGACAGGATGCTTACATACTTGTCATCCGTCGTATCTAGACCTATGAGGGGTTCCATATCGCTCCAACTGCACACACTCCACACTATTACAGAGCCTCTACCAGTTTGAACAGTCCCCTCCTGACATGCAGGGTCCATGGATTCATGAGGGTTGTCTCCGTACACGTACACGACCATCCACTCGATACAATTTGAAACTAGACTCGTCCGACCAGGCAACATGTTTCCAGTCATCAACAGCCTAACGTCGGTGCTCACGGACCCAGGCGAGGCGTAAAGCTTTGTATCGTGCGGTTATCAGGGGTACATGAGTGGGCCTTTGACTCTGAAAGCCCATATCGATGATGTTTCGTTGTTGATGGCCCAGCATTGAAATGTGCAGCAATATGCAGAAGGGTTGCACTTCTGTCTGATTGAACGAGTCTCCTCAGTCGTCGTTTGTCCCGTTCTTGCAGGATCTTTTTCCGGCCGCTGCGATGTTGGATATTTGATGTTTTACCGGATTGCTGATATTCACGGTACACTCTTGAAATGATCCTACGGAAAATCCCCACTTCATCGCTACCTCGGAAATGCTGTGTCCCATCTCTTATGCACCGACTATAACAACATGCTTAAACTCACTTAAATCTTTATAACTTGTCATTGTAGCAGCTGTAACCGATCTAACAACTGCGCCAGACACCCAGACACGTTTCATATACAGGCGTCCCCCCCCCCCCCCCTCCCAGTGCTGTCTTCTGCCTGTTCACATATCTCTGTATTTGAATACATATGCCTAAACCAGTTTCTTTGGCGCTTCAGTGTATTTGAACTGAAACGTAAGTACAAAACGTATCTAGGGGGAAATCTAACAGCGTCAGCTAATAACCGAAATCTGGCATACAAGACGTAAAAAGTGTTATCAAAATGATGTTAATGTAAAACTCTTGTACGAAAATCAAAATTTATTAAAAAAAGTTACATAATATAAATAGCTTCTATGTAAAGTTTTTTGTCAAAAGTCATTTCAATAAATATGAGAATGTATGGAAGGATAAACAATTGTAGTCGTCTGTAAGTATATATATTGCCGTCTACGGGCATTTGAAGAAAACTCGTGGAGCGTAACCACAACAAAGGTAGAGTTATGTGACGCCGTTGGCTTCCACGAAAATAGCGTGAAGGTACCGGTATGCACCATCCAGGACTGGCGGAAGATGTCAAAGATGCCACAGCAACTTACCGCCACAGTATAGCGGCATGCAAGCAGGAAAATTTGTTGATGTGCTTAAAACAAACAGCGTCACATAGCTCTACCTATGCTATGATTACGATCTACGAGTTTTCTGCGAACACCCCTGGAGGATAATCTACGTACTTACAGCTGACTGCAATTGGTTATTCTCCTCATTTACTTAAATGCATTTTGGCAAACTGTTTACTATAGCAGCTATTGTGATGTTATGTAACCTCTCTATTAATTTTGTTCAACTGTCTTATCTGTACATTATTTTATTCATGCTTTTTACATATTAAATGCCATTTTGGCGGTTATTCATGTAATGCGACAAACGGTAGATGTAGCATCCAGTACTTAACATATAACCCCTCTTGACTAATCAGCAGCTAACTTTCGTGTATCCACGACTCCTGTTCTGGTCAAAGCCACTGCCTGCCATCATGGGTAAACTTAATTTTGGTTTCGTCCCATTTTATATGTCTTATGTTAATTGTTATTGTTAGATTTCTCTTTAAATCTATATTTTGCCTACATTTAAATGCTTATGGTCTGAAGATGGTCGCTTTTTGACCGAAAACGATTGCCATTTTTCAATAAATTTGCTGTTGTGATCAGTACTATTTTAATTTCAGTTTTAAAATATTCCATTGAAACTGCTGTTTTATTATCCATAAAAATGCTTTCAAAAATTATTTTACTTACTGTCGTAGTTGGAAGTAGCAATATGAAAAAACTATTCCCTGCCGTCCGTTTTCAAATTCGTGGGGCCATGGGACGTATTGGGTTAGCCATAAGTACCTCCAGTGTTTCGGACGACTATACAAAAGCTACAGGACATAGAGAAAACAGACAGTATCCTCCAGTTCTTAACTCAATTACAGGTGCTCGACGTGGGCAGTTCATCGTCACGTATTGTCCGGGAAGGCGTTACAGCAGCCCGATTTGCAAATTTGTTCACTATGTTACATTTCTGCATGTGCCAACTAAATCTTAGCGACAATACAGAGCGTTGCGGAGCAGAGTGTTAGCCATGAAACTTGAAGACAGAGCAACGTACAGCTGCAATTGTAATAATTCTTCAATCCCTTGTCAGGCTTCAGTGTACGTAGATGACAGGCAGTTCCACAAGCAAGTCTACTCCATACTTTTGAATGTACCGTGCGCAGCGACATCTCGGTCGTAGATTCGGATATGTAATCAATGCGTTTTTGCACGCTATATTGATAAACAGCATGAGAATTGAATGTTTTGTTTTGTCGGTCGCAGTTTAAAATGAGTGCAAAATATCTGAACCGTCACGGGGCAGTTTTCTTTGTAAATAATCCAAACGCACCAAAGCTTTCTTATGGAGCTGCTGCTAAAATTCTTGGAAAGTCAAAGACATTCGTTTTGAAGTGGGTCAAACGATATTTAGAGGTTGCAACCATGGGTGATTTATCGGAGAGACAGCTAAAATGCCAAGCTATAATCGATAATGGTAGCTGTAGGATTAATTATTAAGTAATTGTGCAATTATTAATAACATGTATTTTCATACAAACAGATATTTATCATAGCATCTTTTATTTCATACAGATAACGGCGTACACTTTCTTGCGGAACTGACTGTATATGAAACTGTAAGACCACAGAAAACAAGAGAAAATCCTAGGGTAGCAAGTACAGACTGCCTGTAGCTGTCTGTGGGTTAGAGACGGGAAAAGCCGAGCGATTAAAACCGATACCACGTTTTTAGTCCTGAATAACCAGTATTTATCGGTATTTCTTTGGTTTCAGCTACAATTTTTTTTCTGTCAATATGGTAAGAAAAACGAAATATCAATTAGCGATAGCAGCAGTGCTAAAATTTTTAGTTTTGAATCAAAAAAAGGTTCAAATGGCTCTGAGCACTATGGGACTCAACAGCTGAGGTCATCAGTCCCCTAGAACTTAGAACTACTTAAACCTAACTAACCTAAGGACATCACACACAACCATGCCCGAGGCAGGATTCGAACCTGCGACCGTAGCAGTCGCGCGGTTCCAGACTGCGCGCCTAGAACCGCGAGACTACTGCGGCCGGCTAGTTTTGAACCAACCAAAAAAAGAATAATTTTCATTCGTAAAATTTGCATCGCTTTGAAATACTGCTTTATTATTATAAAAAATGGGAAAAGATGTCCGTGCCATTTTAACAACAATGCCAACAGAAACGAGCAACAAATACATGCCGTGAGAATTGGTACAACATTTCTGAGACAATTATGTTCCCATTACCATGTGACGTGGCCTGTTAGATGGTAATCATGTACACGCTGTGTCCGGACTTGACCTATCCGGTGTATATGGTAGATTGTCGCTATGGACGTCGGACGTTAGCTGTGTAACAGAATGGAACCATACCTAGTTCGGAAGCGTTTTACGAAGTGTGTTATCAGTGAAGTACAGTACTGTATTTGCTTTAAAATATTAAGAACAGGAGGACCCGCGATGAACTTAAAAATTCATTCACTGTTTACAATAAAAACAGAAAGTATGTCATCAGTTTCCTGTGCTACATAATATGTCTTATATATTTGTAGCCCTTGAAAGAGGACAAATGAACCCGAAAAATAGAGTTCTCCAACCTCGGTTTTCACTCTTTATCACTGACTATTGATAATGAACAAACACCGGTACGATCCACGATTTCAAAGTGTTTTTTGAGGAGGAGAGTAAAAATGAATTCTTGTGGTATTCAATCACTTATCACTCTTCGAGAAAAGCAGCAAACGGCTGACGGATAGAGTTTTACTTGTATATTTAATTTAATATTTTGATTCTAAATATCTTGAATCTGAAGAACTCGAAATGTTTCAGTCTTTGACAATTTCTGCTTTTGTTACAGGAAAAAATAGGAATGAAAAAAAGAAAATCGTTCATTTCAGGAACCCGTTATTTTAAGTGGCTTTAACAGTCAGATAAATCTGGCGTCGAGAACAACCGATACAAGCGAAAAGTAGTTGTTTCTGGCATGACCGCCATCCCTACTGTGGATGGGCCAGATGAGGTCGGCTGAGTTGTGCTGGGAAGCCTATCTGGATAGGGCGCGAGTGAGGGCGTATTGCGGGCGTGACAGCGCCAACCTGGCAGACGAATGGCCGGGGAAGCTGGCCGCCCCGGATCGCCCCAGGATCTGCTCCGCCCCATGACCGCGTGAGGCCGGGCGCTCGCAGCTGACAAATTGTCCCGCGTAGTCCGGCTCCGCCACTGAATACGCATCCATCTGCCACTCGCACTCAGGTACCGGTTAGGAGCAAGAGCGCGCAGTAGTGCACTTTTCGCGTCTACGTGATGTGTCGAAAAAGAAAAGAGAATTTTAATTTTTTGGAAGTAATCCTATTTTTTCCAATGTTAACTCCTTCAAAATAGTCCTCGTGAGGTATTATACAGTTACGCCAGAGATCGTAAAATGCGTTTTAGACCGGTACGTGCCGAGTAAAACTGTGAGGGACGGGAAAAACCCACCGTGGTACAACAACAAAGTTAGGAAACTACTGCGAAAGCAAAGAGAGCTTCACTCCAAGTTTAAACGCAGCCAGAACCTCTCAGACAAACAGAAGCTAAACGATGTCAAAGTTAGCGTAAGGAGGGCTATGCGTGAAGCGTTCAGTGAATTCGAAAGTAAAATTCTATGTACCGACTTGACAGAAAATCCTAGGAAGTTCTGGTCTTACGTTAAATCAGTAAGTGGCTCGAAACAGCATATCCAGACACTCCGGGATGATGATGGCATTGAAACAGAGGATGACACGCGTAAAGCTGAAATACTAAACACCTTTCTCCAAAGCTGTTTCACAGAGGAAGACTGCACTGCAGTTCCTTCTCCAAATCCTCGCACAAACGAAAAAATGGCTGACATCGAAATAAGTGTCCAAGGAATAGAAAAGCAACTGGAATCACTCAATAGAGGAAAGTCCACTGGACCTGACGGGATACCAGTTCGATTCTACACAGAGTACGCGAAAGAACTTGCCCCCCTTCTAACAGCCGTGTACCGCAAGTCTCTAGAGGAACGGAGGGTTCCAAATGATTGGAAAAGAGCACAGGTAGTCCCAGTCTTCAAGAAGGGTCGTCGAGCAGATGCGCAAAACTATAGACCTATATCTCTGACGTCGATCTGTTATAGAATTTTAGAACATGTTTTTTGCTCGAGTATCATGTCGTTTTTGGAAACCCAGAATCTACTATGTAGGAATCAACATGGATTCCAGAAACAGCGGTCGTGTGACACCCAACTCGCTATATTTGTTCATGAGACTCAGAAAATATTAGATACAGGCTCCCAGGTAGATGCTATTTTCCTTGACTTCCGGAAGGCGTTCGATACAGTTCCGCACTGTCGCCTGATAAACAAAGTAAGAGCCTACGGCATATCAGACCAGCTGTGTGGCTGGATTGAAGAGTTTTTAGCAAACAGAACACAGCATGTTGTTATCAATGGAGAGACGTCTACAGACGTTAAAGTAACCTCTGGCGTGCCACAGGGGAGTGTTATGGGACCATTGCTTTTCATAATATATATAAATGACCTAGTAGATAGTGTCGGAAGTTCCATGCGGCTTTTCGCGGATGAAGCTGTAGTATACAGAGAAGTTGCAGCATTAGAAAATTGTAGCGAAATGCAGGAAGATCTGCAGCGGATAGGCACTTGGTGCAGGGAGTGGCAACTGTCCCTTAACATAGACAAATGTAATGTATTGCGAATACATAGAAAGAAGGATCCTTTATTGTATGATTATATGATAGCGGAACAAACACTGGTAGCAGTTATTTCTGTAAAATAGGTGGGGGTATGCGTGCGGAACGATTTGAAGTGGAATGATCATATAAAATTAATTGTTGGTAAGGCGGGTACCAGGTTGAGATTCATTGGGAGAGTGTTTAGAAAATGTAGTCCATCAACAAAGGAGGTGGCTTACAAAACACTCGTTCGACCTATACTTGAGTATTGCTCATCAGTGTGGGATCCGTACCAGATCGGTTTGACGGAGGAGATAGAGTAGATCCAAAGAAGAGCGGCGCGTTTCGTCACAGGGTTATTTGGTAACCGTGATAGCGTTACGGAGATGTTTAATAAACTAAAGTGGCAGACTCTGCAAGAGAGGCGCTCTGCATCGCGGTGTAGCTTGCTCGCCAGGTTTCGAGAGAGTGCGTTTCTGGATGAGGTATCGAATATATTGCTTCCCCCTACTTATACCTCCCGAGGAGATCACGAATGTAAAATTAGAGAGATTAGAGCGCGCACGGAGGCTTTCAGACCAGTCGTTCTTCCCGCGAACCTTACGCCACCGGAACAGGAAGGGGAGGTAATGACAGTGGCACGTAAAGTGCCCTCCGCCACACACCGTTGGGTGGCTTGCGGAGTATAAATGTAGATGTAGATGTAGATGGTAGAGCATTGCTACGAAATTTGGCTAAACTAACCAGTTGCCATTTCATTTACAACCTTTAGTGTGTTATTTCGTGAAAATAGGTTGATGTAAACATCATTTTGTATCTTGTGCATATTCAAACTTTTATAAGATTATGAACCCAACAACAGCGAAACCATGACTCATGTTTTCTGTCCGCCCAAGAACTGAAGAAGTAAATCAGATCGAAGGTGAAGATTTTGCTTTGTGATTGCTACAGCTGTGTATCATGAGTTTCAATCAACTGAACATCACCTCCTCTCGTTACGTCAGACCAGAGTGCTCTAAGAAAGGTCACGTTTCGCCTCATAAGTTCTGCACATTTATGTCAAAAATGATAACGTGTGACAATATCGTTTCCTCGCTTTAACATTGGGAAATATGTTTAACATCATTTGAAGGATCTAATGAAGTTACATGTGCAGACCACGTTTCGATGCAATGTAGGTACTAAGTTCGTGAAATTAGCTACTCTAATGAAGCAACTACTTTGGAATCATTTACCAAGCACAAAATTATTTACAGACTAGTGCCATATTGCTCGATAGGAGACAGTGTTGTCCTCTATTAATAAAATAAAGCAAAACAATTGTCCGCGAACGCAGAAGAAATTATTATAAGGTAAGATTTTATATGTAGCTGTTTTCAAACTGTGAACATGTCTTTCACCGCTGTTGCCTAGATTTGTTTGCAGTGCACCAATATCATTGTAGCTGTGAGTATAATTATTTCCCGCCAAATGACCCCACATAACACTACTTCACCAGTACGAAATTTGAACTCCTAACCACGCTAGGTCTGTTTGGCTTTCCAAAGGTTTTATCTTAGGACCATTAAAAGCAACATGCGTACACTAATATGCGTACTCTCAATAGGAAAGCTACGCACCCAAAACTTCTTTTTTATGAAAGAACAATTATTAATAATTGTTTTAAAGAGAAATCTTGAATTCTAAGTCTTCTTACTTTACATTGAAAACATATACCTAATAAAATTAAAAGACTGAATCGGTGAAGTTTACATCTTTCTCATAACCTAACGGACTGGAATAAACGTGAACTATCTACAAACATTCTTGGGTAACGATACTTAGAAATGAAGAAACCGATTGTAGATGCCAAACTCAGGAAAGATTAGATTGGCTTCCGGAGAAACTGAAGAACACGCGAAGTTCATCTTACGACTTACGTTAGAAAACAGACCGAATAAAGGTAAACGTATGTTCATAGTATTTTTACATTTAGCGAAAGCTTCGGATAATATGATGGAAGCAGGAGTAAAGTGTAGTAAGTGGAAGAAATATCTACAACTTGCATGGAACCAAACTGCACTTATTAGGATAGCAGTGTATGAGGACAGTGGGAGACAAGGTCGAAAGCTACCCCGTAATTATTTAGTCTGTAAAGATGCCAAAAGATAACAAACCGATGGATGATACACCTTGCAGAGACGATGCAGGATTTTTCTGTCTATGGTAATGCAATTTTTTTTAACTCAAAAGTCAGAAATCCCAATTGTAAGTAGATTTAAAAGATTCCTACAGCTATGTGACACCGTTCTATAAAATATCCGGTCAAAGCAGTCTTATTCTGAAGCTCTTAAAACTTGTGTTTCAATGTTGTATGTATCTAAAATATGAAAAACAAGTCGTAAATGTAAAACACTGAGTCGTATTTGCTTACTTTTCGCTAGCAAATAAAGAAAATTACATGAACCGGAATGACTTTTGTGGAGAATATCAACATTTTAGGCTACAGGAACACAATATACCAAAAAGTAAAGACAGTAGTAGGACTGAAATGTGAAATTACTGTACCAAATCCTCCTACCTCCGAGAATCTGAAAAATTTTTCAGCAATGCTGCCGCGAAAAATTATATCAATGAAACATATTTGGAAACTGAATGCATTTATTTGTTAATCAGAATATATTTCAAATGCACAAAAGTTTAAATTACTTGTCAGTGTGGGCCATGGGAGTGAAATTGGCGATATCATGCATGTAATACTCACTGGCGGCCTAACGTAGGTGGTGTTTTTACGTTATTCATATCGTGTAAATTTTCTACATCGCTTGGTTCACATTATTTAAATCTCGTACACGGCCGGTGATAAATATTAACATTATACATAGAAACTGAATTATTGATGAAATATATATTTTGCTTTTTTTAATTGATGTTTTATTCAGTGCAATATCGCTTCTCCTTTTGATCAATGTTTCATTATCCCACTTTCATTTTGAAATTTTTAACTGTGTGAAAGTTACCATGAAGGCAGGAAAAAAGTTGTCCTTGTCAACAATAGCTTGTTAATTCTTTCAGAGTGGTACACGCTCCACCTACTACCGACATCAGCACAATGAGAATACTGGTAACACCTCCTGTAACTTCTTCAAAACTCAATAATTTCGTTACGACCGTCTGGATTATTTCATAAAAAAGGAAAGGGAATTGATTTTAGCTCCTCATCATAATTAGCGTTAGCATAATTATCAACAGCATTTTTCTCATTCATTTATCGTCCACTGCTGGATGTAGGTCTATTCCAGAACTTTAGCTTTTCGGATTTTAATTTCACCAACTGTTTCTTTGTGTCGTACATCCATTTTCAATTACGTCATCTTCCATGTCTTTTCTTGTCATGAATAATCTGTATCTACGTCTACACCTATACTCTGGAAGGCACCTTACGGTGCGTGGTCGAGAATATTAGTGATACCTCTTTCTTTTTTGCCTTTTCTACATCTACATCTACATCCATACTCCGCAAACCACCTGACGGTGTGTGGCGTGTTTCATTCACGAACAGTGCGTGTGAAAATTGACTGTCGATAAAGCTCCGTATGAAATCTAATTTCTCTGTCTCGTCGCGATCATTTCGCGAGACGTATTAAGGATGTAATTTGTTTCTCTACTCTTCTTGGAAGATAAGCTCCCAAAATATGGTCCCCTGTACATAAGAAGGGTAAAAGAGCGGACCTGCAAAATTGCAGACCAATATCACTAAATTCGTTATGCTGCAGAATCCTTGAACACATTCTCAGTTCGAATAAAATAAATTTTCTTGAAACGGGAAAGCGTATGTCCACGTATCAGCTCATTTATAGAAACGCTCGTGCGAAACTCAGCTTGCCTTTTTCTCACACGATATCCTGCGAAACAAGAATGAAGGGCAAGAAGCAGATTATATATTTCTAGATATCCCAAAAGCATTTGCCACGGTGCCCCATTGCAGGCAGGTAACGGAGATACAAGAATATGGAATACGTTCACACATATGTGAGTGGCACGAAGACTTTTTAAATTATAGAACCCGGTCTGTTCTCCAAGGCGAGCGTTCATCGGAGTCAAGGATATCGTCAGGAGGGCCCCAGGGAAGAGTGATAGGGCCGCTGCTGCTCTCTGTCTACATAAATGATTTTCCGGAGAGGGTGGGTATCAATTTTCGATTGTTTGCTGAAGATGGTGTGCCGGCCGCTGTGACCGAGCGGTTCTAGGCGCTTCAGTCGGAACCGCACTGCTGCTACGGTCGGAGGTTCGAATCCTGCCTCGGCGATGGATGTTAACGATATCCTTAGACTAGTTAGGTTTAATTAGTTCCAAGTCTAGGGGACTGATGACCTCAGATGTTAAGACCATAGTGCTTGGAGCCATTGGAACCATTTCTGATGATGCTGTGGTGTACGATAATGTGTCAAAGTTGAGAGAGTGTTGGAGGATGCCTCAGCCAAAATTACTAGCTGGTGTGATGAGTGGCAGCTTCCTCTAACTGTGTAAAAATGTAATCTAATGTGGATGAATGGGATAAATAAACCCGTAACGTTGGTATACAGCATTAGTAATCTCTGTTGATCCACTGTGGATATGGGACAGCGGCTGGTCAAATATTTGACAATGAAATTCGCCAAACAGCCGTGCAATTGGGAAGTTATTTTATTTTAGCTATCAGTTTCATCAATTCATTATGACAGCTTCAGGCCCCATATGCACCTCTCGATAATAATCGATATTATCATACTGGGGCTATATGTTTCTTGATGTCATGAATTCTCAAGCTAAGTCAAGTCTTCGAAGGAAGCACTTGAGAACAGATTTGGAGCCTGAAGATGGCGTAATGAATTGCCGAAACTGGTGGGTAAAATAAAATAACGTCACAATCGCAAGGCTCTTTGGCGCATTTCACTGTTAAACAGCGTTTGTAGGGTCCTGCTTGACACAGTCGCGTCATTTAAGCATCTGGGGTAACGTTGCAAAGTGGGTTGCAAAATGGTATGAAATGAAACGAGCATGTGAAGACTGTGGCAGGGAAGGCGAACGGTCGACTTCGGTTTATGGCAAAAAATTTAGGCAAGCGCGGCTCATCCGTAAACACGTTTCGGACACTAGTGCGACCTATTCTTGAGTGCTTAGGATCCGTTTAGGTCGGATGGGAAGACATCAAAACAGTTCAGAGGCGGGTTGCTAGATTTGTTACCGGTAGTTTCGAACAACACTTGAGTGTTACGAAGATGCTTCGGGAACTCAAGTGGTTATTCCTGGAGGGAAGGCTACATTCCTTTCGTGGAACACCACTGAATAAATTTAGAGAGCGGGCATTTGAAGCTGAGTGCTGAACCATTCTAATGCAGCCAACGTAAATTGCTCGTAAGGAGTACGACGATAAGATACGGGAAATTAGGAGCCATGCGGAGGCATACAGACAGTCGTTTTTCCGTCGTTCTATTTGCGAATGGATCAAGATACGAGGTGACTAATAGTGATACGGCGTTCCTCCCACTACGCTCCGTATGGTGGCTTGCAGAGTGTCTATGTAGATGAAGATGTAGAAATACCAACAGCAAAGCTCTCCGTCAATGAAAACGTCTCTCTTGTAGCGTATGCAGTGGAATTTGTTGGGCATCTCCGTAACGCTCTCGTGTAGTAAACAATCCCGAGCGAAACGCGTCGCTTTTCACTGGATGATGATTTTTGGATCGGGGTGCACTCAACTGCACGCTCATCAGCGCCGTACAAAGTCCGACTTTTTTCACAGTCCAACCTACCTACTCTCACGGATGATCATGATGATGAAATGATGAGGACCACGCAAACACTCTGTCCCCAGGCAGAGAAAATCACCAACCTGGCCGGGAACCGAAAAAATATTTCAAACGGCTCTGAGGTCGTCAGTCCCCTAGAACTTAGAACTACTTAAACCTAACTAACCTAAAGACATCACACACATCCATGCCCGAGGCAGGATTCGAACCTGCGACCGTAGCGGTCGCGGGGTTACAGACTGTAGCGCCGGGAACCGAATCCTGGACTCCGTGATCCAGAGGCAGCAACGCTAGCCACTAGACCACGAGCTGCAGACCTTTTCACTGGAGCTCCTCTGTCTCCTCTACTAATCCTACTCGGTATGGCTCCCAGAATGATGAAGAGCACTTGAGAATCGGTCGAACTATTGTTTTCTAAGCCACCTCTACCATGGATGCATTACATTTCCTCAAGATTCTCACAATTAATCTCAATCTTCTTTTCCTATTATTTATTTTGCGTGGTCACTTCACTTTAGGTCACTCCGGTGGTTCCTCCTAGGTATTTTACAGTAGTTACTGTTTCTTGTAATTTGCCGCATAAATGAACAACAGTGGATCTCTTCGTCTGTTTATACGCACTTCGTTACGTTTATTTACGTTCTAAGTCAACTGCTAGTCCCTGCACCAAATGCCGATCCTCAGCAAGCCTTCCTGCAATTAGCTACAGTTTCCTGTATCTGTCTACAGAATCCTACATCGAATCCTTTTAGTCCCTCAATCATCAATTAGTTACGCTGTATGACTTTTCCCTTCTCCATCTGTCTGCTAATTTGTACCTTCCTGTTATGTCGAATGTGCGTTTTTCTATTCCTTTTTGAGCAAGCTTCTATTTTTGAACTGTTGATGCGATGAACACCCATGTGCCACTTTTGTAGAAGTGGCACTATCCACCGGTTATAGACTGTTTAATGCAGATTGGGAATTTAGTTCTGAATGCAGCATTAACTTTCCCAAATGAACTTCAAGCCATATTTAATCTCCTGTTTATTTCTTCAAGTAGTCTTCTTTTGTTATTCTCAGGTGTTTCAATGCAGAAATCGCCGATTGTCACAACAGCTTCAGATTATGTTTTGCTCTCTTGTTATCGGCATGATATTGTATAGTATTTTCATCTTCTTGTATATAATCTTCACACCTACTGCCGTGATTGTCCAGGTTCTCCGTTATTGCTTAATTGCTTTAGGTTCGAAGGAAACGAAAATATCGTCTGCAAATGTGGTAATGTGCTACCTGTGTCGGCATATTCCAGCTCAATGTTTAAAATCCTTATAACACACATGTCGCAGGAGGACCTCCGGCATAAGAACCGCCTGAAATGGCGTAGGAAAACATGGACAAAAATTAATTTGGGGTATCATCCAAACATAAGTATCGAAATAAGCAATGAAATAATCTTCACGGGAATAACAAATCTATTTGCCTAGCAATGGACGAGTTGCCTGCCACCTTTACTCTCACGTTACTTTCAGAAAAACGATTTTAAGTCTTCATTGAGTCTAATCGCGTGGACGCTAATAAACATTTAAGGAATGGACTCAGTTCTCTTAAAACTTGAGAAGAATGAAAAACTGAAATGAAAGCGATCCAGGCGATTCGTACTGCCCACAATACCGGAAGAAGAGTAACCCACGACTTCAGCAGATTGCTGAAATTTATTGGAAACAAGCTTCTTGTGAGATCACAAGACAAAAGATTGGCTGAGAAGGATCACAGCAACAACCAATGAAAGTAATGTAGGTGAAAAAGATGCAAGAAACGATATTATACTACAAACAGCAATGAGAAAATCACTTTAATATAAATTTTTTTAATTGGAATTGAATTATTGTTGTCTTGAAAAATGATCATAATATGGGTATACTGAGCCAAATATTATGACTATTCTGCGGCGTGTTTGCTACAGTATTCTGCGGGATGACGTATGAGATTTGCATGAGAATTTTAGTAGCTGTTTCTGTGCCACATAACTTATTGAACACAAGGGAACTGCACTTGAGCTATTGAACACTGTAGACAAGCTAACTTGTCGACAGAATACATGAAAGAGTCTAGACAGAATCAGTGTGCAATCACACTGCACATACTGCCTGCAGATGCCGCAATTATAACAAGTGTGTAGCTCTTGACGCAAGGTGTTTAGTAACATTAATGGAGGGAAGGGTAAGAGTATATTTTCAAGAGTTACCTATTATTTTTATTGCCTGAAAATTGTACAATACTTCTTACAGTCCTGTATGTTACCTAAATATCACTTTTATAAAATCCTAGCATCTCATCTTCAGATAGTCTGATACTGAGCACTTTTATTTCTGTATACCTTGTAATCAGTTTTCTATGTCGTGTTTGTGGTATATATCTCTGTCAATTTTCCTCCCTTCTCTGCCTCTCCCTGAACCTGTTGTCAACTTCGTACATTATTAAAGCCATCTAGAATTCCAAATTTTCGTCCTACCCTCTCTCTCGTCCCTGTAACCTTTCCTTCATTGACTCTTCGTTGCAGTGTTTATTTCGTAGAATACGTCACAGACAAGATGTTCTCTTTATTTTCATTATTTGTGCTAGTTTTCGTTCGTCTCCTTTTCTTGTACTTCTTAATTCATCATTGTGTCAGCCCATTCTGCTTTCAGCTCTTTCCTCCACAAGTACATTTAATTACCATCCTAGAACTTTTCCTCTTTCTTTTCTAAAGTCCGAAATTCATTGCCATGCAGTGCTACTTTCAAGGTAAAACACATGGTAAATGGGTTTGTTAACTCTGATACAATTCTTTTTGCAGTTAAGAAAACTTTCACCTTTTCAGAAAGCACTTTTAAAAATGAATATTCTTTATATATCCCCAGCACGGCTTCCATTCATATCACAAAACGTTCTAAGTACCTGAAAGATTTTACTTCTTTCAACATTTTTCATTGACTGAACACATATACACTCCTGGAAATTGAAATAAGAACACCGTGAATTCATTGTCCCAGGAAGGGGAAACTTTATTGACACATTCCTGGGGTCAGATACATCACATGATCACACTGACAGAACCACAGGCACATAGACACAGGCAACAGAGCATGCACAATGTCGGCACTAGTACAGTGTATATCCACCTTTCGCAGCAATGCAGGCTGCTATTCTCCCATGGAGACGATCGTAGAGATGCTGGATGTAGTCCTGTGGAACGGCTTGCCATGCCATTTCCACCTGGCGCCTCAGTTGGACCAGCGTTCGTGCTGGACGTGCAGACCGCGTGAGACGACGCTTCATCCAGTCCCAAACATGCTCAATGGGGGACAGATCCGGAGATCTTGCTGGCCAGGGTAGTTGACTTACACCTTCTAGAGCACGTTGGGTGGCACGGGATACATGCGGACGTGCATTGTCCTGTTGGAACAGCAAGTTCTTACCGGTCTAGGAATGGTATAACGATGGGTTCGATGACGGTTTGGATGTACCGTGCACTATTCAGTGTCCCCTCGACGATCACCAGTGGTGTACGGCCAGTGTAGGAGATCGCTCCCCACACCATGATGCCGGGTGTTGGCCCTGTGTGCCTCGGTCGTATGCAGTCCTGATTGTGGCGCTCATCTGCACGGCGCCAAACACGCATACGACCATCATTGGCACCAAGGCAGGAGCGACTCTCATCGCTGAAGACGACACGTCTCCATTCGTCCCTCCATTCACACCTGTCGCGACACCACTGGAGGCGGGCTGCACGATGTTGGGGCGTGAGCGGAAGACGGCCTAACGGTGTGTGGCACCGTAGCCCAGCTTCATGGAGACGGTTGCGAATGGTCCTCGCCGATACCCCAGGAGCAACAGTGTCCCTAATTTGCTGGGAAGTGGCGGTGCGGTCCCCTACGGCACTGCGTAGGATCCTACGGTCTTGGCGTGCATCCGTGCGTCGCTGCGGTCCGGTCCCTGGTCGACGGGCACGTGCACCTTCCGCAGACCACTGGCGACAACATCGATGTACTGTGGAGACCTCCCGCCCCACGTGTTGAGCAATTCGGCGGTACGTCCACCAGGCCTCCCGCATGCCCACTATACGCCCTCGCTCAAAGTCCGTCAACTGCACATACGGTTCACGTCCACGCTGTCGCGTCATGCTACCAGTGTTAAAGACTGCGATGGAGCTCCGTATGCCACGGCAAACTGGCTGACACTGACGGCGGCGGTGCACAAATGCTGCGCAGCTAGCGCCATTCGACGGCCAACACCGCGGTTCCTGGTGTGTCCGCTGTGCCGTGCGTGTGATCATTGCTTGTACAGCCCTGTCGCAGTGTCCGGAGCAAGTATGGTGGGTCTGACACACCGGTGTCAATGTGTTCTTTTTTCCATTTCCAGGAGTGTATTTGGTGACTCTCAATATTTTTGTCGTGCTTGCATTCATTCCCACTCCATAATTTTATCCCTCTTTCTTCGATCGTCTCCCTCATAAGTGGTAGTTTTTTCCTCAGATTTCTCGAATTAAAATGAATTCATGAAATTCTGTACACACCTTTGTAAGTTCTTTCGTTAAGCTAAAACAACGTTGCAGAAATTGTGAATATCTCTGTTTCACAATGTAACAATGAGCACAGCTGTTTTGTTTTATAAATATACTCTAAGACAAAAAAAAAAAAAACATTGTAACACGGTGAAATTATCCGATTGGGACGCAAATCAGTAGCAGTGATGTAAATGTAGAGACAATCAAATGATTACAGTTCCAGAAAAAGTTGATGAGTTAGTCAATAGAAAGAGCTTCACAAATTTAGCAATTCATTAACGCGTTGGTCTACCTCTGGCACTTATTCGGCTTGACATTGATTGAAAGATTTGTCGGATGTCCTCGTGAGAGATAGCGTGCCAAATTCTGTCTTACTGGTGCATCAGATAGTCAAAATCCCGAACTGGTTGGAGGCCCCCGTTCTCAAGTGGAGATAAGTCCGCCGACCCTGTTGATCAAGGAAGGGTTTGGCAAGCACGAGGATAGGCAGTAGAAACTCTCGCTGTGTGCAGGCGAGCATTATCTTGATGAAATATAAGCCCAGTATAGCTTGCATTGAGGGAAACAAAACAGGTCGTAGAATATTTCGACGTACACCTGCGCTATAAGGGTGCCACAGATGAGAACTAAATGGATCCTGCTATGAAAAGAAATGGGACCCCAGACCATCACTTCTGTCTGTCGGGACGTATGACGGGAGACAGCCAAGCTGGTATCCCACCACTGTTCAGGGCGTCTCCAGACACGTCCTCTGCCTGGAATCTCCTTCACTCAAATGTTCAAATGTGGGACTTAATTGCTAAGGTCATCAGTCCCTAAGCTTACACACTACTTAACCTAAATTATCCTAAGGACAAACACACACACCCATGCCCGAGAGAGGACTCGAACCTCCACCGGGTCCAGCCGCACGGTCCATGACTGCAGCGCCTGAGACCACTCGGCTAATCCCGCTCGGCTCTTCTTGACTGGAATTCTCTTCCGTGAGGAATTCCACTTACAAATGAGATCCGATGTTCAGCAAAGACATGTCTCGAGTCACACCTTTCAACGGTGGTATACCAATCTGACTGTAGCCCTCTGTACGGCCCGACAACCAGGAATGATAGTTTGGGCCGTCATTTCTTTTCGTAACAGGCAGCATTACTGTAAGTCGACGATATGCTACGTCTTGTTTTGTGGCCCTACATGGGCTTACATTTCGCACTCACACCACGAGAATTTGGATTATTATGGGCAGGGCCCTCCAACTACCTCGGGATATTGACGATCCAACGCACCCGTTGGACAGAATTTGGCACGATATCCCTCAGAAGGACATCCAACAACTCTCTCGATCAATTCCAAGCCGAATATGTGATTGCATAAGGGCAAAAGGTGGACCAGTGCGTTATTGACTTTCTGAATGCGTAAAGTTCTTCCTCTTGACTAAACCATCCTTTTTTTCTGAAATTGTAATCATTTGTTTGCCTGCACACGTTCAAATGGTTCAAATGGCTCTGAGCACTATGGGACTCAACTTCTAGTTAGAACTACTTAAACCTAACTAACCTAAGGACATCACACACATCCATGCCCGAGGCAGGATTCGAACCTGCGACCGTAGCGGTCTCGCGGTTCCAGACTGCAACGCCTAGAAACGCACGGCCACTCCGGCCGGCCCTGCACACGTGCTTCACATCTACCGATTCCCGTCCATTTCGGAATAATTCCTTCGTCGTGCGTCGGCTTTCTTTATTTTCTTTTGTCTTAGTGTGTATGTTGGTATAGCCGGCCGAAGTGGCCGTGCGGTTAAAGGCGCTGCAGTCTGGAACCGCAGGACCGCTACGGTCGCAGGTTCGAATCCTGCCTCGGGCATGGATGTTTGTGATGTCCTTAGGTTAGTTAGGTTTAACTAGTTCTAAGTTCTAGGGGACTAATGACCTCAGCAGTTGAGTCCCATAGTGCTCAGAGCCATTTTTTGTATGTTGGTACAGGAAATAACGAAGCATTTAATAAAAATGAGTTTCCAGATGTAAGACACTTTTCCCGAGGAATTCGTCAAACACAACAGAAGTATGCTATGACTGCTAGTCGTTATTCTATAAATGTCGATCAGTGTGTAAAAACTTTTCCATCCATGTGTAGCATAACATGAATGTCCTTGTGTGGAAGTTAAGACGAGGCCTGCAGAAGACGGTATTTCTGTTTCTACAGAGAGGCTATTCGGCAAAGCATGGCGAGAGGAGTGGGTGGTGCTGTACGACGACTCGACGCTGGCGTGGTTCAAGGAGAAGGGCCGCGGGCAGCCCGAGGGCAGCGTCAGGGTGAAGGACGCGCCGGAGATGATGGCCGTCAGCCAGTGGACGGCGCGCATCCCCGGCCGGCCCGACCTGCCCTCCGGCTGCCACGTGGTGCAGCTCATGGCGTTCGGCACGCGGCGCCGCGACAAGGTCCACTGGCTGCTCGCCCAGTCCGAGCAGGAGGTCAAGTGAGTACCCGCGCACCGTCAGCTAACAGGACAAATCTTAGGAACAGATCACACAGTCACCATCAGCCTGGTTCATTTCATGACAGGACATGGCGCTTACTATCAGTATTCACACAGAATAGGAAATGGACCAACAGATAATTGTTCACATCATTTCATGACTGTACACACCCCATACCTTCAACACTTAAACAAAATACGATACAGACCAACAGGTAACACAATTTCTACCTCATTCCCAATAGAGGGTTGGTTCATTTCGTGACTTAACATGGCCCACAACTCCAATACTTACACAGAATAAGAGGAAGACCAACAGATAACACAGTGTCCACCCCACTAGAGGTACCATTTATTCCATGACAATACATCCCTCCCCCTTGTCCTTCAACACACAAAATAGGAACGAGACCAACAGCATTTGGTGATTGGCTATTTAAGACTCTCCCCCTTACCCCACAGTATGTGGTTTTCATATGACATACTGCACCTAATTGCAAGTTAGGCGACGTAAGACCCCTCCCCCCCCCCCAAAAAAAAAAAAAAACTCCACACTAACACAAGATGATACATAGTGGTTAATAACAATAAGTTAATCGAATTCAAAGTATTTTCAACACATCTCGGGTATTGGGCCAGCTGACGTCAACTTCTCTACGGATGATTATCTGCCTGCATCTTGTGGTCGTGTGGTAGCGTTCTCGCTTCCCACGCCCGGGTTCCCGGGTTCGATTCCCGGCGGGGTCAGGGATTTTCTCTGCCTCGTGATGGCTGGGTGTTGTGTGATGTCCTTAGTTTAGTTAGGTTTAAGTAGTTCTAAGTTCTAGGGGACTGATGACCATAGATGTTAAGTCCCATAGTGCTCAGAGCCATTTGAACCATTTTTTAGATGATTATCTGAGAAATAATCAAAACCCGCCAGGTTAGCCGAGAGCGCTAATGCGCTGCTTCCTGGACACGGCTAGGCACACCGGCCCCGGATAGAATCCGCCCGGCGGATTAGCGGCGTCCGTCGGTGTGCCAGCCAGCCTGTATGTGGTTTTTAGGCGGTTTTCCACATCCCGCTAGGTGAATACCGCGCTGGTCCCCACGTTCCGCCTCAGATATACGACTCGAAGACATCTGAACACGTTCGCACTATCCCATGAATTTCACTAGATGCAGACAGCAGGGGTACACTAATTCCATCCTGGGGGGTACGGGGTGGCGGCGGGAAGGGCATCCAGCCACCCTTTTCCCATAACCTTGCCAAATCCGTTCCTAACAATGCCGAACCTGCGTCTGCGCGGGACATGTCACCAGTCCAATAAAAAAAGAAAGAATCCGAGAAATAATCAAAATGTTCCGGTGCTGGAAAAGCATAAAATCACAGGTTCGGAGTAGACTGTGAGGGGCAGTCAAATGAAAACCGAACACCCACCATGATGCGACCATGGAATGGCTCTATTCAAAAGTAATCACCACATGCATTAAGACATTTATCCCACTGGCAGACAAGTCGATCAAATTCTGTTTCATAGAAAGCAATCGCCTGCTGACGGATCCACAGCCTCACCCACGCTGGCACTTCCTCTTCCGACTGAAACAGACGTCCACGCATGTCTTTCTTCATGTCACCAAAAAATTGAAAATCTCACGGTGAAAGATCCGGACCCTATGTAGGATGCTGCAGTGTTTCTCAACAAAATCGCTGAAGCGTAGCATTCGTCCAATTGACAGTATGGGCGGGAGTTATCGTGCAACGGAATGATTCCATCCGAGAGAATTCCGAAAGCCCGTGCGAAAACGGCAAAGCCAACAATGGAAGCATCCAATATCTCCCCCGCCAAAGAAATTCCAAGCTGTGCACCAGCTCACAGTGGCCTTCTCCTTCAACTTCAGGAGCCCGCTGCTCGTCGAGTTTCTCGAGTCTGGAACCACAATCAATGCGCAGCGCTATGAAGAGACTTTGCAGAAACTGCGAGTTGCCATAAATACAAGAAGCCCAGGAATGCTGTAGGGCGGAATCACCGTGTTGCACGACAACTCCCGCCCCCACAGGGCCAATCGGACAAAGGCTACGCTTTAGCGATTTGGTTGGTAAATGCTGCAACATGCTCCGTACAGCCCGGGCCTTTCACGGTGTGATTTTCACATCTTATGCGTCCTCAAGAAACACACGCGTGGACATTGACTTCAATCGGACAAGGAAGTGCAGAAGTTGGTACGGTTTTGGATCAGTTAGTGGCCGCTCGCTTTATGCAAAACCGAGATTTATCATCTCTCTTCTCAGTGAGGTACATGTGTTAACGTGTGTGGGGTTTACCTTTGAGTGGAACCATTCCTTGTTCATTTGTCTGACCCTTTTACATATTAGCAATATAGACAGGAACGTGTACCTCACAAATCTTAACAAGGAAGAAAATGTGAGCGACAGGGAACATGCTATTTATGTGTCATTTTTTAAATGATAATGTTTTCGCCTATTTATTGTTATTTAGTCCAATATCAACTTTGTAGTCATTGGTCATTGACTAGTAATTTATTATTATCCCTTCGAAATTAATTATGTTTCATGTCGTAATGCATGCCTTGAATATTGACTATAAAAGGAGAGTCTCTTTAATACCAACTTTATTGCTTTGTGTCAATTGGCACTCTAACAGGCAGCCGCAAGGCTAATTGAGAATTGGGCTAAAATCTGTTCGCAAGTTTCAAATTGTTTGTACGGTTCCCCACAGATGTAAAGCGGTACACGTATTCGTATCGAGGTAACAAGGTGGTTGAGGGTTCCACAGGTAGTTAATCGGGCTTAAATCAATGGAATATAATGATCGGGAAAATATTTTACTTTCCTGTTCTAAACACAACTCACCACTTTGAAAGACTCATTACTTCACTGAAAGTCAGTCCAGAGGAAGTTGGCGAAGTCGTGAGATGGTTGAAAAGTATAATACCAACTGCAGAGGACTGATGATTGATGCAGAGACTGAAAGTTGACCAAGATGTCAAACAAATGCAACGTAATACTTGTAAATGAGAGAAGAGATCTAGTACTCTTCGATTACGGACGTAAAACACATAGCGATAACTTTTCAGAACGGCAATGATTACATTAATTGCAGTATAAATAGATGCCTGATTGAAATACGTAGGAAAATTGTAGGAAAATATACAGTCACCCAGAACATTACAACCACCTACCTAAAAGCCGGATAACGCGTCGTGCATGGAAGCAGTGAGACCTTTGTAGGTCCCTGGAGAAACGTGGCGCCACATCTGCACACAGAACTCACCTAATTGCCGTAAATTCCGTCGAAGGGGGCGATGACCTCTGACGCCACGTTCCGTCACACCCCAGATGTGTTCGATAGGGTTCAGATCGGGCGAGCTGGGTGGCCAGCACATCAATTGCAACTCGTCATCGTGATCCTCGAACCGCTCCATCACTCTCTTGGTCTTGTGACACGGTGCATTATCTTGTTGAAAAATGCCACCGCCATTGGGAAACATAATCGTCATGAAGGGGTGTACGTGGTCTACAACCAGTGTACGATACTCCTTGGCTAATATGGTGCCTTGTAGGAGCTGCCCTGGACCCATGGATACCCATGTTAATGCCCCTCAGAGCATAATGGAGCCGCCGCCAGCTTGTCTCGCCCCCCCCCCCCCCCCTCCCAGTATAGTCATCAAGGAACTGTTCCCCTGCAAGACGATGGATTCGCGCCCTTCTAATGGCGTGATGAAGAAGGTATCAGAATTCATCAGTGCATGGAACCCTGTGCCACTGCCAGTGTCGATGGCCACGTGCCCGTTTCAGTCGTAATTGCCGATCTTGTGGTGTTAACGTAGGCACTCGCATGGGTCGTTGGTTGCGATGAGCCATCGTTAAGAGTGTTGGGTGCACTCTGTTTTCAGACACACTCATACTCTGCCCAGCAATACGTTCTCATATTAGTTCTTCACAATTCGCCTACATTCTACAAACGGAAAGCACAGTGCACGTGTCTGACTAGTAGTCATTCCTCGCCAGACGACGCCGCCATCGCGTGGACTGATAGGTGGTCATATTGATCTGGCTGGTCAGTGTAACTTCCAGGAAATCTTCCTGTTGCCCTTCAAGCGTTCAATAAGCACCAGAGCGTTATCGAGACTTTGCAGACGTACAGGAAAGGCGTAGTGCATCACAGAAGCATTTACTATCGCACACCCGAGAATGTACGATCCAAGAAGATTTCGACAGGATAAATCTTCGTCGTGCTCACGTCCGTCGAAATGACACAACAGGAAAGCATAAGAAATGAGTGTGATAAAGTGGTCTACGGGGAGCATTTTTTTTACAACGAATCCGAGTGTTCCGGCCCCGAATTCGAATCTAGCAACTGCTTAAAATTTGAAAAAAAAAACAAAATCGGCAATGGCAGCAGAAGACTTCCGGCAAAAGAAATAACCCTCGTCCTGTCAGTGGCATTGTCAAAGAGGGCGGAGGGGTGGACAGAGATTCAGCTACTCTCTTGCTTTTTTCTAGGGAATGTGCCATTAAAAGCCAGAAGAACAGCAGTGGTTAACGGCATGTTCATGCACAAGACAATGCGCCCATGACGCGTAACATGTATTCACATGACATGTGGCATGCAGCTGAAAAAGTGCTATGATGATCTCTCCATTGGCAAATGATTCCGGACACGTTCCCCATTTGGATCTCTGGGAGGGGACTGACAAGAGGGACGCGAGCATGAGAAAACCAACGAAAGTATAACGTTCTACGAGCCGGGGCGAGGAATGTCAGTAGTCTGAACGTGGCAGGGAAACTAGAAAACTAGAAAAGGAAAATGCTAAGGCTCAAATAGATATGATGCGGGTCAGTGAAGTGAAGTGGAAAGAAGACAGAGATTTTTGGTGAGATTAGTACACGTTAACATTAACAGCAGCTGAAAATAGTAAAACGGCAGTAGGGTTTGTTATGAATAGGAAGTCAGAACAATCCAGTAATAGGTTTGTTGCTGTTAGAATCGACAGCAGACCAACACCAAACTGGGTGTTGTGTAATGTCCCTAGGTTAGTTAGGTTTAAGTAGTTCTAAGTTCTAGGGGACTGATGACCGTAGATGTTAAGTCCCATAGTGCTCAGAGCCATTTGAACCATTTTGAACCAACACCAATGACAATAGTTGAGGTATACATGCCGACGTCGCAAGCAGAGGACGACGAAGTAGAAAAATTATATGAGAATATTGAACGGTTAGGTCAGTACATATAGGGAGATGAAAAACGTAATAGTCATGAGAGATTGGAGTGCGGTTCTAGGCGAAGCAGTGGAAGAAACGCTTACTGGATAATACGGACTTGGTAGTACGGGAGAAAAATTAACTAAGTTCAGCAACACATTTCAGTTACTAAAAGCAAATACATTGTTCAAAAGTCACAAGAGAGTGAGATATAATTAGAATTGACTGGAGATATGGAGAAATCACCGTTTGATTACATCATGGGAAGACAGAGATTCCGAAATCAGAAGCTGGATTTTAAGACGTAACTATGACCCGATACAGACACGGATCACAATTTAGTAATGATGAAAAGTAGACTGCGATTTAAAAGAATTGTACAGGAGAATCAGTACCGAAGGAAGTGGGAAACTGAAATACTGGGGAACGATGAAATGCCTTTGAAGTTCGCTAAAGTTGTGACTACTGCGGTAGGGAATACCACAGAAGAAACTTTAGTTGAAGTGACTATGTCTTCGAACCATTGACGAAAGAAGCTAGTATATAAGTGTTCAGAGAAAGACATGAACACAGCAATACAAATCACTCAGAAATGAAATAAACAGGAAATGTAGAGAAGTCGAAGTTAAAAGGCTCCAGGAAAAACGTAAAGAAATCGAAGAAAAGAAATGATCGTCGGAAGGACTTACTCGGCATAAAGAAAAGCCAAAACTACCTTCGGTGAAATTAAAGGCATTTACATCGTTAAACTCAGAGGAGAGAATGGATTGGTGAAAAGAGGATGCTGAAGGCATCTGTGAGTTGATATAGGAGACTTAAGGGATCGAGTGTGGGAATCAGAATTAAAAGAGTTTTGGAAGACATGAGGTCAAATAAGACAGAAGGGATAGAGATCATTCCATCGGATGTTCTAAAATCTTTTGGGAAAAATTCAAGCAAATGACTTTTTAAGCTGATGAGGCCGGCGACGTACCGTCAGACTTTCTGATAAAAATCATCAACACAATTCTGCAGATAGCAAGAACAGGTAAATGCGAAAATGATTGCAGAATCAACTTAACAGCTCACACAAATTGCTGACAAGAGTAATATACAGAAGAATAGAATAATGAGGAACTGTTACTTAACGATCAGTATGGCTGTAGAGAAGGTAAAGGTACCAGAGAGACAGCCCTGACGATGCTCTTGAAATTGGAAACAAGACTGAATAAAAATCGAGATTCATTGCCGATCTGGAAAACTCATTCGTCAATGTTAAATGATGCAAGATGTTCGAAATTCTGAGATAAACAGCTGTAAGCTACAACAAAGAATGAGTAACATGCAGTATGCACAACGACCCAGACTGAACAATAAAATTGTAAGACGAAGAACAAAGTGCTTTGATTAGAATGAGTGGAAGACAGGAATCCAGTCTTTCGGCCTTACTGTTCCATCAGAACATCGAAGAAGCAATGCGGAGATAAAAGAAAGATCAAGAGCGTGATTAATATTAAATATGAAAGGTAATCGGTTATAAGATTCGCTGATGATATTGCTTTCGTCAGTGAAGGCGAAGAACTATTACAAGATCTGTTGATTGGAATGAACAATCTGATGAGTACCGAATATGGATTGAGAGTAAACCAAAGAGAGGCAAAAGTAACGAATAATGAAATTAGAGATAAACTTAACATAAAAATTAGGGACCACACAGTAGACAAAGTAACGGAGTCTGCTACCTTGAAACCAAAATAAATCCATGAAGAACGAAACACGGAGGACATAAAAGAGTGACTAGCACAAGGAAAGGAGGCACTTCTAGCCACAAGAAGTATACTGCTGTCAAATATAGGCTTAATTTTGAGGAAGAATTTTCTAAAAAGGTGAATCTGGAGCACAGCACTGTCTACTAGTGAATCAATGACTGTGGAAAAACCGGAACATAATAGAATCGTAGCACGGAGTACGTTGAAAATTAGATCTACTAAAAAAATAAGGAATGAGAAGTTTTCCATTAAATCCGCGATGAAAGAAAGATATGAAAACATGATAAGAAGAACTGTTAGGATGATGGGACATGTTTTAAGACACCAGGAAATAACTTCTGTGGTGCTGAAGAGAGCTGTAGAAGTAAAAAACTGTGGAGGAAGACAGAAATTGAAATATACCAAAAAAATTCTTGAGGTTGTAGGTGCTACTTTGAGATGGAGAAGTGGCACAGGAGAGAAGTTCGTGACGGGCCGCACCAAACCACTTACAAGGCCGATGACACAAAAGAAAAAGAGGTAAAGAGGAAGTTCAATGACTCTTCATAAATGGAAAGCTAAGGTGGAAGCGGATAGTGCTACCTGAAGTTCCTTCGTCGCACATCATAAGCTGGTGGAGTAATAGTGTAGATGTTGAATGGAACCATTTTCTGTTGGAAATATAAACCTGCTTACGAAAACGCATCTCTGACTGCGCTAAGATGTTTCGTTCTATGCAGATTAGTCCTGTGGAGCAAGCGTCTCACTCCAGTGGACAGCTTTTGTTAGTCACTTGTCTGGCGTTTTCAATCAGTCATGTGGCTTAAAATGCATGCTGGGCACAACACCAGAAGGGAGTGATCACTGCAATGGACTGAATGGACTTGCAGCCTCAGGACTGATTGAAAACGTCAGTGAAGTGACCATGAATAGCTGTGTCCACTGTAGTGGATGCTATGCGCCACAAGGTTTAGAGAGGCAAAGGAAAGCTATGAAGTAATC
This sequence comes from Schistocerca serialis cubense, assembly GCF_023864345.2. Taxonomy (NCBI): domain Eukaryota; kingdom Metazoa; phylum Arthropoda; class Insecta; order Orthoptera; family Acrididae; genus Schistocerca; species Schistocerca serialis. Next base: position 286,898,478 of record NC_064642.1, read on the forward strand.
TTCCAGAAGTACCACCGTTTCCTATGCATTTCCTACCGGGATGCGCCCTTAAAAATTTCTTATCGGACACGACATTTACCACGACAGTTGTGTGGGGAATTCCTTCCTTCGGACAGTCTCAGCGTTCGCCCAGACTATCAGCGAATTACGTCATTCTATATACTTTGTAGGCATTACAAGAAGAAGATGATGATGTAATTCAGCAGTGTAGCTTTCAGTGATAGAGACTTCTTTACTAGAAAAAAATTGCAACACATAGCTTAAAAGTGATATGATAATGTGCTGTATTAACCCTAGGATGAAAGGCCATGATGAGATACTGATCGATAAGTTTGTGGCAGTGTTACGAGAATCGGTGGCGATATGCCTGTGCAGGTGTCTACAGCGTTTGAAATTTAGATTGCGGTCGGCCCGACAGCTGCTAATGACAGTTCGGTTCTGTGGATGAGAGCATCGACCGTTTCTTCCCCCAGCCCCCTACTACTTCTCTCTCTCTCTCTCTATCTTTCCCTCTCTCTCTCTCTCTCTCTCTCTCTCTCTCTCTCACACACACACACACACACACACACACACACACACAAACACGCGTGCGCGCAAGCAAGAACACATATTAACACACACGTTCCAATTTTTAGAGTACCACGTGAGCAATAGAAAACAAAAACCGGTGGTTTGAGCAGGAAAAAGATTATGGTAGGTAAACGGAAGGAAATGATCATCTTTACGTAAACAATGAACAGGAGGGAAAATGAAGGCGTAGAGAGAAGAGTATTTGAGAGAAATATTACGAAGATAACGATTAGAGTTGCAGATGTTTATCTCATAGAGAAAAGGGCGAGAACGACGTCTTCGGGATAATCTCCTGTTAAGCCGCTTAAGCAAAATCGTGAATATAGGCATAGAACTTTTTCTCAAATGATTTACCCGTTAAGGACTGCTTAATTAGAACTTATCGATGCGTAGATAGTAAAAGACCAGAGCTAGTTAGTTAGGTTGTCAATAACAATATTCGTAAAAGGTGTTATCAAATAATAAACTATTTGCTTTTAATGTCAATATGTCACACAAAATGCGATCAAGTAGCCCTCTCCCACCAATATCGTACGAAGTATCATTTAGGTGACATTAACCAGTCTCGAATCTTCTTCTTTTCCTTCAGCGTTTGTCCCGCGTGCCTGCGGGGTCCGCTATATGCGTCCGTTGTCTCCATCTCGCTCTGTCACGGGCTGCATCTGGGTGGATGTTCACGCATTTAAGGTCTCCATGAATCTTATCAGCCCAACATTGCTTAGGGCGTCCTTTGGGTCTTCTGCCGACGACTTCAAGTGTGTAACACGCCTTGGCCATAGAGTCATCACCGGCCCGTAAAACATGCCCAAACCATCGAAGACGAATCTCACGCATCTTTTCTTGGATCGGTGCAACACCAAACTGCTGTCATTGGAAACGTGATCTAACTTAGTGAGGCCCGCTGTCCACCTTAGCACCTTCGTTTCCATTACACTTAGGCAGTATTCTGTGTCAACTGTAGTCGGCCAGCACTCACAAACATACAAGGAGACTAGTCGGACGACAGTGCGATAGATTTTTGATTTTAAATTGTCTTTCATCATGCGGTTTCAAGTGACTCCTGTTGCTGTTCGCCACTTCATCCAGGCTTCCTGAGTTCTGGTGTTGACCTCTTCGCTGAGTCGGCCGTCAACAGTGACCGTGGAACGAAGGTACTTAAACTTACTTACATGACTCAGATCTTCAGCATTAATCGTGATGGTTTCCATTTCATGTCTGTCTGATATCATGTACTCGGTTTTCTTCAAATTAAGGCGCAAACCATGTCGCGGCAACCGTTCACTGCATTTTTCAGTTGGGCTCTGCGGATCAAGCCTGTTTTCTGCTGCCAGCATCACGTAGTCAGCATACAGTAGGGTCCATGGTAAGAGCCGGTGCAGGTCAGCTGTCACGGTGTCTATTACCAGAATGAAAAGAAGTGGCGATAATGCAGAACCTAGATTGAATAAGTGTGTTAACATGTTTCTTATAACTGCAGAACTATTACCTTTTCTAAGAGCCGTTACATGATATTCTGTAGATCAGTCAAATTTTCGCCATGTCTGCACGTTAACAGATAAATTTCAGATTTTTCATCATATTGATGTTAATGATTTGTTGCTTGATATCGATGGAGGACACATTTTAAAATAATGTTGCTACTAAATACCTTACATTAAAATTGATTACTTTGGATCACCATAGTTTAACCTCAGCTGTCTGCATGTCATATTCTTCTATGCTTTCTATGCTGATGTGTTCTCGAAAGACATATCATTCATACATGTAGTAATAAACTACAGCAACTAACTAATAATGGGCTAGTCGTGTCCAGTTTTCGACTCTTTTTCTTCAAATTCTCTGTCTCACGTTCTTTAAATTTATTTCCTTTGTTGATAGACTAAGTAGGACAATTAAGCTTACACTGAGAACAAATGAGGCATAAGCTCTGCAAAACCAGGAATGTGGATTAGTTTTACCTTTTGTCATTTTCTAACGGTAGCCTTCTTACCAATTATTAAAATCCTACAACGCTGCCAGTTGTGTAAATTCCTAGGCTGTGGAACATTAGGGGCAACGAGAAACTGACGCAAATGAGAAAGACAAAGCAATATTAATGCATTAAAGGAAGGAGACATTTTCCTGTAATAGTTCTATTAGTTAACAAATGGTTTCAGCCTTTTAGGCCATCGTCAACTGATTTTGCCATTCTGTACAATATAGGATATATTACCTCCACGATTAGAAGTGTAATGATGTTGAAACTTCTGTATAAAATTTTACTTACTTGTACTGAAATAACTGAGAAGGTGAAACTCCTACATAATTTGATTCTGAAACTGCTGAGTGAGATGGAATGGAAGTGTCACTTTGCTGGTCTTTATCATTGCGATACTGACCTACAGAATTTGCCCTGACTAACAGAACTCAAACTTTTCTTATACATTAATTACCCACAATATTTAACAGTAACGCGATCTGACTGCTTTAAATTAACTCAAAAGAATGGCCCTGAATAAGAAGAAATCCTGACATCAACATCTACGTGATTACTCTGCTATTCACAATAAAGTGCCTCGCAGAGTGTTCAATGAACCACCTTCATACTGTCTCTCTGCCGTTCCTCTCTCGAACGGCACGGGGGAATTCGAGCACTTAAATTTTCTGTGCGAGCCCTCATTTCTCGTATTTTATCGTGATAATCATTTCTCCCTATGTAGGTAGGTGATAGCCTATTCATTCACATGTTGTTGTTGTTGTGGTCTTCAGTCCTGAGACTGGTTTGATGCAGCTCTCCATGCTACTCTACCCTGTGCAAGCTTTTTCATCTCCCAGTACCTACTGCAACCTACATCCTTCTGAATCTGCTTAGTGTATTCATCTCTTGGTCTCCCTCTACGATTTTTACCCTCCACGCTTCCCTCCAATACTAAATTGGTGATCCCTTGATGCCTCAGAACATGTCCTACCAACCGATCCCTTCTTCTGGTCAAGTTGTGCCACAAACTTCTCTTCTCCCCAATCCTATTCAATACTTCCTCATTAGTTATGTGATCTACCCATCTAATCTTCAGCATTCTTCTGTAGCACCACATTTCGAAAGCTTCTATTCTCTTCTTGTCCAAACTATTTATCGTCCATGTTTCACTTCCATACATGGCTACACTCCATACGAATACTTTCAGAAATGACTTCCTGACACTTAAATCTATACTGGATGTTAACAAATTTCTCTTCTTCAGAAACGCTTTCCTTGCCATTGCCAGCCTACATTTTATATCCTCTCTACTTCGGCCATCATCAGTTATTTTGCTCCCCAAATAGCAAAACTCCTTTACTACTTTAAGTGCCTCATTTCCTAATCTAATTCCCTCAGCATCACCCGACTTAATTAGACTACATTCCATTATCCTTGTTTTGCTTTTGTTGATGTTCATCTTATATCCTCCTTTCAAGACACTGTCCATTCCATTCAACTGCTCTTCCAAGTCCTTTGCTGTCTCTGACAGAACTACAATGTCATCGGCGAACCTCAAAGTTTTTATTTCTTCTCCATGAATTTTAATACCTACTCCGAATTTTTCTTTTGTTTCCTTTACTGCTTGCTCAATATACAGATTGAACAACATCGGGGAGAGGCTACAACCCTGTCTTACTTCCTTCCCAACCACTGCTTCCCTTTCATGTCCCTCGACTCTTATAACTGCCATCTGGTTTCTGTACAAATTGTAAATAGCCTTTCGCTCCCTGTATTTTACCCCTGCCACCTTTAGAATTTGAAAGAGAGTATTCCAGTCAACATTGTCAAAAGCTTTCTCTAAGTCTACAAATGCTAGAAACGTAGGTTTGCCTTTCCTTAATCTTTCTTCTAAGATAAGTCGTAAGGTCAGGATTGCCTCACGTGTTCCAGTGTTTCTACGGAATCCAAACTGATCTTCCCCGAGGTTGGCTTCTAATAGTTTTTCCATTCGTCTGTAAAGAATTCGTGTTAGTATTTTGCAGCTGTGACTTATTAAGCTGATAGTTCGGTAATTTTCACATCTGTCAACACCTGCTTTCTTTGGGATTGGAATTATTATATTCTTCTTGAAGTCTGAGGGTATTTCGCCTGTTTCATACATCTTGCTCACCAGATGGTAGAGTTTTGTCAGGACTGGCTCTCCCACAGCCGTCAGTAGTTCCAATGGAATATTGTCTACTCCGGGGGCCTTGTTTCGACTCAGGTCTTTCAGTGCTCTGTCAAACTCTCCACGCAGTATCATACCTCCCATTTCATCTTCATCTACATCCCCTTCCATTTCCATAATATTGTCCTCAAGTACATCGCCCTTGTACAGACCCTCTATATACTCCTTCCACCTTTCTGCTTTCCCTTCTTTGCTTAGAACTGGGTTTCCATCTGAGTTCTTGATATTCATACAAGTCGTTCTCTTATCTCCAAAGGTCTCTTTAGTTTTCCTGTAGGCGGTATCTATCTTACCCCTAGTGAGATAGGCCTCTACATCCTTACATTTGTCCTCTAGCCATCCCTGCTTAGCCATTTTGCACTTCCTGTCGATCTCATTTTTGAGACGTTTGTATTCATTTTTGCCTGTTTCACTTACTGCATTTTTATATTTTCTCCTTTCATCAATTAAATTCAATATTTCTTCTGTTACCAAAGGATTTCTACTAGCCCTCGTCTTTTTACCTACTTGATCCTCTGCTGCCTTCACTACTTCATCCCTCAAAGCTACCCATTCTTCTTCTACTGTATTTCTTTCCCCCATTCCTGTCAATTGCTCCCTTATGCTCTCCCTGAATCTCTGTACAACCTCTGGTTCTTTTAGTTTATCCAGGTCCCATCTCCTTAAATTCCCACCTTTTTGCAGTTTCTTCAGTTTTAATCTACAGGTCATAACCAATAGATTGTGGTCAGAGTCCACATCTGCCCCTGGAAATGTCTTACAATTTAAAACCTTGTTCCGAAATCTCTGTCTTACCATTATATAATCTATCTGATACCTTTTAGTATCTCCAGGGTTCTTCCATGTATACAACCTTCGTTCATGATTCTTAAACCAAGTGTTAGTTATGATTATGTTGTGCTCTGTGCAAAATTCGACCAGGCGGCTTCGTCTTTCATTTCTGTCCCCCAATCCATATTCACCTACTATGTTTCCTTCTCTCCCTTTTCCTACACTCGAATTCCAGTCACCCATGACTATTAAATTTTCGTCTCCCTTCACAACCTGAATAATTTCTTTTATTTCATCATACATTTCTTCAATTTCTTCGTCATCTGCAGAGCTAGTTGGCATATAAACTTGTACTACTGTAGTAGGCGTGGGCTTCGTATCTATCTTGGCCACAATAAAGCGTTCACTATGCTGTTTGTAGTAGCTTACCCGCATTCCTATTTTCCTATTCATTATTAAACCTACTCCTGCATTACCCCTATTTGATTTTGTGTTTGTAACCCTGTAGTCACCTGACCAGAAGTCTTGTTCCTCCTGCCACCGAACTTCACTAATTCCCACTATATCTAACTTCAACCTACCCATTTCCCTTTTTAAATTTTCTAACCTACCTGCCCGATTAAGGGATCTGGCATTCCACGCTCCGATCCGTAGAACGCCAGTTTTCTTTCTCCTGATAACGACATCCTCTTGAGTAGTCCCCGCCCGGAGATCCGAATGGGGGACTATTTTACCTCCGGAATATTTTACCCAAGAGGACGCCATCATCATGTAATCATACAGTAAAGCTGCATGCCCTCGGGAAAAATTACGGCTGTAGTTTCCCCTTGCTTTCAGCCGTTCACAGTACCAGCACAGCAAGGCCATTTTGGTTATTGTTACAAGGCCAGATCAGTCAATCATCCAGACTGTTGCCCTTGCAACTACTGAAAAGGCTGCTGCCCCTCTTCAGGAACCACACGTTTGTCTGGCCTCTCAACAGATACCCCTCCATTGTGGTTGCACCTACGGTACGGCTATCTGTATCGCTGAGGCACGCAAGCCTCCCCACCAACGGCAAGGTCCATGGTTCATGGGGGGGGATTCATTCACATACCTCACAAAAATCTTCATTACACGAACTACAGCAATAAAGCAAACGCCAATACAGCCAGATAAATAGGAGGTTCTAACTACTGAAGGCTGTAACTACTAATAGGCATACGGTTAGCAAAGGAAAGATTTTGTTCCAAAACGAACAATATATTTTTTACCTTAATAATGTGACAACCATTTAAAAAAAAATAAAAAATATATATATATATAATCGTCCGTGAAATCCAGTTCCAAAAATTATATAATCATGAATAATATTCAATCTCCAAGTTGGACACGTCCAGATCGTCCGCCCGCGCTAATACTGCAAACCTCCAACACTGCTAATTATTAACCTCTAACCTCCATCATTGCTGACTACTCACTCCCAACTTCCATCACTGCTGGCTGTTCACCTCCAAGTCTCACTAGCCACAGAGTCTCTTACAGACTGCCACAGCGCAGTCAGAGATATAATACAAAGCGCTACATAGCGCTACCAACATGCAAACACATAAACTGCCTACTTACAATGTGAGTGTCAACTTATTCCAAATACATTCACATGGAATTGAAAATTATGGCATACGTATTGTAAAGGCAGCTTCCTGAAGTTTGTTTCTTCTGTTTGTGTTGGTTCGGAAATGCCGTGTTGTTATTTTGACATTTTGATATTTATAAAGGTATTACGTTGACCAAAGAGTAAAGCTAAGCACGGAATAAAAGGAACAGTAATTCCAAACACGGACTCTACATTCATATGCGTATTCGAGGAGAGTTAAAATATAGCTATCTATTGCAAATACGTGGATATACAATAAGTTTACATTCACAGCATTACATTTATTTTTGTGGAGGTAGTATAATATATTCTGAATCAATTTTGTACGGAATCACAGAACCAACTGACAATGGCCTAGAAGACTGAAAAATGGTTGTGAACTAATAAAATTATTACAGCAAAAGTGGTAAATGCCACCTTCTTTCAATAAATTCCTTGCTGTTGTACCCACTAAGAAGAAATGAAAATATTTTCTTATTCAAATGGAGCAATGAGCATTAATGATTAGTTACTACGAATTTACCTATGAATGAGGATAGTGTGTTTTCCAGTGTTTGAACGTGTTCCAAATTAGAAGTGTAAGTTAATCAAAGTTAGGAATATAACGTTAAAACAACCCATTTCTTGGAACTACAGTTTAGTCAGGAAATGTTACTATTCGTCTTATTCTATATACAAGGTGCTTTGCATTTCCTGTCACAGGTTTCTATACGTTGTAGAGGTGACGTAGTATACAGAGTAGCGGAATTCATGTCAGGAAATGTACCGTTTGGACATAAAGCAAGTTTGAAGACCGGATCACTTCCAAATCTCCCTCTTCTCAATACCTACACAAGCTGAGAAGAGGACGCTGTCGTCAGTGCCCTTACGTAATGTGCCCTTCGCTTGCAATCGCTGCTTCAGAGCTCTGCTCATTTATCATTCCGTCATAATTCGTCAGTGAGCAGTAAGGACTCCTGAAACAGTATAGGATGGCGAAAAACACGCTTGAAGAATACACAGAAACGCTGATAATTTACGATGAAGCAGAAGATAATGGTAGAGCTGTACGATGCGTGTCTCGAGAACATTTTCCGGATCGGTGCAGTGCATCACATATCATTTTCGTCTGACTACAACAGAGACTGTGAGAAACCGGTACGTTGGCAACCAGGAGGGTCGACTCCGATGCTCCAAGAACGCACCACGCTCGCGACTTTGAAGAGAATGTCCCCCATCATGCAGAACGAGAAGTTGTGGTAACACTGTCCATGCCATGTCCCAAGCGAGCATCAGTCGCGTCCTGGATGACCTGCATCTCCATACTTACCACCAACAGAACATGCGTGCATTGATTGTGGCAGATTTTCGTACGGGTCAGTTTCTCTACATGGTTCTACTTCACTGAGTCGACATACCCACATTTCGACGCCGCGTTTTTGCTACGGATTAAACTCATTTCACCAGGGACTTTTGAACTATCGAAACAGCCAGATTTGGGACGACGAAAATCCAGATTTTTTACATGCACGTGGATTTAAGTAACGGTTCGGTATCAATACATCAATGGTATCTGACATCTACATCATACTTCACAAGCCACCTAATGGTGTGTGGCAAAGGGTACTTTCCGTACCACTATCTGCACCCTCCAACCCTGTTACACTCACGAATAGCGCGTGGGAAGAATGATTCTCGGTAAGCCTCTGTATTGGCTCTAATTTCTCGGATTTTCTCCTCGTGGTCAATACGCTAGATGTCTGTGGAGGGAAGTAATATGTTGTTTGATTCCTCTTGAAAAGTGCTGTCCTGAAATTTCAATAGTAAATCTCTCCGTGATGCACAACGCCTCTCCTCTGACGTCTGCCAGTGGAGTTTGTTTAGCATTTCCGTAACGCTCTCTCGCCAGTTAAACGATCCGGCGACGAAACGCGCCGCTCTTCGTTGGATCTTCTCTATCTCCTCTATCAGTCCTACCTGATAGGGATCCCAGATAGATGAAAAATACTCAAGAACCGGGCGAACAAGCACCTTATGAGCCACTTCTTTCGTTGATGACTTGTATTTCCTTAAGATTCTTCCGATGAACCTGAGTCTGGTGTCTGCTTTCCCCAATATCTGTTTTATATGGTCATTCCACTTAAGGTCACTCTGGATAGTTACCCCTAGATATTTTACGACGGACGCTGTCTCCAGCTGTTTGTCATCAACAGTGTAGCTGTACAGTGGTGAATTACTTTCCATATGTCACATTTATTTACGTTCAGGGTCAACTGCCAGAATCTGCACCATTCATTAATTGTCTGCAGGTCGTTCTGCAAATTCTTACTATCTTCTGGCGTTGCACTTTGGTATAGACAACTACATCATCTGCGAATAGCCTTAAAGAGCATCCGATGCTTTCTACTTGATTATTTCTATATATTGTTAACAGGCACGGTCCTATCACACTTCCCTGTGGTATTCCGGATATTACCTTTACATCTGTCGATTTAGTTCCGTTAAGAACAACGTGTCGAGTTCTATCTGCAAGAAAGTCTTGAATTTAATCGCAGGTCTGCTCCGATACTCCGTAAGCTCTTTTTTTTTTCATTTAACAGCAATGCGGGACATTGTCAAATGCCTTACTGAAATCAAAGAACACGGCATCAACCTGATCGCCGTTGTCCACTGCGCTGTGGATCTCATGGAGGAACAGAGTGAGCTGAGTTTCGCGGGAATCCATGTTAATTTTTATAGAGGAGATGTTCATTTTCCAAGAACGTCATAATTCTTGAGTAAAAAACATGTTTCATAATCCTACAATCTGACGATCGCCTTACTGTGCTATACGTTCGTCCTTGCCACGTGACGGGCCCCAGATACTTGACGTTCATTCAAGAGGCACCGGTGGAGTTATTGGAAGCAAATGTAGTTCCACCATTATGGTACTAACCATTTGGCACGTAGCGGCTGTGACCTTTTCGATCAGACATACGGTGAAAGGTGGATAGGTTTGGACCACTACCGTAGCCAGACTTAATTTCTCCTGACTTTTTCTTGTGAGACCATATGAAAAGTTTTGTGCATGAGACTCTTGTACACTCTGAAGAAGACCACCTTGTACGGGTTCTGGCGGCAGCAGATAACATTCAGCACGCACCAGGATTTCTGAGCCGTGCGCACGAAGCATGCGCAGCAGGTAAACCTTGCAATGAACAAAAGGGTCGTCACTTACAACAGCTTCTTTAGAGCACACAGCTCATAGCTTATTGTCTCTGCTATGCTGTCGTACTTGTTTCACATACAAACAGTAAATTTCTGGTTATGACTTCCTTATCAAAACTATCTATAAATCCCCTCCACAGCCCTATGCCTTTAACAGGAATTGTGGATCATTCCGCAGCTGGAACCGTTGAAGGTGATGTTCTTTTAAAAATATCGACTGTCTTGTTATTTCCCATTTCTATATTCTGTATAAACATTGCTGATAGTGATCGAGATCTAATAGAGCGCCCTCCATCGTACTGATGGAATGTACGTGGTTAATTCTCATTCGCTTTCTAATTATCATAATAATGAGGTACACCTTTTTACCAGTATATCTGTTAACCCAAACAAAGTAAAATCTTTTATTGCTTTATAAATTCCCAGTAGGTGGATCCTACTCGATTTGGCCCGAACGGGCCGGCCGGTGTGGCCGAGCGGTTCTAGGCGCTTGAGTCGGGAACCGCGCGATCGCTACGGTCGCAGGTTCGAATACTGCCTCGAGCATGGATGGGTGTGATGTCCTGAGGTCACTGACAGATTAATTTATTCAACTCAGGATGAATCGCTATAGCAATTTTTTTCTTAGGACTCTCTCTTCAATGTAAACTACCACCATGACGATAAGTTGGACTTTAGGAAACCTAACAGCACCAGAGAGGCAATTCTGATGTTGTCGTTGATAATGGAATGAAGTCTAAAAGAAATCAACACATATACATGGGATTCTTCTACCTTGAATAAGGGATCGACAATGTAGAATGGGGCAAGATATTCGAAATTCTGAGAAAAATAGGAGTAAGATATAGGGAAAGACGGTTAACATAAAATATGTCTAAGAGACAAGAGGGAACAATGAGAGTGGAAGACCAAGAACGAATCGCTCGGATTTACAAGGTGTAAGAGAGGGATGTAGTCTTCCACCCCTAATGCTCGATCTATATAACAGAGAAGCAATGATGGACATAACAGAAAGGTTGAGGAGTGAGATTAAGGTTCGAGGTGAAAAGATATCAATGATACGATTCGCTGATGACATTGCTATCCTCAGCGAAAGCGAAGAAGGAATAAACTGTCTAATGAGTATAGAATATAAACTGAGAACAAATCCAAGATAGACGGAAATAATGAAAAGTAGTAGAAATGACAACAGCGAATAACTTAATATGAGAATTGGGGATCACCAAGAACACAAAGACAAGGAATTCCGATACCTAGCAGGAAAATAATACATGACGGAGCAAGGAAGACGCAGAGAGCAGACTAGCAATGGTTAAAAGAGCATTGCTACCCAAGAGAAGTCTGCTGATGTCAAACATAAACATTTATTTGAGAGAGATATTTTTGAGAATTTACGTTTGGAGCACAGTGTTGTATGGCAGTGAAACATGTCCTGTGGGAAAACCGGAACAGAAGAGAATCGAAGCATCTGATATGTGGTGCTACAGTGAATGTTGATGATCAGGTGAGCTGATAAGGTTCGGAAATGTTCCCGCAAAATCGGCGAGAAAAGGCATATACGGAAAGCACCGACAAGAAGAAGGCAGAGGAGGATGGATGATTGATAGATCTGGCCTTATAACAATAGCCAAAACGGCCTTGCTACGCTGGTACTGCGAACGGCTGAAAGCAAGGGGAAACTACAGCCGTAATTTTTCCCGAGGGCATGCAGCTTTACTGTATGATTACATGATGATGGCGTCCTCTTGGGTAAAATATTCCGGAGGTAAAATAGTCCCCCATTCGGATCTCCGGGCGGGGACTATTCAAGAGGACGTCGTTATCAGGAGAAAGAAAACTGGCGTTCTACGGATCGGAGCGTGGAATCTCAGTTCCCTTAATCGGGCAGGTAGGTTAGAAAATTTAAAAAGGGAAATGGAGAGGTTAAAGTTAGATATAGTGGGAATTAGTGAAGTTCGGTGGTAGGAGGAACAAGACATCTGGTCAGGTGAATACAGGGTTATAAATACAAACTCAAATAGGAGTAATGCAGGAGTAGGTTTAATAATGAATAAAAAAATAGGAATGCGTGTAAGCTACTACAAACAGCATAGTGAACGTATTATTGTGGCCAAGATAAATACGAAGCCCACGCCTACCGCAGTAGTACAAGTTTATATGCCAACTAGCTCCGCAGATGACGAAGAGATTGATGAAATGTATGACGAGATAAAAGAAATTATTCAGATAGTGAAGAGAGACGAAAATTTGATAGTCATGGGTGACTGGAATTCGATAGTACGAAAAGGAGGGGAAGGAAACCTAGTAGGTGAATATGGAATGGGATTAAGTAATGAAAGAGGAAGCCGCCTAGTAGAATTTTGCACAGAGCATAACTTAATCATAGCTAACACTAGGTTCAAGAATCATGAAAGAAGGTTGTATACATGGAACAGGCCTGGAGATACTGGTGGATTTCAGATAGATTATATAATAGTAAGACAGAGATTTCGGAACAAGGTTTTAAATTGTAAAACATTTCCAGGGGCAGATGTGGACTCTGACCACAATCTATTGGTTATGAACTGTAGAATAAAACTGAAGAAACTGCAAAATGGTGAGAATTTAAGAGATGGGACCTGAATAAACTGACAGAACCAGATGTTGTAGAGAGATTCAGGGAGAGCATTGGGGAACGATTTACTAGAATGGGGGAAAGAAATACAGTAGAAGAAGAGTGGGTAGCTTTGAGCGATGAAATGGTGAAGGCAGTAGAGGATCTAGTAGGTAATAAGACGAGGGCTAATTGAAATCCTTGGGTAACGGAAGATATATTGAAATAAATTGATGAAAGGAGAAAATATAAAAAAGCAGTAAATGAAGAAGCAAAGAAGGAAAAGCAGAAAGGCGGAAGGAATATATAGAGGGTGTATACAAGGGTGATGTACTTGAGGGCAATATCATCGAAATGGAAGAGGATGTAGATGAAGACGAAATGGGAGATAAGATACTGCGTGAAGAGTTTGACAGTGCACTAAAAGACCTAAGTAGAAATAAGGCCCCGGGAGTAGACAACATTCCATTAGAACTAGTGATAGCCTTGGGAGAGCCGGCCCTGACAAAACTCCACCATCTGGTGAGCAAGATGTATGAGACAGGCGAAATACACTCAGACTTCAAGGAAAATATAATAATTCCACTCCAAAAGAAAGCAGGTGTTGACAGATGTGAAAATTACCGAACTATCAGTTTAATAAGTCACGGCTCCAAAATACTAACACGAATTCTTTACAGGCGAATGGAAAAACTGGTAGAAGCCGACCTCAGGGAAGATCAGTTTGGATTCCGTAGAAAGGTTGGAACACGTGAGGCAATACTGACCCTACGGCGTATCTTAGAAAATAGATTAAGGAAAGGCAAATCCATGTTTCTAGCATTTGTAGACTTCGAGAAAGCTTTTGACAATGTTGACTGGAATACTCTGTTTAAAATTCTGAAGGTGGCAGGGGTAAAATACAGGGAGCGAAAGGGTATTTACAATTTGCACTGAAACCAGCTGGCAGTTATAAGAGTCGAGGGGCATGAAAGGGAAGCAGTGGTTGGGAAGGGAGTGAGACAGGGTTGCAGCCTATCCCCGATGTTGTTCAATCTGTATATTGAGCAAGCAGTAAAGGAAACAATCGAAAAATTTGGAGTAGGAATTAAAATCCATAGATGAGAAATAAAAACCTTGAGGTTCGCCGATGACATTGTAATTCTGTCAGAGACAGCAAAGGACCTGGAAGAGCAGTTGAACGGAATGGACAGTGTCTTGAAAGGAGGATATAAAACGAACATCAACAAAAGCAAAACGAGGATATTGGAATGCAATCGAATTAAATCGAGTGATGCTGAGGGAATTAGATTAGGAAATGAGACACTTAAAGTAGTAAATGAGTTTTGCTATTTGGGGAGCAAAATAACTGATGATGGCCGAAGTAGAGAGGATATAAAATGTAGACTGGGAATGGCAAGGAAAGCGTTTCTGAAGAAGAGAAATTTGTTAACATCGAGTATAGATTTAAGCGTCAGGAAGTCGTTTCTGATAGTATTTGTATGGATTGTAGCCATGTATGGAAGTGAAACATGGACGATAAATAGTTTGGACAAGAAGAGAATAGAAGCTTTCGAAATACGGTGCTACAGAAGAATGCTGAAGATTAGATGGGTAGGTCACATAACTAATGAGGAGGTACTGAACAGAATTGGGGAGAAGAGGAATTTGTGGCAAAACTTGACTAGAAGTAGGGATCGGTTGGTAGGACATGTTCTGGGGCATCAAGTATTGGAAGGCAGCGTGGAGGGTAAAAATCGTAGAGGGAGACCAAGAGATGAATACAGGAATCAGATTTAGAAGGATGTAGGTTGCAGTAGGTACTGGGAGATGAAGAAGCCTGCACAGGATAGAGTAGCATGAAGAGCTGCATCAAACCAGTCTCTGGACTGAAGACCACAAGAACAACAACTACGAACTGTGACCTCTCTGTCAGGAATTACGAATCCAGTCATATAACTGAGACGATATTCCATAAGCAAGCAATTTCACTACTAGGCGTTTGTGTGTAGCAGTGTCAAAAGCCTTCCGGAAATCCAGAAATACGGAATCCATTTGATATCCCTTGCCAATAACACTCAGGACTTCGTGTGAGTAAAGAGCTAGTTCGGTTTCACAAGAACCATGTTTTCTAAATCCGTGTTGATTGTGTGTCAATAGACCGTTTTCTTCGAGGTAATCCATAATGCTCGAACACAATATATGTTCCAGAATCCTGCTGCCTATCGACGTTAGTGATATGGGCCTGTGATTTATTAGATTACTCCTACTACCTTTCTTGAAAATTGGTGTGACCTCTGTAACTTTCCAGTCTTTGGGTACGGATCTTTCGTCGAGCGAACGGTTGTATATGATTGTTCAGTGTGGACTGTGGATCAGTGTAAACTTGTCACCTGGTCGGATGAGACATGTTTCTTGTTATACCATGTCGATGGTCGTGTCAGGATCCTCCGCCATCCACGCGAACGGCCGCTTGAAAGTGAACTTCGTTGGTATCGTTGCGAACCACCTACATCCTTCACGCTTGATGGGTTCCGAGATGGCGATAGTATCTTCCACGAGGCTAACTGTCCTTTTTACAAAGCCAGAATAGTGCCATGATTTTAGGAGCATAATAGTGAACGCTTGTTGGTCTCTTGACCACGAAATACGCTTGATCTGAGCCCGATGGAACACATCTAGGACGCTACCGATTGCCACCTTCGGACACACAAATCACAGGCCCGTAATTTGTAGAAATTGCTTGAGTCGTCCGTAGACATCTCGTGCCACATACCTCCGGAAACGTTACAAGGACTTGTCATATCCATGCCGCACAGAATCGCAGCCGTATTGTGTTCAAAAAATGGAATAACACGCTGCTGTGCAGGTAGTCTAAATGTTTTGGATCATCCGTGCATTTCCTAACAAGCACAAAAGGGGGAGATTTGAGATCAGATGGATGGAAACCGTTACCAAATGAAGAGAGATGCCTTAAGTCATAAATCCCATCTAATTTAACAGTGTAACCGAGTATAAAAATTATATGAAAATAAATTCAATGTGTTGCATATATAGTTAAGAGATAACAAATACTGTACACATAGAGAATAAGAGACTGATGAAAGCCCCAAAGAAACAGATGGAAGTGACCCTACAGAAAGGTCTGAATCAAGTAAACGTTTTATCTTCTCACATGTTCTCTCACTTGACACCGAGAAAAAAGAAGGCACCGTAGAAACGTGTCTTATTGATGTTCTGTTGTGGTCTTCAGTCCAAAAACTTATTCGCTGCAGCTCCCCGTGTTAGTCTGTCTTGCGCTAGTTCTCTACCCCTGCATTTGTACCCGCCTGTAATCAAACAATGGTCTCCTTCTACGACTTTTGCCGCCTACACCCCTCCGTCATCAGCTTAACTGTTCTTTGATGCGGTCCGGGACTTATGACCTCAGCAGTTGAGTCCCATAGTGCTCAGAGCCATTTGATGCGGTCCAATGTGTCGTATTAACTGATCCCTCCTTTTTGTCAAGTTATGCCTTCGAATTATTACTTCATAATTGCTTATTAGATCTACCAATTTAATCTTTCATTAGACGCATCACTCCGCACAGCAAGACACACACACACACACACACACACACACACATATATATATATATATATATATATATATATATATATATATATATATCGAAAACTTTTAATTTTTCCTGGAAAAAAAGAATGATATTTTCCAAAATATAATCTAAGTTAATCCCAACCCTCCAATTCCGACCTAGAATTTGTTGGTAGGTAAATACCGGATCAGGGCAGCCCCTCCTATTCATTCCTAATTGGTCCTCTGTCGCCTAGTGACTCTGTAATGATTTGGACCCACAACAGCCTGCTCTACTCCTTGGACAGGAAAGCAAAAAGTCCAAAAGAAAGTACATCTCGTGTTTCTACAGCACCACATTTCAAAATCCTCTCTTCTTCTCCTTTCTGGACTATTCCTTGTCGACATGTCACTTGTCTACAAGGTTACATGCCAGGTAGATAGTTTCTAAAAATACTTACCTGAACTTAAATATTAGATGTTGTCGTGCTATTCCTTTTCTGAAAGGCTTTTCTTAATATTTTATACCCATTCTGGTCTACCATTGTCAGTGGTTTTGTTTCCCAGCCAGCTGTAGGGGTCTGGGTTGAGACTTGTACTGTCCTCAGAGCATGTAGTACCGTGGAACCTGCTGATTCAGTCCCAGGAAACAGCCGCGACGTCGCCCACTGTGCTGGGCAGGGGGCAGGCCTCGTGGGCGAACGGTATAGCCGATACGAGAAGCGTGACTCCGCAGGGCAGAGACTGTGAACTACCAGAGCGCTGTCGTTGATATCGAACAGGTATGCTCAGGTAATCCCTGAACAACTCTGCTTGTTGAGGAGATGACCCACAGTACATCCCTTCCACCAAGGAATGCAAGGAATATGTATGACTGCTTACAGGTACCAGTCGGGGGTAGCAGTGGTTAGTGCGTCTCCCAAATACTGGGTCATGTAGATAGTGTGCCAAGCACATTGGATTTGGTTCAGAAAGCCATAGGTAGAAGAATCCAAGTCTTATCAGTGCTTACGAGGTAGGCAGCTTACAGCGACCAAGTATAGTAGGCAATAAATGTGCCAGCCTCGGAGGAGGAAATCATCTTGGCGCACAGCTTAGGTTCCTGCTCGAAGCAGATGTACTGCAACTTAAAAATTGACACAAAGGCACAAAAGTTTGGATATTTGTTACTACCGGTTAGAAACCGTGACATTATTTCGCATCTGTGATGACCCACTTTTCTGGGCTCAGAAGCGGTCTTCTCCGGTTTAGTAAGAATGGCTTTCCGGACTTCAGTTTGTTGCTTCTCCGCCATATCAGCGGGTTGATAGGTGTTCTTGTGAGGCTTTT
This sequence comes from Schistocerca serialis cubense, assembly GCF_023864345.2. Lineage (NCBI taxonomy): Eukaryota > Metazoa > Arthropoda > Insecta > Orthoptera > Acrididae > Schistocerca > Schistocerca serialis. Next base: position 286,916,281 of record NC_064642.1, read on the forward strand.
TCCCTGCTCTGAGATCAAACTGTGCTGATAGAATGATGTGATGTCCTCTGCTCGCCTAGATCATGTTTCTGAGTGTACGGTTCAAGCTTCTCACTTGCGTGGGGTGAGGAAATCTCTTCTCGGTTTGTTCTGCTTTTCAAAGTGTCGAGTTTCTTCCTATTTGTTATTTTGTCCGTGTCAAGGGCGTCTGGGAGGTTTGATCGGGCTTGGGCTTCGATGGAGCTGACTTTGAGAAAATTTCACATTTGTCCGTAATACATCTGTGCCTTGTCGAACAGCAGAACTCGTCTGCAACTTAGAGTATATAGACCTAAATAAACTTATTTCTGTTCATTTTTTCACATGAAATCCTTGAACATCTCCGCAGTAGTCGCAGCAGTTCTGCCTCACCACGGTCTGCCATTCGAGAGAGAAACAATGGCGTTCACAGACCATTCCACTTCCCGCACCATCAGTTGCTTCTTGGTTCAAATGGCTCTGAGCACTATGGGACTTAACGTCTATGGTCATCAGTCCCCTACAACTTAGAACTACGTAAGCCTAACTAACCTAAGGACATCACACAACACCCAGTCATCACGAGGCAGAGAAAATCCCTGACCCCGCCGGGAATCGAACCCGGGCGCGGGAAGCGAGAACGCTACCGCACGACCACGAGCTACGGACGCAGCTGCTTCTGCGAAGTTATTGATTTCCTTGAACACTGACTACCAACAAGGAACATTAGCACAAATTCTCTTCATGGACACAATGAACAAAGTAACCGTTTAACCACAAGGTTGTACCGATACTGTTATACAAATCTGTTGAGTTTTTCATTTCAACAACCTACCAGCATATAGCTGACTGACTCTTCCGAACAGCTTAAAGGCTCAGGTAACAATGCACAGCGACACACGTTCGTAATACCTACACCGAATACATCATACCACAGAATTCTACACAGTAAATATAGATATTTACGTCGATGGTTTTCAATGTGTCCTGATCTAAAGAACACGATATTAATGTCATTCCCCTGAGCTCAACATCTCACACATCATGGCGGGATAGTGCCTCTGTTTTCCAGAGAAACTGAAGGGAAGGTAGTAAGACTTACATGGAGCATAATATCATGTTTCCGGTCCTCGAATCCGTTTCTTGGACAGACTAAAGGAAGTGAAAAGAGCATAACAGCATGTTCGTGGTCCTGGAGTTTCTACACCTTGTCCACGGAATCTAAAGGAATGGTTTAAACAGATGCAAAGAAACAGTACAACACCATTGTAAGTTATATTGTGCATTTTGTGCAAGATCGGTATGATCAAAAGAACACTGTATAACAGGGAGCAGCCTAATGATTCATTTTAGTTTTTAAGACACTGACCCCCTACATTCAGAAGGATGGAATTTGCCCTGTCTGGCCGTCCTGATTTTGATGTTCCTGAATGCCGGTGTGGTCCCTTCAGTAAGGAGCACAAACATCCGTTTGTGTTCTGTGTACATATATTTAGCTATTTATTTTCATTGCCTTATGTTAACGAATATTATCATTGTCTGACGAATAAATAAATAAAAAGTATAAGGTATGTAGATATTTTTCCTTACAGTCTGAGATTCTGGCCTTGAGAAGCGCACGGAAAATTAGAATTTCTGCTCCGTTTCCTTTAAAGCAGCTAGTCTGGATCCGTGAACCACTTGTACTTGACCGACGGCCTTAGTCCGTCTGAAGAACTCTTTCCAGCGGCATTAAGGCAGTAAAGAATCACCTGGCTAAGCGATGCGATGAACGTAGATCTTCGGCTCCCGAGAGCGAAGCCTGCAAAGGGCCACCGCTTTGACGACGGCTGAATGGCACTGGACAAAGGGCCGGCCCTTGGCCCGTGCAATGGTACTGCCGTGGCTCCGCTAAAGGCTCGCGATACTCTCTCAGCACTCACAGCGATTAAAATTTCCACAAAATGGACGCGTTCTTTTCAAATTACTCTCTGCAGGAGCACTCAAGCCTGTGATAGGTTCTTCAACGGTACTAGACAGACTTCTTTCATTGTCTGCTTCTATTCAGAGGCTGAGAACAGCGCAGTACCACCAAATTCGTTTATCTATATCGTTGGGGAAAATGCCAAGATGATCCATTTTAACAGCAAAGGTTATATCTGTTCACATAATCCAAGCATCATGCGCAAGAAATGATTAAATCACTGTCTGAGACAGCCGAAAAATTAAAAAAAAAAAAGACTGGTTAGTGCTGGAACTACTTTAAAAATTAATACTACAAACGTTACTTACTTTAAATTCTCAGTTGTTTAATCTCCCACACTAGTTGTTCCAACTACATTCGCTGCTCAGTATCGACTCTATTTGCAATACCAGCAATTTCTTAATTGGCACTCCTATCACCACCACTCCCTCTCGAAACACCCCGTCCCCATTTTTTATGACAATGGTACCAGTAGTTTTCTTGGTACTTTGTACATTGTATGTTTAGCATAAGCGACGATCCGTTATTTACAGTTTTTCTGCGATGTTGTCCCTTTTTTGGTAAAAATTCGCTAATTAATGGTATTGGACTAAAATGGCAGTAAAATTATTTAAAATTTATATCACTGAACAGGGGACACTGTATTCCATGTTTCAATTTCTTTTACTGTTGTGAAATTTCAGACAGAATGAAATATGACTGATTCTGATTTTCTACTTATAACTGATTCTGATTTTCTGCTTATAACTACAAAGCAACACACATCATAAATTATAATACTTGTGAATAAATGTTTGATTTTCTGATCCTATAACAATGATTTTGTTTTTGTTTTCCAGCGACTGGATGACAGCGATCAGCAACACTGTAAGTATGATTTACTTTCTTTCTGATTAATACAATGTTCATTTCAGGGTTGGTCTTTTGGGCGTTATATTATAATTAAAGATTTGTTTTTGTTTATAAGGTACAGTTGTAACATTAATGAGCTCTAAGTAACGCTCTTAGTTCTACCCTTGGTAGCTCTCTCACTCATAGTTCTTCTCTTTGTCTTTTTCTTTTCTTCCTGCAGTTCAGTGAAATTTTATCTGTCTTACAGTCTTAAAGCTGACATCTACGTGGTGAATGGAACTTACCTGGCTGAGTCTTGGCGTCAGACCTACCTGTAGGCAAAATTCTCGAAAACTGGGGATAATATGCGTAGAATGATCTATCAGAACTGCATGAGTTCCTAATGGATTGTGTTTCAACCCCGTATTCTGGCGAGGTGCAAATGCTCAGAAGTGCGCTGGCCATAGCCACACGCAATGTGGTCATTGATTCTGTCGAAAATGGCTTGTTTAATGAGTCGTATCATGTATGTAGCCAGTGCATAATAAATTAATTTATAAGTTTATCTCTCTGCCAAAGATCACCGTAGTGGAATGCTGACTTTCAGCGGTAACGCTTGTCCCAGAAAACCGAAGGATGCCAGGCTGGTCGGGAGATATTCGTCTCTGCTTTTCCGTGGGAAGCTCACCGGCTGTTCATGTTAAAATCTTTTCCCTTTCGCCCTTATGGAGGTGAAAGTGCAACAGCTAAATATCACTATAAATGGAGTGAGAACTTCTCTCTCTTGTCAGATGGGAAGACAGCTCATTGGATGATATAAAAACGTATTTGTAAGTGGCAATTCAGTAAGACAATTTCTAGACTTTCTCACGCGGGAAAATAGCTGATTGGGCATCGTAAAAGAATGTTTGGGAATGGTAAATTTGTAGCTCTTAGTTTCCTCGGAGTGGTATGCGCCAGAACACAATTCATCGGATTAAGTATAAAACATTTCGTTGGTGTGGCGTTGGACCGAGGTTTTAAAAAATATGTCGCATTGGCAAACATTTAGCGGAGACCTTTCATTGGCACAGTATTGTTTTGTGTAGTTACCTTGCTGCCTAGGTAGCAAAACTCCTTAACTTCATCTACTTCGTGATCACCAATACCGCTGTTAAGTTTATTGCTGTTTTCATTTCTGCTATTGCTCATAGTTCTCGCCTTTCTTCCATTTACTCTCAATCCATATTCTGTACTCATTAGACAGTTCGTTCCATTTAGGAAATCCTCTAATTCTCCTTCGCTTTCACTGATAATGGCAATGTCATCAGCGAATCATATTATTGATATCCTTTGAGTTTGAATTTCAGTTCCAATCTTTCACGTTTGTTTAATTTCCGTCATTACTTCTTCGACATATCGAATGAACAGTAGGGGTAAAAGACTACATCCCTGTCTTACACCCTTTTTAATTCGAGCACTTCGTTCTTGGTCTTCCGTTCTTATTGTTCCGTCTTGGCTTCTGTAAATATTGTATATTAAAAAGGGTGTAAGAAGGGATGTAGTCTTTCACCCTTTTTAATTCGAGCACTTCGTTCTTGGTCTTCCGTTCTTATTGTCCCGTCTTGGCTTCTGTAAATATTGTGTATTACCCGTCTTTCTTTGTAGCTTACTCCTATCTCTCACAGAATTTCGAACATGTAACACCATTTGACACTGTCGAACGCTTTTTCCAGCTCGACAAATCCAATGAGTGTGTCTCGATTTTTCTTTAATCTTGCATCCATTATCAACCGTGACGTCTTAATTGCCTCTGGCTTTCCTCAGGCAAATATGATCGTCAGCTAACACATCCTTAATTTTCTGTTCTATTATTCTGTATATTATTTTTCTGAGAAACTTAGATGCATGATCTATTAAGCTGATGGTGCTACGGTTCTAGCACTTGTCGGCTCTTTCAAGCTTCATAAATGTGTGGATGGTGTTTTCTCGGACCGCGCCCGTTAGCTGAGTGGTTATCGCGGCGGACTGCCACGCCAAGGGTACAAAAAATGGTTCAAATGGCTCTGAGCACTATGGGACTTAACTTCTGAGGTCATCAGCCCCCTAGAACTTAGAACTACTTAAACCTAACTAACCTAAGGACATCACACACATCTATGTCCGAGGCAGGATTTGAACATGCGACCGTAGAGGTCTCGCGGTTCCAGAAGGTAGCGCCTAGAACCGCTCGGCCACCCCGGCCGGCCTTGCCAAGGGGCCCGGGTTCTATTCCCGGCTGCGGCAAAAGATTTTCTCCGCTCAGCGACTGGGTGTTGTGTTGTCCTCATCATCATTTCATCCCCATCTCCGAGTCGCAAGTCACCCAATGTGGCGTCGAATGCAATAAGTACTTGCCTTCCATTCTCGGAAGTCAGATCGCATATCCTCAGACTCATACATCCAACACACCAACGCGAGTAATCGTTTTGTTGAAACTTGCCTCAATGGTTTAAGAAATTCCGTTGGAATGTTATCTGTCCCTCCTGCCCTATCTGATTTTAAGTCTTCCAAAGCTCTTCTCAGTTCTGATTCTGATAACGGATCTCCTGTCTTGTTCCTGTTGGCACCTCGTTTTCTCCTACTACGTCATCAGCAGAGACCGCATTATATACATCGTAAGAACATTAAAATGTGCATGAAAAATGCATGAAAAGTGTTGAATCAGATCAAATAATAAGAAAAATCATGCTAGTCACTGCGTGCGTTATATCTCTAAGTCAAACCTGAGCATATCAATTACGAGGAAGGGAGCCGACCACGCGAAATATCGTCACATTTAGAACGCTTATATTTTCTGAATACTTTCTGCCAGAGGTTAGGAAGGGGGTGTTTCTGGGACTATTTTCTAAAAATTTGGAAAGTGGGGGCGTATACTGTGTATCAATAATCGTTCCATCTTTGCTATTGTTGACCAACTTCGAGATATATCGCACGTAGAGGGGCACGCTCAAAAGCTCCCTAATATTTTATTTAAAAAACAACATACAATCATGAATTTTTTTGAACATCATTAACTTTTAACTAGTACTGTTGGACCAAAGCATCTTTTAAAATTTATTCTACATTTTTCTACTATTATAAACAAAAATGTCCAAGCACTGTTCTAAATGTTCGGTAGTAAGATTATGTTTTCGATCACTCAAAACAATTCTGTAAGTAGAAAAGGACCGGTCTACATCAACTGAGGTAACTGGGCTCTATTTGAATTTGGGTGCTATGTTGGTACTTACTGTTTCTGGTAAAAGTTCATCCATCCCATTAATAGAACTATCGATTTGTCACAAAGGTTCCAAGCCTGGATTATTGTTTACAATGTTTCCAGACTTTTCTTTATGTTTTGTTGGGAGTACCTTCAGCAGTGAGGAGTTCATTAGAATAATTTTATTCTTTAACTGAATAGATGCGTTCAACAACAAACCTTCAGTTTCAAGCTTTTTAGTACTTGCAGGTAATGGGAAAAATGAGTACTAATCACTGCAATGTCTTTTTTAATACCAGAATCATTAAAAACTTCTTTGCACTGTCAAACGGCCAAAGCTTCTGCACTATCGAAGTCGTTCATTACCCCTCTAACGGCCTCGAAAAGTTCATTGTAAAACAACAGAGCTTCGACCCATGTACCCCAACGACCCACCACTGGTTCGGGAGGTAAAGGCACATTTGGTATCTTTCCTTTATAGGACTTGATGCCAGCAGGAGTCTTTAGAAACACTTTCTTTGTCGATGAAATTAGTTTATTTACATTCTCAAACGTGGAAATTGCTTCTTCAGCAAGGCGATGTACTCCATGGGAAAAGCACGTCACATGAATCAAATTGGGATAAAACACTCGGACGGCTTTTCCTGCTTTGATCATATAGGGAGCAGCATCTGAAATAAACACAAACACCCTTTTATCTGCAGAAGATTCAGGAAATATTTTCTTGATACAGTCATTCCCAAATCAGGCGATCGTAGAATGACTGACTTTTCAAGTTCTCTGCAGCCCGGTAAATAGGAACAAGAAGGCTCTTCTCTTAAATCACCAACAATTAAATCTGCAATGTAACGGCCACAAGTATCTGTAGTTTCGTCAACTGAAATCCAGATAACGCTGTCCTTAAGTTCATTGTGTATTTCTTCCAGAACATTTTCGTAAATTGTCGGTATGTAATTTTTATGCAATGTTGGTTCATCTGGTATATTTTGATTTAAGAAATATTAGCTCACGGCAAATAATGGAGAAGTGTTATGAGTGGAACAGGGAATTGTATCTATGCTTTATAGATCTAGAAAAGGCATATGACCGGGTTCCTAGGAGGAAGTTATTGTCTGTTCTACAAGATTATGGAATAGGAGGCAAACTTTTGCAAGCAATTAAAGGTCTTTACATGGATAGTCAGGCAGCAGTTAGAGTTGACGGTAAATTGAGTTCATGGTTCAGAGTAGTTTCAGGGGTAAGACAAGGCTGCAACCTGTCTCCACTCTTGTTCATATTATTTATGGATCATATGTTGAAAACAATAGACTGGCTGGGTGAGATTAAGATATGTGAACACAAAATAAGCAGTCTTGCATATGCGGATGACTTAGTTGTGATGGCAGATTCGATTGAAAGTTTGCAAAGTAATATTTCAGAGCTAGATCAGAAATGTAAGGACTATGGTATGAAGATTAGCATCTCCAAAACGAGAGTAATGTCAGTGGGAAAGAAATATAAACGGATTGAGTGCCAAATAGGAGGAACAAAGTTAGAATAGGTGGACGGTTTCAAGTACTTAGGATGCATATTCTCACAGGATGGCAACATAGTGAATGAACTGGAAGCGAGGTGTAGCAAAGCTAATGCAGTGAGCGCTCAGCTACGATCTACTCTCTTCTGCTAGAAGGAAGTCAGTACCGAGACTAAGTTATCTGTGCACCGTTCAATCTTTCGACCAACTTTGTTGTATGGGAGCGAAAGCTGGGTGGATTCAGGTTACCTTATCAACAAGGTTGAGGTTACGGATATGAAAGTAGCTAGGATGATTGCAAGTACTAGTAGATGGGAACAATGGCAGGAGGGTGTCCACAATGAGGAAATCAAAGAAAAACTGGGAATGAACTCTATAGATGTAGCAGTCAGGGCGAACAGGCTTAGATGGTGGGGTCATGTTACACGCATGGGAGAAGCAAGGTTACACAAGAGACTCATGGATTCAGCAGTAGAGGGTAGGAGGAGTCCACTAGGTAGCACATTAGGTGTTGAATTGTGTATGCACGATGCAAAACAGGAAGTCTATACTGTAGGGGCAGTCCACTTAGTGGTGCATTTACGACCACGCGGGAAACATGAGGTCGCAAATTATGTGAACTGCGAGGGGACTGACGCAAAGGAAAAACCAACTAACTCATTGATCTGTCCACATATTAAAGTGCTATATATAAAGATATCTGCACATGTACCCGTTACAACCTGTGTGTTAGTATTTTAATGATAACGTTTTCCTTTGAGCGTTATAACCCGTGTCCAGAGGAGAGCGACCGGCGTCGTTTAATCTGCTTACGTCGTGCTTGTTGGCAGCTGCCGCCGCCGCCGCAGCCGCCGGATGAGAAGTGCACCTCGACGCCGAAGCTGCTGGACCCGATGGCGCCGCGGCTGCCGCACGGCCCCTACTACTGTGAGTGTCTGCCGGCTGCTCCGCTCTGCCAGCCATGCTCTGCCAACTCCATATGCCGACCTTTTCAAAACACTGGCATTTTACTTTTTACGGAGTCCTTCAGTAATTAATGAGTAAAACCTATTGTACAGGAGCGACAGGATATTGGAAGGGCGGGTTGATTAAGTGAGTTATTCTCTTCAGGTTTCAACAGCACACACAACTTAACACAATACTTAATAATAATTTTAATACAATCAGATCAGACATGTCTCCAATGGCACAGTTTAAAGAATTACAAAATACTACCAAGACTGTTTAGGCGCAACGACCAAATAAAAAAAAAAATCATAGGCGGTGATGTCACCAATTACGACAATTTAACTCATATCATAATTAAATTAAGACCCTAAGCTAGCGACAAGCGTTGATATACATCAACGGGGACAGTTGAAATTGTGTGCCCTAACCGGGACTCAAACCCGGGATCTCCTGCTTACATGGTAGACGCTCTATCCATCTGAGTCATCGAGGGCACAGACGATAGTGCGACTGCAGGGATTTATCCCTTGCGCACTCCCCATGAGACCCACATTCCCAACTTAATGTCCACACACTACATTGGTTGTGTCCCTGCCTATTACACTCATTACTCGCGGCTGACAATCTTACCGAGTCCCGTAAGAGTTAGGGCAATGCGTGTGCATCCAGTACAGAAGAAGAAGGTCAATGGCCGGCTAGCGTTAACTATATAAAATGGTATCTGTTCTTTTGGACATATCAGATAGTATCTGTTCTTTCGCACATGTCCGAAAGAACAGATACCATCTTAATATAGTTAAGGCTAACCGGCCATTGACCTTCTTCTTCTATATTGGATGCACACGCATTGCACGAACTCTTACGGGACTTGGTAGGATTGTCTGCAGCTAGTAATGAGTGTAACGGGCAGGGACACTACGAATGTAGTGTGTGGACATTAAGTTGGGAATGTAGGTCTCACGGGGAGCGTGCAAGGGAGAAATCCCTGCAGTCGGCCGCACTACCATCTGTGCCCTCGGTGGCTCAGATGGATAGAGCGTCTGCCACGTAAGCAGGAGATCCTGGGTTCGAGTCCCAGTCAGGGTACACATTTTCAACTGTCTCTGTTGATGTATATCAACGCCTATTGACAGCTTAGGGTCTTGATTTAATTATCATTTCATTCTAAGAGAGCTGGATGGTCACCGATGGTATCTGTTCTATCGGACATGTCCGAAAGAATAGATACCATCTTCAAATATTTAACTAACAATCCCACAGTCTAGGTGTAACGTTTAAAACTATGAAAGCCACAGTAGAGCTGCCGTTGGCACCTGTACAAAAACAAGGGAAATATGAACGGCTAATTTGCCATGATAAAAGCTCGGAGATTACCTTCATCACCTGATTAAAGAAAATTCATCTCAAGGTTGCTCTTGTGTAGCTGGTAGTTGCATCATGTTCACGTGACGGTGCAGATTGTAGAATAAGTCGGCTAGAGTTGCAAGAGTATGTCCCAACCGATGTGTGTGCCTTTCTCTGTCCAGCAGCAATCATCCATCCAGTGTTTGTTCTGCAGCTTGACCCAGGAGTCATTGTGTCCACTAGTTCCTCGCTGTTTTCCAGCTCGCGCTCACCGGAGATCTGTAGCTCGCCAGGCAACAGGGCAGCCGCGAAATTCTATTTTGCCCAGTGGGCACCGACGGAACGGTGCTGTCATGGCATGCATTCACACAGTATGAACGATAACTGTTTACAGTTTACTTCAGTCGTTTACGGGAAGTCGATAAAACAATTTGATACAGGATACTTACGATCCGCCAAGCTGGGAAATAGCCTTTAATCGTCCTACAGAAGCCACCTAAACCATCGCGCAAGTGCACCGTGAGAGATATTCAATACCCCCTCGCCCTGTCACGTCACCGTCTTAGTTGGCTGTTACTTTAATTACTTTCGTTAAAATGATGTATGTTAAGGATGTGAAGATAGCAATTAAAGTTTGCGGAAACCAGTCGACCACGTCTGTAATTCATGCGATCTGGACAAATAAAATGTCTTCAACTAAAACGCTATGTAACCGTAGTTTCTAGTTTAAACTATCCTTTGAGGGCAGTGAAAGAAATAACACTTTTTAAAGGATTATACAAAAACTAATTACGTTAACACTAGACGTATCACGTGGGTAATTTCTGACCCATGAGGGGTTTTCGAGGACCCTAATCGTCGTAGCACCAAACGCTCCCGTGAATTTTCATCATTTATGTACTGGTACAATTTATCAAAATTTCATATCCCTAGCAAACGTAGAAGTATGAAAAATTTACCTTTTATACCAGTAGTACCATGTGGGTCATTTTTGACACATATGCATTTTAACGTAATTTTGTATCTGTAACACCTGTTTTCAGACACTAAATAGTTTCTGGGCGTGCCTCGACGTTATTCATGAGATGTAGGAGTATATTACAAAACTGGATTCTAGATCAGTGTCAAGAAAACTTCGCTGATACGATAAAAAATGCCTAAGAATATGGAACAATTGCACAGAATTGGTGGCGATTACTTGGAGGAGTAAACAGAAAATTGTCTTGATCTAGTACACCATAACTGCTGTACAGCCACTTGTTTAACTGTCGAATGACCCTCGAATATGGCAAAGAGGAAAAGTTTCACAAGCCCTTCCAGTTCTTTTAAAAAAGGCATTTGACGAAGTGAAGATAGTAACTGTTAGGAAAAAACAGATACCAATGATGACCATGCAGCTTACCTAGAAAGAAATTATAATTAATCGAAATCCTCAGATGCGAGGATCTCGGTCAGGGCACACATTTTCAGCTGTCCCCATTGAGGTATATCAACAACACCTGTTGACAGCTGAGGATATCGATTAATTATCATTTCTTTCTAGAGAAGCTCCATGGTCATCATTGGTATCTGTTCTTTCAGAACAGTTATTATCTTCATATAGTTAAAGGCCACCCGGCCATTGACCTGTGCGAATGCGCACACTTTGCCCAAACTCGTACGGGAATCGTTACCTTAGTTGGCTCGAGTAATGAGTGACTGGGCAAATATCCTTTAGGAACATTACGAATGTAGGTTGTGGATAGTTGGGAATGTTGGTCTCACGGGAAGCGTGCAAGGGATAAGTCCCTGCAGTCGCGCTATTCATCTGTCCCCTCGCTGGCTCAGATGGATGCCGGCACGGTAGCTCAGCGTGTTCGGTCAGAGGGCTGCTCGTCCTCTGTAATACAAAAAAAAAAAGAGTAAAGGAATCAACGATCAACTTGAACGGATGTCTTGTGACGTCCGCCCAGACCAAATACCACGAAAAAAAAAAAATGGATAGAGCATCTGCCACGTAAGCAGGAGATCCCGGGTTATATCTGAGGGTTTCGACTAATTGTCATTTATTTGATGAAGTGTTTTTGTTAGACAAGTTATATGGACGTGTAAGTACACTCACGGTAAGAGTCTGCCATACTCAATCTAGAACGAAAATCAAATCCGCGAGAATTCCATAAATGTTTTGTACGCCTTCTATAAGGATTTAGTGTGTAGAGAAAACCATTCCAACTGCGTATTGTTCGCTTTATTAGTTGTTTCGTTCATCTGATGTTCACGCCTTCATGGAAATACATTAAATGTTTGAAACTCCACTCGGTAGCGTCGTTCACACAAAATGTTGACACATCAAATCTGAGTAGAAACTTGAACTTTCGATGATGATCCCCATAGCTTTTATTAGCATGAACTGATTTCAGAACTTTTTAATTACTTGCTTGGGACAGTATCATATGCCAAAAGTCTTATAATAAATTTTTACTTGATTCTAATACCATTTTGAGTTACTGTTGAGGAAATATGCTCTCATTTCACGATTGCACTCAAGTGAAAAATATGGTCTACAAATTCCTTATCTTTTCACTGTAATTTCTCGTCTATGGTGCAGCTGTCTGCTTAAAATTACAATACTGCACCATTGTCTCGTAACGCTCTCCCACAGACTCACGTTCTCGCTGGCTCCTTCCTGCCCAGAATGCCGGACATAATGTGCGAAAGTTATACTACCTGAAGTGGAGTACTTGAGGAGAAAGAGCGGAACATCAAAATTGAAAATGAGGAAGTACGGAGGAAAATGGAAGTTAAGAATACTATTATAGCTACAATTGAAACAGAAAGACTGCTTTGCAATAGGTATCGCGAAAAAATATTCATCTTTCAAGATTCCCATTGCAAAGCACACGATGGCCGAAGCGATTATTGCAGTGGATACCCCCTAGAGGAAAAGAAAGAGGTAGACCAGTAAGAATATGGAAACAGGATGTAGATGTAGAAATGCTAACTAGAGATCTGGAATATGGAGCCTGGATGGACATGAAGAAATGGAAAATGGGAAGCGAAAACTAGCAACAACAGTAACACGTAGTTTAACTAGCTGTGAGAACTTCTTGTTAACTCGGATTGGTCTGTAATACGATCAATCTAAAAAAAACTCTCTGCCGGCCGGAGTGGCCGTGCGGTTCTAGGCGCTGCAGTCTGGAATCGAGCGACCGCTACGGTCGCATGTTCGAATCCTGCATTGGGCATGGATGTGTGTGATGTCCTTAGGTTAGTTAGGTTTAATTAGTTCTAAGTTCTAGGCGACTGATGACCTCAGAAGTTAAGTCGCATAGTGCTCAGAGCCACTGCTAGCGAATATATCACGTTAATTTAAACAAGGGAATCCATTAGTGCTTTACATCATGCATTGCAACTAGCAACTCCTATGCAGCGAGAAGTGCGATGAAGCACGCTGTCTGCACTTCGAGAGGGGAATACGAACAGCGCAGGCAGCCAATTACAGCCACAAGTCCGGAAGGACTGCGCGCGCTCCTAGCTGCTAACCAGTCTTGATGCGCAGTTCTCAGCTAACAATTGTTAAGTCTGTCGTGCCATTCATTCCGCCCACCCCTGGGAAATTCCAGTGAAACACGCGCAGGCCCACGTCTCGCCTCGTCTCCATTACATAATATCCCCCATTTCACTGGTGGCTTCAGTCGTTAGCTGGCAACTGGTCCCGAGTGAGCCATTTATCAGCTCGACAACTTTGCTCCGCGATTGTTTGCCAGACGACCGTCGCTGGCACGTGAAAATGATGAGCTGCAACGAAGTTGTATATCTCTTGTACTCTGCACTTACTTGCATTGGAAGTATGGAAAGAGCGAGTTCCAGGGATATCTTGTAGTTATGTACTTCTAATCTGAGCTTAACGTAACAAGTTTTACTAGAAACATCGGTGCGCCACCAAGGATGAAACTGTAGGGGTCATCTGCCTCTCAGCGCCTTAAGTCGCAGTGCAAGGAACTTCAAACTTTCTAAAGCTAAGCGTAATGCACTTGCAGTAATAGCGACAGGAAACTCCTTAAACGAACCGTGCCAAATCTGTTAACAACCACGCCGACCTTGCTCCGATGTGGGATAAGTGCACAATAGAGGAAGAAGCAGACTGCACTCCAAGCTAATGTCTTCATTCCTACAAGACCGATACTTAACACTCGTTCGATATTGGGGGGGGGGGGGGGAGGGGGGGGCATGTAAGGAAACGTAGGTTAGGTAAGAGAACCAAAATCCTAATGGCCGGACAAAGATTTTTGCTTTCGAATATGAGCCTATTTACGAGCTTTTGGTGCAAATGAATGATATCGTGGGACATGTGATTAAGAAATCTACATAGTTACTGTCAGCCCACTATTCATCACATCCACGTTACCAAAGTGAGCCGTTCTTTCTGATGATTGGCTACGCAGAATACCTGAAACCACAAATGCAATTGGCCCTAAAAATACGTAATATCATCGTTCCAATGTCCGACAAAGAAGCTGTCTAGCACCACGTTTAATTTCCGAGACGCTCTTTTGGAACATGCTAGTAACGACACATTCCCTTTTTCCGGAACGCAATAGCACAGTTTATGTACGTCTGCGTCTGGTGCGCTCGCTGTTGACAATATTTTATATTTTTGTTTCATTTGTGATAGACGGTCGCTGGTATGCGGAAATTACAGTTGTGGATGTAAGTGAGAAACGAAATGTGAAACAACTGAAATCGATATAAAGAATGCCATAGGACCTCCTAATAGCATACTCAGCACATTTTGTATCGAATATGCTGAAGAACTGCAATCTCCCCGCGCCCCCCTTCCCCCCCCCCCCCCCCCCCCGCCCTCTGCCCTCTTGCGCTCTCTCTCCCTCCCTCCCTCCCTCCCTCTCTCACTCACTCTCTCTCTCTCTCTCTCTCTCTCTCTCGCTCTCTCTTTTTCGATGGAGTCCGGCGGCGGTCGCTAGAAAAACGTTTGATTCTTAGAGGATTTTAAAACGGGGGAGCTCGTTCCAAATTTTAAGAATGGTTGCTAGAAAGATGCACAGATCTACCTCACTGACGTCGATTTGCTGTACAGTTATGGACTGGACCAGCAGTTTCACGTTCTGCATATACAAGATTAGTGAAGACGACATGCGCAAGAGGAAAAACAGTCGAAATATGATTGTCTAGCGCCAAAAATCAAAACCGGTAAGTTAGCAATTAGGACTAAGTGATTCTTTTTACGATCTACAGATACATACCCGTTCTTTTAAACATGTAGTTGCTTACTGACTCAACATCACACTAAAGATTAAATTTAATATAGGAATATCTACATGTGCCAACAAGTTGATACTGTAATTGATATGAAGAGAGCAGTCAGATTTCACTATAATTTCTCAGCGATAGGTAATATGTGCTACGTAAAACCGAAGGGATACTACGAGGGTTGGAACTTCAACAGTGGCAACTATTTATTTACAGCTCGTACAAAATAGATACGTGATTCAAAGTTTTGCTGACATTCAAAGTAGTCACCAGCATTGTGTATAACCCGTTGCCAGCGACGTGGAAGTCTTAGGATACTCTTAGCAGTGTCAGTTGTGTTGGCATTTCGAGCGGCGCGGTCTACTGCCCGAGGAATTTGCAGCAGTTCTGAAGCGAATGCCGTGAAGTATTTCCTTCAGTTTCGAAATCGAGTTGAACTCACGAGGGCTGAAGTCAGGGAAGTCTAGTAAGTGGTATAGCACTCAGCAGCCCATCAGTCAAACAAATCAGTAACACCTTACAGTGTACGTGCTTGAGCACTGATTTACAAAATGATGGTCAGGTCCTGCAGAAATTGTCATCACTTCTGTCTCTAAGCTGATCGTAGGTTGTTTTCCAAAAATGAACAGCATAGAGCCAGAAGTGATGGCACTTTCTGCAGGACCTGACCATCATTTTGCAGGACAATGCTCAAGCACGTACAGTGTAAGCTGTTACTGATTTGTTTGACTGATGGGCCTGCTAAGTGCTATGCCACCTGCTGCACTCCCCTGACTTAAGACCTCGTGAATTCAACTCGCTTTCTAATCTGAAGGAAACACTTAACGACATTCGCTTCAGAACTGCTACAAATTCGTCGGGCAGTAGACCGCGCCGCTCGAACTCTCAACATAACTGGCACTGCTGAGAGTTTCCTAAGACTACCACATCGCTGGCAACGGGTTATAAACAATTCTGGTGACTACTTTGGAGGTTAGTGAAACTTTGAAACACGTATCTATTTTGTACGAGCTGTAAATAAATAGTTGCCACTATTATAGTTCCAACCCTCGTATTTTGGAGACGAAACTGTGAATGGTTTGCAGTTCAAATGGTTCAAATTTCTCTAAGCAATATGGGACTAAACATCTGAGGTCATAAGTGTCCTAGACGTAGAACTACTTATACCTAACTAGCCTAAGGACTTTACATACATCTATGCCCGAGGCAGGATTCCAACGTACGGCCGTAGCAGCAGCGAGGTTCCGGACTGAAGCGCCTAGAACCGCTCGGCCACAGCGGCCAGCTGGCTTGAAGTGTGGTTAAAGGAAGGACGGTGACGTTATTGGTCGTATGAAGCATTCAGTTGTACCGCAGGTTTCTCAAATTAAGAAAGGGTATCAACAAGGCGCTTGGTCGTAGTCGCAGATCGTCTAAATTAGGTATCTGGGAGTAGGTTATGGATGGTTGGATCGTGTTTCGTTGTTGAAGGACCAGGACAGGCTATCACCAAGTCCTGAAACCACTTGGACGTAGCTGCAGGTTGACTATATTAGTTATTTGAGCGTTGGTGATGGATGAAGGAATCGTATTGTATGGTGAATGTACCATGCGCGTAAAAATATCTGGATGCATAAGAAGCTATATGAGGAAAGTGATTAACGATTTTATAATCCAGCGCACTCGAAGGCGAGTGAGGGACCTCAGTGCGTGGTTACAAGTTGACTTGATGTGTGCAATCTAGATGCTAAGTAAATCCGAGTGTGTTAGACCGTGGTAGGTGTTTTAACAAGTCAGCATGTGGCAGTTACACATTAAAAACGAGTAGCAGCTCGTGGTTGCAGAGTGCAATACCAAACTGTTTTCACTAATATTGTGGAGTATGCAACTTTCGCAGGTGATAGTGTCGAATGAAAGAAGAAAAGGAAGCCTAGAAAATATGGGCTCTAATGCTCGTAGCTTAAGAGGTACGAGGACTTGTTCATCTTCGATAGTGTGAAACGTATCTTTTCAACAATTATCTCTTTGGTTTTCGTATTTTTAGAGGAGGAAGTACGGATAAAAAGAATTGTCCAGTAAATAAGGCTCTAAAATGCTTTCCTTATAAGCTTGCACAGTAGAAGAGACGTGATTCGCAATATCGAAGATGAACAAGTGCTCATATCCCTTAAGGTATACATTTTAGAACCTTGTTTACGAGTCATTTTTTTCTTGTTTTGGACCATACTAGCACTTCTGAAGGTTGCCTCCCCCACCCTCTTATCTCCAAATCGACACATTTGCCCTTCTGCATCATCCATGAAAACTTGTAACACCATCACGGAATTACCCTGTGTATAGCGGCGGCTTGATACGTAATTTTTATGTAGGATGGCGGTGCTCTCCACGGCCACATATATTTAATGTGTGGCGCTTGGCTGCTTAATACCTGCAGTTTCTTCCGTATGTCGAATGAAACGTGTCGGTAAGAGAAATTTACTTGTGACTTGTGGCTGCTCTGCAGTTTTAATTTCCAACGGTTGCTGTTCCCCCTGTAGACTACGCCTGTGTTCGCTATATACATTGACGTAAAAATATCGTGACACCAAGGAATTGTGCAACATAAATGAAAGTTGGTAGGCGTGTTTATACATCTCGAAGGTGGTGTCTATCCAAATTTCGCACCAATCACAAAAGAGTAGTGCCACTATGAGGATGCAAATCAGATTTGCTTTGAAAACACGCTGTAACGGTCGTGAAAGGTGGTTACCTTTGAGACAGGGCGTGGTGAGGTGATATTAGTCGATGCCTTTATGGTTACAAAGACGCCATTATCAGAACCTCTCTGAGTTTGAACCAGGTCGTGTAATAGGCCTACAAGAAACTGGACATCCCTCTACGATATTTCAGAAAGACTTGGCAGGAGTGTAGCCACTGTACATGACTGCTGGCAGCGATGGTCACGAGAAAGTACTGTCTCAAGAAGACCGGGCGTCGGTCGGCCACATGGGACTACCGAGAGGAAAGACCATCATCTTCGGCGAATAGCTCTGGCACGTCGGATTGCACTTGCAACATCAATCGGAGCAGCAGTTGGCACCACAGTGACACAACGAACTGCTACAAATCGATTTGAAGAACATGCAATCTTGGTTGGAAAACTGGATCTTTTTATTTTATTTATCCTACAGTGAGGTGTTTCACATTATACAGGGCACCTTCAGATTGGCCTACGAGAAAAGCATACAACCTTTTATATAAATCTCATGACCCTCATTCAGCAAAATTGGACTACCAAGAAAAAATAAAACAACAAACTGGCAAAATATGGTGTTAACCACATAGGATGCCGCGCATGGAAATGTTCCAGCAGGCACCGTATGTGCTTAGCACCACATTTTGTCCGTAGCTTGTTTTATTTTTTGTTGCTAGCCAATTTTCCTAAATGTAAGTCACGCCATTCATACGAAAGGTAGGACTTTTTTCTGTTAGGTGAATCTGAAGATGCCTTGTATTCGCCGAAACGCGTCACTGGTGGACAAATAAAATAAAAAATCCAGTTTTGCAACCAAGACTGCTTGCTCTTTCAAATCGATTTGTCACTCTTCGTTTTGTCATTGTGGGGGCAACTGCGGCTCAGATTGCTATTGCAAATGCAGTCCTTGTGGCAGAGCTATTCTTTCATACTGATACCACTGGTTGCTGTACCACACCGCCATGGATTGGATAAAGTTCTGTTACAAATCGATTGCTTGTAGGACAGCTCCGAACCAGACTCCCTGTAGCGTGCATTCCAACCGCCAGAATATTTTCACCCCTGGAAGAAAGTTTTAATCTGCCAGGAAGTTTGATATCAGCGCATACTCCGCTGCAGAGTGAAAATCTCATTCTGGAAACATCCACCAGGCTGTGGCTAATCCATGTCTCCGCACTATTCTTCCTTCCAGGAGTGCTAGTTTTGCAAGGTTCGCAGGAGAGCTTATGTGAAGTCTGGAAAGTAGGAGACGAGGTACTGGCGGAAGTAAAGCTGTGAGGACGGGGCATGAGTCGTGCTTGGGTAGCTCAGATGGTAGAGCACTTGCCCGCGAAAGGCAAAGGTCCCGAGTTCGAGTCTCGGTCTGGCACACAGTTTTGCGAATTCATCGGTGTTAAGCGACAGCTCATTGGAGAGCGGGGTGGAGATCTGTCCTGATGATAGTTGGCTCTGCCTTGGTGCCAGTGATGGCCGTGTGCTGATTAGATGGAGACCAGTTCAGGGCCTGTCTGCTTGCTAGACACACTGGACCTACGCCTAGAGTTATGGTGTGGGCTGCTATTCCATAAGTCAGAAGAGGCACTCACGTGGCTGTCCCACTTACTTTGACTAGAAATCTGTATGTTAATCTCCTGATTCGCCCTGTTTTGCTGCCATTCATGCAAAGCATTCCAGTAGTATTTTCCAACAGGATAACACTCGTCCACAAACCGCTGTTGTAACACAACATGCTCTGCAGTGTTTGTCTCATCCTGCTCGTTCACCTGATCTGTCTCCAGTCGAGTACATATGGCACATCATCACACGGTAGCTCCAGTATCATCCGCAAACATCCCACCAAGTCTAATAAGTTTGGAACTCGATCCCACACACTGACGCCAGGCACCTGTACAACACAATACATGGACGTTTGCATGCTCGAGTTCAACAGTCTGGTGGTTAAACGGGTTACTAGTGTACCAGGATTTCACATTTTGCAATGGCTTATCTTACGCTTATATGATCTTGCAATGTTAATCATGTATATTACCTAGACAAATACACTCCCAAAAGTTTCATTACTCTGTATTACTTATTTTTTTGGAGTTGCGGTTTTTTCCCGACAATGGATATGTAACGTGTGACATTGTTGTTGTTGTTGTGGCCTTCAGTCCAGAGATTGGTTTGATGCAGCTCTCCATGATACTTTAACCTGTGCAAGCTTCTTCATCTCCCAGTAACTACTGCAACCTACATCCCTCTGAAACTGTTTAGTGTCTTCATCTCTTGGTCTCCCTCTACAATTTTTAGCCTCCGCGCTGCCTTCCAATAATAAATAGGTGATCCCTTAATGTCTCAGAATATGTCCTACCAACCGAGCCTTTCTTCTAGTCAAGTAGTGCCACAAATTTTTCTTCTCTCCAATTCTATTCAATACCTCCTCATTAGTTATGTGATCTACCCATCTAACCTTCAGCATTCTTCTGTAGCACTACATTTCGAAAGCTTCTACTCTCTGTTTGTCTAAATTATTCATCGACCAAGCTTCAGTTCCATACATGGCTACACTCCATACAAATACTTTCAGAAACGACTTCTTCACACTTAAATCTATACCCGATGTTAACAAATTTCTCTTCTTCAGAAACGCTTTCCTTGCCATTGCCAGGCTATGTTTTATATCCTCTCTACTTCGACCATCATCAGTAATTTGGCCCCCCAAATAGCAAAACTCCTTTAATTCTTTAAGTGTCTCATTTCCTAATCTAATTCCCTCAGCATCACCCGACTTTATTCGACTACATTCCATTATCCTCGTTTTGCTTTTGTTGATGTTCATCTTATATCATCCTTTCAAGACACTGTCCATTCCGTTCAGCTGCTCTTCCAGGTCATTTGCTGTCTATGACAGAATTACAATGTCATCGGCGAACCTCAAAGTTTTTATTTCGTCTCCATGGATTTTAATTCCTTCTCCAAATTTTTCTTTTGTTTCCTTGCTCAATATACAGATTGAATAACATCGGGGATAGGCTACAACCCTGTCTCACTCCCTTCCCAACCACTGCTTCCCTTTCATGCCCCTGGATTCTTATAACTGCCAGCTGGTTTCTGTACAAATTGTTAATAGCCTTTCGCTCGCTGTATTTTATCCCTGCCACCTTCAAAATTTGAAACAGAGTATTCCAGTCAACATTGTCAAAAGCTTACCCTAAGTCAACAAATGCTTAATCTATTTTCTAAGATAAGTCGTAGGGCCAGTATTACCTCACGTGTTTCATTTCTACGGAATCCAAACTGATATTCCCCGAGGTCGGCTTCTACCAGTTTTTCCATTCGTCTGTGAAGAATTCGTGTTAGTATTTTGCAACCGTGGCTTATCAAACTGATAGTTCGGTAATTTTCACATCTGTCGACTGCTGCTTTCTTCGGGATTGGAATTATTGTATTCTTTTTGAAGTCTGAGGTTATTTCGCCTGTCTGTTACATCTTGCCCACCAGATGGTAGAGTTTTGTCAGGGCTGGCTCTCCCGAGGCTGTCAGTAGTACTAATGAAATGTTGTCTACTCCCGGGGCCTTGTTTCGACTTAGGTCTTTCAGTGCTCTGTCAAACTATTCATGCAGTATCATATCTCCTATTTCATCGTCATCTTCCATTTTCATGATATTGTCCTCAACAACATCGCCATTGTATAGACCCTGTATATACTCCTTCCACCTTTGTGCTTTCCCTTCTTTGCTTAGAACTGGGTTCCCATCTGAGCTCTTGATATTCATTAAAGTGGTTCTCTTTTCTCCAAAGGTCTCTTTAATTTTCCTGTAGGCAGTATCTATCTTACCCCTAGTGATATACGCCTCTTCATCCTTACATTTGTGCTCTAGCCATCCCTGCTTAGCTATTTTGCACTTCCTGTCGATCTCATTTTTGAGACCTTTTTATTCCTTTTTGCTTGCTTCATTTACTGCATTTTTGTATTTTCTTCTTTCATCAATTAAATTCAGTAGCTCTTCTGTTACCCAAGGATTTCTATTAGCCCTAGTCTTTTTACCTACTTGATCCTCTGCTGCCTTCACTATTTCATCTCTCGAAGGTACTCTTTCTTCTTCTACTGTATTTCTCTACCCCATTCTTGTCAATAGTTCCCTTATGCTCTCGCTGAAACACTCTACAACCTCTAGTTCTGTCAGTTTATCCAGGTCCCATCTCCTTAAATTCTCACCATTTTGCAGTTTCTTCAGGTTTTATCTACAGTTCATAACCAATAGATTGTGGTCAGAGTCCACATCTGCCCCTGGATATGTCTTACAATGTAAAACCCGGTTCTTAAATCTCTGTCTGACCATTATATACTCTATTTTAAACCTGCCAGTATCTCCAAGCTTCTTCCATGTATACAACCTTCTTTTATGTTTCTTGAACCAAGTGTTACCTATGATTCAGTTATGATCTGTGCCAAATTCTACCAGGCGGCTTCCTCTTTCATTTCTCATCCCCATTCCATATTAGTCTGCTTAATTTCTGCAGCTGCGTGCATGTGTCGAGTGAAACAGTGGATAAAAGGTATTTACAAGTCACTGCTGCTTAATTTCAATTTGCAACGGTCTCTGTTACCCCTGCAGACTATGCCTGCACACGTTACATGTAAAGCTCTTTTAGCTTGTATATGTGAGGTGACTGACGCTGTGGTCTGTCGCAGCAATGCCGGGCGAGGTGCCGCCTCCATACGCGCACCAGCAGCACTCGGCGCTGCTGTCGTCACCCCTGGCGACCGTGGGCGGCGTCGGCGGAGTCGGAGGCGTCGGCGTCGTCGGCGGCGGAGTCGGCGTCGGCGTCGGCGGCGGTGTGGGCGCGGGCGCCTTCACCGCCCCGGTGCCGGCCAATGGCTACCTGCCGGCGCCGGCCCCGGCCAGCAACACGACGATCGTGGTGCGCGACCGCGACCACTACGTGGGCGGCAACGGTGGCGCGGACTTCGCGACGGGGCTGATGATGGGCGCGGCGCTCACCAACTGGGGCCACGGCTGGGGCTGGCACCACGCCGCCAGCGACGTGCACGTGCACAACCACTACGACGTCAACAACACCGTCATCAACAACGAGCACCACTCGGCCACGTACGTGCACGAGGACTACGCCGACCTAGGCTTCGACGACGGCGACTACGGGATGGACTGCGGCGGCGACTTCGGCTTCTAAGCGCCGCCGCGCGCCCCCACCGGGGAGGAAACGACGCCCCGCTCTGTGTCTGCAGTTCGGTAGACGCCTAGTATTTTGTACTGCAGGGAATAATACGAAACTTTTGACGGCTAATTGTATATTTTGCACCTAATACTACTTTAAGTAGTAAGTCTATGTCTATTATTGTATAAATAAGGAGAAGAAAAATCGAAAACGTGTAAGTCATGTACACCAAGAGACTATAACTTTGCTTAGATCGCTCACCCACTACAGAGCGCCTCAGAACAGCGAAGTCACTGCCCGTCAACTAGAAAGTGTAGAAACTGAGTCAACAGTGCCGTCGAATAGAGCCTTGTTCCCCCTCCCCATTAGAGTGTGGAATTGAGTAGGTCGCTATCTTCTCTCAAACATTTGGTTGCACAATAGGTGTAGCTGATCGTTGGTGGTAACTTTTGCATCTAGAAGACTCCATGACATTTTCGACAAGGTTCTATGTAGCACAGTTAACGCCGTGAGCTGTATTATTGGCTTCATTTATATGCAACTGGTTCGGTATTACGATCTTCAGGAGCTCAGGAGCCTCTGTGAGCCCAGGTAATCAAAGGAAATATCAAACGACTTTTTTTTTTTTTTTTTTTTTTTTTTTTTTAGCAGGCCCATAAACCATCGGCATCCTCAAAATTCTACAACCGACTTCTCATGTGTGGAGTTTTGCGGACGCCAATAGTGTCTGGGTCTTCCACAAAACATATGGAACTGATTTCCCTTTGTAAACCTAATTACCCAGACCATTAGAGGGGCATGAAAGTACTGTGACACGGAAATCGGATGTCTGTAAATAACTCCAGTGGATGTAGTTAATGGTGTTAACGTTACTACATATAAATGTAACAGGCGTCTAGAGCCCACTAGAAGATGGACGTACGGAAATTCAAGATCCTGGGTATATCTGTTTTACAATCGCTAGACCTTGGTCCAAGGCATATTTCCGTGCCCAATCTTTCGTTTCTTAACGCTGGAGACATCCGTATTTTCTCAGTTAGGCAAGCTATAGAAACCGAACTGTCTATACGTCACAGCGCAAAAGTCATGTCGTGACGTCATTATACTGCCGATTATGATCGCAGAGGGACGCCAACGTGTTGTTTGGCGCTTGTACTGTGGAATAGCTGGCGCTGTTTCCTTTAATTAGCCTTAAGGCTCGTATCTTATTTCTATTAAATGCTTTTCTGCTTTTGGATTTCTATTGTATCCCTGTACATCCTAACACAGTAATGTTTGGATCATGATGAAACTATAGTATCCAAAAACCCATTTGGTGCTACTGCTACTGATTATTTATGCGTGTTGCTCATGTGACAATCAGTCCTCTGTTCTCTAAGCAGGAACTTAATGCTTCCTTTACTGTTTGCAATGTACACTTGACCGTAGCTGCAAGGAATTCTGTGTACATCTGCTTTGGTGCGAGATCGTGCCTTACACCACGGCCTGAGGCTTATGTAAAAGATAATCACCAAGGATGAAAATAAAGGCTGTGAAAGTCTGCATCATACGATCGAAATGTCTACGGCCGGAACTGGAATATCACGTTCTTTAAATAAGCTGCTGTCAATGTTGATGTTAGCAGAGAAAATGTTTCAAACGAAGTAAGTTATCCTTGATGTCTAAGCTCTTGATATTTTCTAACTTTCACATGCAAAAGTGTAAGTAATACGTTCTAATTTTTTCAAAGAACACCCCGAGCCCTTCGGATGAAAAAAAAATCGTCACCTTCGTCCTAAAAGCAAGTAAGATTTCATTGAGTCTTTCTAACAGCTATAGTTTTCCGCAACATAGACTAGATAAAAATTCAGATGCAGGGAACAACATTTTTGAATCACCAGTGCCTCAAGACGTCGAAATAAGCGTACAAAATTCCTCTGATCGGGATCAGATACGAGGTTTTTATCAAGCAGCCTAAGACTCATTATTTCTGAGTGATTCCCTGCCAAACATATTCGGACAAATTCTATCTTCGGTGACACAGCTGTTCATTAAGATGACGGTCCGCCGGAAAAGCTCGTTCTAGCAGGTCGGGAAAGGCTAGAGTTAACGCCATACAGTAATCCTAGCCTCACACTGAAATCACTCGTGGACACTACACGGAATATTTCCCAGTATTCTCAAACCGTTTTGATCGTATTTTCACTGTAGTTGCGACATATATATTTAACTCACCACTTTAAATTTATTGACTTACTTCAATGGATGATACTTGGCCACCTCGCAAGCCACCATCCCCCAACGCTACATACATTCCGCAATCGGTGTTGTATAACTTCGAACGAAGCAGGCACTGCATTCTACATTCTGAACACTCGTCTCATCCCGCAAAGCAGTAGCGCTCACTCATCCTCTTTCAAAATCTTAAGCTGTTAATTTCAAAAATAAAAGAAACAATAACATTCTGGAGACAGTATCACCTCTTTTGCTGACTAAGCAATAATCGTTGTCTCTGGATACTGCTCATCTCTTCTCTTTCACGACTGTAATGGTGACATACAGCGTTTAAGAGCAATATCAGAACTGGCATCAGGACGTAATGTTTTCAGTTTGTTTCTGTACAGATACTCTCGGTCCAGTAACCGTACTAGAAACAGTATGCCTAGTCCAACGGGTCCTTCAGGTTCATGAAAGCAGAATAACTAGATGCCAGCTAAGTCGACAATTACTCTTATTTCCTTATTTCTTTAAAAGTATTTCTGTCGTTGTAAATCTGCTCCTCTTCGGCACTAGAAACTGATCCTACGCACGGTTTTAGTATGCTACGAAATTCCAAATCGGAGCACAGTCAGCTGCAAAGTGAAAATTCATTCTGTAAAAGTCTGGTAATTGCTTGAGAAATTTATCTGATCCATATTTCTATTTCATGGACTAATAAGCCTTGGAGTGTCATGGTTCCCTATTTAATCTCACTTTGCTGGACTTCAGAAGAATATGGTGAAAACCGTAGAGCACAGTGGGTTACAGTTAATCGGTTCTGTTGGCCGTTAAGATACTTTGTGGTTGACAGCAGTGATTACAAATTCAGTGAGGCACCTGTATAAACTATTTCCTTGTTTGTTTCGTATTACAGCACGTCAAAACCTTTAAGAACTATTTAATTCCATCGTCGCGGATACTTATTTCTGTAGACAGAAATGCGGAATAGGAAAATAGCTCTTTATGTTTCATTTAGTCCTTTCACCGCGTATATAAGAGCTTGTTCGATGTTTCTTAGATTTTTGTGAGCCATGTAGCCGAGAGTTTGCTTAGAAATAAGACTTGCCACTCAAAGTCCTTTGAAATTTCAAGGGATTTGTTCTTTGACCTGTATACAACAAAACCCTCCGCCCAGCGCGTAAAAACGTTCGTACCAAACTGCATTTTCAGAAGCTGTAGTGTTCGTATGCGGTCGCCAATCTGCGAAAGTAGTCATTCGCTGTAGCGACACGGGTATGCATGTTGTAGTAGGTGTAAATGTTGTCTGAGTAATTCTGTGCATGTATAAATATATGTACATATGTATATCTTACATGTATTATGTGTATACACATATTCGGTGTTGTGCATCTCAACGTCACAATTAGACACTCAGGAATTAAACTGTTGACATGTGCGCCTAATCAAATGTTTTGGTTTGTCCGCCAATGTTGTATATAAGACGAACTGATTATTTGGTTACAAATGTAGCTGAAAATATTTGAAAAGAGGTGCGTCGTTTCCTCCCTGAGAAACTAACACTTACCCTTAATTGAACTAAAGAGATATGTCTCAAAACTTTGCGGTGTGAAGAATGGACTATGGATAAAATCAGAAAAATTCATATTTACCTCCTCAATGAGCAAGTCTTGCAGTTCTTCGACTGGTGGCAGTTCAAACGGTGGTGCAAGTGACTGACTCTTCTTTAATCTGAAATTGGGTCATCGGAGTATCCAGTGTTGGTGACCGCGCCTGTACTACGTGTCGGCAGATGGACACTTATCTTTCCTGGCATCACAGCAGAATACAAGAGCTGCATTCTCATCTGACGCCACAGCATCGCCGGACAATCCGGTGCCAGGCCCTTTCGAGGTGTGAAGGTAAGCCATCCAGGAGGCTCGGCGTGGATATTGCTGTTTAGATTTCACCAATGGCGCAGGATCGATTTCTTTCTATCCCTTGACAGTCAGGTTTTCGTAATCAGTATAGTTTATCTCCATTTACAATGATTTTTGGTTGCTGTATCGTTATTTGCCATTGTAAGACATGTATAGTATTGCTGCATGAATCTCGCGCACGCAAAATTGGCCATGGTAGTATATTTAGTTAATAGCACCACTTCCGAATGATTGTTCTGCCGTATAAGAACTGTCTGTTGTTGTTTACAACCCCGTAAATGTCAGTTTTTACTTTTATTCAGACAACGGTTTTAATCCTGTGTTGTCTAATCTGACAGCAGAACGAAATATTAGTGAAATTATCTCCAACGTCCAGTATTTATACTTGAGCACTGACTCCCACAGTCTTTTGTTCAAAGTGTACCATGATCAATCTTCTATGATTGCAAACATGGTTACTGGAGCATGAGAATAATGAGCTCTTTTTTACCTTCAAGATGGCCACAAGCCCTAGTTGAGTGCCTCGCTCCTTGTGTGGTGACTCTCCTGCTCACACTGCCATTCCATCCGTCGTCAATCCCTCCACTGCTACTGTCTGATCGACAGTCAGTTGGTGTCATTTCCACCGTGTACACCCATCTGCGTTGCACGTCATAATTATATGCGAAACTCGCAGGGATTGACAACAACAAAGCAACAAACATGCGCCTTTTCCGTAGTCGTCAAAGCATGTAATCTTTTTCTGTACAATTTCTTTTCTTCAAGGTTCTTTTATGATCAAACAGCGCTATTAGAGGAGCACTGAGTTCAGCGCCAATGTGGATATTCAAAGAATTCCTTAATCATCTGTGCTTTAATAAAAATATGAGATGACACCTGAGATCTCCGAGGATATGGTCACCTTGCTTATCCTGCCACTTAAAAGAAAAGGATTTTTTTTCTTAAATCTGAATATTCCTATGTCTGTGAGAAATAAACTTTCAAAGAAAACGAAAACTTATGCTTTTAATTTAACGAAACATTACAAAAGAACAACTAAACTGAATTAAATCAAACTTTAAAGAAAAAAACGTAAAATATATTACACATGCTTCCCTGACACAGCCTAACCAGAAACAATTGTAGGGAACCTAAATGTTCCACCTAAACAATTGATACGGTATACAAAATATAATATTTGAAGCGACGCCAACTCATTCTGTGTCGGACGGTAGCAGTGAAGGGGTTGACGATCGATGACGTGGGAATGGAGTTTGCTCATACTTCCATTCCATGTAACGCTAAAAGTAGTTATACATTGCAACTCCCAGTAATTATAATGATTCAGATTTGATACATAACATAAAACAGTAATTCTTAACGAAACTATCTGTCCCACAATAAATGTTAGTCGATGTGAGAACAATGATAGATGCAAGAAATTTCCGCAACAAGGCAAAAAAGTTAATGTTTATAAAAAAAGGTTATATGGAGATTTCAGCCCCTTGAACCCGTACTCATTGTCTTCTTTAAAACCCCCAATTTGTAATCACATAACCAGTCATTTCAAATTATCCCCGAAGTGGAATGACATATGGTATTTACCTCGTGCTCGCTGGTTCGCAGATTTTTCACATCCTACAGCGCATTTATTTACAGTATCTGCTACAACAGAAAATAGATGTCAAGAAAATAATGGACTTTATTCAGAATCAAGAGATCTCGAGTATCACATACAGCCGAAAAAAATGCAGCACTCTCAGGGGCCAGGTCATTTTATTGACAAGTGAAGTGACGGGTAGTTCATCATTGTATGACTATACAGTAACAAATGCAGGTCAAATGACACAGACAGGTCACGGTAAAAGGCGCTCAAACAGTCCCATTAGTGCACAGCGTACCACTTCTGTCGGGATCGCAGGCATGTGTTTTGGCACGTAAACGATCATAAAGATGGCGAATGGCATCCTATGGTAGATTGACCAATGAATCTTGCCCCTTTTGTTCCAATTCGGCAACTGGTATCGCAGGAAGTGAAGAACGAGTAAGTTCCTCCTTAATTATGTCCCATATGTGTTGAACTGGAGGGCGATCTGGTGAGCTTCCTGGCCAGGACAATTGTAATTTCGTAGCTTTAACAATTACTTGTCGCTGTCTCGTGAAAGCTTTTAACAATGTAAGACAGGTGGAAAAAAGTAAACCGTTTATTATTTCAAATGTAATCGTCATTAATTGTTAATACATCCATCCAACTGTTAAGTGGCCTCTGGAATCATGAATGTACTCGCGGACCGACGCGTTGCCAAGGTTGATTCGACTTTGCTGCAGAACATCCTCTGGGAAGCACTTATACACCCTCCATATAGTCTCGATCTCTCCACCCGCGATTTCCATATTTGTGGAGTCCTACAGAAAGACACTCATGACCATAGATTTGCTTCGGACGAAGAGGTTCAAATGGCTCTGAGCACTATGGGACTTAACAGCTATGGTCATCAGTCCCCTAGAACTACTTAAACCTAACGAACCTATGGACATCACACAACACCCAGTCATCACGAGGCAGAGAAAATCCCTGACCCCGCCGGGAATCGAACCCGGGAACCAGGGCGCGGGAAGCGAGAACGATACCGCACGACCACGAGCTGCGGACGGACGAAGAGGTTCACGGCTATGTACAATAGTGGTTCCGTAGGCAATCGCAAACAATTTTCGATGAAGGCATGACTGATTTGCCTCACAATGGGATAAATATGTTAACAGTTTTGGTGACTATATTTGAAATTCCAAATATTTTACTTACTTTTTTCCATATGTCTCGTTTTCATTCGACTGTCCCCTTCATTACTGCAAGCATCTCATAGATAATTAATTGCCAGTTATAGTATGCCGGCCGCTGGTGGCCGAGTGGTTCTAGGAGCTACAACCTGGAACCGCGCGACCGCTACGGTCGCAGGTTCGAATCCTGCCTCAGGCATGGATGTGTGTCATGTCCTTCGGTTAGTTAGTTTTAAGTTGTTCTAAGTTCTAGGGGACTGATGATCTCAGATGTTAAGTCCCATAGTGCTCAGAGCCACTTGATTTTTAGTTATAGTATAGTTAATTTGTTGTGCCACTTTTGAACACTTTTTGGCCATATAATATGTACGATGTGTCTGTTATGTTTATGACTCTGTATATATGAATTTATACTATTATTCGTGCTACAGTTTTACTTCTGTAAATCTGATTACAAAAAAATTTTAGTGGAAGGGTCGGCAACGTGCAGTATTAATACACTCTAAGTGGAAATAAAGAAAAAGACTAAGCAACACGAAGGAATTATCCGAATGTCTGAATGGGATGGAAATCGGTAGATTTGATGTACATGAACAGACAAACAAATGATTAGAATTCTAGAAAAAAATAGATGATTTATTCAAGAGAAAGAGCTTTACAAATTTAGCAAGTCAATAACGCGTTACTCCATCTCTAAGCGTCATGTGAGCAGTTATTTAGGTTGGAATTGATTGCTAATGTTTTGGATGTCCTCTCGAGGGATATCGTGGCAGATCCCGTCCAACTGACGCGCTGGATCGTTAAAATCCCGAGCTGATGGAATAGCCCTGCCCATTATGCTTCAAACGTCCTCAATTGGCGGGAGTTCCGGCGACATTGTTGGCCAAAATAGGGTTTGGAACCGCAAAGACAAGCAGTAGAAACACCTGCATGTGCAAGCTGACATTGTCTTGCTGAAATGTAAGCCCAGGATGGCTATGAAAGGCAACAAAAAGGAGCGTAGAACATCACCGACGTACCACCGCTTAGTGGGTGCCGCGGATGGCAACCAACGAGCCGACCGTTGTGGCCGAGCGGTTCTAGGCGCTTCAGTCCGGAAACGCACTGCTGCTACGGTCTCAGGTTCGAATCCTGCCTCGGACATGGGTGTGTGTGATGTCCTTAGGTTAGTCAGGTTTAAGTAATTCTAGGGGACTGATGACCTCAGATGTTAAGTCCCATTGTTCTTAGAGCCATTTAAACCATTTCGCCACTAACTAGCTCCTACTATGAGAATAAGTGGCCCCCAGACCATCAGTCCTGGCTGTCGGGCCGTACCGTAGGCGACAGTCGGCTTAACATCGTACCGTTGACTGTCTCCTGACACGTCTTCGGCCTGGACTCTTATTGACTGGAATAGAACTGACTTCAGTGATGAGTCCAGCTTAGAATGGAGTCCCCACGACAAGGGAAGACATGTCTGAAGAAGCTCAAAGAGTTGTTGCGCACCAAGCTGGATGCCGCCCGCGATATGGCCCTACAGCCGGGAGTATGTTCCAGATTACTATTTCATTTCATAGCAGGACGCTTTTCGTTGTCATCCGCGGCAGCGTTACAGCACACCGGTACGTTGACGACATTGTACACCCCTCCATTCTGGGCTTACATTTCGGAAAGATAATGCCCGCCCTCACTCGGTGAGAGTTTCTACACCTTGTCTTCGTGCTTTCCAAACCATACTTTTACCAGCAAGGTCGCCGTATTTCTCCACTACTGACAACGCTTGCAGCATTATTAGCTGGGCCCCCCAGCATGCTTGGCATTTTGGCGATCTAACGCAGCTATTAGACATAATGTGGCACGGTGTCTCTCAGGATAACATCCATCAGCTCTGTCAATTAATGCCCAGATGACAGGGGCCAGACGTGGACCAGCCCATTGCTGACTCTCAGTTTTTGAAGGTCTTTCTCCTGAATAAATCATCTGATTTTTCTACAATTGTAATCATTTGTTTCCTTGTGAATGCACATCGATCTAGCGATATCCGTGAAATTTCGATAATTCCTTAGTGGTGCGTCGTTTTTTTTTCTTAGATTGTACACTAGCTCTAATTGACATAACCTTGATGTTGACAGTGTCACATGACCCGTGTCTTACACTGGAAAAGATTGTTTTCGGAGCAAGTCAACAAATGTCAGTGAATAATGTTTTCCGACATTAGGTGTTTCATTTGTACGCCAAAACTTGGAATATAAGTAATTTGCTCGGTTTATACTTAGCCTGTTTCTGCAAATGACAATTAACGCCTATGTGGTCTAGCATATTCCGATATTGCTTTAAAGATTTGTTTGACGCTTGTAGCCAAGTGTACGTATAATAATTAATAACGAATTTCTCTGGATCAAGGTTGTACTACAGCGGTAGTTTGACCTGTGTAATTGCTCATATAGTGTTGGCTTCACTAAATAAACATTTTCTTAACTGCCAAAATCCGAACATAGTTATTTCACCGAGACGGTATAACGGAGCTATTACTCACTACGGTGAAAAGAAGGTACAAATGTCTGTTGGTATTATTTGATATTAGAATACATGTTATTACATGCTCTCGCAATTGCTCTTGAAATTACGAAGGATATATAAATATTTACTGGCTGCGCGATTTGGACCTGTGCTATGTATGAGCCTTGTAGTAGCAAGTTACATTTTCTGTTAACTGCCAAAATACGAACACAGTTATTTCACAGAGACGGTATAACGGATCTATTATTCACTCCGGTGACAAAAAAGGTACAAATGTCTGTTGGTATCATTTGATATTAGAACACATGTTATTACATGCTCTCGCAATCGCTCTTGAAATTACGAAGGATATATAAATATTTACTGGCTGCGGGATTTGGACCAGTGCTATATATGAGCCTTGTAGTAACAAGTTACATTTTCTGTCGTTGTATGAAGCCATTTTTTTCAACAACTACTATCTCCATACATTTCCATCACCTATGCTCCCTATCTCAAGTGTTGCCGCCCCACCTTTAAAGCCATCATCATCTAAATTATACCGTGATATAAAAATCATGATGAGCTTGTTTCCGTTCTTGAAAGTCTTCCTGTCCGTTAATTTTTGATGTGACTTCACGCTGCAATGACATCTAGCTTATCTTGCATTCAACGAAACAGAAGTTGCAACTAGTCCACAATAGTATTTCACGTGACAAATGTCATTGAAATTGACACCAAACAGAAATTTAGCTTTGTATGTTCATGAAACTGCAATTAATTATGCAGAATAGGCAACACACTAATCAACCATGTGGTTCCAATAGATAATGCTTCAATTAAGACGAAGCGTATCAATTTTTTTTTCACTTTGGCAGGTGAAACAGTAGCTTGCTATTTATGAAAACACGTCTGAAGTTACGTGACGCTCTGCAGTATTACAGGGCAACTTATGGTCGACGACAATGTAGAAATAAACGTGCTGGTTCATGTGTTGGTAGGTTTTTCCGGGATATATGCTGTTTGAAAGTCTCTCGAGCATGCAGCCGGATTGATTGACCGTTCCAGGACGAATTTTAGACGGCGTAACTTGCCGTCATCATCAGGTTTCTACTGTTGACCGAATTGGCTGGGTTTTCACTTCTTTGTCTAGGAAGATCCAGCATCCTGTGACATTTTGTCTTCCGCTTAGCTGACCTGGGGTTCTGAAAACTGGTATGAGTGTGTGTAATGGCTTGGAGAGCCTGTCCTCCGGCCTATCATTGTGTGAATACGGTAAATTCGTGATGGTCGTGGTTTTTATTTACGTTAAATCATGATTTTACTCGATATTGTCTTAACCGACGATGGATAGTGGTGACGGGTAACTTCGACATTGTGTGCGATATCTCCTCTTCCTTTTTAGAGACACTAAAAGACGACATGGGACTCGGGAAATCTGTAATGAGTTACATACCATGCGAATGCGGGATGAAGATATCGGGCAAACCATTGCGCAATTGAAGGAAGGTGCACGGAACACTAGTAGGAAACCGACTTCCAGTGGTCCACAAAATTATTAAATGCTCAACATTGCCGTGAACCAAACCACGAAATGAAATACGAAGATACAAATATTCTGCGAAACACATCCCACTCTTGGGACGATGTACACAAGAAGGACATGGAAATGCGGCTGCATGAGAATCTAATAAACAGGGACAATGGATTTCAACTTAGTCAAGTGAGGGCTCCCGCAATGAAAGTGCTCCAGTCTCGGCGGAAACTGAATACCGAGTGTCTAAACAGGTGAATTGGCAGCTTATTGCAGCACACTACACGCCTCCAGCCAGCAGCTGTCCAACATCTCTGTTGCTTGACCCACAGAAGACATTCAGTTTCCTTTCATCAGGCATCCCACACAAAATGTCTATATGAAAAGAGATACTCATCTCCGCCGCCTGTCGATTACAAGCATTTACGTCCACTGTCCTACAGCGTTGCTACACATTGTTGATGAACCAACAAATCGGGTAGCTCCATTCACAGTGTGGTCGTGGGTACGACCAAACACGATGTCTTCCTTTTGTCAT
This sequence comes from Schistocerca serialis cubense, assembly GCF_023864345.2. Lineage (NCBI taxonomy): Eukaryota > Metazoa > Arthropoda > Insecta > Orthoptera > Acrididae > Schistocerca > Schistocerca serialis. The sequence continues at coordinate 286,950,643 of NC_064642.1, forward strand.
TCGGCAATGTTTCTACGTCGACCCATATTACTGAGCTGATTCCATACTATCTACCATCATGCACTCACCATTTCATTCTCTTCGTCAGCAGCGGGGGGTCTGTTGTGTTTAGGTGAGAAATGCACCGTTGTGGAAAGGCCATTGTGAAAAAGGAGAAACCAGCAAAGGGTGCGTGAACTTCATTTGGTATGCTGACCATACTAGGTGTATCAAGCTACGCGGTATTGTCGAACTGCGTATTATCACTTTGGCGTTAGTGAGATACCGTAGTTTTGGAGCGGCAAGATGCTGGTACCAAAACAAACACAGTATAAGGCTACCAACAAATTTATTAACAATTTCAGGAAAAAAGAAATTCTTTTCAGAGGTCCACATATCTCAGATAGCAAATATGCAGCCAGCAAAAAAAAAAAAAAACAAAAAAAGTAAAAGTAAGTCTCAGTTTAACTTCATAGTGCATCCATACTTCACCAGATTTTTAATAATTTGTTTGAAATAGGAAAATTTAAAAGGTGGAGCAGCACTACAGTAATTAACGGCTGTATAATTGGAGACACAACGATCAAATAACCCAATCCACACAATAATAATTACCATAGTCAACACGGTAAAGAAAGAGGAGCGGCTAACACAAGTCCGTAATATTCATAATCTCAAACACAAAGCAACAATTCTCAGTGTAACCAACACACTACAATAATACTTACGTCATGTTGCTAACAGCTTAACCAGTGAGACCTGAGTTTCTCCTGGCGTATACAACTTTCAAATAACTTCCGGGAATTCAGCCAGGTAACACTTTCAGCGACCGCCGATATTTTCAAGGCAAACTGCAACGGACAGGGAACGTACATACAAATTTAAAACCTCGTTTCTCGGACTGAAGCAGGAAAGACAACACTAGTGCCACCAAAGATGACCAAAGTCAGAGCTATCGATAGTGAGACTACGAATTCACAGGTGAGGTAGCATTGACTCGGTCTCTCTGTTTCTTGACAACGGAGAGAGTCGGATTCCAGAGTTTGAACAGAAACCTCCATCCCTGTTAACGAGGTTGTCGCTAATTTAATCTCAACTGCCTCCTTAATAACACTCCCAATAGCTGGACGTGCATACCCATATCTCGGTGTTATTATACAACATGGGGTGACCAGTATCCAAGCAATGTTCGGCAATAGCAGATCTACTTGGCTACTGTAACCGTGTGCATCGTTTATGCTCAGTACATCGGTCCTCCACGGTCCTGGTAGATTGACCAACATGTGCCACGCCGCAGCTACAAGGAATACGATATACACCCGCCTTACGCAGTCCAAGATCTTCCTTAACGGAACTAAAAAGCGCTCTAATTTTAGATGGAGGTCGGAAAACACATTTCACATCGTATTTCCGTAAAATACGACCGATCTTGTTGGGCGTGTTTCCTACGTAAGGCAAAAAGACAGTTGGCTTAGGTGTTGACTCAGAACTATCATCAATCACCCGATGTACAGTTGGTCGATAGCGCAACGCACGTTCAATCTGTCTATTTGCATGTACGTCACCTGTCCGTTGCAGCTTGCCTTGAAAATGGCGAGGTGTTCTCCCGCCGAAATATCGGCGGTCGCTGAAAGTGTTACCTGGCTTAATTCCCGGAAGTTATTTGAAAGCTTAACTAGTGATCAGTAAGAGTAAACTACAACTTCCCACATTTGGCGTTGGCGCCGGAGCGTGTGAAAAGAATTTCAGTATGACGAACTTTAATGTAATTATCTGACCGGGACATGCCTCGAGGTAACAAAACTCATGGTCGAGTTTCCACTCACCAAAGTGCTTAGAAGGGGCGCCCTTCATTCTACACGTAAAGCGTCTTTCGAACGGCCACAAAGACCTGGACTTAAGAAACATGACAGTAGCTCAAAGACCAAGACAAATACCTAGTAGTAAGACAGTGCATAAAACAACAGCCTTAATAACGCAAATTAAGAACTACACATCAATGCAAACACACTGAAAATCTCAAGGCACGTTAGAAGCAATATGGTAACGGACGTCTACCATGTTCCAAATCAGGAGCAAACAGGCGTCCCCAAATTTAACACGCCATCGCTTAAGCACCGAAATATAAGTACTAGTTTAAAGTAAGCATCCCAACACCGAACCAGTATCCAGACAGAGTGACATACTAAGGCTGGCCGCTGTGGCCAAGCGGTTCTAGGCGCTTCAGTCGGGAACCGCGCTGCTGCTAAGGTCGCAGGTTCGAATCCTGCCTCGGGCATGGGTGTATACCTTCCATTGCCGCGTGCGTGCTCTCCCTTGTGTGAGACCCTGCTGTTTACAGATTCATTCAGTTTCCAGTGCTTCATCTTCTTCACTAACAAGAGTTGAAGCCAAAAAATAAGGCGTGAGCTTTCTGCTGATCGTACCGTAAAGCAACTGCAACACACGTGTAAAGAGCCAGTATTAAACAAGAAAAATAAAACTACACTGCCGCTCGCTATACAAATCCGAACACGCTGCAGAGTGAAGCACTCACAGCAGCCACATGCCTTAGCAAACAATTTACTGAAGAGCAACGAGCATAAAAAAATTTAAATAAGATCCTGACACAAGGTACAGTAGAACCACGTGTAAAGCCAGTGAAGTATACCAAAGCAAATACACAGTCACTCGCTGATTGACTCTGAACATAGGCGGCACCTAAAACGGCCGCACGACTTGCCATACAATTTACTTGAGTCACACGCGAACAAATACGATGAAGGTACAACAGTTAGATTTAATATTTTGCTAGCGGACCAGCTCCTTCATTTTCAGTGAGAACTTCTAAAACTACATTCCGCTACAGATTTAAAAAAATTGACCAAGATTTAGCACTTCCTAATCATAGGCGAAAACAGAAAAGTTCTCGCCGAAAATGTCCGGTAGGACAATAATAAATCTAACTCTTTCGGGTAACTCCGACACATGTAGCCACACGCCATAATTGCTTCGATGCCCAACAACTCTTGCTTCCAACGACTGCAGACATTGGCAATATTCAACCCTCTGTGGCTTACAGAGTAGCACCTTCCCCACCGATACCGGGCGCATACAGGCTTCCTCGTGGCGTTAATACTTCGCTCATACGGGACCAACAGCTGTTCTACACAAGCGCACTCACGTCTTAAATGTACTTTCCCAGCAACTTTCCTGTTTCCAGCAGATACCTCGACTCTGCCAGAATAAGCTCAGCCCATAACCTGCCTCGCGTCAGTTGCCATTGAAGCGTCATGAAATCCTCTGGTTATACTGCTTTCGTAGACATGTCGCAAGAAAAGCTTTCGAGCACTACCTGTAAGAATAAATGAATTGAGAGAACAAATGTTACTTAAAACGTCGGACAAGCATACTTTTTTTAATACTTTTTATGAGTCGCCAGCTTTCTTGACTGGTCTGATACGGCGCGCCTCGAATTACTCTTCTGTGCCATCTACAACTCTCTAGTACGATGGAAGATATTCCCTGATGTCTTAATTGATGTCCTACTGTTGTGTCCCTTCTTCCTGTCAATGTTTTCCATATATTACTTTTCTCGTCGATTCTGTGGAGTACCTCTTCATTCCTTACCTTATCGGTCCACCTAATATTCAAAATTCTTTGAGTCTCTTTTTTCCTGTTTTCTCACAGTCCATGTTTCTCTACCATAAAATGCTGTGCTCCAAACATACATTCTCAGGAATTTCTTCCTAAACTTAAGGTCTGTGTTTGATACAAGTGCTTTCTGGATGGCCGGGAATGCCTTTTTTGTCCTCTTTGCTCCGTCCATCATGCTACCTAGGTAGCAGAATTCATTAGCTTCATCTTCTTCGAGATCACCAATCGTGATGTTTAGTTCTCACCATTCTCATTTCTGATACTTCTCATTTCTTCCGACTTTTTCAATTTACTCTCAGTCCAAATTTTGTACTCATTATTGTTCATTCCATTCAGAGATAGTGTAACTCTTCATCACTTTCACTGAGGATAGGAACGTTATTAGCGAATCTTATCACTGATATCCTTTCAGCTTGAATTTTGATTCCATTCCTGGACCTTTCTTTTATTTCCTTCTTTCCTTATTCGATGTATAGAATGAATAGTAGGGAGGAAAGACTACATCCCTGTCTTAAACCCTTTTGAATCCAACTACCTCCATCTTGATCCTCCACTCTTATTATTTCATGTCGGCTGTTTTACATGTTATATATTACCGGTCTTTCCCCATCGCTTATGCCTCTTTTTCTTAGAATTTCGAACATCTTGCCCCATTGCACAGTGTGGATCGCTTTTTCCTGGTCGACAAATCCGATCAGCGTGTCTTGATATTTCTTTTCTCTTGCTTCCACTATCAACCACAATGTCAGAATTGCCTTTGTGGTGCCTTACCTTTCCTAAAGCCAAACCGATCGTCACCTAACTGATCCTCAATTGTGTTTCCCGTTCTTCTGCATATTATTCTTGTCAGCAATCTGGATGCGTCATCTGTCAAGCTCACTGTGCTATAATTCCTGCACTTGTCGACTCCTGTAATCTTCAGAAATGTGTGGATGATGATTTTCCGGAAGTCAGCTGGTACACTACGAGATTCTACACGTCAAGGAGATTCAGAAATGTGTGGAAGGTGATTTTCCGGAAGTCAGGTGGTATACTACGAGAATCTACACGTCAACGTGAATAGTCTTTTGGTTGACACTTCCCCCAACGATTTTAGAAATTTTCATTGAATGTTATCTATCCTTTAAGCTTTATTTGATCTGAAGTCTTTCAAAGCTCTTTTAAATACTGATTCTAATACTGGATCCCCTATCTCTTCTATATCGACTCCTGTTTCTTCTTCTATCATGTCATCAGAAAAGTCCTCCCCCTAATAGAGGCCTTAAGTGTATTATTTCCACCTATTCGCTCTCTCCTCAGCATTTCACAGAGATACTTCCAATGTGCGCTTAATGTTAAGGTCCTTGCTTTTAGTTTCCACAAAGATTGTTTTGACTTTCCCATATGCTGAATTAGCCCTTTCTATTTCGATTTTTTTACATTTTTCATGAAACCATTTCTCCTTAGTCTCCTTCTCTTCCTATTTAATTCATTCCTATGTGACTCGTATTTCTGTACTCCTGAATTTCTCTGAACATTATTGTACTTCCTTCTTTCATGCTCAACCGAAACATTTCTTCTTTTGTCCGTGATTTCTCCTCCTTTATCTTTTCGGTACCGACGGTTTTCGTTCCAACTTCTGTGACTGCGCTTTTTAGAGACGCTCATTCATCTTCAATTGAAACGGCTACTGAGCTATTCCTTATCGTAGCTTCAGCCTCATAGAACTTCAAGCATGCCTTTTCCCGTATCCCACTTCATTGCGCACTGATTCTTCCTGACTAGTACCTTAAACGTCAGCTCACTCTTCATCACTACTAAGTTGTGATCTGAGTCTATATCTGCTCCTGAGTAAGCCTTACAATCCACTATCTGACATCGGAATCTCTGCCTGACCGTTATGTAATCTTCCTGTATCTCCCGGCCTTTTCCAAGTATACCTCTTTCTGTGATTCTTAAACATAGTATTCTCTATTACCAGTTGAAATTTATTGCAGAATTCAGTTAGTCTTTCTCCTCTATCATTCCTAACACAAGTCCAAATTCTCTCTTTTCTTCTACTTTTCCCCATACAACCGCATTTTAACCCCCCCCCCCCCCCCCCCTCCCCACTGTTGGAGCTCTACCTTTATTATTCTCACATACGTTCTCTGTCTCTTCATCTTCGGATTGCGACGTCGACACGTAACTATCGTTGTCGGTGATGCTTTTCTGTCGATTCTGATGAGAACCACCCTATAACTGAACTGTTCACTGTTGTGCCAAAATATTTTGGGTCCCCCCCCCCCCCCTTCAGTTAACATAAAACAGTTTTACATTCACCAATAATAGGTTCCCGTCGTCTGCTTTCTGAACTCTGTATCTTCCTTTCATTCCGTATCCCGTAGCTCCTTTTTTCGGCATTAAGGCAAATGCTACTTTACAACAGCATACATCGACGGGAAAAGAAATCGCACCACCCAAAAGGAATTGTGCGACAGAAACGACAGTTGGTAGGCGTGTTTCTGCATCTGGAAGCTAATGTCTATTAAAACGTTGCGCCAGTCGCATAAGAGAGGTGCTAGAGCTCCACTAGGATGATCCAAATCACGTTTGCTTTAAATGTAAGGTGTAGGAATCGTGAGCGTTAATTAACTGCGACGTTAGACGTGGTGAGTTGATGTTCGTCAACAATGCCTTTAAGGCGATCCAGACACCATTATCATTACCTCACTGAATTTGAACTAGTTCATGTAATAGGGCTACGAGAAGTTGGAAGCCACTTCTGCGATATTGCAGAGACACGTTATGAAGTCTAGCCCCTGCACATGACTGCAGGAAGCGGTGGTCTTTAGAATGCACGGTCGCAAGAAGACCGGTCTCCGGACGGCAACGTGGCACTAATGGTTCAAATGGCTCTGAGCACTATGGGACTCAACTGCTGTGGTCATTAGTCCCCTAGAACTTAGAACTAGTTAAACCTAACTAACCTAAGGACATCACAAACATCCACGCCCGAGGCAGGATTCGAACCTGCGACCGTAGTGGACTTGCGGTTCCCGACTGCAGCGCCTTTAACCGCACGGCCACTTCGGCCGGCAACGTGGCACTACCGTAAGGAAGACAATCGTGTTCGGCGAATGTCTCTGGCGCAACGTACTGCATCTGTAGCAGCAATATGAGCAGCAGTTGGCACCACAGTGGAACAATGACTTGTTATGAATCGGTTACTTCAAGGACGGCTCCTAACAAGACAACCCCTGTAGCGTGCATACCACTGACTCCAAACCATCACCAAAGGGTCAAACCTGAGATCACTGTACGGCAGAGTGGAGGTGTGTTGTATTTACTGATGAAAGCTGGTTCTGTCTCGGTGCCAGTAATGACCGTGAATTGGGTAGAAGGTGGCCAGTTGAGGGCCTGTAACCAACCTGTCTGCGTGGTAGACACACTGGATCTACAACTGGAGCTATCATCTCGGGTGCGATTTCGTACGGCAGCAGGAGAACTATTATGGTAATCCCACGTGTCCTGACTGCAAATCTGGGACTCGACCTGTTGTGCTGCCATTCGTGAACATCTTTCTAGTTCGTGTATTCCAAAATGATAACGCTTGCCCACATGTCGCTGTTGCAAGCCAATGTACTTCATAGAGTGTCGACATGTTGCCTTCACCTGCTCGATCACCTGATCTGTCTCCAATCGATAACGTATGGGACATCATCGGATGACACCTCCCACGTCATCCACAACCAGCATTAACTGACCCTGTATTGACCGACCAAATGCAACAGGCATGGGGCTACATTCCAGAAACTGATATCCGTCCCCCGTAAAACACAGTGCATGCGTGTCTGCATGCATCCATTCAACATTCTGGCAGTTACACCTTTTATTAATGTACCAGCATTTCACAACTGCAATGGCTTATCTCAAGAGTACATAAACGTGTGATATTGCAATGTTAATCACTTAAATAGGCCTATGTTTATTAGACAAATGCACTCCCGAAATTTCATTACTGTAGAATATTTACTTTTCGATATTGCGAATTTTTTCGTCATTATATGTTTATGAGGGTGCATGCGTATGGGAGGACTGCAAAAAGGATGCTAGATACGCTTATGGTAGGCCAAGTCACATTTTTTGAATGCTACACTGCACTTCAAGCTGACACAGATACGCGACACTATTATTCTACACAGGCAATACGTCTCTGCAAACAAGTAAACCGCAGTCAGAATATCCAGCCAGTCGTTCGTATCCTAGACAATATAAATCAGCTGCCTGGTCACGGAGTGTTTGCAAAAGCGCTTGTGCACGTCGGCGTCGTTTAAAAAATCTCTTTCCCTCCCCAGATACTCATTCAGCTTACCGAAAAACTGGAAAACACATGGTGGAAGGTCTAGACTACCCTATCAACACCATCTTTGTCCCTGGGGCATCGTCAAATTTAGACGTTTCGCCAACAAGAATCGTACTCTATGTTGGCGTACGTTTACATTTGCGCGCCATTTTATTTGCAGACTGTGATGCACATGTCATGCGTACCGTAGTAGAACTGAGCCTGCAACAAGGCTGGAACATTGGGGGATATCGAAGCAGGTTGACCGACAGTTTTCTTGAATTTCTCTGCTTGTATTTTACATGTGTACATCGATATTTTTATGTGGAAATATTCTTACATTATTTTACCACGTCTGTAAGGAAGTAATTAAGCCTTCTGCCAGTATGAATATGGATAAAATATTTAATAGAGTAAACCAATTTGGGCAAAGAACCGCACCATCGGGTAAGTTGTCCAAGCAGTTGGGGCAACTAGGCCTTCATGATTTTATCACTTAATTAGTTACGAAATCGGTTATTTAATTGAAAATATATCGACTTGAAAATATATCGACTTTGATACAAATTCCTACAGCTTTACGACATTAATTACAATTTCTGTTACCATTGTCATAATAACAGTTTACAAAAAAGAGGGTCAAAAATTTTATCCATCTTTGTCTGAATCTTTGATCGGATTTTCACAGTTCAAACATTCATTAAAACAAAACATCCTTTCGAGTCATTTGTAACAGACGACAGATGTGCCCACCGCTTACACATTTTGCATCGAATCCATTCATCACCTGTACTACTGCGAGAAACCGGTCAGTTTCAGTCTTGTAAAAACGTTGTTGAGGTTGTCAAGAAATAAGGTAGTTTTATGATTGTCGAAGCTAATGCATCGTGACAAACTAGTTTCCTGAGCAGTTCGAATGGAGAAAGTATGTTGTTGCAGAAATCCCGAAAATCAGTCTCGTCCTACATTTCCAAAGTCAATTAAAATTGGGGTACTTTACGTTGGCAGGCAATTGCATAGGTGCAGGCAAACTGCCGAATTTCTTTTGGTGAAAGGCCGAAGTATATGTCAATACCTTTAATAAGTTACACCTCACGTATGTTTCAAGTACAGTAAGTTACTAGCGAACATAGTTTTATATATTACTTTGAATTTATTTGCTGTTGTCATGAAAACAGCGAAAATATTAAGTATAATACTACAAAACAAAGAAATGTCTCACATGAAATCTTCTTTCGAAGCCAAATCAGTCCGAGGATTTTGTTGGCGTTTTAGAAGGTGCTAAATCTTTGAATTGGTATTAGTACTTCTGTAAAGTTTTTCCAGGAAAACCTCTCAGCTCATTTCCCTGACTGCTCTTTCATGCCGTTTCACATCTATCACTGACGATCTTACAGCTATTTCGGAAACATCCCCTTTTTATAGTTTAGAGCTATCGTAAAAACAAAAAGGGAGAAAGATGAAGAGTAAAGACAATACTACATTAGATAGACATAGAGTTGTTACATGAAAATGTATGTCCTGCCACGTCCCTTAATTAATAATTTTCAGTTTATATTACAGTCGGTTTACGTCATCTTCTGAATGGAAGTTACAGGTTTTCGAATGAAAAAAAGTTAAACATCGGATAGATGTTGCAAGTTTTTAAATCAATGCAGGACATAATATTGACACGTAGAAGAAGGTGTAATTCGATGAATGACGAACACTAACTTCACTCAACGAAGATTTATTCAGCCCTTGCACATACAAGAGCGCGGAGCGAACTACCTCCTGCCAGAACACATACAGTATATATATAACTACAAAACATTACAGTAAACTAATTCTTGACATTTGTGGATACTTCTAGAATGTATATGAATATAGAAATTAAAATTGTACACTTTTAGGGAGTTTCGAACTCACGACCCTGTAAGGAATATTGTAGTATCATAACCACTACACCACAGTGCTACTCAGCTTTCTGTGTGACATTGCTCCCTCCTTAAGAGAACAGCGTCTCGGTGTTACGTCTTCCTAGTCCGGGAACGAGTCATCGGTCCTGCACACTCCGACTCCCGATGACTTATTCTCGCCCTGGCGGTGATCTTTGAATTTCTTTTGCTCTACGCTCTTCGTCACCTTTCCGCTTGTTGCCTGTCGCTGGAGCGTTGAATTTACTATGGGTGGCAGGATCCTGATAGAGCTTCAGTCGAAGGTCGTGGACAGTATCTCTGATATTTCGTCGTCTTGTGTCGGGATCTAAATCTTCAACTTCATAAGTAACATCAGACAACTGTCTTACAACCTTACAAGGTCCAAAGTAGCGCCTGAGGAGCTTCTCAGAGAGACCATCCTTCCGAACAGAAGTGAAGATCCAGACTAGGTCATCAGCCTGGTAGACCACAGGGCGGTGGTTTGCGTCATACCTTTGGCGATCGTTTTTTTGAGCCTGCAGCGTGTGGAGTCGAGCTAACTGCCGAGCTTCCTCAGCTCTGGTTAACACCTGCCCAATGTAGTCGTCGTCCACGTCATCAGGATGTAACGGAAACACAGTGTCAATCGTCGTAGTCACCTCACGCCCAAGCACCAGGAAAAATGGTGTAAATCCTGCGGTGTCTTATTTGGCGGTGTTGTAGGTAAACGTCACGAAAGGTAGCACCTCATCCCAGTTACTCTGCTCAACATTGACGAACACTGACAGCATGTCGGCCAAGGTCTTATAAAGGCGTTCAGAAAGCCCGTTAGTTTGCGGATGGTAGGCAGTCGTCATGTGATGAGTAATGTTGCACCGACGGTTTATCTCTGTCACAAGATTCGATTGAAAAACTTTCCTCGATCCGTAATTAACGAACTTGGGACACCATGTTTTAATACAATGTCTTCCACGATGAATCTGGCTACTTTGAATGCCTCGGCTGTTTTCACAGCTTTTGTAATGTCATAGCGTGTCAGATAATCAGTGCAAACAATAATCCATCTACTGCCACTAGCAGACGTTGGAAATCGTCCTAGAAGGTCAATCCCAACACGCTGAAAAGGCGTTTCGGGGTGGAACTGGCATGAGTCGGCCAGGTGGTTTCTGAGGAACCGCCTTTCTCCTCTGGCACTCTCGACAGGGCGACACATAGTGACGGACACTCCTAAATAAACCTGGCCAGAAAAATCTCTTGCGGATTCTATCGTGTGTCTTAATAAATCCTAAATGTCCGGCCTCCGGTGTGCCATGGAATTTCTGTAGAACATCTAAGCCCATGTGTTTAGGAATCACTGGTAGCCACCTCTTTCCAAACGGATCAAAGTTTTTATGGCAAAGTAATCCATTAACTACCTTAAACTGTCTCTTCACATCGTCTGACTGATTTAAGGCAAGTATTATTTGAGATATCTTGGCGTCCTTCCTCTGCTCAGCAGAGAGATCCTGGAGTGCAGCGAGACAGTCATTATCTTCATCAAAGGTGGTCTTGCACAGGGTTTCTTGAGAGACAGTCGGCATCTTGGTGTTTTCTTCCACTTTTGTACACTATGGTAATGTCATACTCTTGAAAACGTAGTGTCCATCTGGCGAGTCATCCTGTTGGATCCTTAAGACCTGTCAACCAACGAAGTGAATGATGGACAGTGACAACTGTGAACGGCCTTCCATTGAGATACTGTCGAAATTTGCACATGGCCCAGATCACAGCAAGACATTCTCTTTCTGTAGTTGAGTAGTTTCCCTCGGCTTTTGTAAATGTCTTAGAAGCATAGGCTCTAACCTACTCTTCTCCATCCGAAATTTGCACCAGAACAGCACCGATCCCATACACGCTGGAATCTGTGTGTAGTTGTGTAGGTGCTCTCTCATCATACTGACCAAGTACGGGGACAGTCGTCAGAGCTTTTCGCAGCACATCGGAAGAATTTTGATGAGAACCACGCCAGATAAATTTAGCATCAGCTTTCAACAACTCTTGGAGTGGCCTGGCTTTCATACAAAAGTCTTTGATAAAACGACGGTAATAAGAACATAATCCGAGGAAGGTTCTCACATCGCTAGAAATTTTGGAAAAGGAAATTCCGTTATAGATCTCACCTTTCCTGGGTCTGGCCGCATACCTTCGTTTGAAACAAGGTGTCCAAGAATTTTGATTTCTTTTGCTCCAAAGAGACACTTTGTTGGATTAAGTTTCAGTCCACCTTGTTGGAGACACTTAAGGGTGGCCCTCAGTCTTTTTATATGTTCATCAAATGTCTCTGAGAACACTATAATATCATTTAAATAACAATGACACATCGTCCACTTCAGGTGCCTTAGAAGATTGTCCATCATCCGCTCAAAAGTTGCTGGTGCATTAAATAAACCAAACGGCATTACCTTAAACTCATACAGGCCCTCAGGGATGATGAATGTTTTCTCACGATCAGCCTAATCTACTTCGATTTGCCAGTATCCCGAGTACATGTCCATGGGTGAGAAAAACTTAGCCCCCTTCAATATAGTGTATCGTCAATTCGTGGAAGAGGCTAAACGTCCTTTTTAGTTATCTTACTAAGTTTCCTGTAATCAACAGAAAAGCGCCAACTGCCATCCTTCTTCCTGACGAGGACCATTGGTGACAACCATGGGATCTGCGAAGGCTGAATGATGTCATTCTTCATCATTTTCTTTACCTCGTCGCGAATTATCGACGTTCCGTTCCTGACACACGGTATGCTCTCTGGCTTATTGGTTGATGGTCTCCAGTGCTAATCCAGTGCTTCACCGTCGACTTGTCTAATTTGCTCTTCACCTGTGGATTGAAGCATTCAGAGAACTCTTGAGAATGGCAAGTAGATTTTCTGTTGTTCCTTAGAGAGATCTGGTTATAGTCGATCTAGAAAATCTTGTCTCGTAGTGGTAGCGCTAGCTTCGCCCACAAACTCGGCATGGGAGGTTTCTACGACGCTCAGCTGTTCTTCAATTAACGGCTAACATTTGCTACGCACGTGCATCTTGGAAGGGTCTGCAGTTCTCGGCCACAATTAACTATCCACAATTCACCGAATCCGTTCTTAAACGAGACGACAGTGGCTGGGATGACCAAGCTATTCTTCAGTGGTATGCTTCTCTTACATTCCACTACAAGATCCGTGGGTTGATGCATGGCATGACACGTGACAGTTACCTTTCTAGCGCTGACTGCAGGAATGATCACTTCATCCAGCACACATAGCCTCCACACATTCGGATGCGCATCTTCCTGTCCACAGTATCTCATCTCGTCCAGCATAATATTCGAGCGACCACAATCTATAATTGCCTGAGAAGCTTTCAAAAAGTCCCATCCGAGAATGATGTCATGACTACACTCTTGTAAGACGATGAATTCTAAGGGCTGTGTATGGCCACTTATATACACACGAATGGTACATCTTCCTGTAGGTTTTACATATTACCCATTAGCCACCTTCAGCTGAGATGTTTTGCTGTCGACGAATACGGTTTTCTGCAACTGGTGACGGTATTTCTCTGAAATACTGAATATGATGCTCGAGAGTCCACAAGAGCTTGGGCTGGTCGGCCATCCATGAGGATATCAACTTAGTTTCCTGTCATTTTTATAGTGATCGACGGCGGAGAGTTTTTATCTTCAGCGGCCATACCTCCAAGAAAGGTCGCACCCTTTGGTTTTCCAGGTTGCGCCGGCTAGGTGATCTGCTGGAGCTTCTAAACGGCGGTGGAGACCTTGATCGGCGTGTTGGGGAGCGTCCTCTCCAGCGGCTAGCTTGCGGCGATGGTGACCTACGTCGTCCTGCACCCTCATCTTCTTGTTCATCTACGTCGTTCCGGAGTTGGCGTCGGCTAAGATCGGTCTGCTGTCTTCTGGCGCGGGCGTCATCAAATATCCGCCGCCTTTCTCGACAACAGCGCACTACATGTCCCGGTCGTCCGAAGTGGAAACATACTGGTTGGTTGTCCTGGGTCCTCCAGAGGTCAGTCTTTCTTGGAGGCCAGTCAGGTTCCTCAAGTGGCATTGTAGGAACATAACTTCGCCTGGGTCTCGACTTTTTCACCATTTTAAAAGGAAATGATGGACAAGAGATTTTGTTCAATGTCTGTTCCACTGCCTCTGTTATGACCTGTTGAAGCCTCTCGAATTTGTGCTCGCCGTGCAATCCAAGTGCCTTCTGAACTTCCTCCCCCACTATCTAACAAATAACACGCGTGAAATCAGTTTCTTCCTCAATCACAGACAGCGATACCACGTTTGGAAGTCGTTCAAACTTCTTGCGTGTAATTCTTTTTTGACGCATTGTCTCGATATACTGCCACCATTTTATGAAGTAGTCTGCTGTCGAAACCTCCTTCAGGAGTAGGGCTTGATACATGCCCTCAGCAACACCCTTCATGAGATGTTCAACCTTATCTTCCACCTTCATTCTAAGATCTACTATTTTACGCAGCTCCAAGACGTCTTGAATGCAGGATGCTCTAGTTTGTCCTGTGCGCTGTGGCCCGCACTTTAATTTATATTCAGCCTGGCACTTCTGTCGTTGTGTGTTGCAGAAATACTTGCGCAGTTCCAACTGGATTATTTCCCATCTCGTGAACGTTTCTTCGTTGTTCTCATACCATTGCTTGGTAGTGCACTCCAAGTAGAAAAGTACGTTAGCGGAACACACGGTGTCATCCAATTTGTTAAATTTCGCTACACACTCATATACCTTCAACCACTTGTTTGGATCTTGGCCATCGTAACCAGAGAACCCGGAAGGATGTCTCATGTGGTGGCACACAGTTTCTGTCATCGTAACGTCCTGTTCTTCTTCTTTCTCCGATGGACTGCCATCTGTTGAATACGGCTCGAACTCGGGTTCTCGCCACGTAAACGGCGGCTCTGTCGTGACCTGATGGGAGGCACTGTGTCGTCGATAACGTGCGCTGTCACAAGTCCCATACCCGGCTCCTCCACCGGAATAACGTCTTTTTGAAGAAGTGTAATTAGATGAATGACGAACACTAACTTCACTTAAAGAAGGTTTATTCAGCACTTGCACAGACAAGAGCGCGGAGCGAACTGCCTCCGTCCAGAACATATACAGTAAATATGCAGCTACAGAACATTGCAGTACACTGATTATTGACATTTTGGGGTTCTTCTAGAACGTACTCGAACCGAATATAAAAATTAAAATTGTACAGTTCAGATGAATTTTGAACTCTCGACCATCCATGCAACAATTTAGTAATAGAATCACTACACAACGGTGCTACTCAGCTACTTCTGTTACAATATGATTAGGTAAGAGTTACATTGGATAAGATCCAGAGTTTGACTACATTGTATCAAAAAAAATTAATGAAAATAAAAGACTTCCGTACAAAAACACAGCAGGGCAGTCTGACCAAGTTAGCCGGCGTTCCCCTTGTACCCCTTGTCATACTGCATTTACTTTAATTCGTTTACGAAAAAATTTCAGACATTTTTCGCCGTATATACAGTCAAACTAATTCTTACTTTATTGCCTTTAATCGTTGTACTAACTAGCCTAATAATAGTGTTCTGTTAAGATACCCAATAAAATATCTTGAACAAGGGAAATTTACTTTCAGTAACAAGAAAACGATATGCGTGCCCTTGTTCGCTCGTCGTTCTGTCTGCACTGAAGCGTTTGTGGTGAAACGACGGCGTTACTACCACCAGCCTCCGTGGTCGGTGATGTATTTTAACGGCAGTTTAACGAAATAATTACAACTGGCCATCGTGCCCCTACGGCCAATGTGCACCGGTCTCTCCTGCTTCATTCTCACAATGCACCACTCTTGTTGGGCAGTGATCTTAGCGTGGTATGACATCTGTCGCAAACTTTCTGAATGCCCTACGTACATAATATTGAAACAAGAAGCTACAGAATACGAATTAGAAAGCAGTCCCAGCATTCAAGGTAGCGCTGACAAGAAACAAAAACTGACGAATATCTAACACTATTACGCAAGATCGGGAGAAATGCGAAACGGGCTTAGCATAAATGATCACAAAATTTCCGATTTCTGTATGTTTTCAAGCAACTTGGTCCAAAGATACGGGGCTTAGCCAACATTACCGTGGTTCAATAAATGAAAACAAGAGTCAAGACACGAAGCAATTAAAGACATTGGCTGCCAGTGGCCATTGATTTACAACAATGAGGCAAGTTGTAAATTTCTGCCGGACCAGGTCTCCTTCTTACCAGGCGGATGCGCTGACCGCTATGGTATCCGGCCACAATGGTAACCGGAACTGCATGGATCCCATCAGATCCAAATTTTCAACTGATACCACACACTACTGCTGCTCATTAACCTTATTACTCGTGGCATCTCACCGCTTCCCTTGAGAGTTCCAGTTTAGTGCGCGTCTGCACTCAAGGGATCATTGGCCGTGATCGTTTTCATCATATATATGGTGTTAGTTCTTTCGGACATGTCCAGACGAACACACACCACATATATGATTGGCTGTCATCGCCCTAATTATACTCGAGCATGTGGTGTGTATCCTTGCGGACGTGTCCAAAAGAACAGACCCCAATTGATCCCTTCAGTGCAGATGCACATCAAGATAGAAGTTTTACGGGAATAGGCGAGATGCCACGAGGCTAATGAGCAGCGGCACTACACCAGTAGCGTGTGTGGTGCAAGCTGAGAATTTGGGCCTGACGTGAAGCACGTACGGGCAGTCCGTGCCGTTGCAGTGACCTCTGTGTCCGGGTGCCGCAGCGCTCAGCGCATCTGCCTAGTAAGCAGAACACCAGAATTCCAGTCCTGCTCCGACACAAATTTTCAACTTTCCGGTTCATATAAATGAATTCCAGCTGGCAGCTAACGTCTTTAATTCCTTTGTGTCTTGATGCATAGTGGATGGAGGATCAAAATGGTCTCCATTCTTTCGCACACGTCCAAAACAACAGACACCGTATATATAGAACATAAGAGTATTTTACAATTAGTTTGTTTTCTTTTGTGTCACTGCTTTAGATTCCATTTACCGATCTGTTTTCACAGTAAAGTCCATTCTTGTACGTCTGCCATCTGGTATTATTAATTAAATAATGAAGTAACAAATTAAACTTGCCGAATATAAGTAACTCGGGAAATAACTGAAAAGCTTTTGTACATTGGGACAAATTAGAATGAAGCCTCACACCCCTACGAGACCGTTTCTGCAATCACTGCTACGTATGGCGGCAGTTCTGCAATGGCGCGTTTTCGAACTTACATTACCGGTGCATAGAGAATCATGATCGGTTCAGTTGCCCCTATCTTGAGCACCGTATTTAGTATACTTCTGTATATTGTGTAAAGAGTAAGAAGGCTAACAATACAAAATAATAATTTTGAATTATTACAAATATATTTAATTTATTTTCACATGTACTGTACGTAGACTGATTTCACATAATCAATGCTGACGGGTTTTCGTAACCGCGTAATGGCGATCTAGAATCATCATTATTTCTTGTCATTTGTTAGAGGCAGAATAGCAGATCACGACTGGAATAGTAAAATGACCAACCTCTTTTATAGTTACTAAAGATACTTCAAATCTATCTTTGCAATTGCTTTTCAAAACGACATATATGGTTTGGCATGCATGTTTTGTTTTCTTCACTTAAAACTTCGTCAAAGTTCTGTAATTATGTATGTTTGCAGGTGGGGATATTCAGCTGCCAAATAAGTCTTAAAATTCATAGTGAAACTTTCAGCTCTCATTTATTTTGTACGATTACTTTTCTGCCGTTTATGTCAGTTTATGCCAGCTAAGTTTCATAAAGGTCATTGACCAAAACTAGTAGCGAATTGTGCAAAAGAAATGACAGCTGAAGGTTTCACCATGAATTTTAACAGTCTTTAATTAAATACAATTGGAGTTTTTGTTTGCTTGTAGATCTAACAACAGGTTGTTTCAAACGTATTTAAATGTGATGGTTACTTACAGCATTTAGTCTTATTTCCGCATACACCTCGAAGTGTTGTCTGCAAAAATATTTTCAGGTCTTTTCTGCCTTTGAAACTGATTTTCTAAATCCTAATTTCACTTTGATTGTAGCATTACTCGTTTGTTGACATAAAGTATTAGAAAGTACCCTGATAATGTTTACTTAAGTTGTGTGTGGCTCTGAGCACTATGGGACTCAACTGCTGAGGTCATTAGTCCCCTAGAACTTAGAACTAGTTAAACCTAACTAACCTAAGGACATCACAAACATCCATGCCCGAGGCAGGATTCGAACCTGCGACCGTAGCGTAAGTTGTGTGTGGTGTTGCCATGACTGCCAGTTGTTGTGTTCACTTCATGTTATAGAGATGGAGAAGGGAGGAAGGGGCATGTAGAGGTGTAATGGAGGGAAAGAGTACATATGTTTGTCTGTGTTGTACTAGTGTTTATGATTCTCATACCATTTCCGTTCAGCTTGGCCTGCGACATTCCTACTTAAGTTGGTCTCTAAACAATAAGCGTTTTATATTGTATTTCCGTGCCGCAATGTGTCCCTTAGAACTAATGTCAAAGGCATTCCCAATGACCCAGGTGTAGATTTTGTAGCAGGCTCTGTACCTGGTATGGTAGTGGCGTATTTCTATTTAGTTACAAAGACAATGTGGCAGCAGAAATGGAGAATTTAATGATGGATTCTGAAGTACTCTTTTTTTGCAGGCGTGATAAGAAATTTTGCAGAGCAAAATACATCGTTGTGTTGTTATTGTAATCAGATCGCAAGTATTATTAATTAGGCAAGACTTTTTAGAGTGAATTCGTTAGCACGTGTGTGTAGGAATATTTTCTTTCTGTTATTTCCGATTCTTTGATGTTGTTTCTTCCTACTTCTTTTCTTATTTCTTAGGCTGTTCTCATTTATTTGAATACGTTCAGAGAAGATTAATTTTTGCTTTCCAATTACTAACGAAAGTTTCTCCATGTTTTCCTAAATATCTTCTTCTTCATTTATGGTGTTGCACCGATTGTCATATACATTATTTCTCAAGTCATCATCCTTCTTTGTCAACGCGTATTAATCGTGCAAGGATGAAAGAGGTATCATTAGAAAGTTTTTAACCAGCTTCTGACACTCCATACCGATTCTGCGCTAAAACTTAATATTTCCGGAAAATTTTAACATAAAAGAGTCTTGTAACTATCATAGGAAAAAGAACATCATGGATGCCCAGCTTCATACCTGTATTTTACAAAGCTAATTTGACTCCCTTTTCATACTATCTTATTGAAAATACCAATTATAAAGTACTTATTAACTGGATAATTTTTATACAGCACCCTCAAAGATAATAACCGTGACCACTATGATAATCCACTATGTCTGTCTGTTACACAACTTAACTTTCCTTAACGTATATGCTTTCCGAAACGGCAAACATATTTGTCATTTCTGCTTTAAATTGTGATTTACATATTGCTACTACGGCCTAACATGCGCTCTGTAACCGAAAATATTTGTCGAGTTAAAGTTATAAGTTATATGGCCCTACTGAGATTCGCTGATCTCTGCCCATCTTACAATCCGCGACATGCATCTCAGATGCTAAACCCATTTTTGGACGTTTATAAATGTATATAGAAGGATGTGTCATAAATTCATTATTGTTATTTCACCCCGGTCGGTTCATTTTTAAAGATGTTTTCTTTTCATTCCCACAACTACCCTTATTCTGAAGAATACACTTATTGCAAAAACTGTCATTACTTAAAACTGTAAAAGGGGAAAAGTTTCACCCGGGTCCTCCTAGTTTCTTCAATAATCTGTCTTTCCCCTACTTCTATTCTGACCAGCTTATATTTCATCATGAATAGTTTATTATCATTAGGAAAATTATTGTCATTATTACTGTTATTGGAACACTAGAACAGTTTTATTTCGTTATTAAAACAGACTCATAAAAACAGAAGTAGAAAGTGTTTAGAGTAACACTACACTGGGATACGTGGAGTGCCAACAATTCTGATAGTGAAAACCCACTTCATACGGGTGTATATCTACTGTGGGGTAGGTCACCGTCTGTCAAAAGAGTAGTTGGAATCTCAGGTATCAAAGTGCTGAGATCTGTTACGAGCAAAAATATTTAAAAGCAAAATGAGTGGGAAATATAGTATCTCACCTTAGTAACCCAGGGTTGACACTAGACAGTGACACTAGACAGTGACCCAACTTCCCCAAAAATCTTCTATACGACAAATGCTTGGGTTCGTATTTGGCATAACTCTATCAAAGTACAGTGGTATAACCCTCTGGAACCACCGTCGAAAATATAATAAATGTGACTGGTCACAGTTACTTGTTGTTTCAGTTTATATTCCCAAGGTTCGTTCAAGACAGAACTGAAATGTTGGCATATAGAGTGCGTGGTTTGATGTTTCAGGCAGAACGGGGACAGAGGCTGACCCAGGGAGCCGCTCCGAAGGCAGAGGGGTGGCGCTCTGGAGCAGACCGCACGCCCCAACGACGCTGACGCCCTCCGTCCCGACGCCGACTCCGAGCAGCTCTCCTCCCTCCCTCCTTCCCTGCCTCCCTCCCTCCCTTCAGCAGACGCTGGCATCACCTGGTGCTCGTGTGGCAGGAAATTCGACTCCCAGTTCCTCGGACACTTCCGAAGAACGCAGCCTCCGACAGGCCGGCAATTCGATGTAAATTTTTAATTAGCACATAAACTGACGATGACCAATGACTTTTTGTACAGAACTTTTTTAATACAAATCTGTAGCACTGATATTAAGATACGTATTTCTACAGGTGAGATTGTTCGTATTTTTTATTTCATTTTTAACGCAAGAGGAATATTTCTAGTTTTTGACAAAACCACTAGTTAATACCAGAATGTCCTCATATGTTTGAAAATTTGTGTAGCTTCTAACTGTAGCTCTTGTAAACCAGTGAGCCTTATGTTTTTATACTGTTGTAAAAAAATTTAAAAAGAGAATCACCGCTTAAGACATGCGATAAAACATTAAACGCTTACAAATACATGAAGAAACGTTCACCAAAAATTTTGTATACACCAAAGCGATTAGTTTTAGAATATTCACTTCTTCTTTGGTGCAGATCTCCTTCATTTCTGCGAATGATATTTGGAGGACACTTCAGCGTCTCACTTACAGCGCCACTGAGTCCGAGACGAGTCAGTGTGTCGCTTTTGTAACAGCATTTGTGACCTTTGTAATTAAAGGGAAAACTTTGTCGTAATACAGTTCTCGGAGTGCTCCCAATAACAAATATGTACGTGTGTGTTTATGTGTGTGTGTGTGTGTGTGTGTGTGTGTGAGAGAGAGAGAGAGAGAGAGAGAGAGAGACAGAGACAGACAGAGAGAATGCGATTCTTTTCGATCGCACAATCGCTTGAATGTCACGGGAAGTGATATGTACATTTGCGAAGGCCTGGAGAGTTCTCAAAACGAATTCTTTAGGCCTCCCGCAAAGGGTCCAGCTTAACGCTGCACACGAATTTGTAAGAGAAAATAATTTTTTGCGTTTTAGCTGCCAATTTGGTGGTGACGCCACTCTCGGCGAACAGGGTAAGCGTCACCCGCTGCAATGAACGCAACGGTCAGATCTCGCTGCCTGGCCGAATGTGTAGCGTGTACGGAGCAATTTGACGGCAGCAGTGTGACACGACTGTTCACTGTCACTACTTTACTGCGTAAGAAGCGTGTGTACGTGTGTGTGTGTGTGTGTGTGTGTGTGTGTGTGTGTGTGTGTGTGTGCGTGTGTGTGTGTGTGTGTGTGTGTGTGTGTGTGTGTATGTCAAGATGACTAGATCGAGGAAGAAGGTATGTAGTCTTGTAGTCTCTGTTTCACGCGTGAAAATTTTACCCTTTATAATATGCGTGCAAGTTATATTATTGATTTTATTTTTACCATTGTGGTTTCCGGAGGGATTCCGAAACCAGTACTTCTGAAAGGACAAATCTGTACAGTTAGTTGTTCACGCCTGTATGGTTGAACAGAAAAGTTAGCGTAAAAATGCTTGCAAATTCATTTGAGATCACCAACATAATATGAATGTCAAAGTGGAAAATGTTACTGCTGTAGCTAGGTGCTAGTTGTCGAAAGTAAATATTCAGTGTTGTTGTGTAGATGTGTTTAGAGTATTTTTGACAAAGAGAAGTCGTTTTAATGTTCTAGATGCATAACCTATACAACATATATCTATTATACATATATATATATATATATATATATATATATATATATATGTGTGTGTGTGTGTGTGTGTCTGTGAGTGTGTATAACCGTATATCTATTATACATATACATATATATATATATATATACATATATATATATATATATATGTGTGTGTGTGTGTGTGTGTGTGTGTGTGTGTGTGAGTGTGTATAACCGTGTGAAAGGGTGCACGTATATGTATCAATATGGATTTAGGTCTCATATATCTGAGGGCAGGTCCCACATATATTTAATAGTTACGAATTGTAATACGTGATTGTTGTACTAGATGTTTTAAATGTGTATAGAAGACCCACGATAGTTTGGTCTTAACTGTTTCCTATGGACTGCGTGATACTTTTCACTTCATCCAAGTATTTTCCTTTTGTAATTTTAAATTTAAAAAGAAAACAGAGAAAAATCTTTTTGCAAAAGGAGACAATCGGACAGCATGTATAATTAAACAGAAAAAAATCCTAATATTTCTTAACTGTGCCACGAGCCGCTGAAGCCGTCGAGTTCCTTTTGTGTGTTGGGGAATGGGAATACCGCATATATGATGGGGTGGATTCGTAAGCGACAGGTTTATTTGGTTTGTTCTTCTTTGAAACCCTAGTTGGTTTGAGGAACTACCTTAAAAGTGAGACGGTAATTAACTAGTTTTGATAGTTTCCTAAGTTTCCTAGTACCACCAGTTCTCTCTACCAAAGCCTCTACACTTTGCTAAAAAAGAGATATTCTGTTTACTCTTCGTTTCATGGACTACGGGCTTTCAGTTCATTTGAAAGAAAACATAATTCGATGAGAAAATTTTTTAACTATGATTTTGCACAAAATATAACATTCTCTACGACTTTTCCATTGGCTAATCTACCACTTTGTATCTAGTTTCCGGCGTCATACTCTAATGCTGTTTTTCCCTCCGACCGAGACGAGTATCCTTTGCAGCTAAATGACGCCGTTGCTTCCCTGACACCAACGACGCGCAATTTGCTGGTCCAACTGTGCTCATATGCGGGCTGTGAACCTACATGAATGCTGCTTGCACGAGTATTTTGCCTAGTTTTCAAACTATGGCAAACTGAGATGCCATGTGCACGTTTCTTCTCTACTCCTCAACCTCCGTTGTCGAAACGTGGTTTTCATTTCCTGTCTATTAGTCCTCCACTTGGACAGTCTATGAAGTGGAAACCCGTTTTCTGTCTATTATATACGCACAAGTCCCATATCGAATCGAAGAGCTACGTTCATTCCCTTTACATTACACATCATAGCGATGTGATTTTGCGGCAAAGCTTTTTGAGACTCTTTCTGACGCAGCATTAATTTAAAATTTGAATATTCCAATACCATTGACAGCGCTATAGGTATTTTGCAAATGCGATTTTGCCGTTACCTATAAGTTTCATAACTAATTCAAAGGTTTTGTGTTGTTGTTGACGAGTGCGAATACTGAAACAGAATAAGAGTGAATCAGACAGCTAGCAGCAGCATTCACACATCCCTTCTGCCGTTTTAGCGAACAATTTTAAATTGTGTAGTTTTTCCTATGTTAATACTGAATATAATGACGCTTTATATGTGTGTTTAATAGTTTTAGAAATTTCCCGTATAACTTTCCAGGTGGAATGCTTTATGTGTATACAAGTTGGAATGCTTTATGTGTATACAAGTGTGTTATTTGTAATACAACAAAGTATTATAGATTGGACTTACTGCTCATAATAAGACATTTTGGATATGTTCACTTTTGATAAGCAAGAAATTTACTGAAAATTAATTTTTGGTATCGAAGAGGCCTTTGCTATTTCTAAGGAAATAAAAAAAAAAATTGAAGAGACTGATAGTTCTGCAGGAAGTAAAGGAGTTTTCAGTCGCACTTCTGTGGCATGTTTTGAATATATATGAGAAGCAGCTTACTCTCAACAAGCAACTTCACTGAACTAACGCTCCTTATAACAGACTGATTAGATGCACTTACCTTATGCCTCGCCCCACCAAAGAAACAGTCCAAAATGTTTTAATATCAAGCAGTTTCATAGAACAGGTCGTAATGAATGTAACACATTCAGTCAGAACTACCTTTACTTTGTAGCATATGTTTATGTGTAGAACAATATTACAATTAATGTGTGTTTAAAATGACAAGTTGTGGAATGTACTCATGAAGCATGTACAGATTTAATTCGGCTTTGATTATGTACTTAATTTTCGCTTGTTGAATCGATGTTATTCGTTTCTATTTGTGTATATCTGCATTTGTATGTTTCATTAATAGAATAAGATTGTTTGAAAACAAGGAACATTCCGGTTATTCCTTAGATCCTCTGTACCTGTTATCACCTTTGTAATGATAGCAGTATAGCTTCGACAGCGCAGCCAGGACGAGAAAAACTAATGAAATTAATTTAAATTTGACCTGAATAAACAAATGCAGCAACGAAGCATTTTTTCCGACATATTATTTGTCTTCTAATAGGCAGTTAATTTTACAGTTTTCTGGGCAGCGGGATCTCTCACACATTTGTTACGTTCGACCCAAAACGGTACTACACAAAGATATTGCGGCGTTACAATATGAAAATACGATTATGACGTCTTCAAAATAGTTTATGCACTCCAGTCATGTTATATGACTGAAGATCAAAGAGATGTCTCGCAAGAGGATATAAATACTTCACTATTCATAGCAGACTGGTGATACGAAAATCTTTGTTTTTAGATTAAAATCTTTTTGTCTTCGCTAACGACCTACGCAGTAGAATCAGAAAGTAATTTGGCTGACAACTTCAAATCTCAGTATTTGAAAATATGAACTTTATGACGCTCTTATATTCTCTTTGCAAGTTCCCCTTCCAATAGTGATTAATGAGCTTGGTTTCATGTATCTTGTGCGTGCATGTGACTAGCAAAGGTGGCAACAATATGTCACGCTTTCGTTCAGCGAAAGAAACATGGTCATAAATTACCGTAATATCGAGAAACTATGTGACATCATTCGGACAAAATAATTTTCCTTTCCAAGAAAGTGGAGAAATATCAATACGTAAGAAAAATACACCGTGCATTTCGAATATTTCTAAAGTCATGGGAGTATGCATATTAGTGCATATGCAGGATGGTACTACACTACACTCTAATGTCTGGAAACCATAAGCACAGGTTTGATGCCTTTGGTTGAATTTGAGTATGGGGAGTTTACTTCCGTAACTGTTGCAATTATTTCACTGTGTGTAACAAGTCAGTAACTGTCGTGGTTTTATTACTTTTGTTTCTCGTCCTTGCGAGACACTTTAGGCCATATGACAAACATTAATATAAGCGTGTAAGTATATATCATAAGCTAATTTATACATAAATTAAATGTCGATACTTCGCATCTCGCTGCCCTTGGGTTGTAGGAGGCTGTCGGCCATATCCGTTGTTTCATAATACTACAGCCCTCTCGACCAAAGGCGCCATCTGAAACACTGGTATTCATATCTTCCAGCAGGTAGTGGTGAAGGCGGAGAGTAGTTCTCTTACATAAGCAAGTTGTGTTTAAGAACTTTATCTTAATATGAATCAGGACGGGAATGAGTCATTTGTTTTCCGAACAAATTCAGTGTAATTTTTGGTAGGTTTCGTTGTTATTGCTTCCCATATCTGGTATGGTTTCCATACAGCTAACATTAGTTTTGATTACGTTTTCCTGGGTCATGAGTCCTCTGAGACCTGCCAGGAATTCCTCTCTTGTGCCAGCCTCTTCACCTCAGAGTGGCACTTGCGCCCAACGTCCTCAGTTATTCGTTGGATGCTTCCAGTATCCTTCTTCCCCTACAGCTTTTATGCTACAGCTCCCTATCATTACTTGATATCTTGACACGTGAAATATCACTCTGTCTCCTCTTTTTGTCAGTGTTCTCGGTATGTTCCTTTCCTCGCCAAAATTGCGGACAACCTCCTCATTTCTTATCATGTCAGTCCACCTAATTTTCAGCATCGTATCGCACCACGTCTCAAACACTTTGATCTTTTCCAGTTTTACCACAGTCCACACTTTACTTACAAACAATGATGTGCTCCAGACGTACATTTTAACAAATTTCTTCCTCATACTGAGGCCGATGTTCGAAACTACAATGGTGTGCACAAGTTAAGGATGAAAGTAACAGTCGCATAGTCTGGAACCACGCGACCGCTACGGTCGTAGGTTCGAATCCTGCCTCGGGCATGGATTTGTGTGCTGTCCTTAGGTTAGTTAGGTTAAAGTAGTTATAAGTTCTAGGGGACTGATGACCTTAGAAGTTAAGTCCCATTGTGCTCAGAGCCATTTGAACCAACCATCTTCTTAACAGAAGGATCATGTTAGCGTATGTTCAGAAATTTACAAACCGTATGTATTTTTAAAATCGTTTGACAATTTACAACAAATGTATCGCGCCTATGTATCTGATATATACAACAGATACGTAGACGTGATTGACTTATTGCAAATTGTTAAACGAAGTTTAAAATAATCACATACGATATGTAAATTTCTGAACATACCGTGGCATTGCTCTTCTGTGTAGAAGAAATTGCCTATCCGCTTGACTCTCTGCTAAACTAAGCTTCAGAGAATGACAAATTAATTTGGAGAAACCGTTACAGACAATAAAAAAAATATTTGCAACTGATGACTGAAGTTATCATGAAAAAATAATACTAAAGCTGCTGAAAATTACAGCCGCGAATAAAATAATATTCCTGAGTGCATTGCATGTTTCAATCTCTCGCCATATGAGAGTAAGTCAAGCATTGTCGAACATGACCGTTTCGATGGTGCAGGTGTTATAGCGCGAGGAGGTATAGTGTTGCATAGGCGCACTGACCTCCAAATCTTGGAGCTCGGTACTCTCGCAAGTCAACATTATTATGAAGCTGTACTCTCTCCACATGTGCGTCTGTTCAGGGATGCATTCGACCCTGTCTTCATTTTTGTGGATGAGAGTGAGCGGCCTCGTCGAACTGCGCCGACGGAGGAGGTCTCTTGGAACGAGGGAATTACTCGGTCTGCCTGCCAGTTCCCACCGAGAACTTGTGAAATGCGTTTTGCAGTCTTATTGCAGCACGTCCACATGCACCAACCAACACCCAGTAGCTGTCAGTCGCTCTGGGGCAAGATTGGAACGCACTGCCACAAGATCCCTTTACCAGTCTTGCGACCAACATGGCAGTACGTTTCAGAGCATGCATAGCCGTCCGTGGCGATCACACTATTAGGAACCAAGTCCCCTCTTTTGAAAAAGCCAACAAAACCGTCATAAATCGCAGTGCCTTAAGCGTAATTATTGTTTTTGCATAAAAGTGTCATTTCTGTTCATCTCATTACTATTTCTTTGATTTACCTTCCGCACTATGCTGTACCGTCCAAATTTCATCGCAGTAAGTCACCTGGCAGTGATAAATCATACGAATGTTGCTTTCGTCCTGAAGCTGTGCACACCAGTGCAGTAGGCTTCTTTCAACCAGGGATTCCTCGTCACCTAAACTAGGCTGCTTTTTTTAAGTCTTCCTTG
Source organism: Schistocerca serialis cubense (assembly GCF_023864345.2). Lineage (NCBI taxonomy): Eukaryota > Metazoa > Arthropoda > Insecta > Orthoptera > Acrididae > Schistocerca > Schistocerca serialis. The sequence continues at coordinate 286,978,261 of NC_064642.1, forward strand.
TTTCGTCCGTCATATGTTATTTCGATTGCATGGTGCAAGAATCCCTATACCTCATTTACTTCTTGGCCAATAGTTTTGACGTCAAGTTTATCACTAATCTCATTTCTGCTACTCCTCATTACTTTCGTTTTATTTCGGCTTACTCTCAGTTCGTATTCATTCCATACAACAGCTCCTGCTATTCACTGTTACTGAGAATAGCACTACCATCAATGAATCTTGTTATTGATACTTTTTCACCTTGAATTTTAATAGCACTCCGGAAACTTCTTCTTATTTCCGTGTAGCGTCTGAAGCATCCTATTTGATCCTGCTTACAACTGTGAATCAAGCAGCCAGTTGGTGCACTGATTAATCCAGGTCAATGCTAGGAATGCCAAAATCAGAACACGAGAAAAATAACGAAATTGAGTAGTGTAATTAAAATGTATTGCAGACCAACGACTTACACGTATTTCAGAAATTCAAAATCTGTCACTGAAATTGGGGTAGAAGAGTGTTCATCTATTAGTCATTAGCTTTCACTTGTTAATCAAATTATTAATTTTGAGAAAAATATTATAAACTGAATATTTTCTAGTATTTAGACAGTGTCCATAGCGTTCAGATTAGCGAGAGAGAGAAATTCAAGGAATGAGAAGCGACACAGCAAGATTGCTGGAGCGTTATCTAGCATGATCATCTCTACAGGTAGCTGCGGGCTGCAGGATGGCGACTCATGTTCTAGATTCCTGAATTACGCAGTTACGTACCATCTTGCGAAAGGTAAGCGTCATAATAGTACACTACTGGCCATTACAATTGCTACACCAAGAAGAAATGCAGGTTATAAACGGTTATTCATTGGACAAATATATTATACTACAACTGACATGTGATTACATTTTCACACAATTTGGCTGCATAAATCCTGAGAAATCAGTACCCAAAACAACCACCTCTGTCTACAATAACGGCCTTGATACGCCTGGGCATTGAGTCAAACAGAGCTTGAATGGTGTGTACAGGTACAGCTGCCCCTGCAGCTTCAACACGATACCACAGCTCATCAAGAGTAGTGACTGGTGTATTGTGACGAGCCAGTTGCTCGGCCACCAGTGACCAGTCGTTTTCAATTAGTGAGAGATCTGGAGAATGTGCTGGCCAGGGCAGCAGCCGAACATTTTCTGTATCCAGAAAGGCCCGTACTGGACCTGCAATATGCGGTCGTGCATTATCCTGCTGAAATTTAGACTTTCGCAGGGATCGAATGAAGGGTAGAGCCACGGGTCGTAACACATCCGAAATGTAACATCCACTGTTCAAAGTGCCGTCAATGCGACCAAGAGATGACCGAGACGTGTAACCATTGGCACCCCATACCATCACGCCGGGTGATACGCCAGTATGGCGATGACGAATACACGCTTCCACTGTGCGTTCACCGCGATGTCGCCAAACACGGATGCGACCATCATGAGGCTGTAAACAGAAGCTCGATTCATCCGAAAAAAATTACGTTTTGCCATTCGTGCACCCAGGTTCGTCGTTGAGTACACCATCGCAGGCGCTCCTGTCTGTGATGCAGCGTCAAGGATAACCGCAGCCATGGTCTCCGAGCTGATAGTTCATGCTGCTGCAAACGTTGTCAAACTGTTCGTGCAGATGGTTGTTGTCTTGCAAACGTCCCCATCTGTTGACTCAGGGATCGAGACGTGGCTGCACGATTCGTTACAGCCATGCGGATAAGATTCCTGTCATCTCGACTGCTAGTGATACGAGGCCGTTGGTATCCAGCACGGCGTTCCGTATTACCCTCCTGAACCCACCGATTCCATATTCTGCTAATAGTCATTGGATCTCGACCAACGCGAGCAGCAATGTCGCGATACGATAAACCGTAATCGCGATAGGCTACAATCTGACCTTTATCAAAGTCGGAAACGTGATGGTACGCATTTCTCCTCCGTACACGAGGCATCACAACAACGTTTCACCAGGCAACGCCGGTCAACTGCTCTTTGTGTATGAGAAATCGGTTGGAAACTTCCCTCATGTCAGCACGTTGTAGGTGTCGCCACCGGCGCCAGCCTTGTGTGAATGCTTTGAAAAGCTAATCATTTGCATATCACAGCATCTTCTTCCGCTGTCGGTTAAATTTCGCGTCTGTAGCACGTCATCTTCGTGGTGTAGCAATTTTGATGGCCAGCAGTGTATATTACAGACTGTCAAGAAATCTCCGAGTGCACCAACATTCAGTACGATAATTTCGCCAACATGGTGCCAAGCACGAGGCCTACTGTTCTGGACACTGGATACACAACGCGGACATTACCTGCTGGCCGCCTTAGCACACCGAGTACTGTGCGACTGAGTGCTTCTATTGGGTCCTGTTATATACTGGTCCCAAGCAGAAAACAGCATACTGCTGTGGTTAACACAGAGTCCTATGGCTGCCCTAAAATGACGCTCTTACAAAACATTATAGTACCTATCCAAGCCCGTCTATTGCAAACATGAGTAATTTAGAAGTAGATGTCCTCAGTGTAGCAAAGCAACCTAAATCACTTAATAAACACAAGACCTCCGCTCCAGACTGTACATCAGTCGGGTTCCTCTCAGAGTATTCTGATACAATAGATACTTATTTTGCATCCATCGTTAAAGATTCGTGCCTAAAGACTGAAAAGTTGTACAAGTCACACAAATACCCAAGGAAAGAAACAGGAGTAATCCTCTGAATTACAGACCAATGTCGCTAACGTCGATTTGCAGTACGATTTTGGAAGGCACACTGTCTTCGAACATTATGATTCGTCTCGAAGAAAACGATTTATAGACAGCCCACATGGATTCAGGAAATGTCATCCTTCTGAAACACAACACCAGGTAAAGAGTGCTAATGACAGATGCCAAATTGATTCCACAATTTTATGGAAGGATTTTGACACTGAACCTCACAAGCGACTTGTAATCAAATTGCATGCCTATGAACTATCGTCTCTGTTGTGCGGCTGGATTCGTGATCCCCTGTCAAAGAAATAGCAGTACTCAGTAAATGACGGAAAGTCATCGAGTAAACAGAAGTAATTTCTGGCGTTCCCCAAAGAAGTGTTATGGGCTCTCTGCAGATCATGATATACATAAACGATTTAGGAGATAATCTGAGTATTACTTTAGACCGTTTCTAGATGATGCTGTCATTTACAGTCTTATAAAGTCATCAGATGATCAAAACAAGTTGTAAAATGGCTTGCGCATCTGTGAGATGTGAACAGTGTAAAGTCTTCCACACTGTTCCAAAAGAAATCCGTAAATTTTAGTTATAAGGTAAATCACACAAATATAAAGACTGTAAGTTCAATTGAATACTTAGGAATTACAACCACGAATAACTTGTGTTGGAACGATCACGTAGATAATTTTGTGGGTAAAGAAAACCAAAGACTACGATTTACTGGCAGAACACTGAGAAAATGCAAGACATCTATTAAAGAGATGGTCTGCACAACGCTTGTATTTCCCCTTATCGCGTAGTACTGTGCAGCGTCGGATCCGCAACAGACAAGATCGACGAAGGACATCGGAAAAGTTCAAATAAAGGCAGCTCGTTTTGTGCTATCGCGAAATAGGGTTTTCAGTCGTTAAAACAAAGGCGTTTTCCGTTAAGAGCTGCTCATGAAAATTCAGTCACCAACGTCCTCCTCAGAGCGTGAAAATACTACGCTGGCGCCCGTCTACATCGGGAGGACTGTCTTCATAATAAAATATGAGAAATCAGAGCTCACACAAAAGGGTTTAAGTGTTCGAGAGTGAAGTGGTAGAAAAATAGTTTTAAAATGGTTCGATGAACCTTCTGCGAGTCACTTAAGTGTGAATTGCAGAGTAATCATGTTGATGCAGATATAGTTGTAGATTTGTTAGGGGAACCCGTGGTCTAAAGGTGGCGTCTATGATTGACAGCATGGTTCCTGGGTTAGACTCCAGTCAGAGCTTAAATTTTCAAGGAAAAGCATTAGCGGTGGTAATCGAAGACTCCCGACATGAGAAGTCACCCTCGCTCTGCCAAATGCCTTATCAAAATAGGAGCAGGACCAAAGAGAGGCCAAGGGCAGTCTCTTGCCCTTGGGGTAGGAAACTGTCCAAAAAGTCGTAAAAATCAGTATTGCAAAGCACAGCATCCAAAACCCTGAGGTGTATGCACTAGTGGTCCAGGGGTAGCGTCTTTGAGAAATAATAATTACGTTCTCGGTCCTGGGGTTGAAACGCGCAACGGCATAAATTTTGATTAACAACCAGCATTGGCAGCCGAAGACATGCGGCATAAGAAGTCACCCTCATTCTGCCAACGGCCTTGTCAGAGAGAGTACAAGACGGCACTTAGGTTCAGGCCACTCTCTCGTCCTTGGGGTGGGAAGAATCCGTGATGATAACGGCTTGAGGATGCAGAAGTCAATGGAAATCACTGCATTAAAGACACATAACCTGTATCCACAGGACATGTGGCCTGTAATTGAAGAAGTGCGACGGTGATCTCTCCAATGGCAAATGATATCGGTATAATCCCCTATTTAACTATCTGGGATGGGGAGATGACAGGAAGAAAAATATTGATTAATCAACGAAAGGATAACGTTCTACGAGTCGGTGGTGGAATGTCAGAAAGTTGAATGTGGTAGAGAAGCTAGAGACTCTAAAAGGGGAAATGCAAAGGCTCAATCTAGATATGGCTGGGGTCAGTGAAGTGAAACGGAAAGAAGACAAGGATTTCTGCGCAGCTGAGTATAGGGTAATATCAGCACCATCGGAAAATGGCATAAAAGGCGCAGAATTCGTTATGAATAGGGAGGTGGGGTATATCATGTGTTACTGTGAACAATTTAGTAATAATAGTGTTCTTATCAGAATCGACAACAAACCAACATCGACAACCATAGAAGGGATAATACTGTACGTAAAAGGAGATGATAATCTAATAGTCGTGGAGCACTAGAATGCAGTTGCAGGGGAAGGCGTAGAAGAAAAGGTTCAGGAGAATATGGCCTTGGGACAACGAATGAGGGAGGAGAAAGCCTAATTGAGTTCTGCAATAAATTTCAGCAAGCAATAACGAATACTCTGTTCAACAATAACAAGAGGACACGATATACCTGGAAAAAGCCAGGTGATACATGAATATTTCTGTTAGATTACGTCATGATCAGACAGAGATTCCGAAATCAGATACTGGATTGTAAATAGTACCCACGAGCAAATATAGGCTCAGATAACAATGTAGTATTGATGAAGAGAAGGATGAAGTTTAAGGGATTAGTCAGGAAGAATCAATATGAAAAGAAGTGGGACACTTAAGTATTAAGGAATGACGAGATACGCATAAAGCTCTTTGAGGCTGAAGCCGCGATAAGGAATAGCTGAGTAGGCAATTCAGCTGAAGGTGAATGGGCACTTCTAAAAAGGCAATCACTGTAGTTGTTAAGAACACCGCCAGTACAAGAAAAAAGGTAACTGCGAAGAAATCATGCATAACAGAAGAAACATTTTAGTTGATCATGGAGCCAGGAAGTACAATAATGTTTAGCGGAATTCAGGAATACAGAAATACAAGTCACATAGGAATTAAATAAATAGGACCCTCAGGGAAGTTAAGAAGAAACGGCTGCATGAAAAATGTGAAGTAATCGAAAAAGAAATGATTTTCGGAAGGGCTGACTCAGCATATAGGAAAGTCAAAACAACCTTGAGTGAAATTAAAAACAAGCGTGGTAACACTGATAGTGCAATGGTAACACCACTGATAAATGCAGAGGAGAAAGCGGATAAGTAGATAAAGTATATTGAAGGTCTCTATGAAGAGGAAGATTTGACTCATGACTCATGTGATAGAAGAAGAAACAAGGATCGAAGGGGATCCAATATTAGAATCAGAACTTAAGAGAGCTTTGGAGGACTTAAGGCAGAAGGGATGGACAACATTCCAGTAGAATTTCTAAAATCATTGGGGAAGTGGCAAAAAACTTTTCACGTTGGTGTGTAGATTACATGAGTGTGGTGACATACCATCTGAGTTTCTGAAAAATTTCATCCACACAGTTCCGAAGACTGCAAGAGTTGACAAGTGCGAGAATTATTGCACAATCAGCTTAACAGCTCATGTGTCGAAGTTGCTGACTAGGCTAACGTACAGAAAAGTGGAAAAGAAAATTGAGACTGTATTACATGACGATCAGTTTGGTCAACAGAGAGGTAATACTGACGTTGCGGCTGATAATGGAAGCAAGATTAAAAAATAAAATGAAGAAAAGTTCATAGGATTTTTCAACCTGGAAAAGCATTCGACAATGTAAATTGGTGCAAGATATTCGCTAGAGGGGCCAACTATAGGGAGAGACGGGTAATATACACTGAAGCGCCAAAGAAACTGGTATAAGCATGCGTATTCAAATTCAGAGATATGTAAACGCCTATATAAGACAACAAACGTCTGGTACAATTGTTAGAACGATTACTGCTACTACAATGGTAAGGTTATCAAGATTTGAGTTTGAACGTGGTCTTATAGTCGGCGCACGAGCGATGGGTCACAACATCTCTGACGTGGCGATGATGTGGAGATTTTCTCGCACGAACATTTCACAAGTGTGACGTGAATATTAGGAATCCGGTAAAACATCAAATCTCCGACATCGCTGTGGCCAGAAAAAGATACTGCAATAATGAGACGAACAGCTTCTGAAGAGAATCGTTCATTGTAACAGAAGTGCAAGCCTTTCACAAATTGCTGCGGATTTCAATGCTGGGCCATCAACAAGTGTCAGCATGTGAACCATTCTACGAAACATCATCGTTATAGACTTTCGGAGCCGAAGGCCCACTCGTGTAACGACTCCACGACACAAAGCTTTACACCTCACCTGGGTCCGTCAACAGCGACATTGGTCTGTTGATGACTGGAAATATGTTACCTGGTCGGACGAGTCTCGTTTCAGATTGTATTGAGCGTATGTACGTGTACGGATATGCAGACAACCTCATGAATCCATGGACCCTGCATCTCAGCAGGTGAATGTTCAAGCTGGTGGAAATCCTGTAGTGGTGTGGGGCGTGTGCAGTTGGAGTGATATGGGACCCCTGATAGGTCTAGATACGACTCTTGTAGGTGACATGTACGTAAGCATCCTGTCTGATCATCTGCATCCATTCATGTCCATTGCACATTCCGACGCACTTGGGCTATTCCAGCAGGACAATGCGACACCCACACGTCCAGAACTGCAACGAAGTGATTCCAGTAAGATTCTTCTGAGTTTAAACACTTCCGCTGGTCACTAGACTACCAAGACATAAACATTATTGAGCATCTCTGGGATGTATTACAACGTGCTGTTCTGAAGAGATCTCCACCGCCCTGTACTTTGGCGGATTTATGGACAGCCCTGTAGGATTCATACTGTCGGCTCACTCCAGCACAACTTCAGACATTAATCGAGTACATGGCATGTCGTGTTGCGGCACTTCTGCGTGCTCTCGGTGGCCCTACACGATAGTACGCACGTGTTGTAGTTTCTTTGGCTCTTCAGTGCACAATATGTAGAAGAGGCAAGAGAGAATACTAAGAGAGCACGACCAAGAACGAAGTGCTCGGATCAAAAGCGTTGTAAGACAGGGATGTAATCTTTCGCCCCTACTCTTAAATCTGTACATCGAAGAAGAAATGAGGGAAATAAAAGAACCGTTCAAAAGTGCGATCAAAATTCAAGGTGAAAGGATATCAGTGATACGATTCGCTGATGACATTCCTATCCCGAGTGAAATTGGAGAAGAACTGCATGATCTGCTGAATGGAATGGTCTAATGAGTGCAGAACATGGATCGAAGAAAGACTAAAGTAATGAGAAGTAGCAGTAATGATAACAATGAGAAACTTAACATAAGGATTGATGGTCACGAAGTAGATGAAGTTAAGAAATTCTACTACCTAGGCAAAAAAAATCTATGGCGGATGGAGCAATGAGGACATAAAACGTAGAGTAACACTGGAAAAAAGGCGTTCCTGGTCAAGACGAGTCTGCTAGTATCAAACATACGCCTTAATTTGACGAAGAAATTTCTGAGAATGTAAGTTTGGTGCAGAGCATGTATGGTAGTGAAATATGGATTGTGAGAATACCAGAACAGAAGAGAAACGAAGTATTTGAGATGCGGTGTTAAGTACGAATGTTGGAAATTAGGTGGACAGATAAGGTGAGGAATGAGGAGGTTCTGTGCAGAATCGGAGAGGAAAAGAATATGTGGAAAGTATTGACAAGAAGAAGGGAGATGATGATAGGAGACCTGTTAGACATCAGGGAATGAGTTCCATGGTACTAAAGGGAGCTGTAGAAGGCAGAAAACTGTAGAAGAAGGCTGAGGTTGGAAAACATACAGCAAATAACTGAGGAAGTAGGTCGCAAGTGCTACTCTGAGATGATAAGTTTGGCACATTAGAAGACTTCGTGGCAGGCCACATCAAACCAGTCAAAAGACTGATGACTCACAAAAAAATAAATAAATAAAAATAGTAATTGATTTCCAATTTTTACACAATACTTTAAGTAACATTCGATGGGCAAAGGCTACTTGTTTTTAATTTATATAATATATATGTAATGTATGAAGGTGATACCCTGTTAGGAAAACTCTGTTCTTTACCGATTCACTTCAGATTTTCACATCATATTCTAATTAACATCGCAGTGTACCAGATAGTGTTCCAAATAAATAAAATCAACAAAATATTTCTAACATATATAGGTGAAAAGTAGTTAGCAGAAGCTTAGGAATGTCCTTCAACAATTTAGTTCAAATTTCTAATAATATTCTAGTAAACATGCAGATGGACATATTTTATCAAATGTTCTGTGCTCTGAAAACGTTCAGTTTAGTTTTTTTTTCTCACATCCAGTATTAACTACGATAGCTAGGTATTTAAAACGTTAGACAAATCGTTTCTCTTATATATATTCTTCCTCCTTACACGTAATGTTAAACAAAAATTATGTACACAACAATCTACTGTTCTCATAGGTGAGAGAGATGCGGAGAGGGGAGGAGGAACTGAACATTGAGAGGGGGAAGGAGAAGACGGATAAAGAAAGTGAGGGAGGAGGAAGAGATTGAGAGACAGTAAGGGGGGGCGGGAAGAAATGGACACAGCGAGAATGGAGGAGGAAATGAGAGAGAGAGAGAGAGAGAGAGAGAGAGAGAGAGAGAGAGGAGAGGAAGATATGGACCGACACATGGGAGGAGAAGTGACACACAGTTGCCAGTTGGGAAGCATTGCAGGGTTCGCTAGCTCTAAGTAAAATGCGTACCACTATCATTACAATTCTATCCCAATTGGTGGTGGTAGCAGCATGATTGTGGGACTGTGTGTTTTTTAACGTACATATTTGTCATTATAAAATATCTACTTGGATTTTTCTTGAATTCCCTATCTTATTTTCAAGACTAGTTTTATAGCATTACACCACCAAAGGATCCTTACAGTGACATCATACTGTCAGCCATTGTTTTTAACCCAATGGATATACAAAGACGAGCTGCTTATAGTGAAATGTAGACTTGGCATGTGGCTAACTGTTAAACATTAAATTACTGGGACATTAGCGTATTTCTTTAAATGATGATTTGTGATAATTTAAAAAAAAATAAAGTCTCTTATTTACATGTGTCTACATGAAAAGTAGTTAAATGTTGGTGTTTAGAATACTGGGAGAAAATTGGAAAAATTTTAATAAGTTACCACGGAACTGTAAACAGTAACAAGTTACTACAAATCTGTGAATAGCAATGGAAGGTTGTCATACATTAGAATGCCTGCAGAAAATGCCACTGTGTGTGTGATACTATGCTGCAAATTGCAAAAACCATTTTCAAATATCTCTTGAATATCTTACATGCTCCATCGTGTAAAAGCATCTGACATCATTTTAGGGTTATTAATTATATTAATTCAGCCCACACTATTGGTCTAAGGAAATGGGGGAAGGGAAGTGACCATTTTAATTATAAACCACGGTAATAAAGGTTAGACTTACATAAACACAAGTGGAAGCCATTTTGGGTCATAATTATGGTCGCCAAAATGAGGCTATTAGCATTTGGTAATTAGTTAGACTTGTGTAAACATAATTAAGAGCACTAATGAGAAGATTGTTTATATTGGGGTCATAAATTACACTGGTTTGTTTACATGAGGGCAGTAGGCCAAGTGGCCCCATTGTTCACGTAGACAAACAACGGGCCCATTGCCCTCGTATCCGCACTGTTTCGTACTGACATCACTACCAAGCTCTGATCTCATTATATCGTTGTTTTTTATTCTGCATTTGATAAATAAATGATAAAACGATGTAAGTAAATAAAATATCACGTCAAAATATAGTTTTCAAACAGTGCTCCACATTTTATGTGAATTTAAAAAACAATATCATGAAATCAGCAATTGGTATTTATTTACCAGCATTCAGTTTCCCTCAGGCAGCCATCTTTAAGTCGCAAACATCAATACATCAGATTAATGGGTGGTTCTCTGATGACAAGGAATCTTCCTTTAATCCGATGCACTTGTATCTGGGGTATGAAGGTAGTTGCATGAGCAAGATAATTGTTGGTAAATAAGTACACGTTACAGCAACTTCTGCCGGTTTCGTGATGATGTATTTTTAAAAATGTGCACCATTTGATTCCCAAAAGATCTAATGGAACTCGGTTACATGTTCCCGTGCAACGAATCTATGCTAGTTGAGCTTGGCTTAACGCTGACCTTTCCAGCCCGTTAAGTGAGGGCCCCTCTGACCTTTCTGCGATCTTTATCGACTCGTTTTTATTATACATTTCCCTCGTAATTTGGAATTGTTCCAGTACTTTCCTCTCGTTACAGCAGTTCTAATGAACATTAGTGCAGTTTCTGTCCACCACCTATACTTGCCAGTGGATGTATGTTGTAACAATGGGAAACCTGCACGTCTATTAAGTATAATTGTGTGTCGTTGCTGTCAGACGCCATTCAGACCGGTAGCGCTTCCATGAAAACAAAGAAAACAAAAAACAGTCATATTTTTTATGTCCCCATGATGCTGCTTACCACTGTTCGCAATTTAGCATTAGTTGTCGATGGTTTGGCACTACTTTTTGTAGGAACTTAGAGACACGCATTTAATGCAGAATGCACTGCCCAGAAAGCGGAAAGAATCTACAGAGAAAAGTTTCGAAACTGTTACCATCGTAATAGGAAGAACTTTATGATCGTGCACAAAGAGTTAAGAGGAAAAAACCAGTTCAAGACACCTAGAGATATCGTAGGTTTTTAACGGAAAAATCCTGGTACTGAAATGTTCACAATAGCTCCCTCTCTGTCGTAATCTCCTATTCTTAATGAATTCTACTCCCATTATTCCATTTGCTGCTGCATTTGATGTTATCCTTTATTCGTCTGGCTTAAAATGCTCATCTTCTTTCTGTTTCACTTCACTGACACCGACTTCCCACTTTACCTAGAATGAATTTCGCTTTTCACTTTTACTAGCTTCCCTACTATGTTCAAACATTTGACATTCCATGCTTTAATTCATGGAATGTTATCACTTTTTGGTTATTCCAGCTTCCTTTCATGGACACCTTCCCTCTAGCAGTTCCCTTCCGAAGACCCGAATTGGAGAGCAGTCTGGGACTTTATGTCAATGAAGAGACCATGACGACACATTCTCAGTTACAAGCCAAATGTCCTATTCCTACACTTTTTTCTCGTAAGTCATCAGTCATCTTACTGGTTTGATGCGGCCCGCCTCCTGTGCCAACTCTTCATCTCAGAGTAGCACTTGCAACCTACGTCCTCAATTATTTGCTGGATGTATTCCAATCTCTGTATTCCTCTACAGTTTTTACCCACTACAGCTCCAGATAGTACCATGGAAGTCATTCCAACATATCTTAACAGATGTCTCATAGCCCTGTCCCTTCTCCTTGTGACTGTTTTCCACATATTCCTTTCCTCTCCGATTCTGCTCATTCCTTACTTTATAAGAGCAACTAATTTTCAACGTTCTTCTATAACACCACATCTCAAGTGCTTCGATTCTCTTCTGTTCCAGTTTTCCGACAGTCCATGTTTCACTACCATACAATGCTGTGCCCCAAACTTACATTCTCAGAAATTAAAAAAAAATGATTCAAATGCACTATGGGACTCAACATCTGAGGTCATCAGTCCCCTAGAACTTAGAACTACTTAAACCTAACTAACCTAAGGACATCACACACATCCATGCCCGAGGCAGGATTCGAACCTGCGACCGTAGCGGTCGAACGGTTCCAGACTGAAGTGTCTAGATCCGCTCGTCAGAAAGTTCTTTCTCAAAATAAGACTCAGCTTTGATACTAGTAGACATCTCTTGGCCAGGAACGTCCTTTTTGCCAGTGTTACTCTGCTTTTTATGTCCTCATTGCCTCGTCCTTCATAGGCTATTTTGCTGCATAGGTAGTAGAATTTCTTAACTTCATCTACTTTGTGACAATCAGTCCTGATGTTAAGTTTCTCACTGTTATCACTTCTGCTGCTTCTCATTACTTTAGTATTACTTCGATTTACTATCAATCAATATACTGTACTCATTGAAGCACAGAACATGTAATTCTTCGACACTTTCACTCAGGATAGCAATGTCATCAGCGAGTCGTATTATTAATATCCTTTCACCTTGAATTTTAATTACACTCTTGAACCTTTCTTATATTTCCATAAATGCTTCTTCGATGTACAGACTGAACAGCAGGGCCGAAAGAGTACATCCCTGTCTTACACCCTTTTTAACCTGAGCACTTCGTTCTTGGCAGTCCACTCTTACTAATCTGTCTTGGCTCTTGTACATATTCTATAGCATGCGTCTCTCCCTACAGCTTACACCTATTTTTCTCGGAATTTCGAACATCTTGCACCAGTTTACATTGTCGAATGCTTTTTCCAGGTCGACAAATCCTGTGACAACGTCTTGGTTTCTCTTCAGTATAATATCAACCACAATGTCAGAATTTCCTGTCACGTACCTTTACCTTTACTAGAGCCAAACTAATCGTCATTTAACGCATCCTCATTTTTCCTTTCTATTCTTCTAACTCTTGTCAGCAATTTGTATGCTTGAGCTGTTAAGTTTATTATGCGGTAATTCTCGCACTTGTCAGCTCTTGTAGTCTGCAGAATTTTGTAGATGATGTTTTTCCGAAAGTCAGATGGTATGTCACCGGAATTATACATTCAAAAGACTAATATTACCACTTCCCTGAATGATTTCAGAAATTGTGATGGTATGTTATCTATCCTTTCTGCCTCGTTTAATTTTAAGTCTTCCAACGCTCATTTAAATTCTGATTATAAAATTGGATCCAATATCTATTCTAAATTGATTCCTGTTTCTTCTTGTATCACATCAGACAAATCCTCTCCGTCATAGAGGCCATGAGGATACTCTTTCCGCCTGTCAGCTTTCTCCTTTGCATTTAACAGGGGAATTCCAGTTGCGCTCTTAATGTTACCACTGCCGAGTCAGCCCATCCGACAATTATTTCTTTTTCATGTTCCTCACATTTTTCATGTAGCCATTTCGTCTTAGATTCCCTTTACTTCCTATTTATTTCATTCTGCAGCAACTTGTATTTCTGTATTCCTGAATTTCCCTGAACACTTTTGTAGTTTCTTCTATCAGTGATCAACTGAAGTATTTCTTCTGTTACCCATGGCTTCTCTCCAGTTACCTTCTTTGTGTTTCTCTTTGCAACTTCTGTGATTGCCGTTTTTAGATATGTCCATTCTTCTTCATCTGTACTGCCCACTGGGCTATTTTTAATTGCTGTATCTAAAGCCGTAGAGAACTTCAAGTGTACCTAGTCGTTCTTTACTAATTCCGTATCCAAGTTCTTTGGGAATTGGTTCTTCCTGATGTGGAAGTTTTCTCATTTCTCAAGAGTATTCTTAATATCAGAGAGTCCCAAGTCGAGTATCTCATGATGATGTAGCTATTGCTGACTTAACAATGGTACTAATTCCTTTACAAAGTCTGGTCGCTGCTAATTTTTTAGTACTGGAATTAGAGACAATATGTGGAATCCGAAAGAATTTTGTTAAGTATTATGTATCTAATAACAATATAATCTACAAAGTTTTCCTGATTCATCACATGATCTGACCAATTTGAAGTGAGATGGTAAAAAGAGATAAAAATTGGTTTTCCACTCTTGTTTTGCAAAGCGCAAACCAGTGGCCCGAATGGAACTGCTGTACGCTGTATGAAATAACAGTATCAATGTGCCAACTTCCTTTAAGAAATTTTTAACAAAGTCTTCAGAAACTGATTTAAACTGACACAAAACCAAAAGAAAAAGAATAGTCTAATTTTGTAATGTGGCCGAAAAGATAAACAAATGCTTATTGTTTTATTTTAAGTGCACTGATACAAATAGTGGAGTGGTATACGAAATGGTAGCGGTTTTGCTTTCTGAGAACGTTTGCACTTCAAAAAATATGGAGAATTCTGTTATCCATGCTGCTGAAGTAAAATGCCTCACATAATTTATTGGTACATTTTGTAGAACCAAAATAATCATAGCTAAGAAGCATATAACAAATGAGTTTGTTGGTCAAATCATTGGGTATACACATAACCCAAAGAGAACTGTCAGGATTTCAGTAACTCAGTGTAATACTGTTTAGTATCAAGTAATAGTGTCTCAATGCAATATTTCTTTCTTCCTGCCACTGTTCTTTCACTTCCTTCCTGATGTGTTGTTTATACTTCGCCTTGGCAATGTCACTAAGAAATGAAGAAAATTCAAATTTTACCTTCTGAATATACTACAGGCTAAAATTGTTTCCACTGCAATCCACTTCACGTTCTTTGATTAATCCAGCAATTGCACTTGACAAAACGTTGCAATAACGTTTTGAACACCAGGCACATAAACAAATTTGAAAGAAATTTCCTGCAAATAACAAGCTCAACTTGTTAAGCGCCCATGAGTCTGCTTAATAGTCCTTAGAAACTGGAGTGCACAGCGATCAGCATGTATTATGGCCTGTTTACCATACAAAAAGGAATGGAGTTTGGTGAAGCCCTAGAGTATATTCCGTGCTCCTAATTCTGTGAGTGAATAATTTTGTTCAAATTTTGAAAGCACATAAATGTCAAATGCTACGCTTCTCTCGATTCCTTGAAACAGATGGACTACAAATTGGGTGTTGAACTCTCAGTAGAAAGACAAAAATTACATGACAACTCAGGATGAGACGATACAAGACCAATAACAAGAGTGTCTTTCAAACCTGGGAATTCAGCCTTAGCCCTTTTGTCCCATCATCCCACTGGTGTTTCTTGACTTCCGCAAGGCGTTCGATACAGTTCCCCACAGTCGTTTAATGAACAAAGTAAGAGCATATGGACTATCAGACCAATTGTGTGATTGGATTGAAGAGTTCCTAGATAACAGGACGCAGCATGTCATTCTCAATGGAGAGAAGTCTTCCGAAGTAAGAGTGATTTCAGGTGTGCCGCAGGGGAGTGTCATAGGACCGTTGCTATTCACAATATACATAAATGACCTCGTGGATGACATCGGAAGTTCTATGAGGCTTTTTGCAGATGATGCTGTGGTGTATCGAGAGGTTGTAACAATGGAAAATTGTACTGAAATGCAGGAGGATCTGCAGCGAATTGACGCATGGTGCAGGGAATGGCAATTGAATCTCAATGTAGACAAGTGTAATGTGCTGCGAATACACAGAAAGATAGATCCTTTATCATTTAGCTACAAAATAGCAGGTCAGCAACTGGAAGCAGTTAATACCATAAATTATCTGGGAGTACGCATTAGGAGTGATTTAAAATGGAATGATCATATAATGTTGATCGTCGGTAAAACAGATGCCAGACTGAGATTCATTGGAAGAATCCTAAGGAAATGCAATTCGCAAACAAAGGAAGTAGGTTACAGTACGCTTGTTCGCCCACTGCTTGAATACTGCTCAGCAGTGTGGGATCCGTACCAGATAGGGTTGATAGAAGATATAGAGAAGATTTAACGGAGAGCAGCGCGCTTCGTTACAGGATCATTTAGTAATCGCGAAAGCGTTACGGAGATGATAGATAAACTCCAGTGGAAGACTCTGCAGGAGAGACGCTCAGTAGCTCGGTACGGGCTTTTGTCAAAGTTTCGAGAACATACCTTCACCGAAAAGTCAAGCAGTATATTGCTCCCTCCTACGTATATCTCGCGAAGAGACCATGACGATAAAATCAGAGAGATTAGAGCCCACACAGAGGCATACCGACAATCCTTCTTTCCACGAACAATACGAGACTGGAATAGAAGGGAGAACCGATAGAGGTACTCAAGGCACCCTCCGCCACACACCGTCAGGTGGCTTGCGGAGTATGGATGTAGATGTAGATGTAGATGTACACTGCATTTTCTCCCGTGAGCTCATATAATCTGGTTGTCGGTAAGATTACTGAAATCTAGATAGAAATTTATAAAGCCTAAAAATCATCTAACTTCACAAATGTTGGAACTGTGATTTCCTCAATGGATTTAGATATTATCGGTTCATTCAGATGCCTTCTGCCAAAATAATATGACCAAGAACTTTAATTTTAGGTTTGTGCACGTCTGATTTTTCTGCTTATCAGTGATGCCAAATTTCAAAAATACTTGTAACAGTAATTTAGGACATGACAGTGATCAGAGTGGTATTTAATCACTGAATAAAAGCGCCAGTTGAAATATTAACAGCAAATGGTAGCTTACAGATTTGATAACATGTCCAGAAACAAAGTAAACTTTCTGTTTTCTACAGGCAGGACGTAGTTCAGCTTGCCAAAAGCTGGCTCATAGCTAAAGAGAAGATAAAATTTTCACTCCAACATACTACTGAGCTTAACACTCCTGCACACACCTGCATGGTCAGCTGCACTCCATAGCTTGAACACCAGCTATTCAACATTTAATAGCAGATCCTCACCTTGAATTCGAAAATACTTCAAAAATAAAGGAATTCTTCCATTGTATTTTTCATAGAGACATGGGTTTCTGAGGGAATGGATATAACAAGTACTTTGACCACCAAAATTTAAATTAGTCTCAAGATCTTCAATATTTTTTCAACAGATATAAATGTGAAACTTTCAATTCAATTAAATCCGTTGCTATTTACTCATCATATCTGTTTGCCACATTGTGTGCGCAAAATTTTTAACCTTCTAAGATCATAAAAAATTTGAGTCTTTTAAAATTATGTTAAATTTGTGAACTTAAAAATCATAATCTGAGGAGAATTTAAAAAATTGCAAAAATGTTTTACCTTTTTAAAATTACAAAATATTTTTGAACTTACAAAAGATAATTTGAAGAAAATTATTAAAATACTATCAGTTTTGTTAATAATACATCAGATATCTTTGACAATTGCTACTCAGTGAACAAGTTTACCCTTACATTCCCCTTCTTTTTGTGTCTCACAACATTGATCACTTTCTAATTATTAACACTTACTTAGCCTTTTAACTGTCAGTTTTGCAAATTCACTCATGCCACCTCTCTCTGGCCTCAACATCAACAAATCGATACTGAAATGGCTCTGAGCACTAGGCAACTTAACTTCTGAGGTCATCAGTCGCCTAGAACTTAGAACTAATTAAACCTAACTAACCTAAGGACATCACACACATCCATGCCCGAGGCAGGATTCGAACCTGGGACCGTAACGGTCACTCGGTTCCAGACTGTAGCGCCTAGAACCGCACGGCCACACAGGCCGGCAAATCTATACTCCGCAAGATAACGTCAGTTTGCCATAGTTTACACAGTTAACAGTTTGAAAGTATTGTGGATGATTACATAGCCCCTTGAAACACCTTTCCACAAGAGTCTTTCTATTAGGAGCTTTCTCACTACCCCATAACACTTCTAACGGAGATATGTCCAAAACAGAGTTATGACGCGCTTTTACAGCATCACCAATTCCTTTGGCTGGACGTAAACCGGGATCTTCCGTTCGGATGGTCACAATGCTTCAAAAACTTCAAAGGTTGACAAACTGTACATCTATCCAATGTACTCGACAACCATCTCCCAATCTCCCATCCTCTTTGTCCACGATGACGCCCCTCAGTCTAAGTGCCTTCCTTGACACACCAAGCATCCGCTGTCAGCACCTCACAGATTCATACCGCTGTCAAGTCTCGTCCATCTCACCTGCAGACTCACTCCACACTCTTTTCTCGTTGTGGGCGCAGCAGCATTCTCCGTCACTGACCAGTGCCAATTCGCTATCCCACCGGCTGACCTCCTTCGAGCCTTATGTTTTCTGTACATTGCAGTAAATGTCTTTGGCTACACCTTATATATGATGAAAAAATAGTCCATCATGTAACATGGTTCAAACGCTGTTGCAGTAATTAACATGGAAGAGCTAGGGTAGAGGGTTGGTTTAATATTATGAACACCATGAAATACTGACTAGCACTATGTGGAGTTTTTCAACAAAGGACGGTTGATTTAATTGTGAAAATCAATATCGCGAAATTTCGTAAATTTTGTATAAAATTATTTAAACGAATATTTCGAAAGAGAAGTATTATACGAGCCTGGTTCAAACAATTGAACATCACCGACGTTCATCTAACCACATGTGGTTTCAAGCACAAAGGCTCATCGACTAATTCAGAAAGTAAAAAAGAATCAAAAAATAACATAGATTGATGAAGAACACTTTCAACAAATTTAGCCCTGAAAAACTAGAAAATCATTAACTTTATCTGTCTAGCTCCACATCATAACAAACTGTATACTAGTGAACACTCGCAGCGCTGCAGAAAACTTTCCGGGCTCTGACTGGACCTCAACAGTGAATGTCTGGCGTATTTCATAATGATCGCCTCCCAGGTGTTCATATCGCACCACATTCTCAACGGTCACCGTGAAGCACGTGACTCCTGCTACTTTTGGCTCTTCAATAAACAAAAGCTTTTGATCTCTCTGACCAGCAATCTTCCTCTCTACCCACAAAACCAAACCGATCGCGTTTTATACCTATTGCTAAGTGATAGGATGTTCAGGACAACTTACTGACTGCAGTACCTACTCCCACTTCTTAGGAAATTAAAGGTGTGAAATCCCGCTACCTACAGATGTCAGTTATTAATTTTATTTCATTTCTTTTATTCCCCCATACTGTTACTCTTTCTTCGACAACTGAAGGTTTTATCTTTCGTTTTACGAAAAGAGTCGACCAAAAACTTGGCAGATGCGTTACACTATTGAGGGGCTCATCCAAAGACACACTAAATTCTTCACAGAATTTTAATAGTGCGTTGGGATACCATGGAGAAGAATAAACGTTAAACAGCAATTTTTCGCAGAAGTAAACACTACTCATCTACAGACTAAATAATAAAATCGCTTGTGACTCTTCACATTAGTTTAAGTCCAAGAGGAACACTGAAGAGGTCACCATTAATATCCACGGTGGCAATACCATATTGATTTTTACGTGTGAGAGGTCTCGAAAGGTGAAGAATGCTCAGAAATAGGTTCACCATCTAGGGTCCTTTCATCCCTTACAGTGTTTGCTGCTACAATGGGGACAGAAGATGGTCATATCAATGAAATGATACTGAACTATACGAGATGACCATAACAAGAAGTGACTGACATCTGTTTTGCAGTCACATAATGGAGAATGCAGCTTCGTGCACAGCATTTACACTGCGTAACAGCAGCCATTGTGGACCCATTTGCATCCCTAGCTTGATGCCATCTGCTGCATACTGGAATAGTGGAAGACAAGCTATTCCATCGGATTTGAGTGCCCAGGAGAGAAACACAAATGCCTCAGAGTATTACTGACATGTAAGCTCTGTTGCTAGCAAAGTAAGTAGTAAAACGTTGTGTTTTCGAATGAAATACTCGTACAGTGATGGAAGCACATGTATTAGGCGCTATTGTAACAACAACGGTTTGCCAGCCGCTGTTGTTGGGCAACGCAATGAATAAAGATCAAGAATAATGTGTGGGGCTGCCACTGAATGCTTTGCACGATGTTGCTGAAAACGTACTGGGGGCGAATGTGAACACGTCCATACCAGGAGGATTTTAGTGCCTGAGTAATTAGAAAATCTTCTTTTGAAGGGTTAAGAGGATCAGTACCTCCCTGCCCTGTGCATTTCGTTGACGTGTCACCAAAAGGAACCACGTGCGATATGATTAGTCGCCAACCATGGTTGATGCTTTGTAAACTTTCATGTAACAACATGGACATTCTCAGTAGCATACACAGACCATTTCACACATTGAGTAAAGTGCCAACAACTTGTCAGTAAACTGTTGGGTGAGAGTGGTAGAAGATAGTGGAACAATAATGGTAGTAGCAAGTTACATTAACATTGGAACAGTAAAAGATCAATATTCCCTAATACAGGGATCAAACAGAAAATGAAAATTTGAATAATTTAATGCCATAAGCAGTGTCATATTTTTCATTATTTATATACTACTGTAAAATTTCAAAAAAATGGTTCAAAAGGCTCTGAGCACTATAGGACTGAACATCTGTGGTCATCAGTCCCCTAGAACTTAGAACTAATTAAACCTAACTAACCTAAGGACATCACACACATCCATGCCCGAGGCAGGATTCGAACCTGCGACCGTAGCGGTCACTCGGTTCCAGACTGAAGCGCCTAGAACCGCACGGCCACACCGGCCGGCTGTAAAATTTCAGTCTCATATCATTTTTAAGTATCCTTGAGACGTGGCATTGTACTGTCTTAACATTGCACATGCAAACGTTGATTAATTAAACGAATTAACCAATTAATTGGAATAAATGAGAAAAGTAATCAGTTGGAAAACATTTTAATTGGTGCAATATTTTATTACATTACTTACCATCAGGGTATATGTATTGGAGCTATTTGAGTTATAATTGAGCGAGCTTACTAGATTCTTCTTAGAGATGTCTGGAGCAAACGAGGCCAGTTAGCGCGTTCAGGGGCAGACGCAGTCGGCAGGCCCCAATTTTGCGAGTCAGCAGGATGAGCGAAGCCAGGGGTGGCCTGGAAAGTGTAGGAACGGGCGCAGGGATACTTGAAAAGAGTCCAAAGTAAATGTTAAGACATAGTTCGTCGGGGCTGACGCTTCTTCACTTTGGTTCCTGTGAATGAGACCGTCCAAAAAGTAAAATAGTCCTTCGTGCATTTTAAAAACATTGAGATGGACAGCGGAGAATTCACAGTATTTAGTAAATTAAAGTTTAGAGTTCTTCGCCACGCCAGTCAATTATAGAAATGGATATAATTACAAGCAGAATTAATAAGTAATAAACTGGAGACTCTGACGTCACGTTCAATAGTTGCTGGGAGAATGGCACGACACAGCAGTGTTAGGGAGACGCGGCTCGACGGTAGAAACGGAGAGTCATGCGTCGAGCGTCCCTCTGTCATGACTATACATGACTATACAATAAGCTCTGCTGGTGCACATATTGTGCTAGTAACCTTGTCTAAGCAAAGACACACAGGTTGTGAACTTTAGGATTGTGTTGCAATTACGAGTATATTTCTGCTGATAACAAACTACTAATGTCTAGACACAATATACACTCCTGGAAATGGAAAAAAGAACACATTGACACCGGTGTGTCAGACCCACCATACTTGCTCCGGACACTGCGAGAGGGCTGTTCAAGCAATGATCACACGCACGGCACACCGGACACACCAGGAACCGCGGTGTTGGCCGTCGAATGGCGCTAGCTGCGCAGCATTTGTGCACCGCCGCCGTCAGTGTCAGCCAGTTTGCCGTGGCATACGGAGCTCCATCGCAGTCTTTAACACTGGTAGCATGCCGCGACAGCGTGGACGTGAACCGTATGTGCAGTCCACGGACTTTGAGCGAGGGCGTATAGTGGGCATGCGGGAGGCCGGGTGGACGTACCGCCGAATTGCTCAACACGTGGGGCGTGAGGTCTCCACAGTACATCGATGTTGTCGCCAGTAGTCGGCGGAAGGTGCACGTGCCCGTCGACCTGGGACCGGACCGCAGCGACGCACGGATGCACGCCAAGACCGTACGATCCTACGCAGTGCCGTAGGGGACCGCACCGCCACTTCCCAGCAAATTAGGGACACTGTTGCTCCTGGGGTATCGGCGAGGACCATTCGCAACCGTCTTCATGAAGCTGGGCAACGGTCCCGCACACCGTTAGGCCGTCTTCCGCTCACGCCCCAACATCGTGCAGCCCGCCTCCAGTGGTGTCGCGACAGGCGTGAATGGAGGGACGAATGGAGACGTGTCGTCTTCAGCGATGAGAGTCGCTTCTGCCTTGGTGCCAATGATGGTCGTATGCGTGTTTGGCGCCGTGCAGGTGAGCGCCACAATCAGGACTGCATACGACCGAGGCACACAGGGCCAACACCCGGCATCATGGTGTGGGGAGCGATCTCCTACACTGGCCGTACACCACTGGTGATCGTCGAAGGGACACTGAATAGTGCACGGTACATCCAAACCGTCATCGAACCCATCGTTCTACCATTCCTAGACCGGCAAGGCAACTTGCTGTTCCAACAGGACAATGCACGTCCGCATGTATCCCGTGCCACCCAACGTGCTCTAGAAGGTGTAAGTCAACTACCCTGGCCAGCAAGATCTCCGGATCTGTCCCCCATTGAGCATGTTTGGGACTGGATGAAGCGTCGTCTCACGCGGTCTGCACGTCCAGCACGAACGCTGGTCCAACTGAGGCGCCAGGTGGAAATGGCATGGCAAGCCGTTCCACAGGACTACATCCAGCATCTCTACGATCGTCTCCATGGGAGAATAGCAGCCTGCATTGCTGCGAAAGGTGGATATACACTGTACTAGTGCCTACATTGTGCATGCTCTGTTGCCTGTGTCTATGTGCCAGTGGTTCTGTCAGTGTGATCATGTGATGTATCTGACCCCAGGAATGTGTCAATAAAGTGTCCCCTTCCTCGGACAATGAATTCACGGTGTTCTTATTTCAATTTCCAGGAGTGTAGTTCACTTCTAACAAAATTAGTTTTTCTTCATTTGTAATTATATTCAAGTTCCACAAGCGTGGTTGCGTTGAAAACTTCATTTGGCAGAATCCGCATTTTTGGAGCGTGTTGTACTGACAGTTGCACTGAAGGTAAGGTGAGGTAAGTTTGACCGTTGGATGATCTGCAGCTGGCCTACGAGAACGCAGTGCTGACAAGTAGGTCAGTACCACTGTAGCGCCCAGCACCCCAGTAAACTGCAGCCTACTGTAACACTATGTTGTCGATTATCGATTGCTATTCTACATTCTCTCAGTGTTGGCCGTCGTATTTTTGTGGTGTCCGTCATTAAGCCATGCGCACACAACACCCTTGGCATCCTGTTATCGGCATTATCGGCCCTTTGTTTGTCTCTGCCCGATTGCTAAGAAACTGGAGGTCCGCAAGAGCATTGGTGGGTGAAATAGGTGTGTGTACAGCAAGGAGAAGTGAAGGGACTTACTGGCAGCAGTGTGGAAAGTTGGAATCCCGGTCTTGCATAGGACGCGTGAACACCTCATTGGGCTGAACATAGCTGCAAGAAGTCGTCTAGTCCGTGTAACGTTATTGGCGGCATTATCCCGATTGTTGTTTAATTCTTATCTGCTTGACCACTGGAGGTAGCGAACCGTTCGGGGAACCGTTGCCTGCCTATGATGTGAACTTTATCGTGAGTTCTTTTCCGTAAAGGGCACTAATTTTTTTCTTAATTGGCTTGCGACCCATTGCATCCTGCTTTATTTCTGATGTAGCTGATATATGTGGTCATTCCTGCGATATTCTGTTGTTTTTGCGCAATGAAATTTTGTTCAGCTGAGGTCTTCAGGGGTGAGGCATCTTGTTCCTTAAAGAAATTTACGTATAAAATATAATTAACTTAAAAGACTTTTCGCCGTGTTAGGCATGTATCATTTGAGACTATAACTGTTTGTGCAGTTGCTATGTGTAATACTTTGATTAACTGAAGCCTTGACCTGTAACTGTTAATACGTAACGTCATATGGAAATTATTAATTATAGCGGCAAATGCTTAGCTCCTTACGTTATTTTGAGCAGAAAACGGACGAGATTTTATTTTCAGGCCACAAACGTGCTCCGATCTACTTTTCCAATTTTTGTTATTATTTTGTTTTAATTATCAGCTTGCATGAATTTTAAGAATTGTATTTATTGATGTGGTGATCACTGGATTTAACTATCTTATTTTTCTCACTGTTAAATTGTTTATTTTATTAACTGTGAAGTGCTCAGTAATTTTTTTATGTTAAACTCTTCTTAAATAATATACAGTTCTGTCGACCCAGCACTTTACCACTCCCTAACCATCTCTGTGCTGCTTTGAAGAATTAATCTGACCACGAGATAATACTGGAAATATTTCATATCATCGAACGGAAGTAATAGTAATTCAGTGCATTAACAATACGTTCAAGGTTTAACACAGTAACAAATGAGCTAGGATTAATAGAAACTTACTGTACAAAATTTCAGTGATGGTACATCATGCTACAGTACTCTTTCCTTCTTTGTTGTTATTTCATGTCTCTCGTGGTAACATCTGTCTACTCTCCCGCCATAGGATATCTACCATTCATAGACACGATAAAACAATAAACTAAAATGTGAGATATTTGCAACTGATTTCATAATTTTAAAAATTAAATTTGACTTTCGTCACTGTTAATTTTAAAACAAGAGTACTAAAAGGTAAAACTGAAACAGTAAGAGTACATTCAAAACTTCTAAAGTACGATGTAGAAAACTGATCTTAAAAATGGAGCACTACATTGTCACTAAAAGTGGAAGGACCTCAAAAAGAATCGTTGGTTGTTGGAGAGAAAGAGGTTAGTATATTGGTAGGGAGGGTTGATGGAGGGTTGATGCGGATATATGTTTGGAGAATTGATGAGCAATGTCGACGTAGAAGATGTTGAGGAGACAAGAAAGGACGAGTAGTCGAGGGTTTCGGTAAGCCCATAATGTGAAGGGGGAAAAGATGCAGGGAAATATGGAGAGGGTGGTTGGTTGGTTTGGGGAAGGAGACCAGACAGCGATGTCATCGGTCTCATCGGCTTAGGGAAGGACGGGGAAGGAAGTCGGCCGTGCCCTTTCAAAGGAACCATCCCGGCATTTGCCTGGAGCGATATAGGGAAATCACGGAAAACCTAAATCAGGATGGCCGGACGCGGGATTGAACCGTCGTCCTCCCGAATGCGAGTCCACCCCGCTCGGTGAAACATGGAGAGGTCATGGGCAAATTGTACAGATGAGGAGGGAAAGGAAGATAAGTGGGATGGGCAACGTGAAATTACAGTTGATGGCAAAGTTGTCCCTGCATGTGTCAAATTTGAATGGCATGTTCCGTCATTGCGATTGTGAATACAAATATCGTAGTTATCACAAAAGAAATGTCACTAGTGATGTCAATAGGGGTACACGTCACACATTTGATATTATATGTATTTACACACACTATCGCAGTCGACTTACACTCTATGGCCGCACAATGATTAATGTGGGCATGGCACTAAGGAAAATGCTGTTACAAAGAGCATATGCTAAACAACATAGCACACATACAGAAATCATGTACTTGAAGTATAGAGATGGTACCTGAAAATATATATAACCTTAATGTGCGACATGTACCCGTATTGACGAGGAAGGTAGCAGACTACCTCTGAAGATCTCATAGGCTGCCTCAGTCGATAAAAACGGAACGTATAGGATCACTTTGTTTTCCACCTGTCTGTCTGCCTGTACGACTGCTGTAAACCCTTTTCCTCAGGAAATGGTGACGTATCAAGTTGAAATTTATGTCACATACTGAGGCCTATGGTCTAACAGCGGTGTAAAACATGCAAGCTTTTAAGTCAATGCAGCAGAAAGATGCTGCCATTTACGTAACATATTTAGATACTCGCAAACTCACTCATCTGTGGGGTGCTGGCCGGCGAATGTTTGTTTCACATAAAACTTGAAACGCCATATTTAATTGCGGTAATAGCTTCGTTATATCTGATGTTGGATAAATTTCGAAAAACGTCATATGAGCAATAAAGTCATTCGTAAAACGCTTTTTTATTCCAGTCTCTGATCACAAATGAATTCTTTAGACGATTACCGGTTTCAGTCTGTAATGACCATCTTCATATCTTTTTTACATCATGTCCTAAAGCCATAATGGCAAACAGTTAGAAGACACGGCTATCCTACACAGACAAGTCAAAGGGCGTAGACTAGATCTGTGGGAAGAGTTACAAATTTTTAAACATCTAGAGCTCAAAGACGGTAATATACTGAACGACCAGTTGAACCTTGCTTGTAGACAATTTTTCGTAGGCTTTAAATCTGTACTGTTTATGGTATAACATTAATGCTGGTAACCTCAGTGGTCTATTTTCTCAGGAAGCTATGATGCACTTTCAAATCTTTAAGCTCACTACCCTTTATGTAATGTGGTTTTCTCACGATGTATGGCTGCCACTACATCGGCCCTTATGTGATTTTGTCTGGCTCTAAAACGTTGGTTCCCTGCGAATGTGTATTAACTGGATTGTGGACCAGGGTTCGTAATTCTGTCTCAAGAGCCATTATTATCGATTTTAAAGTTCTGACATATATACCGTGTGTGGGCTTCACTAATATTGTAATGTAATTTTTATATTCTGGCTGTATATGCCACTGTACATAACTCTCTCGGCGTAAGCGCCACTGGCCTTTTTGATGTATAATTACATTAATTGTACCAAGGCTCCCATACTGTTATAACGGGAGTGTTAAACGCTTTCCTTCTTTTTATTGTTACTTTATCTAAGGACGTTATTAATACTGATAATTTACACGTTGCTTTTGTACGCCAATCGGCACATGGTTCGCACCATGAGCGCCACCTGCCCTGGCCGCAGAGTAACTATGCTGGCCGATTACACTCAGTCGGTTGTGAGCTCTGCAACATCCATGTACTAATTTATATTTACGTGACAAACCCTATTATTAGGGCTATATTTTAATTTTGACAAATGGATCTATGCAGACATTTGTAAAAACGGCGATGATACATCAGTCCATACTAATGTAAAATTGTAAGTACCATATTTTTGTAATGCAAGAGCTCTCTAATTTGTGTTAAAATCTATTCTTAACTTAAGTTTCATACCTTTTTAATGTAAGCTATGATGTTCATTGTCCTTAGGCCACCTTCTGAAGAAGACAAATTTAAATTTGTTGAAACCTAGGTAAAGAATTCTTTATCCATTGCAACTGGTCGGCTGTTTATAATTTAATTTAAAGAATATTTTTTAAAATGAAATAAAAGATTAGAGGAGAGTATTAGTGCAAGTAGAGAGTATTTTGAAGGTGTCAGAAAGGTTGTGCTTAAAATGTGAATAAATAAGTTTAAAAGAATTAAACAGCGTATTTTTCATCTACATATTGAATTTCAGTGTTGGTTGTTTCTTGTGACTCGTGTAAGAAGTGATACATATACCAGCAAGAGTCGGAATTCGCCAGCGGCACGACCGTGTAGTTTCGGGATCGTAGTTTATCGTCCCACGATATTTTTCCCAACTTTGGTCCGGATCCCGCGACTGTCGTGCGAATATGGAGTCAATGGGTTCAGGACGGCTATTCTCGACGTCATGCGGAATCTCAGCGGTATTACGCAACCAGAGGCCGAGAGGTCTTACATGTTGTCTGTGCGGCCACGGCATCACGTACCATGAGTCGGCAAATGGACTTCTTTGCAGAAAGATAAACATTGTCACGTGCGACACCTGGAGAACAACGGACTGTAAGCACGCCTTGTCTTGATTTCCATTGACGCGGCTGTAGATAGGCACAGGAAAGTGGCTTGCCAAACGATAACAGGGGACACATGAATGGCAGCACGTCGTCTACTTCCGCGAATCCTAGCTCCTCATACAACATCAAAGTGGACATTCCCGTGTGTGATGGCTCTGATGTGAACGAACGTTGCAAGATTGCGTTTACCATCGTCATCATCATCATCCTTAGTGTGGTTCAAAATGGCTCTGAGCACTATGGGACTCAACTGCTGTGGTCATAAGTCCCCTAGAACTTAGAACTACTTAAACCTAACTAACCTAAGCACAGCACACAACACCCAGCCATCACGAGGTAGAGAAAATCCCTGACCCCGCCGGGAATCGAACCCGGGAACCCGGGCGTGGGAAGCGAGAACGCTACCGCACGACCACGAGATGCGGGCATCCTTAGTGTGGTATGGGATACCATGTGTATACAGTATTTTCATCGCAGAGTCATATAGACGGTAATGTGGAAAGCAGCTGTCAAAGCTGGTGGCTATTTCAAAGTCTCGGTGATGTTATCATTAAACAAGGTATCACAATATGGCACTGCCTGTGCTGTTCTAACCTACCTCGGTACAGAGACTGTGCGACTGGTCAGCACGTTCTTCACATCTCTCGCTATTGAAAACATTTCTCAAATATAGAAATAAAAATTTCAATAGCCAGTATCGCTAGATATATTTTTATTTCCGATGGCTGGTTTCGGCAAATCTAAACTGCCATCATCGTATCTCTGAAGCACATAGATCGCAGATTACAATTATAATCAGGTTAGATTCGATAAGATGGGATTCATATTTTCATATGATGGATATATACAACATATCTTACGCAAATACATCTCAGTACATCTGCATCATATGCACAGTACATCATATCAAGTCGTGAAAAGTCATTCGGAAATATGCAAAAAGTGATGCATCGGCATGTCAATAACAAAACAAGATTTATGTAAAATATCATGCATATTGCACGAACTTCACAAGCTAATGTTCGCACAGTGGTCGGTCTAAATCTTGTTTTATTATAGACAAACCGATTCTTCACTTTCTGGCTGGTCCCGGCGGAGGTTCGAGTCCTCCCTCGGGCATGGGAGTGTGTGTTTGTCCTTAGGTTAATTTAGGTTAAGTAGTGTGTAAGCTTAGGGACTGATGACCTTAGCAGTTCAGTCTCATAAGATTTCACACACATTTGAACTTTTTTTTTCACTTGCTACATGTTGCTGCAATCACGTGTCACGACCCTGAGACGATGTACTTTACCAATGACGGAGATGTATTGAGATATATACTGCGGTGACAAAAGTCATGGGATAAGGACAGACATGTACAGTTGGCGGTAGTATCACCTACCACCTACACAAGGTATAAGAGGACAGTGTGTTAGTGGAGCTATCATTTATAGTCAGCTGATTCATGTGGGAAGGTTTCCGACATTATGATGGCCGCACGACTAGAATTAACAGACTTTGAATGTAATTGTAGCTAAATACTTGGGACATTTCATTTTGGAAATCGTTAGGGAATTCTATATTCGGAGATCGACAGTGTCAGCAGTGTGCCGTGAATACCAAATTTGAAGCAGTGGCCGACGGCCTTCACTTAACGATCGAGAACAGCAGCGTTTGCATAGAGTCGTCAGTGTTTACAGACAAGCAATACTGCTTAAAATAATAATAGAAATCAATGTCGGATCTGTGAGTGTGCGGCGAAATATGGCGTTAATGCGCTATCGCAGTAGACGACCGATGCAAGTGCCTTTGTTAACAGCACGACATCATCTGCAGCGTCTCTCCTGAGCTCGTGACCATAACGGTTGGGCCCTAGAGGACTGAAGACCCGTGGCCTGTCAAGTGTCCCGATTTCAGTTGGTAGGATCGGATGGCAGAGTGGCTCAGACCACACGAAGCCTCGGACCCAAGTAGCCAACGAGGCACTGTCCAAGCTGGTGGTGGCTCCATAATAGTGTGTGCTGCGTTTACATGGAACAGACTTTGTCCTCTGGTCCAACTGGACAGATCATTGACTGGAAAAGGTTACGTTCGGCTTCTTGGAGAGCATTTTCAACAATTCATGGACTTCATTTTCGTGGATGACAGTACGCCCTGACACGGGCCTATAATAGTTCGCGATTGGTCTGAAGAATCTTCTGGACAATTCGAGCGAATGATTTGACCACCCAGATCGCCTAAAGTGTGTATCATCGGACATTTATGAGACATAATTGAGGGTTCAGTTCGTGTACAAAAGCCTGCACCGGCTACACTTTTGCAATTATGCACGGCCACAGATGCAGCATGACACAATATTTCTGTAGGGGACTTCCAACGACTTCTAGAGTCGATGCCACATCGAGTTGCTGCACTGCGCCGGGAAAAAGCTGGTCCAACACGAAATTAGGAGGCATCCCATGTCTTTCTTCACTTCAGTGTAAGTTGCCATCATCGGATCTGTGAAGCATATAGATCGCAAATTAAAATCATTATTAGGTCAGATACTTCAATGTGGGGCACATATTCTCACAATATGGATGTAAACAACATGTCTTACGCAAACACCTCTAAATACGTCTCAGTGAGATGTACAATATATAGTGTCAAGTTGTAACACATCATTCCACAAGAATGCCGAAATTTATGACTCAGCTTGTCAATAATAAAACAAATGGTTCAAATGGCTCTGAGCACTATGGGACTTAACAGCTGTGGTCATCAGTCCCCTATAACTTAGAACTACTTAAAACTAACTAACCTAACGACATCACACACATCCATGCCCGAGGCAGGATCCGAACCTGCGACCGTAGCAATCGCGCGGTTCCGGACTGCGCGCCTAGAACCGCGAGACCACCGCGGCCGGCTAATAATAAAACAAATTGACATTGAATATTATGCATGTTGCACTGATTGCAGGAGCCCATGTTCACACAGCAGTCGGTGGAATACGAGGAGCGTTTGAAAAGTCCGTGCAAAGTCCGAGAGATGGCACCACCGGCCCGTATCGAGGTTATCGTTATCGTTTGGCAAGCCACTTACCTGTGCCTATCTACAGCCGCGTCAATGGAAATCAAGACAAGGCGTGCTTACAGTTAGTAGCGTCTTTGCAAAGAACGCACACCAAGTTTCTTCAGCCATATTGGTCTATTTCTTTGTGTTTGGCATTCGTGTGAATCAAGGAAGTCGAGTGATTATCAAAAAATGGACGAAAAAGAATTTCGTGTGGTGATTAAACATTACTTTATGAAAGGCAAAACGCCTCAGCAGACTAAAGAGAATCTTGATAAACATTACGGTGACTCTGCACCTTCGATTAGAACAGTTTATAAGTGCCTTCCAAATTTTCGGAGTGGCCATATGGTCACAAGTGATGCTGAACTTTCTGGACGCCCTGTGGAGATTAGACTCCAGAAATCACTGATAAAATCCATGACGGATGACAGAAGAGTTAAGGTGCGTGAGATTGATAGTGCTGTGGGCATCTCGAATGAACGGGTACATAATATTTTGCATAAACACTTGGACATGAGAAAGCTATCCGCAAGATGGGTTCCGCGATTGCTCACGCTTGACCAAAAAGGGAATCGTGTGAAGTGTTGCAAGGATGGTTTGCATCTGTTCAGGAAGAATCGGTAGGACTTTAAGCGAAGTTTCGTCACTGTGGATGAAACATGGATACATTACTATACTCCTGAGACCAAACAACAATCTACACAATGGGTTACCAAGAGACAATCTGCACCAAAAAAGGCAAAGACCAGTCCTTCTGCCAGAAAGGTAACGGCAACTGTCTTTTGAGATTCGCAAGGGATGATCCTCATCGACTACCTGGAAAAGCGTAAAACTATTACAGGTGCATATTATTCATCGTTATTGGACCGTTTGAAAACCGAGCTGCAAGAAAAACGTCGGAGACTGGACCACAAAAAAGTCCTTTTCCATCACGACAATGCACCAGCATACACCTCAGCAGTTGTGGTTGCAAAATTAATGGAGATATAATTCCAACTCGTTTCACATCCCGCCTATTCTCGACAAGTGACTCCCTCGGAATACTATTTGTTCCCCAATTTGAAGAAATGGCTGGCGCAACAAAGATTTTATTCAAACGAGGAGGTGATTGCAGCAACTAATAGCTATTTTGTAGACTTGGACAATTCGTATTATTCGGAAGGGATCAACAAATTAGAAACCGTCAGACGAAGTGTATAAGTCCAAAAGGAGACTATGTCGAAAATTAAAAAAGGTTTACGCCAAACACGTTAGTAGTTTTCATTTTTGCAAGGACTTTTCAAACACCCCTAGTAACTACGATTGATTCTTCACTTTCTGCATGTTGCAGTGACAGGTCACGACTTCAGATGATGTACTGTACATACAGTGGAGATGTTTATATCCATCTTGCGAAATATGTACTCTACGTGTGTCCTGATTACGATCGTAGTTTGCGATCTATATCCTTTACAAATCCTATGAGGACAGCTTGGATTTTCCGAAACCAGTCATCAAAAATAAAATTGTAATTAGTGATCTTGGATGTTGAAATTTGTACTTCTACATTTCACATTACTCTAGATCGCCCGCAACTTGAACGATGTCTAGCGTTTACAAGGAGGTCATAAACCGTGTGAAAAGCGTGCAGTGGTGTTGCTGGGTAGCTGTACTGAGAAAAATAGTTGTTAACAAAAATTTCGATACGTTGCGTCGTTTCGGAATTAATTACCATTGAAGTTAGCCAATAAGGCCGTTGCACGCGTAAATTCAAGCGTCCCGCCAGATACAATTGATGTCAGTTAATCTCATAGCGTAGATGACAACGCACGAGATTGCTCAGCGTTTGGCTCAGATTCGTTCCTTGCCACCGTCCCATGAGCAATTTTGTATCGCTTCCTTGTTCTGTTTTAAGAAACCAAACGAAGAACACGTTTGACGTCACCGTCCCTGGCGGGCCACTTGAAATTGCGCGCGCAGCGGCATGATTGCATAACTTCAATGCTATTTAACTCGGAAAAGGCACAACGAGTCAAATTTTTTCTTAACAGCTATTTCTGAGCACATCCTATCCTGCAACACCCTTACAAGCTTTTCAGACTGTTTCCGACCGCCCTGTTGAGTATCCTTATCTATCATTGAAGTTCGACTCGATACGCAGCCGGGTTAGAGACATTGTTGCTACCAGAGGCAGCAGATGTATTCGCTAGTTTTGACTTTTAGTACGTTCCTCAAATGATGCTTTAACTGCTCATTCTTCCTACTGTTCTGTGTACCCATAACAAACTGGAATTTTTATAGCCAGCAGTGTAGCTGGTTCCACCTGTTTTACCACAAACGGAAGCACTTGACCCATGAACTGACAGTACACGACCCGTATTTCGGCAAACACGATGAACGGTTTTTGATGTTAACGTAACTATTTTATCCTGTCATGGACAGCTCCGAAACGTTTTCCGTTACAGCAGTCGTATTTCCTTCCTGTATTTAATCATTCAGTTCTCAACATGACGCCTATCACTAATCGGCATGGGTTGACGCAGAGCCATCCGCATGGCAAGCGAACCTCGTACGCCGCTACAGGCTTGTACGACACGGGGGAGTAGTGGCGCTTCCAGCAATCGATACTGAAGAGGCAACGGCTTGCCAGTGGCACGGCCGCTAATTATTGGCCCAGATCTGCATACAGATTGGAAAAGCGCTGCGACTATACGCTCGTGTCGATACTGACAGCCGCCGGCTCTATGGCGCCAGGAGATTGCGTAAATACTCCCGGAGGCAAGCCCACTGTATTCGTGGCTCGGAGAAAAATTAAGAATAGCGAGAACCGTACATTTGTAAAAAAAGTGGTACTTCAAACAAGATTTTGCTTATCAAGACTGAACTTCTAAACTGCGGTTATGATTCAGCATCAGCTGCAGAAATTTTTTGCGCGAATTAAAATTTGTGCTGGACTGGGACTGTTTCTTAGGACTATATAGTACAACACCGACACTGTACAACAGTACTTCATGCCATAGTTGGGCAAAATAACGAGAGAAAAACAGTGTTTCAGCTTGTGCAGGTACCACGGAAATATAGTGTGAGACAAGGGAATGTAGACACCAGGAAAAATGGAAATTTGGGCCAGTTTTTCAAGCGTAAAAGCGTAATCGGATACTTGCAATGGTAAAGCCGACCACTCGTGACGAGCGGGGAGTCCGGGTTTGAGTCCCTGTCATTGACAAATTTACATTTATTCTGCGGGGAGTCCGGGTTTGAGTCCCTGTCATTGACTAATTTACATTTATTCTGCGGGGAATCCGGGTTTGAGTCCCTGTCATTGACAAATTTACATTTATTCTGAAATATTCTGCAGCTGATGTTGAAGCATAACCGCAATTTGCGAGATCATTCTTGACTGAATACGGCTGTTAATCCTTAGGATAATTTAGGTTAAGTAGTGTGTAAGCTTAGGGACTGATGACCTATGGGACCATTGCTTTTCACAATATATATAAATGACCTAGTAGATAGTGTCGGAAGTTCCATGCGGCTTTTCGCGGATGATGCTGTAGTATACAGAGAAGTTGCAGCATTAGAAAATTGTAGCGAAATGCAGGAAGATCTGCAGCGGATAGGCACTTGGTGCAGGGAGTGGCAACTGTCCCTTAACATAGGCAAATGTAATGTATTGCGAATACATAGAAAGAAGGATCCTTTATTGTATGATTATATGATAGCGGAACAAACACTGGTAGCAGTTACTTCTGTAAAATATCTGGGAGTATGCGTGCGGAACGATTTGAAGTGGAATGATCATATAAAATTAATTGTTGGTAAGGCGGGTACCAGGTTGAGATTCATTGGGAGAGTGCTTAGAAAATGTAGTCCATCAACAAAGGAGGTGGCTTACAAAACTCTCGTTCGACCTATACTTGAGTATTGCTCATCAGTGTGGGATCCGTACCAGATCGGTTTGACGGAGGAGATAGAGAAGATCCAAAGAAGAGCGGCGCGTTTCGTCACAGGCTTATTTGGTAACCGTGATAGCGTTACGGAGATGTTTAATAAACTCAAGTGGCAGACTCTGCAAGAGAGGCGCTCTGCATCGCGGTGTAGATTGCTCGCCAGGTTTCGAGAGGGTGCGTTTCTGGATGAGGTATCGAATATATTGCTTCCCCCTACTTATACCTCCCGAGGAGATCACGAATGTAAAATTAGAGAGATTAGAGCGCGCACGGAGGCTTTCAGACAGTCGTTCTTCCCGCGAACCATACGCGACTGGAACAGGAAAGGGAGGTAATGACAGTGGCACGTAAAATGCCCTCCGCCACACACCTTTGGGTGGCTTGCGGAGTATAAATGTAGATGTAGATGTAGACCTTAGCAGTTAAGTCCCATAAGATTTCACACACATTTGAACATTTTATTTGTTAATCGTCAACGCAGCGTCTGCTCATTTGAATACGCATGCATGTCCGAAGGAAAATTGTTCCGTATTATAACTTTCTTCTCCTTTCTATAACTTTGTGATCACTCCCTTGGATTGTTTTCTGAATTGGCAGCCGTTATGTCATGTATCTTCATCGTCGAACGTTTAGTTTTGAACAGATCCAAGACTAAAATGTCCTCTGTTTTATGAAATACAATATCTTGGAGATGTTCACTTTACGGTTGGTTGGTTGATTTGGGGAAAGGGACGAAGTCATCGGTCCCGTCGGATTAGGGAAGTAAGTAGGGCGCACCCTTTCAAAGGAACCACCCCGGCTTTTACCTGAAGAGATTTAGAGAAATCAGGAGAACCTAAATCACAATGGCGAGACGCTGGTTTGAACCATCGTCCTTCCGAATTTGAGACCAGTGTGCTAACCTCTGCGCCACCTCGCTCGGTTTCACTTTTTGACGCGAGTTTATAGACAACTAAATGAGGGGTAAAACCTTTAATCGAATACTGGAACGTAAGTTTATAGTTCAGGAGACAAAGCTTGCTCTCGGAAATCAAGGCTGAGAAATTATTTTTATGGCCCGACATATGGTTTCAAGCTAGAGCTTCGCAGGAACGCAATATCAGCTTCAACGCAAACGAAGGTTTAATACCGAGCGTTCCCATTCTTGGTGTGCTTTAAGACTCCTATTGTCGAGTGAACTGAGAATAAGTCGCAAACAGTTGCTCTTTAATCATACAGTGTAAGCTTTGATCATGAAATAAAATTCACTACGAGTGTCACATCAAAAACATCGCAATATTATGCGCATGTGTACAGAGACACTATTGAGGTTTACAAACACCAAAATAATTTTAGCAAAAAAGAGGAGGGTGTTAGAGTAGGTAAAATTTGAATGTAAACATTCCACTGTAAGAACGACGATCGATTACTTTCAATCGAGAAAGTAACAGCGATTATCTCGCAGTCGACGTCACGTGATAGACAGTTGTGCTCTCTAAAATGCCTGTATATTCGGCTCTACCTGGAGCTTTGCAGTTCGCCATTTTACCGTAGAAGATGTCTTCCCCAGTCGGAGAGGAAACGTTAGGAGAAAGTTTTACACATCGACCGCGGCCTAATAGCCCGGAAGTTTTAAGTGAAGCTGCTGTTTATTGCAGATTATGGTCGATTTTAGAAAGTTTCACGGTGACGTGGAAATAAAGGCGTCATTTATGAAGATAGGAATGGGAAACCACAATTATTTACAAGGAAAATAGCTGTAAATTGAAAATAAATATTTGGAGAATAGTCACAATTAAAGTGTATCTGCACTGAAGAAACATGAATTTACTGGGTATTTACGACGTTCCAGAATTCATGATATATACACTCCTGGAAATTGAAATAAGAACACCGTGAATTCATTGTCCCAGGAAGGGGAAACTTAATTGACACATTCCTGGGGTCAGATACATCACATGATCACACTGACAGAACCACAGGCACATAGACACAGGCAACAGAGCATGCACAATGTCGGCACTAGTACAGTGTATATCCACCTTTCGCAGCAATGCAGGCTGCTAATCTCCCATGGAGACGATCGTAGAGATGCTGGATGTAGTCCTGTGGAACGGCTTGCCATGCCATTTCCACCTGGCGCCTCAGTTGGACCAGCGTTCGTGCTGGACGTGCAGACCGCGTGAGACGACGCTTCATCCAGTCCCAAACATGCTCAATGGGGGACAGATCCAGAGATCTTGCTGGCCAGGGTAGTTGACTTACACCTTCTAGAGCACGTTGGGTGGCACGGGATACATGCGGACGTGCATTGTCCTGTTGGAACAGCAAGTTCCCTTGCCGGTCTAGGAATGGTAGAACGATGGTTTCGATGACGGTTTGGATGTACCGTGCACTATTCAGTGTCCGCTCGACGATCACCAGTGGTGTACGGCCAGTGTAGGAGATCGCTCCCCACACCATGATGCCGGGTGTTGGCCCTGTGTGCCTCGGTCGTATGCAGTCCTGATTGTGGCGCTCACCTGCACGGCGCCAAACACGCATACGACCATCATTGGCACCAAGGCAGAAGCGACTCTCATCGCTGAAGACGACACGTCTCCATTCGTCCCTCCATTCACGCCTGTCGCGACACCACTGGAGGCGGGCTGCACGATGTTGGGTCGTGAGCGGAAGACGGCCCAACCGTGTGCGGGACCGTAGCCCAGCTTCATGGAGACGGTTGCGAATGGTCCTCGCCGATACCCCAGGAGCAACAGTGTCCCTAATTTGCTGGGAAGTGGCGGTGCGGTCCCCTACGGCACTGCGTAGGATCCTACGGTCTTGGCGTGCATCCGTGCGTCGCTGCGGTCCGGTCCCAGGTCGACGGGCACGTGCACCTTCCGCCGACCACTGGCGACAACATCGATGTACTGTGGAGACCTCACGCCCCACGTGTTGAGCAATTCGGCGGTACGTCCACCCGGCCTCCCGCATGTCCACTATACGCCCTCGCTCAAAGTCCGTGGACTGCACATACGGTTCACGTCCACGCTGTCGCGGCATGCTACCAGTGTTAAAGACTGCGATGGAGCTCCGTATGCCACGGCAAACTGGCTGACACTGACGGCGGCGGTGCACAAATGCTGCGCAGCTAGCGCCATTCGACGGCCAACACCGCGGTTCCTGGTGTGTCCGCTGTGCCGTGCGTGTGATCATTGCTTGTACAGCCCTCTCGCAGTGTCCGGAGCAAGTATGGTGGGTCTGACACACCGGTGTCAATGTGTTCTTTTTTACATTTCCAGGAGTGTAGTTATTTCCTTCTTTTCCGGAAATACTCTTTATCCTAGCATGCATTTTGTGGATTACCTCATCATCAAACACATAGCTTGGTTTCTTCACGTATCGACTTTTAGTAACTTCATCATTTGTCCGACTCTTCAGCTGAATAGTCAGCGCGCGTCACTGCCATGCGACGGGCCCAGCTAGGAGATTTTCTCAGCTCAGGGCCTGGGCGTTGTGTTGTCCTATCATCACCTCATCGTCATCGACAAGCAAGTCACCCAATGTGGCGTCAATGAAAAGACTTGCAACTCTGCTACCGAACTTAAGCGAGTGGGAACTCCCGGTCATCAATGCCATAAGATCATTTCATTTCATTTTATCATCATTTTTTCTGGTTTAGTGCCAGCTCGTCTTCCTTCTGTACCTCGAAGTTGTTTGACACGACTGGTATTTGGTTAATGTTTATTGGGTAACTTTGTTTACCCATTTTAGGGGATGACTTGTTGCAAAGAGTCACCCCTGCTTTCTTGTCACCCTCTTGTTATATCCACTTAAATTTTACAGAAGATTTAGTTTTAATACTCTTAGAACGACTGGAAACCGGTGCTCAAACCTTAGCTGAACGCTATGTAGTCGACTGATAATCCATAACGGTTACCTTCGTAAATTTATTTCGTAATTTTCCTACTAGCTCTTTTGTACCTATTTTAATGTGTTTGGTGGTAGAGCTGCTTGCATGGTTGCTAGTCTCCCGTGTAAAGGTAATTATAAATCCGAATTGGAATTAGCATTTGTCAGAGGAGCGTAGCGTTTTTGACGATCGTCACCATACCATATATCCGCACAAACGGGTCAGTGTAGGAGTGACTTTGTAGAACCGTAACTTCATGATTTGCTTCGCATCTGGTTACACCTAATACTTCTTTCAGTTATGTGCGTCTTGGGTGATACTTGACTTTCCAGTGTTGTTACCTCGCCTCGTTCTTGCTATTAGTTCTCAAATGTATTCGTTAGCCTTGGCTGTTTTTTCTGCACTACTACCTGCTTGCGTTTACACGTTTCCTTAGTTCTATAATGGCTGAGACCGACGAAGGTCACCATACCAACTACACATCAGATGCTACACATTGTAGCATCGAAACGTTGTAACTGTTTTCGTCAAAGAGAATCACAGATTTACGGATCCCTCGGGTATTCCTGATCAACTAGTGTTAGTTTCTGGTATCTTTGCCACAATATTCTCTAGTAAACAACTATTGTTTTTGTATAATAGTCTGGTACAATCATTTAGGACAGCAATTTGAGTCTTAATTTATCTCTCTGTAGTTTTTCGTTAGCCTCTGTTCCAATCCGCCGGCCGCGGTGGTCTAGCGGTTCAGATGCTCAGTCAGGAACCGCGCGACTGCTACGGTCGCAGGTTCGAATCCTGCCTCGGGCATGGATGTGTGTGATGTCCTTAGGTTGGTTAGGTTTAAGTAGTTCTAAGTTCTCGGGGACTGATGACCATATATGTTAAGTCCCATAGCGCTCAGAGCCATTTCTTTGTCTCAATCTATGAAGAAATCTGCTGTAGATGTGATGTCGTGAAGTTGTCTATTATGTCCGATGAATTATGATTCGTCGCTTTATATAGATATCACCAACGGTGGGTTTTGAACTACGTGAACACTATTGTGAACGACCTACAGCTCATCATGCTTGATGTATTCTTCCACGGTAATTGCACCTTTCGCGTCAAAAAAAAAAAAAAAATGGCTCTGAGCACTATGGGACTCAACTGCTGTGGTCATAATTCCCCTAGAACTTAGAACTACTTAAACCTAACTAACCTAAGGACATCACACACATCCATGCCCGAGGCAGGATTCGAACCTGCGACCGTAGCGGTCGCGCGGTTCCAGACTGTAGCGCCTTTAACCGCTCGGCCACTCCGGCCGGCTTTCGTGTCATAAGGCCAGAATTGTGCTACATGTTTTGGGGACAATGTTAGTGCACAAACGGTGGTTTGTAGGTCACCGAATTTGCCTGATCTGAACCCAATAGAACCCACCCGGGAAGCTGTTGGGTGTCAACTCCACACCATCGGTCCAGTTGCCCATAATTTACAGGAATCGAGTGACCTGTGCATAGAGGTCTGATGGCACAAACGACCGGAAAACTACCACAGAGCAGTTGAATCGATACCACAGATAACAGCTGCTGTATTACGTTACATAAATGTACCAACACACTATTAAACAAATTATGATAATATCCATTATACATCTACAGCTACAGACATATTCCGCAAGCCAAAATATGGTGATTGGTGGAGGGTAGTTTGTACGACTACTAACCGTTTCCTTTCCTTTTCCAGTCGCAAATGGAGCGAGGGAATAACAAATATCTATATGCCTCCGTACGACGACTAATTTCTCTTATATTATGTTCGTGGTCCTTAAGTGAAGTTGGCGGTAGTATAACCGTTCCGAAGTCAGCTTCAAATACCACTCCTCTCAATTTTTTTAGTGTTGTTCCGCAAACAGAACGTCGTCTTCCCTCCAGGTATTCCCAGCACCGCCGTAATACTCGCAGGGTTATCTAATCAACCGGTAACAAATCAAGTAACCCGACTATGAACTGCTTTGACGTCTTTCTTCGATCCGGCCTAACTCTAGAGCAGTAACTTACTCAAGAATCGATCGCAGTAGTTTTCTATATGGTGTCTCCTTTACAGATGAACCGCGCTTTTACAAAACTCTCCCAATAAACCGAAGTCGACCGTTCAGCTTCCTTACTCCCGTACTTACGCCTTCGTTCTATTTCAAATCGATTTGCAACGTTATGCCCAGATACTTAATCAATGTAAATGTGTCAGTACACTACTAATGCTGTATTCGAACATTACGGGATTGTTTTATCTACCCACCTCCATTAAGTAAATTTCCCTACATTTAGAGCAAGTACCAGTCATCATACCAACTACAAATTTTGTCTAAGTTATCTTATAGCCTCCCACAGTCATTCAACGGTGACACATTCCCGTACACCACAGCACCAACAGAAACACCTGTTGATTGCTGTTTACCTGTCACTCAGATTGTTTGTGTATACAGAGAGTCAGAGTAGTCTTATGACACTTCTCTGGGGCGCACCTGACCGTACCCTTGATCTGATTAACACTTCCCGTCGATGGCAACGTATTGGGTTCTGTCACTTAACATGTCTTCGAGCCACTCACATGTTTGGAAACCTAAATCTTATGCTGGTTCCTTCGTACCTTCGTTAACATCAGGTAGGGGGGCACCGTGCCAAACGAATTCCGAAGAACTAGAAATGGGGAATCTGCCTGTTGCTTTTCATTCATGGGTCGCAAGATATCACGTGAGAAAAGTGTAGGCTGAGTTTCGCACGAATAAGAACATCTAAACTCGTGTTGATTCGTGAACGGAAGCCCTTATCTCTCTAGGAAATTTATTATACTGGAACTGAGAATATGCTCAATAATTCTGCAACAAACTAATATCAAGGATATAGGTCTGTAGTTTCGCGGCTCTGTTCTTTACTCCTCTTCGATTTTTCCAGTCGCTTGTGACAATGCGAGGCGCGAGAGATTCGCAATAAATGGAAGATAAGCAAGAGGCCAGTGTCATAGAGTAGTCTCTGTAACACCGAACCGGGATTCCATCCGGGTATGGGGCCTTATTTGTTTTCAACTGTTTCAGTTGGTTCTCTACGCCAGAAATACCTATTACTACGTCCTCCGTACGGGAGTCTGTACGACGATGAAACGACGGTATGTTCGTACGATTCCCCCGCGCGAATGTTTTCTTAAAGTCGATATCATTCCTTTAGCTGTCTTCAAATGCCACGGCAGACCGGTCAACGAACGGCTGGATAGTAGCCCTTGATCCAATTAGCGATTTTACGTAGGACCAGAATTTTCTCGGGTTCTTGGCAAGATATTTTGTTGAGGTACGACGGTGCAAATTGTCGTATGCTACCTGCGTCTATCTTTTTACAGACGCAAGAATTTCTAATAACTTTTGCCTGTCGTCATTTGCGTATTCTGTTTCAAGCAAGTGTGCAACAGTCTCTGCTCACTCAGCAATCTTAGAAATG
This sequence comes from Schistocerca serialis cubense, assembly GCF_023864345.2. Lineage (NCBI taxonomy): Eukaryota > Metazoa > Arthropoda > Insecta > Orthoptera > Acrididae > Schistocerca > Schistocerca serialis. The sequence goes on from NC_064642.1 coordinate 287,020,481, forward strand.
TGTTATGAAACCGGGGTACTTCTTTCGCTTCCTGAATACTCTTACTCGTCACATTCTTCGTCAGGTCACGATTTAGAATCCATTCAAAATTTCCCCGCGATATCTCTACTGATCATCACAGTGGAACTAAATGGTGTTCATTCATTTTTCACGGTGAGCAACAGTATTAAAGATATTATGTCCCATTGCGCGCAGCAATTTGAAATTTGGCTCAGAGGTTTGTACAACCTCTCTCTGTAATGGTCGTCAAATTTGGGCTCGGTGGCACTTCAGACAACAAAGTGCTAACAGCTGCAGGAAAAAAGCCGAGTTCAGCATTTCATGTGATGTGTAAGGTGGATTAATGTGTCGCATTGGTACCAAGTTTCACCACAATTCAGCTCAATGCCACCATGTACGTGTCACACCCCTTCTTACCCAAATTCACCCCCTCTTTCGACGTCTCTGCAATGGAGGTCAGAACCGTGACGCCCAGGGCGGCCAAGTAAAATACTTGCACACATCGCCGCTCAATATCGACATGAAAGGGCCTAAGGGGTTGTCATAAAGGGCTTCAATGATACCACCCCTTTCGCACTTCGGCAAGCAACAGGACTTTGACACTACTGACATCCCTCAGACGATTAACCCCATTTCTAAGAGCGTCTTGGGCCTTCAGGCTCACTGAACGTTGCCGCACCCCTTCGGAGCGTAGCGCGACCGTAGATTTTTCTCTAAAGGGTGGAACCAATAGGGACCCTTCAAAATCTTTCGACTGAATTCGAATGTAATTCGGGGCAGTAAAGGATGTTTATGCACTACAGTCCTCCTGTTTCGCACCCTTTTGTTTCGTGACTATGGGAGGGGTAAGGGGGCTGTGACGTTAAAACATGCTTAAATAACCGAATACCTATGTGGATCACTTCAAACGTGTACGTGTACTGGGACAGCCGATCATTGATTACTAGGCGCTAGTGTCACAGGCAACCATCTCGACACCCCTGAGGTGATTGCCGCTACGTCGTTTAACTACCGCCTGCTTGCCGCATCTGAAACGTTGGCAACGTGTGAGTGGGCATTATCCTGTCGTAGAATCACGCCTTTTCCTCTGCACTGCAGAAGTTCTCTGAGACACTCTTACAAATTCTCCATACAGACCCGATCATGCGATTTCCATGTTTTCGGAACCCTGAAGGAAAAACATTGTTGGTCATGATTTGCTTCTGATGAAGAGGTGCACGTCTTGGTGCAGTCATAATTCCATTCGCGACGGCAAACATTTTTCCTTTAAGGCATTGTCCGTCTTGTCTCTTATTGGCATAAATGTATTAATAGTTATGCAAGTTATTTCTGAAATAATAAACGGTTTACTTACTTTGTTTCCATTTGCATCGTTTTCATTTGATAGCCCTTATAGAATCGAGCTGAAGAGATGTATTTAGGCGTGCCATGGCCACACAGTGAATGAAGGTGATCAAATAGCTGTTCTACCAACACAGACTGTCCAACATCTTTTCAAGGAATGATGCGCCACTGACAGTCATGAAGCACGGAACAGTACATCTACGTCATCTACGAGTACATCAGTATTTCTCAAGCCACCTGACGGTGTATGGCGGAGTGTATCTCCGGTACAACTAACTGATCTCCATGTCCCTGCTCCATTCGCGAATGGCGCGTGGGAAGAATGGCTGTCGGTAAACCACTGTATTAGCTCAACATTCTCGAATTTTATCGCTGTGGGATGACGTAATAATTTATCCGATGGTTTCCGGAACGTACTCCTTCAGAATTTCAATAGTAAATCTCCGTCATGCATAACGTCTCTGTTATAGTATCAACCACTGAAGTTTATTGAGACTACACTCCTGGAAATTGAAATAAGAACACCGTGAATTCATTGTCCCAGGAAGGGGAAACTTTATTGACACATTCCTGGGGTCAGATACATCACATGATCACACTGACAGAACCACAGGCACATAGACACAGGCAACAGAGCATGCACAATGTCGGCACTAGTACAGTGTATATCCACCTTTCGCAGCAATGCAGGCTGCTATTCTCCCATGGAGACGATCGTAGAGATGCTGGATGTAGTCCTGTGGAACGGCTTGCCATGCCATTTCCACCTGGCGCCTCAGTTGGACCAGCGTTCGTGCTGGACGTGCAGACCGCGTGAGACGACGCTTCATCCAGTCCCAAACATGCTCAATGGGGGACAGATCCGGAGATCTTGCTGGCCAGGGTAGTTGACTTACACCTTCTAGAGCACGTTGGGTGGCACGGGATACATGCGGACGTGCATTGTCCTGTTGGAACAGCAAGTTCCCTTGCCGGTCTAGGAATGGTAGAACGATGGGTTCGATGACGGTTTGGATGTACCGTGCACTATTAAGTGTCCCCTCGACGATCACCAGTGGTGTACGGCCAGTGTAGGAGATCGCTCCCCACACCATGATGCCGGGTGTTGGCCCTGTGTGCCTCGGTCGTATGCAGTCGTGATTGTGGCGCTCACCTGCACGGCGCCAAACAGCATACGACCATCATTGGCACCAAGGCAGAAGCGACTCTCATCGGTGAAGACGACACGTCTCCATTCGTCCCTCCATTCACGCCTGTCGCGACACCACTGGAGGCGGGCTGCACGATGTTGGGGCGTGAGCGGAAGACGGCCTAACGGTGTGCGGGACCGTAGCCCAGCTTCATGGAGACGGTTGCGAATGGTCCTCGCCGATACCCCAGGAGCAACAGTGTCCCTAATTTGCTGGGAAGTGGCGGTGCGGTCCCCTACGGCACTGCGTAGGATCCTACGGTCTTGGCGTGCATCCGTGCGTCGCTGCGGTCCGGTCCCAGGTCGACGGGCACGTGCACCTTCCGCCTACCACTGGCGACAACATCGATGTACTGTGGAGACCTCACGCCCCACATATTGAGCAATTCGGCGGTACGTCCACCCGGCCTCCCGCATGCCCACTATACGCCCTCCCTCAAAGTCCGTCAACTGCACATACGGTTCACGTCCACGCTGTCGCGGCATGCTACCAGTGTTAAAGACTGCGATGGAGCTCCGTATGCCACGGCAAACTGGCTGACACTGACGGCGGCGGTGCACAAATGCTGCGCAGCTAGCGCCATTCGACGGCCAACACCGCGGTTCCTGGTGTGTCCGCTGTGCCGTGCGTGTGATAATTGCTTGTACAGCCCTCTCGCAGTGTCCGGAGCAAGTATGGTGGGTCTGACACACCGGTGTCAATGTGTTCTTTTTTCCATTTCCAGGAGTGTATGTGGAACGCTCTTGCGCCGACTGAACCTCCCGTCACGAACAGCGCCGCTCTTCTTTGGATGTTCTCTGGCTCTCATATTAGTATTACCTAATCAGAACACAAGGTTGATAACCAATGTTGGAGAATCAGTCGATATTGTAAACCACTTCTTTCGTGGATGACCTTGATTTCCTTAAGATTCGTACTATGAACCTCAATCTGACATCTTTTGCTGCTGTTTGTTCTATGTGGACATACCACTTCAGGTCGCTCTGGTTGATTATTTAAAAATGGCTCTAAGCACTACGGACTTAACATCTGAGGTCATCAGTCCCCTATAACTTAGAACTACTTAAACCTAACTAACCTAAGGACTTCACACACATCCATGCCCGAAGCAAGATTCGAACCTGCGACCGTAGCAGCAGCGCGGTTCCAGACTGAAGCGCTTAGAACGGATCGACCACAGTGGCCGGCTGGATGGTTATTCCTAGACCTTTTACCGTAGATACTGTTTCTAGAAATTTGTCGCCTATATTGTAGTCATACAGTGACGGATATCTTTTTCTTTGTACGCACAGTATGTCACATTTATTTACGTTTGGACTCAACTGCCAGGCACTGCACCATTCATAAATCTTCTGCAGATCCTTTTTCAAATCGCTGCAGTGTTCTGGCTTTGCTACTTTCTTAAAAACAAGCGTTTCGCATGCGGATAGACTTACTGAGCTTCCAACATTTTCTACTAAGTCGTTTATACGGAGTGGTCAGATACAATCTGGAAAGCTTGTAAGGGTGTTCCAGAGTAGGTTCTGGTCCGAAATAGCTGTTATGAAAATGGTTCGGTACGTTGCACCGTTTCGAGTTAATTAGCATTAAGTTAGCTAGTCAGGTCGCTGTGTGCCTAAATTCAAGCGGACCACCCGGTACAAAAAGTGTCAGTTGTTCTGTAACAGTAAATAGCGCACGAGACTGCTCAGCTTTGGCTCGGGTTCGAACCTCACTACTGTGGCAAATCCAATTTTTGTTCCGCCCTTTTGTTCGGTTTTAGAAAACCAAACGAAGAACGCACTTGGTGATTCCGTCTCTGATGGGCCGCATGAATTTGCCCCCGCGCAACGACCTGATTGGTTTGTCAGACTTTCTAACCTCTCAGTATGTATTCTAAATAGTAACGATCCTACCAAACTTCCTTGTGGTACGCTTGAAATTACCTTACATCTTTCGATTTGGTTCCGTTAAAAGCGAAGTCAAGGGATACGACACCAGCCAGAGAGCCGATCGCTGATGTCCACAGCACTGGGGATCTGAGGATCTGGTGGAGGACAAATGGAGTTGGGTTCCGAAAGATGTCGGCTAACGGAACCCATGTTGATTTTTACAAAGAAGATTTTCGATCCCCAACAGTGTTACAATACGTGAGCACAAGACATGTCCCATAACTCTACTACAAGTCGGCGTCAGCGGTATATGCCTATAATTATGGGCATCTGTCCTAAGACCCTTTCGGAGAACGGGAATGTCCTACGTTTCTTTCCAGTCTCTAGGGTACCCCTCGTTGATCCAACGACCTACTGTAAACTGCTGCTAGAGGAGGAGTTTCTTAAGTTACATTGTTTGAAGGGCTTTTTATACGCTGCAGATATTGACAGTCTTTTAATGCAGGGAGTGACAAATATCAAATTAGGTTATATCTGTGGATGTGATGCTACAGTAAACTCATAGACAGTAAGAGAATTGGGGCAAGATACTCACTAAAGAGGGATTATTGTCAGCCACGTGGAAAAGCCTCGAAACTGCAGGGGTATTACCGTCACAATCCACAGTATCAGGATTATCAACATTTACGCGCCATCAGAAAGCAGGAAAAGAACCAACAGAGCTGAGTTTTATGAAACAGAGGTCGCCCACTTCTTCGGAATGCACGAAGATAATTTAAATTTAGCGGGAGATTTTAACTGTGGCTTAAATACTAAAGATCAAACCCTCAGTTTTAACACCTCAGCAGAATTAGCCCATTTAATCAATTTAACTGAGACGTGAAAACATAACGATGGAAATATGCCTGGTTTTACATTTATCACGAACAAATTCGTAAGTCAGCTGGATAGAATTTATGACTCTAACGACTTAAAGAAACGAACCCTACAAACTGAAGTGTGGCCCAATAATTTCAGGGATCATGCAGGATACACCTGCACATTAGATACGGAAAAACAAAAATCTTATGAAGCAAAAGGAACATGGAAACTTAACGTCACACATTTACAAGAAGACGAATGCCGCGAACGATTCAGGCGGATTCGGGAAGAATGCGAAAGAAAATTCACATAATGTAATTCTGCAATAACCTGATGGCTCAAGTGCGCAAACTCAAAATATGAAAAATGTTAATGAATTACTCGTGTGAAAAAAACTTTCTGGTAAAAGAAAACGAGTTTATTTTACTTAGAGACCTTTAGAGACCAGCCGCCTCAGATACCGGGAATTAGATGAAGATCCAGAAAATAAACAATAACAAAGAGTGCACAAAGGAAAATATTGACAGAACATATAAGGAAATTTGGTACCCCACTAAACACACAGTAAGGAATAAAGGGAGGCTTCCACAATCATTTCGCTGATTCGATTTCCAGTAAAACTACTGATACTTATGCACAGGAATCCCTTTGAAAAGAAAAGAAATCTCAACTATGCCTGCTCAGAGGTTCTTACGTCGAAGATTGATGAAGAAGATCTGGAGCCGTCAATAGAACATAGTCTCAAAATTAAATCGTTGGGCCATGATGGAATACCCGTACAGATTCATTACATTTTCCAAGAAGAAATTAAAACTAAATTTCTGTTCATACACAATGAACTAATGAAACCTGACGCAGAAATGCCAAGTGATTTTGTGGAAGAAATTGTGGTTTTAGTTCCAAAAAACCCGCACAAGTATCCATCGAAAACCTTAGACCCATAACTTTGCTGAAGAGTGACTATAAGATCATGGCACGTATACTAGATCAAAGTCTTGAGAATGTAATGCATGTATTTACTCGTCCTTACCAAACCATCGTGAGCAATGACAGAACAACAGTGTGTGATTATAGAGATATAATAGTCATAATATAAATTCTCAAAATAGAATGCGCTAGAATCTCACTAGACTGCCAAAAAGCCTTTGACAGAGTAGACCGTCATTACTTATTCGAAACAATGAAGGCAATAGGCTTTCCGCAACGCTTCATCAAATTAACACTCAGAATGTACTAGTGCTTACCAATGAAAATGATGTAGAGAAGTATCTCTAAAAAGGGCAGTCACAGAGGTTGGAAAGAAAAACATAGGTACAAAGAGCATGACTGCGGAGAAATACATAAGGCGAAGAAATACTTCAGCTTATCGACGAAAGAAGAAAGTAAGATAAAAGTTCAGGATTATTTAGGAGTACGAAAAAACGAGTCCCTTGCGAATGAAAGTGCAGGGAAGCTAAGGCCACATGGCTGCAGGGGAAATGTGAAGATATTGGAAAAAAAAGTTCGTCGAAAGACTGACTCAGCATTCGCAAAGGTCTAAACAACTTTCGTTGAAATTAAGAGTGTTAACTGTAAGAGTGCTAGAGGAATCCCACTGTTTAATGCAGAGGAGGAAGCGGATACATGGAAAGAGTACAATGAAGGCTTCTATCAGGGGGAACACTTGTCTGATATAATTTTTTAATCAGCAATTAAAAACTTTGGAAGACTTAAGATCGAACGTGGCAGAAAGGATAGATAACATTCCACCACAATTTCTAAAATTATTGGGGGACGTGGCAACGAAACGACTGTTCACGTTGGTGTGTAGAATGTATGAGTCTGGCGACATACCGTCTAACTTTCGGAAAAATACCATCCACACAGTTACGAACATTGCAAGAGCTGACAAGTACGAAAAAAGTTGCACAATCAGCTTAACAGCTCATGCATCCAAGTAACTGAGAACAATAATCAGCAGAAGAAAGTAAAAGAAAATTGAGCATCTGTAAGATGACGATAAATTTGTCTTTAGGAAAGGTAAAGGTGCCTGAGAGACAGTTCTGAAGTTGCGGTTGATAGTGGAAGGAAGACTGAAGAAAACTCAAGTCATGTTCATAGAATATGTCGACATCGAAAAAGCGTTCGACCTCGTGAAATAGTGGATATGTGAGAAAATCTGAAAAAATGGGATAAGTTGTAGGGAAAGACGGGCGACATACAATAGGTAAAAAGAACAAGAGGAAATCAGAAGAGAGAGAGAGACCAAGTACTAAGTGCACGGATTAAATAGTAAGACATTGATGCAGTATTTCGTCCACACAGTTCAATCTATACATCGAAGAAGCAACGACGAAAATAAAAGAAAGGTTCAAGCGTGGGATTAAAATTCAAGGTGAAAGGATGCCAATGGTAAGATTCGCTGATAACATTGCTACGTTCAGTAAAAACGAAGAAGCATTACAGGATAAGTTGAACGGAATGAACCTTCTAATTGGTACAGAATATGGATTGAGACGAAAGACAAAAAGTGGTGAGAAGTAGCAGAAATGAGAATAGCGAGATACGTAACGTAAGAGTTGGAGTTCACGAAGCAGATCGAGTTATGGGATTCAGCTGTCTAGACTGCAAAATAATTAAAGATGGACAAAGCAAGAGAGATATAAAAAACAGACTGGCATTGGCAAGAGAAGTCTACTAGTCCAGACTAGCACTGGCAAGAGAAGTCTACTAGTGTCAGACACAGGCCATAATATGAGGAAGAAATTTTTGAGAATCTATTTTTGTAGCCCAGCAGTGTATTGTAGTGAAACATGAACTGTGTTGGGCAGGAACGAAAGACAATCGATGCCTTAGAAATGTGAAGCTACAGAAGAATGCTGAAAATTAGGTGGACTGATAAGATAGGGAATGATGAGGTTCTACGCAGAACCGGCGAGGAAACGAATATATGGAAAACATTGATGAGCAGAAGGGACATGATGGTAGGACATCTATTTAAACATCAGGGAACAATTTTCATGGTACTAGAGAGAGCTGTAGAGGATAAAAATTGTACAGGAAGACAGGGAACACAGAGTCTGTAATATATCTAGCAAATAATTGAGACTGAGAACATAGGTTGCAAGTGACACCCTGAGATGAGGATGATGACAAAGAGAAGAATTCGATCTGCACATCAAACCAATCAGTATATAGACTGAAGACTAAAACAAAAATCAAGGAGCAAGTTCTTTCGCATTATATGTGTAGAATCTTAAAGATACCTCTTTATTAAGCGACTGTAATTACATTTCCATTCCGCTATAAAGTATCGCAAAATCGGTCGTTTTTATGTTCGCCTGGTGACTGAAAGGAGAAAACGCGTTATCCACGATGAACCAGTTTCGGAAGACCGAATTCAGTATTTCGATCTTCTCTATGTCATTTTCCGCTTCGAAGTAATAACAATGGTCGTTAAAAGATCATAAACTTTAAGGACGGGCCTCACCGTTCGCAGTTCCCGTCCGAAATTTGATGGGTGAACCAAAAGGTTCATTTCAACATTCTTGGTGACTATATGTTGCCCTTACTTAGACATCTTCTTCATGGATTCTCCTCCAGTTTAGGATTACAACAGACATTTTCACTGTGTTTCAAGCAGACGCTCCTGTTTGACAGTAATTGAGACGACTGTACCACCTCGATTGGCTCGTTCAATAGCTCATTCCATATTTCACAGGAAAGACTGATATTTTCGGAGCAGTGGGTGAGAAGTAGCAATAAACTTCTGCACAGTTTTGGACCTCTATCGGATCTAATTATAAAGAGTGGCATCAAGTTGATTTAGTGTACCGTAACAAATTTCTCGCCTCTCTTCCTAGCCGAACTAAGGCCATTGTCAAGGCTGGAGAGGGTGTTACCCGGTCTCGTCCGGGCGATCAGCGGTCAGCTTTAAATCTAACATCGACTGCTCCACTTTGGATCACGAAACAGAAGTAGTGGGATCTGTTAGTATTGGTCAAATATCTCGAAACACAATAAAGTAACTTCACGAAAACGTAGATCACGACCAGTGGCTACGTATTTTCATATTGTTTTTATTCTTTGTTCAGGCACATATTGTGGTGGCCAATTCACCCTCATCAGCCAATTGCTGTTGAGCGGGAGGGCCGGGTCACATAAGCAACATTCACAGTTTATAACAACAACACTTTTATTAAACTTTTCTTTGGCAAAATAAAATTTTATCTTTAAAATTTTGGTGATAAGGTAAGTTAGCAAAAAATCCTTACAAGCACGGGCAACCACCCTATTCAAACAACAACATCAATCTTTAAACAAACATTAAGTGACTCGTAAGCTAGTTAAACTCTGTACACAGTAATGCTCACAAAAGGAGACTACAGTAATGAGATAAACTTTAACCAATGATGGATATCACAATTTTTTTTAACACAAAATAAAATACAAACAGATACGCTCCTTCGTGAAACATTTTCAAAACAGGTGACGTCGCATAGGCACGGGCTAATTCAAGTAGCAGAAGGGGGGCCCACTGGACCCAGACCAGAGGTGGCTACACCCAGAACCCACAGCAAGAGGGCGAGCTGGACAGGGTGCCGCACACAGTACACTATAACACAAATCTTTTATGAAATCCTTTACAGGTCCAAATCAGGGCCGCACGACTCGATTCGGGTAATGTGGCCGAGTCCAGTTCCCACACTACAAGCGAGGTTCGGTCTTGCAAACGTGTCAAACACACCCGAACCTCTGCGCCGTGCCCCGGCGTGCTCAACCACGCTCGCCTCCGGTTCTCACGCGCCGCGCGGCTCTCCGGCTGTCCTCTCTCTAGCGCCATACTCCCGTCGCGTCCAAAAGCCACGTCGAACGGCCGAGCCCAAAGATCACACCATGCCGACCCGATCGATCAATCGACACGAGCCGGCACGGCTCAGATATAACAAAATTTTTACTGTATCGTGGGCTTACGCCTAGTGTTGCTGCAACCCACATTACACAACAGTTACTGCGCTGCCGGCTTTCCCACATTCGACGGTCGAGGAGTGCGACCAGCAGACGGTGACCTAGGCGCCAGCAGTGGTTGGTGGCTCCACATACCTCTGCCTTACGCCAGCCACGTGACAGTAAGCTAGACTGAATGTTTCCTTGTACCGAGGGCTGTACTTCGACCGGCGCACGGGCTTTGAGAAGCCAGTTCACTCTCAGCAAGCGCCCTGGGCCAGGCGCCGAATGCTTAAGCGTTTCTTTAGTCAGGAGCTCGCTCTGGACCCGTCGCTATGTTGTAACCGTCGGCCGAGCCAGCCTTCTTCCCCCGATCCTGTAACGTGATCATCCAAAAGAAGACACGGCCCTGACATGGGGACCAGTCACTGGACTTGTACCATTTCTGTGATTTTCTTTAATTCGTCTTCGCTGAACATAGAAACTTCCAACATCGGATCTTAGACTAATTGTTCTCTCCCGGACCTGTGAGTGTGTCCAGAACTGCAATCAAATTTCGTTCTACCTTAACAGCGTCAAGAATCTTTAATCAGACTGGGCCTCTATATTGTGGGTGTCAATAACTTTTATCGGATTTTGCTTCTGCGTCAAGTATGTAAGGAACTTCAACACCGAACTTTTGTTTTCTCCTTTACCAGGCCTTCTACCTGATTTACTGTTTGTGCTTGGACCATAAAAGTTTACTTTCACGAAGTGTTAACAAGCCTTACAGTGTTGAGACTTTCCGGAGGGACTTATTCTGTCAAATTCTGCCAAGACCTATTCTTCAAACTTATTTTCTTTATTACCAGACTTTGCGCCTGAAATTCATTATTACTTCAAAACTTAATTCAAATAAACTATTGTTCATTTTATGCCTATGCCGTACTTGTTTGACTGCCTGCGGCGGATGCTATTGAATTACAAATATATAAAGAGAATAATAATAAGTTTTTTAAGGCGTATAGTGTATTACACTAGTTTCTTATTGGTTCATTTAAGTTAAAATCTCGGCAAAATTTTCTTAGAGAGAAACGTACTGGTAAGCAATAGCTTTCTCATTATTTTTGCAACTAGTCATGCTCCTCCTCTTTCTGCAAAGTTTATCAAATGAGCTTGCAGAGTTATTCAAACGATCAACTCCTTTCTTTGTCAACAATTTTTTTGTTTTCTGGCAATGTCATGCTCGGGTTGAAATTTTAGCTTTCGAAAACATTCACCCTGTTGTTCGTAAGCGCGCTTCTGCCGAGGAAAAGAGCGAACATCGTCGAAATGTCGAGTTTTCAGTCAGACATGAAGCGGCTTAAACCAAAGGCAGCTTTTTACTTGTGCGCCCCTGCAAGACCATTGCACTTGTTGTTGCTCTGTGGATTATTCACAAACCAACTGCTTGGATCAACATTTCGCAAAATTTTTTCCAGGTTTACTTTGATTCCATGCCTCGACGTTTTATTTCCTGACTGTGCTCTTTCTCACATCGTATTAGAGAGAATGGACGAAAGTACGAAAACATCAAAAGATAACATATTACAATGCCTAACACTGTTTTGCTAAATTGTTGGCATTGAGAAGAGCTTCCACTCATCTCGGAGTGGATTAATAAAGGTCTTATACCACCCCTCCTGCAAAATTGTGGCACGTTGTGGATGGAGGATGGTAGTGGATACCAATCACTCACCACTCTCTCCAAAATGCTTTACAAAGAGTCAACAGTATTGAGATCTGGTGACTGTAATGGCCAGAGGAGATGCGATAATTCATCCTAGCTCTCACAAAACCAGTCTTGGACAAATGAAGCTGTCGTCTTTGAAAACAGCATCACCATTGTGGAACAAATATTGTACCATGGGACGGCTCTGATCAGCTAAAATGGTCACATAACCCTTGGAAGTAATGCGACTTTGCAGAGTAACCATGGGGCCCATGGAATACCACTATATGGCTGTCCAAATTACTACCGGATTCCTGTCGTGTTTTACTCTTGGGCGGTAAACTCGTCCAGAAGTTAGTGAGAAACAAGAGTCACTCGACAAAATGACTTTCTTCCATCGCTCCTTAGTCCAGGTGCTCGGGTTACTGGCATTTACATCTCCGGTAATTGGTTTTTCATTTCTAGCTCACCTTGCAGTTCCCAGCTTTGGAGGTCGTTTTGATGCTGGCAGGGTTCGCGAGTGCGACAGTGAGTTCTTCAATGACGTTTGCAGCCGTTGTCCTCTCATTTTTCGTCACAATCCTCACCAACGACCATTCGTCAAGATCAGTCAACACACTTTCGTCTGCATTGTGACTTAGTGGATGATATTTTCCCGATTTTATTATATTTGGTATACATCTTCGGTACGGTGTTTCTTGAAACACTTAGGCGATCTTATTTACGGAAGCTCCCTCCATAAAGAACCAATAATTGCCCACGTTCGAATGCACTCAGCTCCGGCATAAAGCACTCCCAACCACGGAGAAAACAGGTGCCGTTCGCGGTCAAATGCACCAGGGCACCATGTCACTTGGCTAGCGATTGCATTTACGTTCAAGCAGCATTTCTCGAGGCGTTTCCATATTTTTGCCCAACCCCTGTAAATTGCCAGTAGCATAGATGACCGAGAGTTCTGGGATGTGGGATGTTAATCACCTACCCGTGCACACACACACACACACACACACACACACACACACACACACACACACACACATATATATATATATATATATATATATATATATATATATATATATATATATATATATATATACTACTGGCCATTAACATTTCTACACCAAGAAGAAATGCAGATGATAAACGGGTATTCGTTGGACAAATACATTATACTACAACTGACATGTGATTACATTTTCACGCAATTTAGGTGCATAGATCCTGAGAAATCAGTACCCAGAACAACCACCTCTGGCCGTAATAACGGTCTTGATACGCCTGGGCATTCAATCGAACAGAGCTTGGATGGCGTGTACAGGTACAGCTGCCTATGCAGCTTTAACACTATACCACAGTTCATCAAGAGTAGTGACTGGCGTATTGTGATGAGCCAGTTGCTCGGCCATCATTGACCAGACGTTTTCAATTCGTGAGAGATCTGGAGAATGTGCTAGCGAGGGCAGCAGTCGAACATTTTCTGTATCCACCTGCAACATGCGATCGTGTATTATCCTGCTGAAATGTAGGGTTTCGCAGGGATCGGATGAAGGGTAGAGCCACGGGTCGTAACACATCTGAAACGTAGCGTCCACTGTTAAAAGTGCCGTCAATGCGAACAAGAGGTGACCGAGACGTGTAACCAATGGCACCCCATACCATCATGCTGGGTGATACGCCAGTATGGCGATGACGAATACACGCTTCCAATGTGCGTTCACCGCGATGTCGCCAAACACGGATGCGACCCTCATGATGCTGCAAACAGAACCTGGATTCATCCGAAGAAATGACGTTTTGCCATTCGTGCACCCCAGTTCGTCGTTACGTACACCATCGCAGGCCCTCCTGTCTGTGATGCAGGGTCAAGGGTAACCGCAGCATGGTCTCCGAGCTGACAGTCCATGCTGCTGCAAACGTCGTCGAACTGTTCGTGCAGTTGGTTGTTGTCTTGGAAACGTAGCCTTCTGTTGACTCAGCGATCGAGACGTGGCTGCACGATCCGTTATAGCCATGCGGACAAGATGCTTGTCATCTTGACTGCTAGTGATAAGAGGCCGTTGGGATCCAGCACGGCGTTCCTTACTACCCTCCTGAACCCACCGATTCCATATTCTGCTAACAGTCATTTGATCTCGACCAACGCGAGCAGCAATGCCGCGATACGATAAACCGCGATCCCGATAGGCTACAATCTGACCTTTATCAAAGTCGGAGACATGATGGTACGCATTTCTCCTCCTTACACTAGGCATCACAACAACGTTTCACCAGGCAACGCCGGTCAACTGCTATTTGTGTATGATCGGTTGGAATCTTTCCTCATGTCCGCACGTTGTAACTGTCGCCACCGGTGGCAACCTTGTGTGAATGCTCTGAAAAGTTAATCATTTGCATATCACAGCATCTTTTTCCTGTCGGTTAAATTTCGCATATATATATATATATATATATATATATATATATATATATATGTGTGTGTGTGTGTGTGTGTGTGTGTGTGTGTGTCGTCAGGTGCGTAATTCGCACTCACATTCTTTGTGCTGTTGTGCGTTAATATTCGAAAACGCCGCGCATTAAAACTGGAATTTTCCGGGCCTCGTACCTCGGGTTCTACTGGTAGGGTCCAGGTTGGGTCAAGTGTTTTCGACATCCCTTGGACTAAGAACAATTTGTATATGCAACAGGGTCACGTCATAGGGTCAAAGTTCAAATATTACACAATTCCTCCAGCTTAAGCAAATGCAATAAATCGGTTGGTTATTATTGCATTAGATGTTGTCTGCGGTGGGTCTTTAGAAGATTATGCAGGTTTCTGAAAAGTGTTTATCACCATTTTCTCTTCGCCGTCGGCATCTGATACGCAAATAACTAACCGCAGCAAGTTCCTCATCGTCTCACGGTATATTCTCTAGGGATCGTTACGTTTTCAAACATCTTTATCTGTTATCCAGGAAGTCCCCAAAAATCATGTTTTTGGGTACCATGACCGAACTGCGGATTCCAAGACGGATATGCACAGCAAATGGCTTTAATTTTTACGATACATTTCTAACAAGGGAACCTCCCCATCGCACCCACCTCAGATTTAGTTATAAGTTGGCACAGTGGATAGGCCTTGAAAAACTGAACACAGATCAATTGAGAAAACAGGAAGAAGTTGTGTAGAACTGTGAAAAAATAAGCAAAATATACAAACTGAGTAGTTCAAGGGAAGATAAGCAACAATAAGGAGAGTAGGAACGCAGTAGCGCCGTGGTAACGTGAGCAGCTGCGGAACGAAAGGTCCTAGGTTCAAATCTTCCATCAAGTGTAAATTTTAATTTTTTATTTTCAGTTTGTGTGACAAACTCTTATGTTTTCATCACTTTTTTGGGAGTGATTATAACATCCACAAGAAAACCTAAATCGGGCAAGGTAGAAGAATCTTTTTACCCATTCGCCAAGTGTACAAGTTAGGTGGGTCAACCACATATTCCTGTCATGTGACGCACATGCCGTCACCAGTGTCGTATAGAATATATCAGATGTGTTTTCCTGTGGGGGAATCGGTTGACCTATGACCTTACGATCAAATGTTTTCTGTTCCCATTGGAGAGGCACGTCCTTTCGTCTACTAATCGCACGGTTTTACAGTGCGGTCGCCAAACACAAACACTAAACTTATTACAGTGAACAGAGATGTCAATGAACGAACGGACAGATAATAACTATGCAAAAATAAAGAAAGTAAAATTTTCGGTCGAGGGAAGAATTGAACCAAGGATCTCTCGTTCAGCAGCCGCTCACGCTACCACGGGTCCACGGCGCTTCTAAGCCGACTTCGATCATGATGTTGCTTATGTGTCCCATGGACTACTCAGTTTGTATATTTTGCTTATTTTTTCACAGTTCCTTACAACTTCTTCCTGTTTTCTCAATTGATCTGTGTTCAGTTTATCAAGGCCTATCCACTGTGCCAACTTATAACTAAATCTGAGGGGGGTGCGATGGGGAGGTTCCCTTGTAAGATCCCGGTATCTTCCAGCCTTGAAAATTTTCTTGTTTACCTGTTTCGGAGATACATAGGATGAAATTTATCTATTCGTACGCCTAGAGGGAAGGAGACAACGACAGTGGGAGAGGAATAAAGAGAAGGAGAAAGTAGAAGTGGGTGATAGTCGGTGATAACGACAGTCTGTGACAGTGACAAGAAGGAGGTGAGGGGAAGAGAGAGATAGTCACAGTGAGAAGAAAGAGCGTCTGTAGGAAGAAATGAATGATGCAGTAGCAGTAAGAGGACTAGGGGGACAGCGACAGTGATAGGAGGCAGTAGCAGTAGGACAGAACGAAGGAGACTGTGGCTGTGAGACAGGAGACTCTGGCAGAGAGAGACACAAAGAGATAACGACAGCGGATTGGGCTGAATGAGCGAGTGAACGGGTATGAGCGACTTACAGCGATGGAGTAGTTGGTGTGAGCGAGATACAGGTGGGGGAGCTTTTGGGAGGGGGAGTAAGTTGAGTGTTAAGAAGATCGCGAAAGCGTTCGACTACAAAAATTTTTGAGAAAGTTTTTAAACGTCCTGAGGAAGGTAGAATGAGGCATATGATGTCCTACTTTTCAGTCAAGATTTTTCAAAGTAGAGTATATTCGCCTTTTTTGTACTCCGATTGGAGCATATTTCGGATGGTTGTATTTTGACTATCCGTTTGGATAGACGGTTGTAATACGAATGACTACAACGTTTCCGACTGATGCAAGAGCGTCCAGACTTTTTCGTATTCGTCGTGTGCCGTGAAAACTGCACTCGTGATTCAGTCGCTGCCCACGGCGAACGCTATGCAGAGCTGCCTGCCCTGCTGCAGGAATGTTCCAATCTTGCGGCCGGTAATTGAAAAACCGCTACGTCACTGACAGGATATTACTGCGGTCGGCGCGTCTGCCGGCAGGCCAGTCAATACGGCGCCTGCCCCTCATTCCGCCGCCGTGTGCATCCGACTCCGTGAGCCGCGCTGCACCCGCTTCGCTCGCGCGCGGCGGGGAGTGGCCCACGTCAGGGGCAGTGTTATTGCGCGAATTCCACCTCTGGCTCCAGTGTAACGTCACAACTACCAGGAGAGCGGTGGGGAACACACAGTACAGGGAAGGGCCGGGGAGGAAATCCGAGCAGGAGAGCCACCGGCTATTGGAACTGAATCACTGTGATTTCCTACACACAGTCAAGCATCTGCGGGACATCGTAAAGCAGTCTACATTGCTGTGCGACTGAGGTAGAGGAAGCTGTTATCACACGGTGTTTCTGTCATCTCAGTGACTACATCGGTTCTACAAAGCGAATTGCAGTTGTGTCTACCTCTGTCAGTCTTCCCCTTCTCTGCTTCAGTCGTGAATGGTGCGACGAACGTACGACTGTCTAAATTTCCGTATGAGCACTAATTTCTCTTGTTTTCGTGTTACAGTCATTACGCGAGATTTGTGTGGTATGCTGCGCCGTCTGCAGCTCATACAGAACATAGTGCTAAGAATCACATGCGGCACTCCGCGCTACACACGCACCGCGGATCTTCACCGGGAATATCGGCTAGATACACTCTTGCAGGTATTGCAAAAACTCCCCACACGACTGTACATAAACACGAGACACTCGCATAACCCGTTTATTTTTACTCTGGGGAAGTACGACCACAATCATAGATGGAAACATAATAGACCAAAGACACTATTAGCAAGGAACTAAACATCTATGGTCCATAGCACGCTGGCGAGCCCCAGGAACACAACTACTAGTGGCAACCCCAGATGTTCCAGCCGCCGAAAAACAGGCAATCGCAGGGAAGCCGTACTGTACACAACACTAAAACCAGCCCCACACACACACACCCTACACTGTGAGCTGGTCTATGGCCGATCGCCCACTAATTAATGATGACCGCCGACTGTTAAAGAGACGAAGACGCTGCAGCAGGCCCAGGAGAATTCACAGGAGCCCATCTGCAGCGCAAGGACTGACCCATCTACAACGAGCACCCGCAGCGACAAAGGTAACGATGGACGATACCTCGCAGTAACATAACCTCACCTTGCATGTACTGTCGCAGCTAGCAAGCCGCTACTGCCCTTACTACCCGTCCTACTGTCGCAGAGGTTTATTTTCCCTTGGCGCTTGCCTTGGCGCTTTTTTCCTTCTGCCCTTACAAATCACTACCCTTCGATCGCTTTTGTCCACATTCTGTCTCCTGATGGACCGTGTCAATGAGTAATCCTACCCAGATGTATAGACAACGTCACAGCCCGCATCCTGTGACTCCTGATTCAAAAACTAACATGCTATACGGAGGTGACAGTAGAACTGTCAGTTTGGTCACCACGTCGGTGTGGGCGTAGAGGGGCGCCGTCCTAAATAGGGAGCAAGTAAGATGTTGCCCAACTCATCTTTGAATGCATCCGCCACGAACTTCAACAGCAACCATCTCTATGATACAAAACGCTTCTCCTGTAGCGACTGCACTAGAGTTTGTTGAACATCTTCACGACGTTGTCGCACCGACTAAACGATCCCAAAACTTGCCGCTCTTTGTTTAATCTTCTCTATCTCTTCTGTTAGTCCTATTTGGTAAAGATACTAGACCACGGGTGAGCAACCGGCGACTCGCGTACCGTAACCGGCCCGCGTCTGGTTCTAATCCGGCCCTGAGATGAAATTCGTGGGAGAAAGCGAGGCGCACGTATTGTATTTATTTAGTATTATAGAAGCAACCCAATTAAATGCGATCCGTCACCATGAGTATTTTTGGATAAAATTTTTAAAACACTTGATAATAGAGTTTGTGGATATTAACTCACTAAATTTCAAACACTTGAATAAACTGTCTATAGCCGAAAATCGAGAAGTTATCCGTAATTGCTTGTCGGCTGAAACTGCCTACCACATGCCGATTTGGTTTTTCTATCGTGTCTCATATTAACATAAATAATCAATTCTTGTCTGTTGTACATGTATCAGAATGTAGCAAATGTTAGAACTGAAGATACGTTATAATGAAGTAGCGACAACCAGTTGCTTCTACAGCGTTTATTTTTCTATGATATAATTTCAAGATGCCTGGCGTCTGATCTTCAGATGTTTACATTTATTTACGTGTCGTGAACATTGCTTCTTTAGCAAGGCGCTGAAGAATTTTGCAACGGAAGTTTCTAAGACTGCTATTGTAAAACATCGTAAGTAAAGAGATAATGTTCACTACGCAAAAACAAATCTAAACATCGGAAAAATAGGAAAACGTAAGTAGAATGTACTCTATAAATTTTGAGGCATAATTAATTGTTGGTGTGTCGTTTAAGGAAAGGGGTGCCTTTCATATCAGTGTGTTTTATTGTAAACATTAAGGCCAGGAACGCTATAGTTCTGATTTTATGCGCTAGGAGCGATGCTATTGCGTCACGTAACGATGCGGCCCGCGAGCTAAGGAAATATGTGAATCAGGCCCGGGATCATCGAAATTTTCCCAAGAATCGGTTAAACAAGTGTTAATGTAAGCCACATCTTTCGTGGATGGGTTACGTTCCCTTTCCTTCGAATGAATTTCTGCCTATAATGTGCTTTGTCTACAATTACTTTTATATGATCAATACACTACAGGTCGCTCCGTACAATTACTCCTACACATTTTGCAGATATTACTATTTTCACATAATAGAAAAATCGCGAGAGTTCTGTGTTCCTGTTTTCATCTGCTTCCTTGGCTATAGGAAAGCCTTTGACTGTGTTGTCTGGGAAAGCTTGTGGCAGTTGCTTGCAGAGTTCGGTGTCCCACCCCACTTGACAGCATTGATCAAAAGTCTATAGAATAATTATTTCGCAGTTGTAAAGACAAATGCTGACACGTCTGATTCCTTCAGAGTATCAATAGTGTGAGACATGGTTGCGTCCTATCCCCACAACTGTAAAACATCTATGCAGAACACGTCATTAGGAGAGCTCTTGATGGTTGGACCAAAGGCATCTCAATTTGTGGGAGAACTATCAACAGCCTCCGTTTTGCTGATGACACTGTGCTTTTAGCAAACAGCGAAGATGAGCTTGCTGAGGTACTAACAAGAATAAAGGACATTAGTCTAGCATATGGATTAGACATAAACCTCAGCAAGTCCAAACTCATGATAATTGATGAAGAAGAACAGATCCAGTTCAAAAGCTGATTATAGGAAATGGAAGTCGTGCATTCCTTCATCTATCTTGGGTCAACCATCTGCAGCACGGTAAGTTGTGAAGATGAGATAAGAAGACGGATCACGCTAGAGCGAGTGGCTATCAAGAAGCTCACAAAGATCTGACAGAGCAGAGCAATAACAAATAACACAAAGATCCGACTAGTTGAAATACTTGTGTTTCCTGTCTTCTTTTATGGTTGCGAAACATGGACACTCAAGGCCGCATACAAACAGTGCATTGACAACGTTTGAGCTTTGATGCTCTCGTAGGATGCAGCTTATAAAATGGACCGAAAGAAGAACAGATGTTTCCAGAATGAGATTTTCACTCTGCAGCGGAGTGTGGGCTGATATGAAACTTCCTGGCAGCTTAAAACAGTGTGTCGGACCGAAACTCGAACTCGGGACCTTCGTCTTTCGCGGGCAAGTGCTCCACCATCTGAGCTACCCAGAAAAAAAATGAGAAGAGTCTGAAGACGTGCGAGGAAAATAGCTGTTCTGAAGAGGACAACAAGAAAATCAGATGACTTGGTAACGTATTTTAACTATAAGAAGTGGGCCCATGAGGGTTATACAGGGTGGACTGAAGATGACTTGCATAAGTATCAATATGTCGCATGTCTCAGACGGTAGATATAATACTGTCCATTTGTGCCCCACAGAGCACCTGCAATTACCCCAAGGTATGGGTTATAACCGGGGCCAACTGCATATACGGGCCCTGCAACGAACTTGTGACGTCACACTAGTCGGCTTGTCTGCCACACTTCGAGAACGCTCGGCTCTGTGCAGAGTTCACGGGGATTAACGGGGATTAAATATTTAATTGAAAAGGTACGATCCTCGCCTGAAGTGGCTGCTAGCACTCATAAGATCTGTAGTGTAACCTGCTCTGACGTACACGCCGTGGCCTGTCTTTCTCGTAGACCTCGGTTATAATCGTATACTTCCCAGCGCTGAGTTATGTTAAATATAATTGAAACCACCAAAAATAAGTCTTCGTAGCTCACGTATTTTTCTCATGCCCTGTTTATCTTTCACTCAGATAAACAATGAAAATTGTCATTATCATCCAGCTTTCTGCTTATCTACCCGATTATATTCCAACTTCCTCTACTCGGTAGGCCATAAAAAGTCCTCAAGTTGACCATATGTCTCTGAAGACGACTTAGAGAAGAGTGTCAGAGCTTTCTTAATAGTCCTTCAGAATAGAACTGGTGTGCTTCTAGTAAGAAGGTCTCCCACGTGTGACTGTTTGGCGTGAGTTAAGCCGATACGTACATCTCATACCATACAAATTAATAATGGTACAAGAAATAAGAGACACAGATAGGACTTCTCGTAAAGATAATTTTGGGCAAATTTTACATCGACTGGACAAAGACGAAGACTTAAGTGGAATCATTATCTTTAGTGATGAGTTGACTTTACACTTAAGGGGATGTTGTGATCGAGATGCACGAAACATAAGTGAATTTAAGAATGTACTCAAACAACAATTATTTTTATTGAAAGGGTGCTTTCGCCACATCATTATGCATTCATTCGTGTGTGAAACACATTTTTTTTTGGTCTCATAACAAATCAAAAATGACAGCTGCAGCCCTTGCCAAAGCGCCGGTAGGGGTGGCCGTGCGATTCTAGGCGCTACGGTCGCAGGTTCGAATCCTGCCTCGGGCATGGATGTGTGTGATGTCCTTAGGTTAGTTAGGTTTAATTAGTTCTAAGTTCTAGGCGACTGATGACCTCAGAAGTTAAGTCGCATAGTGCTCAGAGCCATTTGAACCTCGCCAAAGCATGTGCCTAGCGGCGGGTTCTGGTTTACGCTAAGCGTTGCATAACCTCGTGGCTATTTATGAGACCCATGCAAACCGAAAATTCTTAAATTAGAAATAATTTCAAAGACAATCACAACGGAGTTTTGAAAAATACATTGAAAATAAATGGCAGCTATTTATCAATTTTTTGGCACGTTTTTCGAAGTCCAAATGTCTAAAATATATTTACAATTCCAAAAAAAAAAAAAAAGCTCTCGCTAATGCCAGCAAAATTTAGTTTTCTTTCATTTTACAAAATCAAATAAATCTGTTGATCTATCATTTATCTACAGCGCTTTGCGTGCTGAAAACGATCGTTTCGAGAAAAACATTTTTAAAGTTTGGAGTAACAAAGAACACGTTGTTTCAAAACTTACTGTTAATTTGCGATCACAGGCATATAAAGGCATCGTTCCTTTTTTTCAGTCCGGACTCTTTTTAACAAACTGAGACATTCTTTGTACCATGGCTACCACGTGTTTTCTGTCCTATAACCCAACAAATGTTTTGCTGCTCGTTCGTGTGGCGGTTTCCAACACTTTAGTGATCTTCAGAATAGATGAATAACTTTCGTTTGGTGTACCTGCAGCTATAAATGCTATTATTTCAACAGTTTTCGCCCCACAATGAAGTTGTTCCGATGCAAGTTCCAAACGCCTGTTTAAAGCTCTCGTTCTTATTCTACGTACTAGAACCAGTGAACCTTTTAAGCAAGTCTTTATTGGACAGAAATTCGTGTACTGGTCGAATCTTTTCTTGAACTAATTCATCGAGCACCTACAGATGGCGATTTTTATGTCGGCGCACTGTTCCACTCAACACGGTGTAACCTCTAAAATATTTTCAGAATCAAAATACCCTTTTGCAGGCATAATCTATATACTTCAGGGATTGCAATAATGTAAATAAATCTATTTTTTAAGCCGATCCGACCAGAATGTCCAACTGAATGGTGAAGTTAATAAAAGAAGCTGTGGGATTTTAGGAAGTGAAAATTCACGACAAACCGTGGAATTTATTTGTGATAGCCCACAAGATGCCGTCCAGCGATTTATCTGCCTCCCAAAAACGCATGGTCACTGGTGGTCGGGTAAAAGGGCTGTAACGCTTCCGAAACGCCTAGGTTTGTAAACTATTCGCGTGGCGCCGTGAGTAAAGCGTACCTTGCTTTCCGAAACCAGTGCCGAGGCAACTGCCGTGCACCAGACCCATAGATGGCAAGGGTGAACGACGACTACGGAGATGTGTGAGGGCGAATAGACCTGCAACTTTTGAGCAACTGACCGCCCAGATGACCAAGCGGCTACCAACAGCGTCTCCTTAACGACCGTTCAGCGAACGTTGCTGCATACGGGCCTCCGCAGCAGACGCCCGGCTTGTGCTCCCGTGACGACTGCTGTTGATCGGCGACGAAGGCTGGAATTGGCAAACCAATACTGCAGCTGGACGTCCATTGAGTGGCAACAGGCGGCCTTTCCAGGCGGTTCTAGGCGCTACAGTTTGGAACGGCGCGACCGCTACGGTCGCAGGTTTGAATCCTGCCTCGGGCATGAATGTGTCTGATGTCCTTAGGTTAGTTAGGTTTAAGTAGTTCTAAGTTATAGGGGACTGATGACCTCAGAAGTTAAGTCCCATAGTACTCAGAGCCTTTTGAACCATTGCATTCCTTGGGTGATCTCGTCATTCTGGAAGGTCCAAGGGGTCAACGCAAATATGCATATATCGTTGAGGATCATGTGCACCTCCGCATACATATTGTTTTTTCCTCGGCAAGATGGTATCTACCAGCAGGACAATGAAACGCGTCACACAACTCATACAGTACGAGCGTGGTTCGAGTGCCATCAGGATGAGTTTACCGTACTTCCCTGGCCACGAGACTTTCCAGGTTTAAAGCGAATCGAGAACCTTTGGGACTGTTGCGCCACGGATACTCAACCGAGAAACGTCACACATCTGGCCACCCTGCACTACCGTGCTGCAAAAGGTGGTTATTCAAGCTTTTGAGAGATGATCACATTAATGTGACTGGACAGCGTTGATCATAAAGACTAACTCATGAAATGCCGCTAGTACTCGTACTGCGCAGATTAATGAATACAAGTTAATCATACGTAAAGTAGATTGCTTCATCGATATAATCACTCTGTTCACAAGGCGTCAGTGAAAAGCCTGTGGAACAGATCGTGTGACTATATCTGGCAGTACAGTTACAAATGTGCGATAGCTATCCTTAACTTGTGTTCAAAGACACATCAAATGTGTGGAAGGGTTGTGGTGGGGTGGTGGGTGGGGGGGGGGGGGGGGGGGAGAGATAAGCGGTGTTAATAGGGGCGTAGTTACGGTGACTACAAATGATAAGTTGGTCAAGTCTGACTTTATCAACGAGGGGATAAGGGTTTGAGTGTACTTTATTAAACAAAAAGTTTTTAAGGTAAAATATTTTTAATGCCTACACCTAAATTTTCCTATTGCAATTATACTACGATAAGTTTCGGATTGTATCTACAACTATCTTCAGATCGTTCAAAGGTAACAAAGCGGTGAAATGCACTGGAAGGCATCATTAGCTGTAGTCATACAATGACATGCATTCGTAAATTTCAAGATAATGACAGCACGTACTTCAAAAACCTGTTTTGCTCACGTTGACGTTTTCAAACTACATATTGTTATTATCTTGGTATTTATGGATCGGTGCTATGCATGCCTACAGCTAACGATGCCTTCCAATGCATTTCACCACTTTTTTACATTTTGATCGATCTGAAGATAGTTGTAGATATCAAACGAAACTAATTGGTTCAAATGGCTCTGAGCACTATGGGACTTAACATCTATGGTCATCAGTCCCCTAGAACTTAGAACTACTTAAACCTAACTAACCTAAGGACATCACACAACACCCAGTCATCACGAAGCAGAGAAAATCCCTGACCCCGCCGGGAATCGAACCCGGGAACCCGGGCGCGGGAAGCACGAAACTAATTATTATACTTTAATTTTAATAGTAAATTTTCGGTCCAGGCATTATATGTTTGTAACTATAATTTTTTTTTATTTCAATGACAAGTTATTTGCTGCAGTAACTGTCAACTGTTCCAGTCAGGCAGTATCGTAGAGTAACCCTGAGAAAAAGGTTTAATGTTTTTCAGTTCACCTGATGTTTGGTTGCTGTTAGCTGCTGACTAAGCGGATCAGTACTACAGCTAAGTTGATCCTTTTCCACCTTACTGTGGATCATACACACTAACCAAAAAATCTGCAACTTGTAAAAGACGCTTGTTATGAGGCCATTACTTTGCTGATATTTAGCTTGCATTAATGCCGGTCAGTACTTTGTCGCTACCTGTTGATTTATTTAAAATTTGAGCTGTTGTGACAAGGTTTAAGTTTACATAACTAACAAAAAATGCTCGTCACTATGGGTCTTTGGAATCCAAGTTTCAGTCATTCAGCTATGAAGTGTGAAACAAGCAACATGTTCTTGTTTAGGTGCTGGACAAGAAGTTGTAGAGGAGACGCAGTTGTATGCAGATCATTGGTAATTAATGCAGATTTGGAGATTTGGAACCTTTACGCATGGAATGTGTGGTGTCACTGCCAGACACACTACTTGCTAGGTGGTAGCCTTTAAATCAGCCGCGGTCCGTTAGTATACGTCGGACCCGCGTGTCGCCACTATCAGTGATTACAGACCGAGCGCCGCCACAAGGCAGGTTTAGTCTAGAGAGACTCCCTAGCACTCGCCCCAGTTGGACAAACGACTTTGCTAGCGATCGTTCACTGACTACATACGCTTTCATCTGCAGAGACGACAGTTTAGCATATCTACGACCTAGCAAGGCGCCATATTCAGTTACTATTGATACTGATATTGTGAATCATGTACCTTCAAGAGCGATGTTCATCATTAATGGATTAAAGTTAAGTATCAAAGTAATTATGTCCACTTTCTGAATTCTCATTCCTTGTCATGTTCCAGACCTCACGTCAGTATAGTTCTTCCCTCCTCACGCCAGCCTGCGTGAGCTAAAACGCGTGCATTTCGGCGTCCTCTCGTAACACGGTGTTGGCTCTTCTGCCAACACAACAGTATGCAAAATAAATCTCTATCAAACGAAATTAACTATCCTTAATTAGGGAATGAAACTGGCCGTTATCCATGGGATTAGTAGTGATTGGAAATGTATGCAAAGGAGAGACGAGAAAATGACGAAAAACTAAAAAAAAAAGGAGAAGTAATTGTCAATTGAATGCTGAGTATCAGCAGTATGGAGAATAAGTTTGTACTCTGCAATGAAGTATGCACTGAAGTAATGGTGGTAGTAGGGCGGTGAGAGAAGGTCGTGAGTCGTTCTTGGATAGCTCTGTTGCTAGAGTAATCGCTGGTGAAAGGTTCTGGTCTGGTACCAGTGTTAATATGTCTACAGTGTAGCTTATCCCAGTAGATTTAACATACAACTGAGGTTCACTAATGAACCGCATGGTCACCTTAAAGGAAAGAACTACATTGAAGTAGCTTTAAGTCATGTGAAAGGCTAGTCTTTCTCTTTGCACATAAAATCCCTGGAACACGCACGTAAGGGAGTACCATGATTTCATACTCCTTTAATTTTGGAAAGCTCTTGATGCCGCATCACACTCTAGATTAATGACAAAGACTCGAGCATACGGAATAGAACCTTAAGTACTGTACGTGACCAGCTCGAATACTTTTGAGTAGCTGGTGTTCATTCGACACATAGTAATGCAAGGAGATCTCAGGGGAGTGAAATAATAATGCTCCTGTTCTCCATATACTTTGGTAATCTATTGCGTAGGGTGGACGCAGCCTGAAACTAACAACACTGTTGCGTACAAGTGTCGTCGCTGAGTGACTATGGGGGAATCAGGATTAATGGTAGGAATATATATTTACTGCAATGAACTGAACCTTGTAATAGATACAGATATACGTAAGTTATTATCAGTGGGTAGAAGATACATTCCTTAAACCTTAGAATACATTTTAATGGTATAATTCTTCATTCAGCCATACTGAAGAAATACATCACGGGGTCGTAGTGTTGTGGATCTTTAGTGAAACCGGGAAATGAATGGCCAATTATCAGTTTTTCGGAGGGTTCTATACAAAGTAAAACACATACTGAACACTTGTGCCAAGCATTCTTTATTATTTCTTGAGCGTTTTGTATCGCTAGCAGATTAGATTAAAGAAAGTGAAGCGTTTCAGAGGCTATCTGCTAGATTTGTTACCAGTCGGTGTGATAACCATAATTGTGTTAAGTAAATGTTCTGCAAGCTTTATTGACAGTTCTTGGAGTGAAGAACACAGTCTTTTAGCGAAATCGTATTGAACAAGTTTAGGTAATCAGCATCTGGGACAGCCTGTAGAACAATTGTGGTGCCTCCAGCACTCATCCTGTATAAGGATGACATGAATGAAACAGTGGTACTAGGGCCTCTGCAGAGACATACAGGAAATCATTTTTCCTCTGCTGTACTTGCGAATGCTGCTCTGTAGAGAGGACTGTGCAGCTTGTACATAGATGTAGGAGTGATTGGAAAAACCTGAGAAATGTTACTATACTAGAAATGTGGCCTCACTCTTCCTCAATAGAAACGACAGCATTAAAAAATATGTGATCTCACGTGGTTTACATTACTTTCTCGACTGAGCTATAGTAATGTCATGAATGGTCTTATTGTTGACAAAATATTAAACTGTGATATTCATAACCTTTCCAACAACACAAACAAGGAATAATGTATCAAACGAGAACACTAAGTATAAGACAGATGAAAAATATTTTGACAGGTTGGCAGTGGGGTAAACATAACGAGAGCGGTAACGGATGAACATGGGTGTGTGTGTGTCGCAGGCGGCGTGTCAGCGCCCCTTGACCCGGACGCGGTGTTGCCGCGCGGCCGCCCATTCATGCGCGTGTGGCGCTGTTGCCAGGTCGATACCTGCTGACGTCAGCTGGGCGCTGCTGCGCGCAGTGCTGCTGTAATGAGGACACGGCCGGCCGGCAAGGTCCGGGCCGCGCGCGCGCCTTCCCGCCGCTCTTGTCTGCCGCTAATGAGGCGTCTCTAATAAACAGCCCCGCACAACTTTCCTACACCTGCCAGCGCCCATCATGTGTGGACACGTCCTGCTCCTTCTCTCGCTCTGGATCGTCAGGCACTGAATGGCAGCTGAAAAGTTGGCCAAATTTGCCGATTGGTGCCCATGTCTTCTACAAACACACAGTATTTAGAAAAATTATTGACACAGTCCCAAAGACAATAAATATTTATTTCTGAGCTTAAACATATCTTCTGAAACACTGCCTTACTACTAGTCAGTTCCAGTGAGACAAAGAGTCTTATGAGCAAATTGATGGTGTCGAGTGGTAACCTGTTCAGTCTTGTGATCGCTAATATTCATATGGAACAATCTGAATAGTCAGCTCTATGAAGAACAAATAAAAAACCATGTCGATAATATCGGATTGTGGATGACACATTCGTGCATTGGTCGTATGTTAAAAAAGCTTCATAAGAATCCTTCAGTTGTCTAAACGATACACATCCCAAAATCCACGTCACAATAGAAAATAATGTAATATCCTTCTTGGATTTTTCAGTTATGAGGCAGACTGATGGAAGCTTGAAATATGAGGTCTTTCGGGAGGAGGAGGAAGAGATTAGTGTTTAACGTCCCGTCGACAACGAGGTCATTAGAGACAGAGCGCAAGCTCGGGTGAGGGAAGGATGGGGAAGGAAATCGGCCGTGCCCTTTCAAAGGAACCATCCCGGCACATACGAACAAATATTTACCTAAGAACTCCAACCATTTTCTGCAGCAAAGAAAGGTGACATCTAAATTGTTGCTGATAGAGCCAAAAATCGCACGTTGAAACACCTGGATGCAAAATCAAAACACCTGAAGCTTTCATTTGAGAAAAGTGGCTAGTGAGGCAAATAAATAAATAAAATTGTGCACTCAAAAACATTATGACAACGATAAAACAGAGCTTGGGACACGGTTTCTCCCTCTTTATCAACAAAGTAACTGATTAGTTAGGAGGATTTTACCAAAACATGACATCAGACAGACTCATAGACAAACTAAGAAAACGTGTTAAACAGTCCTATCTCTAAAGGATAAAGTTCCTTCTCTGTCAAGATGCGGGGTATACAACGTTTCATATGCATGTGGCAAGGTGTACATCGGAAATACCAAGAGATGTGTGAATACAAGACTGAATAAACATAAAAATCTTTGCTGACTAGAGGAAAAGAAAAATCAGTTTTAGCAGAGCATGCTCTTCAGAAGTTTTCTGAAACCACAATTTTAACAACAAAGACAAACTATTGTCCACAATTATACAGAAAACCATCGAAAGATAGGGGCATGGGGATAATTTTAACAGAAGAGAGCAAGGCGCGAAACTTAGTGTTATATGGATAGTCGGTCCACACACTCGATTTATCAGTTGTTATCTTTGACAGGCGACAATCTAAAACCGTTTTATTTCTGACAAGGATTTCTCTGCTGATCTCATGCGAACTCGATCACGCCCATTTTACACAGCATTTATATCGCTCTCTGACGCCCAAATCGTCAGCCAGAAAGACTCATCGTCGCCAGGAACATCTCCAAAGGTGTCCAGCGCAGGGCCAGACGAAACGTCAGAACCGACTAGTTTGTTCGACAATGGCTTCACAACCCGGAAGCCTCACCAAGAGCTATGAAATCCAGTCGTGAAAGCTTTCATTCTATGATTACTCAAGTCCGCCTCTGAGTCTGTCACACGGATGATCTAGGTTAAATCCTTTGTTGCTTGAGGTAAGAGGACCATGGAAAAACGTTTCAAGAGAATAAATAAAGATAGATACCCCATCAACCAAACATACAAGAAGTAGAACTATTAGGAAATAGCAGTGGAACTACAAGCCTCACGAAATAAAAGAAAGAATTACATGTGCTCTAGTTTTCTGGTCATTTGGTGCAGTAAGTTCTTACAGAATCTATCTGTGAATGTTGGCGTGGACTTAAAAGGTCTATGTTTATTACAATCATAGAATATGACATTCATTGACGAGTGTACATATAATTATGTTACGGATATTTTAAAAAAGGTCTAGGTTTATACAAAAATTAATAATCGGGTAACTTTAGTTATTATTACTCTTGTGTGTGCTTTTTCACGCACTTTACAAAAATCCATTTTTTGATTGTGGTCTGAAGACCCTCCACACCACTCTACCATGTGCAAGCCTCTTCACAGCACCTACTTTGTTTTGGAAACGTAATTATTGCATTCTTCTTTAAGATTGGGGTATTTCGCCTGTCTCATACATTTTGCACAACAGGGGGAATAGATTTGTCAATGCTGCCCCTCCCAAGGACATCACAAATTCTAAGGGAATGTCGTATACTCAAGAGGCTTTGATTTACCTTCGATTTTTAGGGCTCTGTAAAATTCTTATCACAGTATTACAATTACCATATCATCTTCATGTCCTTCCTCTACCATTTCTATAATAATGCCTTCAAGGTGAATACCCTTGTACAGACAACCATCCAATGCTTCCACCTTTCAGCTTGCCTTTCCTTGCTTAGTAATGGTTTTCAGTCTGAGCTCTTGATATTCATACAGCAACATCTCTTAATTTTGCTGTAGGTGGCATCTATTTTTCCTCTAGTTTTACGTACTTCGGTGGCATTGAATTTGTCCTCTACCTGTTCCCACACAGCAGTTTTGCACTTCCTGTCAATCTCATTTATAAAAGTCTGTATTCCATTTTTCCTGCTTCATTTATTGCATAATTATTTCTTCTCTTTTCGTCCCCTGAGATATACATGGCTCTCTACTAGGTCTTTTATTTTTACCTGTTT
Source organism: Schistocerca serialis cubense (assembly GCF_023864345.2). NCBI lineage: Eukaryota > Metazoa > Arthropoda > Insecta > Orthoptera > Acrididae > Schistocerca > Schistocerca serialis. Next base: position 287,051,263 of record NC_064642.1, read on the forward strand.
GATCCTCTGCCGCCTTCACTATTTCAGCTCTCAAAGTTTCTCTTTCGTCTTCTACTGTATTGCTTCCCCTTTTCTAGTCAGCTGTTGCGTAACCAAGTGTTAGCTATTAAATTATGCTTTGTGCATATCTCTACCAAAGTCCTTCATCTTGAATTCCTCCTTCCGCCCCCCCCCCCCCCCTACCCCGCTCCCCAGCCCACGTTCTTCGATTATTTTTCATTATCTTCCTCTTTATGCTACTGAATTCCAGACCTCCAGCACAATTAACGTTTTCTCTCCCTAAACTACTATAACGATATATTTTATCCTGCCATCATCATTAGTATCATTATCTTTGGTGTGACGTCATAAGCGCGTGACTGCGTGTGAGATCGCTCTCTAAGTTTTCATCTATTTTTAGGTTTCAGATATATATTTTAACTGTTTTTGTGATAATATTTACTATATAAGTGAGTTATTAGTGGTTTCTTCATTCACCTCTGCATTTCTTGTGTTGTGGCCTGATATTTGTGAGTGTTTCGTATCGAGCAACTTAACCTCTTACCCGTGTTTACATTCCGCGCTGACCAGTTGCAGCTGTAGCGGCGCATCGAAAGCTAAGTACTAATTAATTGTTCGTGTATAGTAGTTTATTTAGGAACTTTAGTAGTCTTCAACCGGTGTTCTTGGTGTTTTCCGGTGAAATAACTTCAGAAGAAATTTTTGCGAACTGCTTTCAGATTCGTTACTGTCATTAGACGTTTGATTTTCTTTCTGTGTTAGTATTTTGTTATATTCTCATTTGTTGTTGATTAATACTGTCAATAATAGTAGTTACTTCCCTTGTAGAGCAAGTTTGTGATAATTGTAGTCAGTTTTTAACATCTTGTTATTGTAGTAGCGGAACTTAGATAAAGTTGTTTTCTTGTTTCAATAATTGTAAAATTTTACCATGAGTGAGAAGTGTGGGCTTTGCCGTAGGTTCGTGAGTAGTGGATTGCGGTGTGAGACTTGTTCGAAGTATTTTCACTGGGGGGAATGCAGTGGGGAAGCCAGTGGGCATTCTGGTGAGATCCTCTCCTGGAACTGCAGGTTATGAAGCAAGAGTAAGTTGATAGAGGAGCAGGAGCGTAAGATCTGTGCCCTTCAGGTGCAGTTGAAAAACGCACAGGAGGAGCTAGATAGGATGAGGAGGGAGAAGGGGGTTGGGGAATGGGAGCTGGCTGTTGGCAAGAGATCTGCTAGGAGAAGGAGATTTTCAGATAGTTCTACTATTGGTGTTTGTAATAGATATGACCAACTGTCAGAGTCTAGTGGAGAGGAATCTCTAGTAGCTGTAGATGTAGGAAGTATGCAGCAGACCTCAGCAGTTACGGTGGCTAGGACAGTTGCAAAGTCTAAGAGAAAGAAGAAGGTTCTGCTGTTAGGTAGTTCTCATGGTAGAGGTGTAGGCCAGCAGTTGCAGGAAGTTTTGGGGAGTGAGTACCAGGTCACCAGCATTGTGAAGCCTAATGCAGGATTGGCTCAGGTGACTTTTAACATAGGGGGGTTATGTAGGGATTTTACTAAAGAGGATCAGGTAGTGATTGTGGGTGGGGCTGGTAATAGTATTGATAGGGATGGGGAGTATGACATAGATGGTGACCTGGAAAAGATAGCCACTCAGACTGGCAACACGAATGTGCATTTCGTGAAACTGTTTCAGCGTCACGATCGGCCTCATCTTAATACAGCCGTCAGGCGTAATAACATGAGACTTGGGGGTGCGCTGATGACAGAAGGCATGAGTCACATTTCAGTGGTGTCGGTGGAGTCTATCAGCAGGACGGGTTTCACTAGACGTGGCCTGCACCTCAACAGATATGGGAAGGGGAGGTTGGCAAAACTTATAGGTGACAGCATAGGTGGGGGTGGTGGGATCACTCATGGGAAAATTCCGGTAGTTGTGGGTGTTAGAGCTGTACCTTTTTTAGATTGAAGTCAGCTGATAGGTATTCCTGCTTAAGGGAAGTCTCTCTAACAAAGAACCCACTTTCTACAAAGCTTGGGTATCCGATTAATGAGGGAATTAGTATATTTCATCAAAATATACAACGTATTAGAGATAAAGTTAGTGAACTGCTTACAGATGTTGACTCTGAAATTATTGGTATATCTGAACACTTCTTAAATAAGGAGATAATTCAGAGGCTTCCTTTACCAGGATACAGGTTGGCTGGCAGCTTTTCTAGGAGCTCTTTGCGGTGTGGGGGAGTAGCCATGTATGTGAAAAACGGCATCCCATTTGAGTCAATTGATGTTTCAAAGTACTGCACTGAAAAGGAGTTTGAATGTTGTGCAGGTGTGGTTAAATTTAACGGAGCTAAACTTCTTACTGTTGTTATTTATAGATCCCCAGACTCCGATTTCACAACATTCTTGCTAAAGCTAGAGGAGGTTCTTGGTTCACTTTATAGGAAATACAAAAAGTTAGTTATATGTGGTGACTTCAATATTAATTGTATAAGTGATTGTGCAAGGAAAAGGATGCTGGTAGACCTCCTTAATTCATATAATCTTATGCAAACCGTATTCTTTCCAACGAGAGTGCAAGGGAACAGTAGATCAACCATAGACAATATTTTTGTTCATTCGTCATTATTAGAAGGGCATTCTGTTAGCAAAAAGGTGAATGGGCTTTCAGATCATGATGCACAAATTTTAAGTCTAAAAGATTTTTATGCTGCAACACATGTTAAATATAGTTACCAACTTTTTAGGAAAGCTGATCCAGTTGCTGTACAGACTTTTGTAAACCTTATCAAGGAACAAGAGTGGCAAGATGTTTATAGTGCTGATACAGTAGACGATAAATATAATGCTTTCCTCAAGACTTTTCTCGTGCTCTTTGAAAGTTGCTTTCCGTTAGAACGTTCAAAACAGGGTACTAGCACAAACAGGCAGCCTGGGTGGCTGACTAAAGGGATAAGAATATCTTGTAGAACAAAGTGGCAATTATATCAAAACGTTAGAAACAGTCAAAATCTAAATGCAGCAGCCCATTACAAACAGTATTGTAAGGTGCTTAAAAATGTTATTAGGAAGGCAAAAAGTATGTGGTATGCAGATAGAATAGCTAAGTCTCAGGATAAAATTAAAACCATATGGTCAGTCGTAAAGGAAGTGGCTGGTCTGCAGAGACAGGTCGAGAATATAGAATCAGCGCGTAGTGGGGATGTCCGTGTTACTGATAAGTCGCATATATGTACAGTACTTAATAATCACTTTCTGAATATAGCAGGTGAACTAAATAGAAACCTAGTCCCAACAGGGAATCATATAGCGCTCTTAGAAAAAAGTGTTCCGAGACTGTTACCTGAAATGCTTCTCCATGATACTGACAAGAGGGAGATTGAGTTAATAATTAAATCACTAAAGACCAAGAACTCTCATGGATATGACGGGGTATCTAGCAGAATACTGAAGTATTGTTCCACGTATGTTAGCTCAGTACTTAGCCAAATCTGTAACTATTCCTTTAGGAGTGGTCGGTTTCCTGACCGATTAAAGTACTCGGTAGTGAAGCCACTTTATAAAAAGGGAGACAGGGATAATGTTGACAATTATAGACCTATTTCTATGCCATCGGTGTTTGCTAAAGTTATCGAGAGGGTTGTATATACAAGGTTACTGCAGCATTTAAATTCACATAATTTGCTGTCAAATGTACAGTTTGGTTTTAGAAATGGCTTAACAACTGAAAATGCTATAGTCTCTCTTCTCTGTGAGGTTTTGGACGGATTAAATAAAAGGTTGCGAACGTTAGGTGTTTTCTTTGATTTAACGAAGGCTTTTGACTGTGTTGACCTCAAAATATTACTGCAGAAGTTGGAACATTATGGAGTAAGGGGAGTAGCTTACAATTGGTTCGCATCCTACTTTAAGAACAGAAAGCAGAAGGTAATCCTCCGCAATATTGAGAGTGGTAATGATGTTCAGTCCCAATGGGGCACTGTTAAATGGGGCGTTCCCCAAGGGTTCGGTGCTGGGGCCACTGCTGTTTCTTATTTATGTAAATGATATGCCTTCTGGTATTACAGGTGATTCAAAAATATTTCTGTTTGCTGATGACACCACCTTGGTAGTGAAGGATCTTGTGTGTAATATTGAAACATTATCAAATAATGTAGTTCATGATATAAGTTCGTGGCTTGTGGAAAATAATTTGATGCTAAATCACAGTAAGACTCAGTTTTTACAGTTTCTAACCCACAATTCAACAAGAACTGACATTTTAATCAGACAGAATGGGCATGTTATAAGCGAGACGGAACAGTTCAAGTTCCTAGGCGTACGGATAGATAGTAAGCTGTTGTGGAAAGCCCATGTTCAGGATCTTGTTCAGAAACTAAATGCCGCTTTATTTACCATTAGAACAGTATCTGAAATAAGTGACATTTCAACACGAAAAGTAGTATACTTCGCATATTTTCATACGCTTATGTCATACGGTATTATTTTTTGGGGTAATTCTTCTGATTCAAAAAGGGTATTTTTGGCTCAAAAACGGGCTGTTCGAGCTATGTATGGTGTAAGTTCGAAAACCTCTTCTCGACCCCTATTCAATAGTCTGGGAATTTTGACATTGCCCTCACAGTATGTATTTTCTTTAATGTCGTTTGTTGTTAGCAATATTAGCTTATTCCCAAGAGTTAGCAGCTTTCACTCAGTTAATACTAGGCAGAAATCAAATCTGCATGTGGAATGGACTTCCTTGACTCTTGTGCAGAAAGGAGTGCAGTATTCTGCTGCATCCATTTTCAATAAGCTACCACAAGAACTCAAAAATCTTAGCAGTAGCCCAAACACTTTTAAGTCTAAACTGAAGAGTTTCCTCATGGCTCACTCCTTCTATTCTGTCGAGGAGCTCCTGGAAGAGCTAAAAAATTAAGCAAATTCCAGTGTTACATTCTTGATTTTCTTTATTCAAACTAACGACTTGTCGCCTGAATATGTTTCTTATATTTCATTTTATCTGTTTCTACAATCGTGTTATAATTTCATGTATTGACTCGTTCCATGACCATGGAGACTTCTCCTAAATGTGGTCCCACGGAACAATAAATAAATAAATAAATAAATAAATAAAAAATCATCATCATCTGGGGTATTTGTCGACATATACATTTGTACTACAGTGGTGGCTGTGGGCTTCGTGGTTATCTTGGCAACTACAATGTTTTTACGTGCTGTTCGAAGTAGCTTTAATGAATTCCTATTTTCTTATTAATTATTAGACCTAGTCAGCTAACGAGAAGCACTGTTCCGCCAGCCACATTTTCACAAATTCCCACTATATCTAATTTCAACCTATCCAGTTCACTTTAAAGTTTTTTATCTATTTATTCGATTAATCGATCTAACATTCCACGTTCTGAACGTAGAATGCGTTTTGTTTTTCCTGACGACATTCTCCTAGGTAGTTCATGTGTGGAGATCCGGATGGGGTCTATTTTATTTCTGGAATATTTTACCTAAGAGATTTCCATCATTCTTAGTGGTGTTTGGAACCAGTCAGTTCCCTGGTATGGCACCCTCAGATTTAATAATAAACTATATATTTTCTAATTTGGTTCATTATATTTTGCTGTTATGAGATGAGAGTCATAATTCTACGGGATGCAATTAAGTTACGTACATAAAAGAGATACATTGTGTTTTGCGTCTCTTGACCTTCATCACTACCTTTCAACCTACACATCTGTACCTTGAAGAAGAAATGCTGGAAATAAAAGATTTATAAAAGATTAAAATTCGGGGTTAAAGAAGATACTGATGAAATCTTTATCCTCCATGAAAGCGCGGAAATCTAGTGAGTACGAAATGTGTGTTGAGAGTAAAGCAAAGAGAGACGACAGCAATGAGGAACATCAGGAGTATGATTATTGAGAATCTTAATATCAAATTGGGAGACCAAAAAATGGGCAAGGTAAGGGAATTCTGCTACCTTAGAAGCAAAGTAACGTACGACCGAAGATGTAAGGATGAGGTAAGAAGCAGACTGGCACAGGCGAAAACGGTATCCCTGCTAAAGGAAATCAATTAATATCAAATATTGGCCTTAATTTTAGGCACAAATGTTTGAGAATCGTATGGATGTAAATCACGGACTGTGGGCTGCAAAAAAAAAAAAAAAAAAAAAAAAAAAAAAAAAAAAAAAAAAAAAAAAAAAAAAAGAAGAGGATCGAAGAGTTTAAGATGCGACTGGGAGATTATTGAGGATTAGATGGACTGATAAGGCAAGAAAAGATGTTCTCCGCAGAATCGACGAGGAAAGGAGCGTGTGGAAACACCGACAAAAAGAAGGAACAGGATAATAGAGCTTGTGCGAAGACGTCAAGGAATAACTTCGATGGTACTATACGGTACTTTAAAGGGTAAAATCTTCATGGGAAGAGAGATTGGATTATATTCAACAAACATTTCAGTACATTGGTTGTAAGTGCTACTCTGAGATGGAGAAGTTGACACAGGAAAGTAGTTCGTGGCACCCCGCATCAAACCAGAGGAGTAACGACAAAAACTTTACGGGTTTGAGATAAGAGACTAGGATGTCACTGTGACTGTGTTGAGTGCTTGTAGGAGAATGACAAGAGACGTTCCGCAGGATAGAGTGAGATTAGGATTAGACAAGGTATAAATAGAAGTAGAGTGGGTGTGAATTGCTAAGGGCCCAAATTACTGAGGTCATCGGTCTATAGACTTAAAAGCTACTTGAACTAACCTATGCTGAGAACAACACACACACCCATGCCCGACAGAGGACTCGAACCTCTGGCCGGAGGGGCCGCACTATCCGTGACATGGCACCTATAAACCCGCGTCCCCTCCGCGTGGCAAAATAGAAGTGTAACTGAATGTGTAGGTCGTGTGAAGGGGTCCTGACCATCGCCAGGAAGCATTTTCGCCCCATTCTGTGAGAATACGTTACTACTGCTCTATTACACCTTGCACGTTACGGGTTTTGTGTCAGCACTGCATAACATTATGTAAAGCAATATTACACCTTTTATTCGTTTATCTATGATGGTTTAATTGCTACAACAATTTACCCACGAAATGAACAGTGAATGAATGGTTTGTGTTCAGTACGGTTATCTGGGGCATCACACCTGTAATAACACTCATGCTGTAGTTTCGAAATTAATTTCATAGATAATAATATGTAGTTTCTTATACTGCTTTACCTAATGCTGTGCGAATGTTGACATCAAACCGCAACGTTCAAGAATAATGCACTCTCAAAGCTTGGGGGAAAAAGGATACATCTTCTTTCACGTCCAGTTCCCTTTACGGTGGAATGGAGATCACGTCGCGCGACGGGATGAGTGTTTTGGAAGACGCTTGTGGGACAGCGGTTTATATTTTCGTTAGTGGGAGCAAAGAATATAGAATTGCCCTAGTGTGGTGGTGAACTTAGTGAACAGTTATTCAGCGGTAAGTAACCATGTTACAGAGTAAGATAACACTATCATAACAAATACTTCACTCAAATAGGTGTATAATTACGTGTAATAATTGCTTTTGTTAAAAATTTGTTGTACATCATTTATGTTCACTATATACGAAATGCGTAGGAAAATATCTCGTAATGAAAACTGGAGTCCAGTTGACGAAAATGGCGTGACATCTATTAAGTAGCGCTGCTAAGTTAGGGTACATGTAAGTCTGAAAACACTTACGTTTTAGCAATACTTTTCAAAATACAATGGCACTCCAACGTTGACCGTTAAATGACAAAAGTCATTATTTTTTGAACGTGTCCGTAGTTATTAGTAGACGGGAAAATTTCTGTCTCATGAGCATTGTGTCATTAGTCCTAAACAAATGAAAGTACAAGGAGACACCGCAAGTTATAACTGTGTGGTAATGCGTGGGAGAATGCAGTGCTTTTTGGCGTCAATTAATTTGTAAGTAGTTCCTGAGTTATTTTTCAACCTGGATGGATTTGGTAGGTGGAAAAGGTCGAAACGAGGAGCGAGATTGCTCCTGAAAGATGGTAGTGATTATCTGTATAGCATGAGCTAAGAGTATATATATATATATATATATATATATATATATATATATATATATATATATATATATATATATATATATTTCTCCAGCTTTTCCGGGTAAAGACCGATTGGAAGTTAACAGAAAATTTTAATTCATTTTTATATGACTTCAAATGGCTCATTTCTGCTGCCAGTTTTTGTAAACAATCTCTCAAGTTAGTTCAGCAATTAAGTGAGGTAGATTTAGTTAGCCTGCCTAGTTAACCAATGTAGTACAAGGTGTAACGTGTCTTTGCGGCTGGTCCCGGCGGAGGTTCGAGTCCTCCCTCGGGCGTGGGAGTGTGTGTTTGTCCTTAGGATAATTTAGGTTAACTAGTGTGTGATCTTAGGGACTGATGATCTTGGCTGTTAAGTCCCATAAGATTCCACACATTTTTGAACTTTTTTTTTTTTGTAACATGTTTTCTGGCTCAACTCCAAAATTAATAATAGAAAATGACCTCAGTGTACTTTGAGAATCAGTTGCAATAGTTACATCGGGACCTACTATAATAGATCATAACTAAGACTTACCAACATTTGTTCATATGTTGTTGAAAAGGTTGCTCATTAGTGCATAAATAACTTACTGAGAGTAAGAGTTCACACCTGTGCCAAACTGCTACAGATACGTACATATTAATGTTGATCTACTCGTACCGACAAGCGTTGTACACTTCAGTACATACTTTTCTTTATCAAACTGCACTTCAGGTTCAGTTTATTATTGTATGTGTGTGTATGTGTTACTTCAAGCATTAAGAACTAAGTTGATTACGGTAGCTATAAAAATTATTTGTCTCCAAAGTACTGAATTAAGGAAATAGTTTATCTGTACCTAAGTTTTTTCTGAGTCACCGGTTTTCTAACGGGTTTGATGCGACCCGCCACTAATTCTTTTTCTGGGATAATCTCTTCGTCTCACAGTAACACTTCTCAACTATTTCTTCCATATATTCACATCTCTGTCTTCCCCCACAGTTTGCACCCTCTACAGAGTCCTCTACGACAACAGATATTGTTCCCTGACGTTCTTAACACATTTTCTGTCATCCAGTCTCTTCTTCTGGGCAGTTTTCAGCATATGTTCCTTTCTTTGCCGATTCAGCAGAGAACCTGCTCCTTCCTTACATAATCAGTCCACCTAATTTTCAACATTCTTCTTAGCACCTCATCTCAAACGCTTTGATTCTCCTCTGGTCCTCTTTTTCCTTAGTCCACTATTCACTTCTATATAAAGCTGTGCTCCCAACGTACATTCTCAGACATTTCTTTCTCAACATGAGACCTGTGTGTGCGACTAGTATACGTCTATTGGCCAGGAATGCCCCCTCTGGCTGTGTTAATCTGCTTTTTATGTCCTTCTTTCTGCGTCTATTATGGGTTATTTTACTGCCTAAGTATCAAAACTCCTTGACTTCGTCTACTTCGTGATCCCCAGTTCTGATGTTAAGTTTCGCGCCATTATCATTCCTGCTTCTCCTCAACACATTCCTCTTTCTACGATTTACTGTCAATCCATGTTCTGTAGATTGTTCATTTCATTTAACTGATCCTGTAATTCTTCTTCAGCTTCAGTTAAGATAGCACTGTCATCAACGAGTCGTATCATTAACGTCCTTTCACCTTGAATTTTAATCCCATTCTTGTGCCTTTCCTTTACTTTCGTTGTTGCTCTTTCGGTGCATAGATTGAACAGTAAGGGTGAAAAATTACATCCCATCATACACCCTTTTTAATCCGAGCACTTCGTTCTTCATCTTCCAATTTTACTGTTCCTGTACGTACTGTATACAATGCGTCCTTCCATCTAGGTTACTCCTCTACACCTCACAATTTCCAACATCTTTTCCCATTTCACTATATCGAACGCTTTTTCTAAGACATATCCCATGAGCATTTCTTTATTGTTATTCAGTCTTCCTTTCATAATCAGGCGCAAGACCGAACTGCCTCTCCGGCGCCTGTACCTTTCCTAAAGCCAAACCTATCGTTATACAACTGGTCCTCAATTTCTTTTCCCATTCTTCTGTATATTATCCTCTTGGATGTCCCTGCTGTTACGCTGACTGTGCGTTAGTTGTCGCATTCATGTGCCCTTTCCACCTTCGGAACAGTTTGGATGATATTTTTCCGACAGTCTGATGGTACATCACCAGTCTCTTAGATCCTGCACAATGACCTGAGTAGTTGTTTGGTTGCTACTTTCCCCAGGTATTTTATAAATTACGTTGGAATGGTGTCTGTGCTTTCTGACTCATTTGATAAGTCTTCTACAACCTTTTTAAACTCTGACTCCAATACTGGATCTTCAAAGTCTTCCATATCGGTTCCGATTTATTCTTCTATCGCTTCATCCCTACCCATCATCATAATGGCCTTTGGCGTATTCTTTAGGAAACTTAAGTATGCTATCCCGTTCCACTCTGATTCTTCCGGAAGATTCTGTTAATCCTCAGACTGTTCCTCATCATTACTAAATTGTGATCTGAGTCTATATAAGCTCCTCGGTACGCCTTAAAATCAAACATCTGATTTCGGAACGATGACGTATTGCATCTGGAATATTCCGGTTTTTCGCGTCTTTCTTAAATATACCTTTTCCTTTTGTGATTCTTGAACAGATTATTCACTAGTATCATCTGAAATATGTTGCAGAACTCAGTCTTTTTCCCGTCTCATTAATACTGGCAGGCTCATGTTCTCCCGTAACAGTTTCCTCTATCACTCCCCTACAACCGTGCTCCTATCCCCGAAGATTATTAAATTTTCGTCTCCTTTAGATACTGAAGTACCTTTTAAGGATCGTCATATACTTTCCTTCTCATCTTCTTCTCATGACGTTTGCATGTATTCCTGAAGTATCGTCGTCGATTTCGGTTTCCTGCAGAATCTAATAGAAGAAGTCTGTCACTGCACTGTTCACGGTAGCTCTCGCTCTGCCCTACTTCCCTGTTCATAACAGAGATGGGCAAAACTGCTCTTTTCAGGGATTGGATCAAATTAGTCACTCACTGGAATGAACTAGTTCTTTTTCATGACTCACCACGCACCATTCACTCACAAAAATGAGTAGAAGGACGGTACACTGCCTTTTTAACTCAGGTTACTAAATTTGCACTTCTGTATGATATGGTCCTATTTTGTGTTAGTTCCCCAGATATTTTCAGACACAAAAGTCTTAAATTTCGTCTGCTGTAAAAATTATGAATATTACAAAAAAATCCTAAATACTTTTTATCAAATGGAAAAATTTTAAGAATGAAGACTGATTCCTTTTATATATTGATACTTTTATTGAATAAAATAGAATATAAAAATTACGTAAACTGTGTACCTGCACTCATCATCTGTTCCACGTATGATCCCATAAAGGAAAACTTAATCTGAATTTCTTTTGTGAAGAAAAATCGCCCCATTTTACGACTCTTCACAGTGCTGGCGCTAATAACCGCGCAGTTGAGCGCCCCCCCCAATCATTGGTGTTGCTGTGATACGTCATACTTTAAGAACCAATCGAAATAGCGCTAGCCACAACAACTTCCTTGTTTTCCACCAGTCCAAGGGATTGGTGTTTCTAGTCAAATATTCCTCCACTAAACATTTGACCAATTCGACAACTGCCGCACATTCCGGGTCGTGACTTGCTTGAAGCTGACTAATGGTTTCATTGGACTCCTTCCAGGCTGAAGAAGTCTCATATGTCGCGGTGGTAGCTGGTTGAGAAATCAGCTCTATTTTTTCTTGTTGAACAACTAACGCTTTCATTTCTGCAGTAGCCTTCTTGTAGTAGTCCTGAAATGTTTTGCGGCCTTTGAATTGGGGCTTCAGTAACGTTGCCCGACTAGTCAGTTTCTTGCTCGAGATAACCCCAAAACTTTCTGATAATCCTTTAAGCAAATTATCAACCAATGACCCTATTCCTTCAGGATACTCTTTATTTTTGTCTTCAGAAGATTTTAGTTGCCGTTCCATTAATCGTGGCAAGATTTTCATTTTTGAAAGTGAGACTGTTTTCTCTGAGGACACCTCTTTGGTTACGCCATAAAAAAAATTCAAAGTCTATGAAGCCTGTTGCATTATCTCCCCGTCTGTATCTTTTAAGTTTAAGGTGACTGATTTTCCAGCTACAGTAGCGAGGCAACAAATCATGGAATTTTTATTTAAAGCACATCTTTGCAACATTTCGTAAGCAAAGTTCTATCACGTTGGGACATCTTGTTTCAGTTGGTCTTTTTCTAAATTTTCTTGCATTTCAGCAGGTTTGCTTAAAGCAAAGAGAATCTCCTTGAGAAACATAACAACTCTTTTGACGTCGTTAATGGTTTTCTGTACGGACTTTTGAATTTCGCTTTGCGCAGTGAGCCTTGAAAAATGTACAAAGTGTGGGATATATGGAAGTTTCAGAAGCAGGGCAGTTAATTGCATATTTGACGCTTTTTCTGTTGTTATGGACGTGATTTTAAAATTGATATTGTATTTGGGATAAGAAACCTTACCCAGTTTGAGATATTTTCTGCAGTGTGTCTGTCTTCGAACTGTGAACACTTTAAAGGTATGACTTTAGTTCACTCTACTAATCTGTGAAATGTGCAGTGAGTGCACAGAAACTAATTTTATTTACACTCTTCCATGCATGAGACGTAAGGCAGACTGCCTTTGCGGTGGCCAATCTTTTTCATTTTTATCAAATTAATCACGGTGCAAACTGTGCATTAAAGAGTTTTACAACATTTTTCGACTTAGTTAAGTATAATCTGCGCAAAGCATATATATATATATATATATATATATATATATATATATATATATTCCTGGAAATGGAAAAAAGAACACATTGACACGGGTGTGTCAGACCCACCATACTTGCTCCGGACACTGCGAGAGGGCTGTACAAGCAATGATCACACGCACGGCACAGCGGACACACCAGGAACCGCGGTGTTGGCCGTCGAATGGCGCTAGCTGCGCAGCATTTGTGCACCGCCGCCGTCAGTGTCAGCCAGTTTGCCGTGGCATACGGAGCTCCATCGCAGTCTTTAACACTGGTAGCATGCCGCGACAGCGTGGACGTGAACCGTATGTGCAGTTGACGGACTTTGAGCGAGGGCGTATAGTGGGCATGCGGGAGGCCGGGTGGACGTACCGCCGAATTGCTCAACACGTGGGGCGTGAGGTCTCCACAGTACATCGATGTTGTCGCCAGTGGTCGGCGGAAGGTGCACGTGCCCGTCGATCTGGGACCGGACCGCAACGACGCACGGATGCACGCCAAGACCGTAGGATCCTACGCAGTGCCGTAGGGGACCGCACCGCCACTTCCCAGCAAATTAGGGACACTGTTGCTCCTGGGGTATCGGCGAGGACCATTCGCAACCGTCTCCATGAAGCAGGGCTACGGTCCCGCACACTGTTAGGCCGTCTTCCGCTCACGCCCCAACATTGTGCAGCCCGCCTCCAGTGGTGTCGCGACAGGCGTGAATGGAGGGACGAATGGAGACGTGTCGTCTTCAGCGATGAGAGTCGCTTCTGCCTTGGTGCCAATGACGGTCGTATGCGTGTTTGGCGCCGTGCAGGTGAGCGCCACAATCAGAACTGCATACGACCGAGGCACACAGGGCCAACACCCGGCATCATGGTGTGGGGAGCGATCTTCTACACTGGCCGTACACCACTGGTGATCGTCGAGGGGACACTGAATAGTGCACGGTACATCCAAACCGTCATCGAACCCATCGTTCTACCATTCCTAGACCGGCAAGGGAACTTGCTGTTCCAACAGGACAATGCACGTCCGCATGTATCCCGTGCCACCCAACGTGCTCTAGAAGGTGTAAGTCAACTACCCTGGCCAGCAAGATCTCCGGATCTGTCCCCCATTGAGCATGTTTGGGACTGGATGAAGTGTCGTCTCACGCGGTCTGTCGTCTCACGCGGTCTGCACGTCCAGCACGAACGCTGGTCCAACTGAGGCGCCAGGTGGAAATGGTATGGCAAGCCGTTCCACATGACTCCATCCAGAATCTCTACGATCGTCTCCATGGGAGAATAGCAGCCTGCATTGCTGCGAAAGGTGGATATACACTGTACTAGTGCCGACATTGTGCATGCTCTGTTGCCTGTGTCTATGTGCCTGTGGTTCTGTCAGTGTGATCATGTGATGTATCTGACCCCAGGAATGTGTCAATAAAGTTTCCCCTTCCTGGGACAATGAATTCACGGTGTTCTTATTTCGATTTCCAGGAGTAATATATATATATATATATATATATATATATATATATATATATATATATATATATATATATATATGTGTGTGTGTGTGTGTGTGTGTGTGTGTGTGTGTGTGTGTGTGTCTTCATCTAGAGAGAAAGGATGGTATTCACTGCAAATTCATTTTTAAAAGCTGTACATGGAAGGCAACACTTTTATTTAATTTTTATTTAATGTGAGCGATTTTATAATATCAAAAAATTTACTTATTGGTTGTCGTAAACGAAAAGCAGTTGAGGGTGCGGGTATCACAAAGGGAAATAAATCACGACTTGGCTGAGGACCTGACGACATTGATGGGTTGGATACAGCTTGAGACTCAATTTGCTTATCTGGGAGGATACCTTCGACGGAGTTGCTAACAGACATAAGTGAGGACGATTCACGAGAAATGATTTCTGGAGTTTCTGCATCGATTGATGGTGATCTAAATCGGCTACAGTCACCCTTTATTACAGTTGGCCATCAGTTTCAATTCATTTCGTCGAACTCCTCCATATAATCTGAAGCGCCAAAGAAACGTATCGGCATGATACAAAGATACTGTATGCAAACAGGCAGAATATGGCACTGCGGTCGGCAACGTCTATATAAGACAAAAAGTGTCTGCTGCAGTTGTTAGATCGGGAACCGCTGCTACAATGGCAGGTTATCAAGATTTAAGTGGGTTTAAGTGTGGTGTTATTGTCGCCGCACGAGCGATGGAACACAGCATCGCCGAGGTAGCGATGAAGTAGGGATTTTCCCGTATGACCATTTCACGAGTGTACCGTGATTATCAGGAATCCGGTAAAACAGCAAATCTCCGACATCGCTGCGGCCGTAAAAATATCCTGGAAGAACGGGACCGACGACGATTGAAGAGAATCGTTCAACGTGACAGAAGTGCAACCTTTCCGCAAATTGCAGCAGATTTCAGTGCTGGGCCATCAAAAAGTGTTAACATGCGAACTATTCAACGAAACATCATCGATATGGGCTTTCGGAGCTGAAGGTCCACTCGCGTACCCTTGATGACTGCACGACACAAAGCTTTACGCCTCCCATGGGCCCATCATCACCGACATTGGACTGTTGATAACTAGAAACATGTTGCCTGGTCGGACGAGTCGCGTTTCAAATTGTGTCGGGCGGATGGACGTGTACGGGTATGGGGACAACCTCATGGACCTTGCATGTCAGCAGGGGATAGTTCGAGCTGGTGGAGGCTGTATAATAGTGTGGGGCATGTGCAGTAGGAGTAGTATGGGGCCCCTGATACGTCTAGATACGACTCTGACGGGTAAGACGTACCTAAGCATCCTGTCAGATCATCTACATACATTCACGTCCATTGTGCAGCCCGATGGACTTGAACAATTCCAGCAGGACATTTCCACAGCCCACCCGCCCAGAATTACTACAGAGTGCCTCCAGGAACACCCTTCTGAGGCTAAACACTTCCGCTGGCCACCAAACTCCCCAGACATGAACATTATTGAGCATATCTGGAATGATTTGCAACGAGCTTTTCAGATGAAATCTGCATCCCCTCTTACTCTTACGGATTTAAGGACAATCCTGCAGGATTCGTGGTGTTAATTCCCTCTGGCACTACTTTAGACATTAGTCGAGTCCATGCCATGTCGTGTTGCAGGACTTCTGCGTGCTTGTGGGGGCCCTACAGGATATGGGCTGGTGTACCAAGTTTCTTGGCTCTTTGGTGTATTTGACAATATCGACATCCACGTTTTTCTTCTAACGAACGTAGACCCCTGTCCCAAGCCAAGGGTGCTCTCCACTTCCATAAATACAGATTCCAATGTCCAAACAAACACAACAGAAGTAACAGATGAGGAGGTGGAGTAGTGGATTTATTACCGACCGTGCTACTCACATCCAATAGTAAAGAAAACAAATAAGTTAAATATATGTTCGTAAACATTAAAACACTTCAGAAAAATTGACTAATGTGCATCCTCTATAGGCCTCGGAAAGCAGGTGATATACGCTGTTTCAGAACTAACCTTTCAAAATTCGATTCGACTTAGGAGCATACAAATAATGCTAGGAACATTAACATCAATATTCTACTTCTTCACTGTCAAATTCAGGTATGTAGTTTCTTCTTCAAAATGTGTCAATATTTCAGTTTGCACCCACCCATAAGGCAGCCTATAGTTAGGCCTCCATACATACATTTGCCAAGAAATCCACAAACAAAGACATTCGTACCTGGAGTATCAGCTCACATCATATTCATGACTTACTCTCTACAATATACAAGGAATAAACTGTGACAACATAAAGAGACATTAAGTGTATCAGTGCACCTAAAGTTCCAGTGGAGGTACAAGAGATAATTTGGGAGACGACTTCCATAGGGTTTCTGGACATGAAAGACCAACTCCATGGTTTACTACCAAACTATTACACGAATAAATATGCTCCCCCAAAGACCGGATATCTGAAGGGAAAACCCGCACCAACGGAAGAGCTAAAACAGTTCATGTATCTCGGATACGCTGTACATCCGACTTACAAGCGACACCTATATTTGAAAATAAAATTGGTTACAAGCAGAAAGAAAACTAACTAAGATATGCCAACACATTAATGTAAAACACAAAGACCAAATCCTCTATGGGAAAGCTTGTGTGATCTAGGGAAGAACAGATAAAGTAGATGCTGCAGCTGATCCCATTGTCCCGACCAAGGAACTGAACCAGTACTTGACTTTAGCGATAACCTTCATTGAAACGTAAACAAAACATAGACTTACTGATTATTTTGCAGATGTAAATGACGATAGTCGTGAGAAATTCTTTCTTGAGCTAACAACGCTGCAGAAAAATCCATCAGTTCAGCATTTACTGTAGAGGTGGTGTCGCAGTCCAAATCACCAAGCTTTTTGTTGATTCACTACTGCTAATAATAATTACTGGTCCATAGGCCTGGAAGCTCATGCCTGGACAGCAGATCAGAAATACCCGTTCCCATCAGAATACAAGTAGTAGAGATCCTATTGCTAAGAAGAGTAGCTGGGCACATTCTGTCTGAAGGGACAGTGGATGTAGACATCAGAAAAGAAGTGAGTGAAAAACTTAAATGAGCAGATTAAAGACTATAGAAACAACTGGAAGGGTTATGTAACAAGAATTGAAGATGACAGATAACCAAAATTGGTGATAATTATTAGCCAGTGGGCAGAAGATATTTAGGAAGACTGTGGAAAATCAACAGTTTCAACAAAGAGGGCGTAACAGGCAAATGCCTAAAACTTGCAGAGAGAGAAGAAGAAGAGATGCCATACTAAAAATGTTATGATTTTGTAAGTAATGGTGATTTTAATAAGTTTTGTAGTTGCACATCAAACTCTGGTCTGATCTAAGAGGGCTCCTGAAGGCGTTAATCGGTTCAGGTTAAATGAATGAATAAAAACATAAACATAAACAAGTTGTCCCATGATGAATGGTCAATAATCAGGGATATGACCCGAACGATCATTTCAAGCAAAAAACTTCATGTCGACATATGCAGTATTCTGAATTGTTTCCGAGATAGGACATATTTAATGTACACTGTTACTTATTTTCTTTATTATTCAGTACATTTCCATTGTTTGCAACGTACTACAGTAGTGTAGACGAAATCTACACAAATAATTTGATATAAGACACGTAGTCTATCAAATCGGGGAACTACCTCGTACTAGCTTACCTACACCTCAATGCATTCGTGTTGCGCAAGATTTTCCGTATTCTGTCGTTGTCTTCACGCAACCTATAAGGCCTTGAGAAAAAATGAGTAGGACCTATAACGGAAATTTTGTGTGGTTAAATTCTGTGCTGCGACAAGCCGCAGATTTCATGTTAGTCAAGAAAAAGGTACAAAAGTAACTTTAAATATGTCTCTTCTCAGAAACCAATTGAAATAGGGCATATGTCCATATTTAGATTTTTGCTTCAAATGATCATTCCTGTCATATCTCTGAATACTGACTATTCTTCCAGAGACTATCATGTGGACTATCATGCGTGTTAAAATAATTTTATCTTATACATACAATTATATTTAGTATCCTATCTGCCCAAAGTAAACAAAACATGTATAAAGACTCCCAACACACCAACAGCAATTATAAATGCAACAGTCATGGAAGAAGACATAATAGTTCACTTAACAAGAACGCAAACACAACAAGAAAACAGAAGAACAACAATATAAGAAGACAAAAACTAGAACAAATAAAATAAGCATGCAAAGAATAAAAAGCTGCGCTTGTATGGAGAGGTGCTCAGTCAAGAAAGTGAGTTGTGAGCTGTATCACTGTGCCAAGATTGCAGAGGACAGAATCTCACCTCAGGTCACCATGTGGTCTGCTCCAGGTGATCTCGTCCACGAGTGTGGCACGGGGCAGTGAGCTAGCTTCCAATCTGATCTGTAAGGGTTTTGGGGAGCAGTGAACTAGCGAGCTACCTTGCAGTCTGATCCCTGAGACTGGTGAGGAGCAGTGAGCTAATGAGAGGACCAACGGTCTAGTTGGTGAGAGTGGTGGGGAGCACTGGGTTGCTGGAAAGAGAGTGATGCCTGGATCGCATTGCGATATGCTCCGACCAAGTGGTGGCTGAAGGCTGCAGCTTTTATGATTGCTGGCAATACATTCTGAGTGCTATGCTAAGTCAAAGGTTAATATGTAACAACTCACTCAAAAGTATGTATCTAATTATTGAGCTTCTGAAATTTGAGATATTCTTTTGAAATCAACAGCTGAAACGTGATGCTGCAAGTGTTTTCTGTCTTAATGTGTCGTACTAAATAAGTTGTGTATTGTTTTGCTTCAGTAGCTGCATAGCCATTACGGCGGGTGGTAAAGAGAGGAGGTTCAGGGTCGATTCCCAGCTACATTGAAGATCTTTTCTTCCACTTGGAGACTGTATATTGTGCTGTGATTATCTTCATATTATCATAATTAGCATTACTATTGAGATGGCTGAATGGGTACTGCCCAACAGTCAATAAATTGAAAAAAAAAACGGAGCTTACTTTATTTTCTGTT
The DNA here is from genome assembly GCF_023864345.2 of Schistocerca serialis cubense. Classification (NCBI taxonomy): domain Eukaryota; kingdom Metazoa; phylum Arthropoda; class Insecta; order Orthoptera; family Acrididae; genus Schistocerca; species Schistocerca serialis. The sequence continues at coordinate 287,070,631 of NC_064642.1, forward strand.
TTCATGGATGAGAAAAGTGTCATGTTATGCAAATCCACATGTGCACATGGTCTACAACACATTTTTTGTAGTTTGCAAAACGTTTTCTTAAGGATGTGACATGGGGTGCTTTTGCAGCAGCCTAGTGGACAAGAAGGAAATGCATGAATACAATTTATTTAGTAGCACGGGTTAGGTAAATGACAAGTAACAAATGATAGCCTTTACAAATCTGTACATGTCCTTTGAGCCCTACTATTCGGTATGTCGTGCGGCCACCATGCACTGCAATTAGAGCTGCTGTACGCCTTGGCATTGAATCAGTAAGGTTCTGAATACTTTCCTGAGGGATTTCCCTCCACGCAGTTTGTATCCGAGCCCACAAATCGTTGACACCAGTTACCATGATCGTGACGCACCAGGTGCTGACCAACCTTATCCCAGACATGATCGATGGGTAACATGTCTGGCGAACGTGCAGCCCAGGAAAGCAATGGTACCTGTTGCTCTTCGAAGAAGGCCTGTACATTCCTTGAAATATGGGGTCGGGCATTGTCCTATTGAGCTGTGGTCTGTGGAGATGCCTAAAGCGGGTGGAGTACCTCAGGCTCCACAACCTCTGTTAGGTACCGGTTGCTGTTCAATGTGTGTGCGATACGTACGAGGTGAAATCGGTTGTTGTAACCAATGGCGCCCAAAACATCACACCTGGTGTTTGCTCGCTATGCTCCTCCACAATGCAGTCCTCCAGGTTGCGCTCACCACGGTACCGCCGGCACGGATGCGGCCATCACTTCAGGAGGCGTTGAAGAGGGACTCATCATAAAAGATTATTTGTTGCCAATCAGCACTCCAGTGACGGTCCCATTGCAGTCGGAGGAGCTTGTGGTTTCTGGACAATGGCAGCCGACGTAATGGCATGCGTACAACCAGTCCAATCTGCAGCAAACGGCGACGAACCGTCGATGAAGACAAGTTCACACCTGTTGCAATGCTCCAGCGACGAGCCAACGCTCATCCCGTGCTGTGATCATGTTCCGTAGTACAGTTCCCGCTCGTCGCTGCGTACGACCTACCTCTTACCACTGCTTCCACACACGTATCACTCTCTTAACAGCATGCCCTGTACGAGCTGAAATGTCACAATATATCAAACCCATTTCCCGGAGACCGATCATTCTGCCCCGTTCGAACTCGCTCACATTCCGATATGGCTCCCTTTGACGTCAACGAGACATACTAGCACTCACTGTATAGTTTCCACCTTGTGTGACATCTCTGCACCGACTACACTAGGCGCAACACCGACCCCATGGACCGTCATGAGAGGACTCTGCTCTGCCTACGTGTACCCCATCACGTATTGCTTGCATACCCACTTCCACCAAGAGTGGTGCTGTTTGGGTAATTCCTTCTCGGTGTTGCACTTTTCAAAAACGGCAGAGTATTTATTTTGAGCCTTTGGTTTTCCCTTTCGAAATTTGCTACTACATGCCAACCTCTGACATTCCATACTGCGACTTGGTTATTCCATCTTTTTGTCATGGTCACCACACGCCCGGCTCCCTCCCCCACCCTTCCCCCCTCTCGAAGATCCGAATGGTGGACAAGTCCAGAATCTTTTGCCAGCTGAGAGATCGTCATGAAACTTTATCTATCACAGGCAACATGTCTTGTGGAGACACCTTATGTGCCTTTAATGCAGTGATTTTCGTACTCTTTAGCTTCCTCATGTCTTCGATCTTTGGTGATTATCCTGTCCGCTCCTCCGTCCTCTTTGAGAAGGCTGTTGCCAAAAGGAGGGTGACTTCCTATGCCGGAAGTCTTCGCCCACGATTGCTAATGGCTTTTATTCAAAATGTTAGCAGTGAGTCGGATGGAAACCGAGAGAACCATTTTATATTAAGAGTGTGGCAATAAGCAGAGAAGAGTTTTAAGCCTCAGAAGGATACTGTGAAGTGGTTGGGTGCCACAGGGACCCCTTTCGGTTCACTGCTTGTCTAACTATGTATCAGTTACCTTCACGTAAATATCATAGTTTTTTTTCTTTTTGTAGATGACATAAGTATCATTCTGAAAGACGTGCAATGTAATGTAAATAACTTAGCAAAGATGGTGGAGAGAAACATCAACGCATGGCTCACGCAGATCAAATTCTCGCTTAACCACTGAAATATGTAGTGCATGCAGTTTAAGTTCTTAGAACAGAAAGTGGGTAAGAAAATTTCTTCGAAGTATCACATGCAGAATCTGGCGCAGATTTACAATTCCTTTGGACTCTCGTAATGTTTCTTATAACGTTTCAAATTAGGACAACGCAAGTAACACATTGCGCGAATGCAATAAATGTGATCAGTCGCACCAAGAAGATTAATTGCAGAACAAATGTTTTGTGATACGATTAGTAGGTTATGGCTTAGAAGATGTAGATACTATATGAACTTGTGTGCCTTGAGAATTCTTAGTAAACCTCTTTACACGGTGCACATTAAATTGCGCCACAGTGTAAACGGATTGTTTGTCTCAATAAAAACGCGGTGAATTTAAGGATGCAGTATCAGATTTAAGAATATATGAATGTATCTATTCAGGACGAAATTTGTGGCATACGTCTTCTAGAGCGGCTGATGAAAGAAAAAGGGACATATGAAATAATGTCAACCGGGAATCTACCTCTCCTACAAGTAAAGCTTTATGGTCGTTCATTTTATGTTTCTTCGGACCTGTAATCCTATATACTGTACTTTATGACATTTGTTGCTTCCAATTACTCACCGCTAATAGTGTAGTATAACAATAACGGACCTTACTGTCTATTTATGCACTATGTTTTACACTTATATATGTTAATGGCCATCTTCCAGTTCCTGCTTCAAGCGTCGGTCATCTGCAGGTCTTCCTGAATTCCGTTACAGAGTTCGGGCGTTGCATGGGAATAACCTCACGGAGGTCCCAGACTCTATCCCCAGATTATTTGTATGTGTAGTTAATATACCTTCTGAAATGAGAAATCGGATCACTGTCATCTAGGATCTCCCACGCATGCATTGTTAGAGAGGCAGCAGAAAAGTAGCTAACGCCATACAGTTCATTATACATAGCGTCACCATAATAGCACCAAACCGAAACAATCGTTTACAAAAAGAGGTCTGAGAGCGGTAAACAAAGACAGAACAGTTTCTGATTTCGAATACTTACTTCCAGATTTCATCGTGACAATTCTTAATATGTCCAGGCGGCTTTCATTGAAAGAACATCGTTGCGTATCTCTCACACCAACAAAGTGAGTAATCACCCTTTCCAATATGGTTATTTAAATGTGCATCTGGTATGCTAAGCTGGAACCGCAACTATAGAAGGCTGTTTTCGTTCAGCATGAAAACCGATCACATTACCCGGATCAGTTCGGAGTTCTAATGAGACCTCTTTACAGCCCGTCTTCAATAGAAACCTCCTAGTTCTGAAAAATGAGATGCTTTGGGGCAAACAACATTCCTGTAATACATTTTCCTATTCTCTCTCAAGGAATGTGAGCATTGATGAACGAATATTTTCAAACAATATGTTCCAGCAACAATTGAATCTGGATCTCTGTCTTAAGTTGTTAATGTGTTTTCACGTGAGTTATCGCAGCATTCTTGACGTGGCTAGTGCCACTGCAGTTCATGTATATTGAAAATACGATTTAATGAGATACACAAAGAAATGAAACCAAAGTTCTCCGAAAATAATTATGAATAACATAGACCTTTCCCAGAGAAGAATTAGCAAATACACTTTGTTATAGTACTGTATGTTGCACTCGGACTTACAACAAACCAGGGAAAGCAACCGATTTGTAGCTACTTCACAAGCGGAGAGCCTTGCAGCGCACTAGTCCCTGCTCCTCACTGATATTTTATTCATCGGCCTGGTGAAGTATGTGAGTCGGATACAGTGCCTGGCCGTCAAGAAGATATGAGTAACGCTCTATATCTCGAGCTCAGGTGGATGCATCCCGGAGAATGCCCAAGCAATGTGCCGAGAAAATTTGTTGCTTCAGACGGTGCCATCTGAATATTGTTATGAAACATGGTGAGCATTATCAGAGTCGAAGTGACTAGCATTTCCTTAACGGCCGGAATAATATTTCTGATGTACGTGCAACTGACTGTTTTGTACGAAACGACAGTTCTTTTTATCTGCTTAGACTCAGTTGTTATCCTTAATGTTACACAAAGGAGGCGAGCAAAAAACGCTATTTTTCTCTAGGATACGTTTTGTGTGGTGGATAAAAGGCATCTACAACGGGAAAGAATCCTTTTATTAATGGAATGTATTGAATATCGCAATAGTTTTCTGCGTAATATTCCTGTTTGTCTCTTATAAAAACTACAAAGAGAGCTCGTCGAAATTCCCAGTTTCTTATAATAACGTCTCCATTTTTGCAACTTAAACAGCACACTTGCTTCTCGATAACTACACATGTAACACGTAACCGCTCTGTTATCAGTAGCGGACACTTACAAGACAGTGTAGGCACAGAATGCAGTGGAGGTACCTGTTAGACTGATGTGGATTTAATTTCTAAGAATCTTCTCTTCATTTAATGTTTAAGTAGTCTATAGACTCTCTAGCTGTCCAGTCTACTCAATTATGTGATCAGTTTATCTTTTACGATCAGATACCAATCTTTTTTTTTTATTCAAGTTTTTGTCTACAATACAAAGGAACGAGTAACTCTATCGTTCATTAAGATTGGTATCTGATTGTTTAAGATAAACTGATCACATAATTGAGTAGACTGGACAGCTAGAGAGTCAAATGAACTACTTAAACCTTAAATGAAGAGAAATTTCTTAGAAATTAAATCCACATCAGGCTAATAGGTACCTGCTCTACAGTCTGTGCTTACACTGTCTAGTAAGTGTCCGCTACTGATAACAGAGAGGTTATATGTGTAGTTATCGAGAAGAGAGTGTGCTTTGCAGGCTAGTGTTGATTCCATGTGTGACTTTTTTCTTCCTATACCGTTATAGCGTAGGTCCTATCTGTATAATCTGCAACTAGCTTGGCGGTTTACTCCTACGCTCTGCGGCTGCGGCTAGTCTCGGCGGAGGTTCGAATCCTCCCTCGGGCATGGGTGTGTGTGTTTGTCCTCAGCTCAGGATTATTTAGGTTAAGTAGTGTGTAAGCTTAGGGACTGATGACCTTAGCAGTTACGTCTCATAAGATTTCACACATTTTTTTCCTACGTTCTGGGTGCTTGTTTTGTCCTCATCATTTCATCATCTTCATCATCATTCGTGACAGTGGCTAGATTGGACCATGTAGTAACTGGACTGTGTAACAGTTGGAACTTTGTACGGGCACTGATGAACGCGCAGTTGAGCGCCCCACAAATCGAACATCATCATCCTACGTTCTGGAAATACAGCGTGTCCCCCGAGAAATTGTCACTGTTCAAGGACACGACAGGAACGACGATTCTAAACAAAATCATGCGTTCAAAAATGCTTGCTTTAAGAGCTACGAGCACTTGTTCAGTAGAAGAGATGTCTTTCACAGTATCGAAGATGAGCAAGTGGCCGGAACTCATGAACATTCTAAAGCCCATGATTACTAGAAATTTTGGTTACGAATGGTCGTTCCTGTCATATTCCTGAATGTTGATCATCCCTCCTGCAACATTCTGTACAAATACGTGTGATGACTGTTGGCCTTATCATTTATATTAACTGTTGCTGTGTCGATGGAATACCACGACTAGGAATTTTGGGGCACAGACATCTGCCTACCGTCCCAAACGCAAGAGCCTGACGACGCAATCGAACTGCCACCCTTCCCACGCGTTGTGTCAGCGTAAACTGAGATGACAAAGGTGATGAGGTACCTCCTAAGATCATGTCTTACCTCCTTTTGCCCGGCGTAGTACAACAACTCGACGTGGTATAGATTCAACAGTCGTTGCACGTTCCTTGCAGAAATACTGCGCCATTCTCCCTCCATAATTGTGAAAGCATTGCCACTGAAGGAGTTTGTGTATAAACTGACCTTTCCATTACGTCCCATAAATGTTCAGTGAGATCCATGTCGGACGACCTGCATGGCTAAATCATTCGCTTGAATTGTTCAATACTGTTCAAATCAATCGCAACGACGCAGTTTCATCCACAAGATTTCCATCGTTGTTTGAGGTCATGAACTCCACCAATGGCTGAGAATGGCCTCCAAGCGGTTTTCAGTCGACTACGGTCCGATCGATAACATCATGAGCCCAGGAGAGGTGCTGCAGGTGATGTGGTGCTACTGTCGAACGTGCTAGCGTCGGTCGTCCGCAATAGTAGCCTACTAACGCCAAATTTCATCAGACTGACGTAACGGATACATTCGTCGTGCGTCCCATATTGATTTGTCGGTTATTTCAAGCAGTGTTGCTCGTGCGTTAGCAGTTACAACTCAATGCAAACGCCATTGTTCTTGGTCGTTAAGTGAAGGCCGTCGTCCATTGCATTGTCCATGGTGAGAGATAATGCCTGAAATTTGATATTATTGGCACACTCTTGACACTATGGATCTCAGAACATTGAATTTCCCAACATTTCCAAAATGGAATGTCACAAGCGTCCAGTGACAACTACCAGTCCCCATTTTAGTCTGTGGATTACGGGATACTGAATTACCTAACGATTTCCTAAATAGACTGTCCTAAGCATCTAGTTCCAGCTATCATTCCGCGCTCAAAGTCTCTTAATTCCCGTCTTGCGGCAACAAATCGGAAACGTTTTCACGTAAATCATCTGGATACAAACAACAGTTCTGCCAATGCGTTGCCCTTGTGTACACCATACTACTGTATATGCGCATATCGCTATCCCTTGACTTTTGCTATCTCAGTGTGCGTCAACAATCTCTGCCTGACACCATTGCCAGAGCAGTTGATCGTATGTAATATGACCGTCTGTCATCAGTACTACGTGCAATGTGCTGTCGAGTCAGCATTACATCAACGTCGCTGTGTAACGCTGCCACCATCAGCAGCCAAATGATCCTTCACCAGGGCTTTATTTACACGCTGTGATCCAGCTATGCTTTAGCAATCATGGCCGAATATACATCATGTGCTGTCATCACATACGTATTTAGCTCTCCCTAAACACCTCCCCATCTTTCGGTATCTGAGACGTTTTTCATAACTGAGATCCGCCTGAGTGACAAAATTGGGCGATATTTTGAAATTTTAGCTATTAATGACAGAATTTTGAGAAAATTTTGTAAGGAATTGAACCATCACCTTTTGGGGGATATTTTTGTTGACTAATGTTTTTTTTGAGAGACACAGAACATTCAAGTGTATTGGTGCGCTCTGTTTTTAATTTGCTTTTTATCTGTAATGGTATTTACCGCTGCCTGCATTCTGAAATACTGAAATATACCGGCCACAAAGTTTAATCGTCTTTTAAGAGCGAATCCAGTGCACAAATGAACTGCTATAAATAGGTAATTAGGCTAATATAGAAGTGCGAGCATATTTTTAAGTTATTACAACGTTAGACGACGAATCAAAATCGTTTTTCCTCTTTTCTCTTTCTAGAAACTTATCCCTAGTTAGAAACTGTCAGCAGAGCACACAGGAGAAAAAAACAAACGACACCACTTACATTAAATTAAACTGCAAGTGCGAACCGAACTGACTAACTAAACAAAACCTGAAATCAAGTAAGGCCAGCCAGCAATGTACAGTAGTCGATTTTTCCTAGAGTAGGGAAAGGCGACAGCCAATAGTGCTATCGATATACCGATAGCTTAATTCTATCAGTTGATAGTACACATCCCTTTTTCGCCATATGATTGAAAATGAAAATATAAGAAGCGACTAAGAAGTTTTCGTTCGAAGGCTGTACAGTCCAGAATTGGTATGTTACTGAAGCAAAATCGCCGTAGCCACAGAGGCGATCATTCCATCAATGCAACAGTTTGAAGTTAACCGTTTGGTAAACCAGCGTGTCTCACTCCGTGAAAAAATCCGTAATTGCTTACTGCACATCCTCAACTGACGAGAAACATTAGCCTTTTAAGGCCTTCTTTAAAGGGACTGAACTTCGATAATAACATGGAGAGAGATTATAACGTGGGTTTTCGAGAGTTGTGGGGTAAAGTGTGTTCTGAGACAATATGTTGGTGCAGGTTCCATACATTCAGGGGCACCCTAACCCTACCTCCTGATGACACAGTGGGTTTTCCCACTCGCATGTGGTTCCCTCTCCCTAGAAACCCACCCCATTGCACCCCACCCCACACCTCCTCCCTCCCTCCCACCCCTCCCCTCCTATCGAAATTACCAGATATTGACATTTTGGTAGGAAATTCAAAATGGTGGGAAATCATGTTTATTAGTGGTAATATCTGGAGACTACCTGACCAAAGTCGCAACACCACCTCCACAAGTGGTCCTTCCCCATTCTCCTCCCCTCCCCTCCACTCCTCTACCCTCCACTCCCCTCCCCTCCCCACATTCCCCTCCACTCCTCTTCTGTCCACTCACATACCATCTGCTCCACTCCGCTCCCACACCTTCCAATCCCATCACATCCCATCCTATACCATACCATACCATACCATCCCATCACATCCCATATCAGGAGATTGGTGGAAAAAGGACTCAGTATGTGCTGGGTTGGTGGTTATGATGGATGTATGTATTTATTTTGTTTTCAGCACAACACATTGTTTATTTAAACAATTTCAGTGGCGATTGATTGAGCACTATAAAGTAGCTCTATCCAGTTTTTTCAATAACTACTATATGTGGGGGTGGAGATTTTCGCTATTACTCTAGCACTGGAGAGTTGTTCCAACCAGTAGCCCTAAATGGAAAGTATGGGTAATAATAATTGGACAGCCATCACTAAAGAACATGGGAGTAGCCTCCTGCTGATCTACAAGTAAGTAACTGCTGGAAGTGGAGACCATATTTTCACTATTAGTCTAACAGTAGACAATTGCTTCAGTTAGTCTAGGCAATAGCCCTACATGGGGAGGATGAATAATAATTATATGACAGCAAGCTGTCACTGAAGTACAGGGGAGTAGCCTCCTGCCAAAGTTCAAGTGAATAGCTGCTGCTGAGAGTAACATAAGGATGAATATTAATAATATCAGAACAGTGACCCGCTGTCCCATTACAATTGTTTTTTTTTCCTTATTGTAATTTCATTCCCCAGCCCCAGATGGGCATGGAGGACTAGTAGTGGTATCAACTGCCGTTCTTGAGCAGAGTGATACATTGGATAAAAATATGAAAATGAGACATAGAAAAGGTGATGAAAAAGGCGACATACAGTTGGTGATTCATAGACCACATAAAATACACTAAAGTTCCATGCACAGTATTAAAAAACTGCAGTACAAAGACACTTTAAAATCGTTGTATGAGACAGAGCACAACTGATGAAGAATAAAAACTGCCATGAGGGACCTTCTAGGGAGTGGAGGCCTGAGGGGAGGGAGTAAGAGGGGAGAGGAAGGGGCAACTGGGGAGGGGGGACTGGATGGGGTGTGATGAAAAGAAAGGTGATCAGCGGGCGCAGCAAGAGGCACGAGATGGGTGGGGTGTGGTGGGAGATGGAGAGGGAAGGCAAGTCAGGAGGGAATGCAAAGACACAAAGGAGTGCACTGGATAGGAAGGGGGTAGAGGAGGGAGGAAGAAACCACTCAGGGGAAGGGAAGAGGAGGGTAGAGGGAACCCTGAGGAGTAGGAGAGGGAATGGTGGGATTGATAGGAGGGGTAGATATCCAGGTGAACCTCATCTTCTGGGAGGGTAGGTGGTGGAAATTGTGTTAGGAAATGACATGGAGTGTATGGAGGTGGAGAGAGAATGGGAGAGAACAGTAAAAGCAAGGCAATGGGCTGGGGTTAGAGAGAATAGAAGACACCATGGGGTGGAGAAGATTGTGGACTATGTACAGGGTGCGAATGTGTTGAAGGAAAAGTAGAAGTTGTGGGAAGGGGATGAGATCTTAGAGCATCTGTGTGGGGGATGGGAGGCAGGGTAAAAGCTGGTGGAGATGAGGATGTTATAGAGGGTAGCAAGGACAGCCAGGAAGGAGGGGGGATTCCTTGAGGTGGCACTAGGTGACACCATCATGGCCAAGGGTGGTGTTGAGTTTGAAGTGGAGGATGAGTTGATGTTGTGTGTGGTAATGGGAGAGGTGGGACAGAGGGAGTAATCATAATTGGAATCATCAGGAACCGAGACGACCTTGGAGAAGTAGGAAGCAAACCAGTTAGCCTCCACAGTGATTGTCGTTTTTTATTGGATTACAGTTCGCCATCCATGGTGGGCTGGCAGTAGCATAGGTGCAACTCTTCAGCCGGGAGACAGTACATAACAGCGAGAGGATGGAGTCTTGGGGGACTCCAGCAGTGGGATAAAAGATACAGGAGTTGGTATCTTGGAGTGTGACATAGGAAGGACGGTGTGACAGGAAGGAAGCGACCAGATGGACAAAATTGAGTGGCAGAGTGTAGGTTTGGAATTTAATGAGGAGACTGGGATACCACACACAGCTATAACCATTTTGGAGGTTGAGGGAAACAAAAATGGAGGTGTGATGGGAGTTAAGTTGGAGGGAGAGAAGATGGATAAGGTTAAGGAGATGGTCTTCAGCACAGAAAGAGGGTCAGGAGCCGCATAGGTGGTGTTGATGAAGGTGGTGATGCAACAGGAGAGGATGGATTCGAAGACCTTACTGATGATGGGGGTTAGGCAGATGGGACAGAAGGGAGTTTGTTGGGTTTGAGGAAGAAGAGGGTGTGGGAAGTCTTCCAATGGTCAGGGTAGAAGTCAGTGGAGAGGATGACATTGTATAAATTGGCAAGGACAGTCACAAAGGAGAAAGGGCAGTCTCTGAGTTGGCGGTAGGTGACATAGTCGTGACCAGGGACAGTGTTGCATTTGGAGCAGAGGACGAATGTAATGTCATGTGCAGTGATGGGAGTGCTGAAGTCTGAGGAGCTACCTGATCCAAGTACTGCAAGTTAGGGGCGAGAGGTGGGACAGAGGTATCAGTGCGGTCAAGCACATTAGGGAAGGGGGAGTAATCAAGATGGGGATAATCAGGAATGGAGAAGACCTCAGAGAGGTAGTAAGCAATATGGTTAGCCTCACTGAGGTTGTCAGGGAAGGGGAATCGCCACGGAGGATTGGGTAATGCAGGGCAGGATGGCAACCAGTAAGGTGGTCGAAGGCTGTCCAGTACTTGGAGGAGCTGACAGGGAGGTGGAGTTGAGGTGTGCACATGTCTGGCATCAGGCCTGGCGTTTCTTTGCTATAAGGAGGTTCCGGATGTGGAATGTGTCACTGTAATTGTCGGTTGCAGAAGAGTGTATCCTGGTCACGGGTGTGGAGGAAAGAGCGGTAGAGCCTGGTAGGGACATGGGCCTTTGCAGTGTCAGTGGTGGTCTTCTGAACGAAGGAAGAGGCATGAATGATGTCAGCAGGACCACGAAAGGTGAGGGGTGTCTTTCGACCTGCGTGGTAATGGATTCCTGGTAGGCATCCCAGTCGGTGCACCGATAGTCGTGGATGGACTTTGGAGACTCAGCTGGGCAGTAGGCTGCAGGGGGGCCATAGGCAAAGGAGATTGTGAGAAGGACATGGAGATGGTCACTACCAAGAGGATCGAGGACATCCACGGCGATACGACCAAGGAATTACGGGGAAGTGAGGATAACATCGGCGGTGGAGTTACTTTCAGGATGGGCGTGTTGTGGGAAAGGAACAAGGTCACCATGGAGGGTAGCCAGGAACTGATGCCACCACTGAGGGGTGGCAGGGTTGTAGCTGTGGATGAACTGTGACTTTTTTTTCCTTTATTGGAATTTCTTTTCCCTGAATCATAAGGGCAGGGGAGAGCTGCAGTGGCACAGTCCACCACTCTTCAGCCAAAAGGCTTTAAGAAAATACAAGGGAAACTCTTACATAAAGAATGGGGTTATAAAGGGAACATAAAAACACAGTAAATGGAGATGATGGGAATTGAAATATTCACTAATATGGGGACATTGGGGGACAATTAAAAAGTCGACATGAAGTTAAAAGAACACAGCTGGCAATTTGTTGCATACTTAAAAAGACAGGAATCAAACACAAGTTAAAAGTCAGCCACAGTATAAATCCTAGGACGCCTAAGGGGGGGGGGGGTTCATTGAACCCACAATTTTTGTATGTCCCCTGCTTTTGCCCAAGTAACTTTCATACTACATATTCCCTTTGAGTTATTGTTTGTTGGCTATTTTATGAAATGTTAGTGTCAATATATTGTATAGAAAATTCCTGCTTTGAAAGAAAAAATAAATAAATTTATTATGGGTCCAACAATCCCCCCCCCCCCCTGGGGGATTTCGTATTTCTCATCTCTACAACAATGCAAGTTAGTTTCTTGTTGGTTGGTATTCTTGATACTCACACCAATCGGTTTACTTTCACAGGAAGTGATTGTTGATGTCGGTCAGCGGTTATTTATCTTGTAAACTTGCAGTGAGTTAGTGCACTTCGCTATTGTTCACACCCAGACTTAGAAATGACTAAAAGAATACGTGACTCGTCTTTAGAAAGAGTTCTGAATGAAATTTTAGATGAAGATTCTGACTCAGGGAGTGAGAGTGAATATGAGGATGGTGTTATGGAGTATGATTTAGATAGGGAAAGTGATGTGGATGTTAGAGAAGATAGGGGAGCTTCAGGCAGTGACCATCAGAATGCTATTGTGGCCAAGTCTGGAAGAAGGTACGTAACCACACAGCCTAGAAATCCTCGGAGGTCTGTTGCTAATTTAGTAAGAGAGCAGGCAGGAGTAACTCCAGCTGGTGTTTGCCATTCACCTGGAGAAGCCTTGAAGTTACTTCTTACGCCTGACATCATGGATGTTATAGTAAAACATTCAAATGAAGAGGCAGTTAGGCGAAATGTTACTTTGACTAATGAGAAAAAATTGTATGCCTTTATAGGAATACTGATACTTATTGGGGCAAATAAGGACAATTCTGTCAGTGTACACGATCTTTGGTCAGAACTAATGGGTCGGCCAGTTTACAAGGGTATTATGGCAAGAGAACGTTACAAGGAACTTATTGAAATCATAAGGTTTGATGACAAAAGTACCTGCCAGCTAAGAAGGGAAGCAGACAAGTTCAGAGCAATCCGTGATGTTTTCATCAAACTGAATGATAGGTTTCCACTACTTTATAAACAAGGGGCCCACCTCACCATTGATGAGATGCTCAGCTTGTTTAGAAGGCGCTGCTCCTTCAAAGTATTTGTGAAGGATAAACCGGGCAAGTATGGCATCCTTATATGCATGATGTCCAATGCAGTAAACAGATACGTCTTGAATATGGAATCCTATGCAGGTAATGTTCAGAATTTGTTGAAAGAAGAAAGGGGTTCAGTAGCTGTCGTCAAACGTCTGGTTGCACCTGTGAAAAATACTGGTCGATATATTACTACAGACCGATACTACACATCGGTGGATTTGGCTGAAGAGTTATACCAAGACTACAAAGTTACTACAGTGGGAACTCTCCAGTCCAACAGGACGCATATTCCAAACATGATGAAAAACACATCAAATCGAGAGCTATATTCATCAGTGTTCTTGTTCACAGACCCACCAACAGGTAGGCCTCCAGTAACTTTGGTGTCCTACATAGCAAAAACGAAACCAAGTAAAAACTTACTGATGTTGTCAACAATGCACCAAGATAAAGGCACTGTTGGAGGAGAGAAGAATAAAACCGAGATAAATGCATATTATAATTTGACGAAAGGTGGAACTGATACCATTGATCAAATGGCGCGTATGTACACCTACAAGAGGGGAACAGAGAGGTGGCCTCTATCTGTATTTTACTCTCTCATCGACATTTGTGCTATCAATGCAACCACCATATTCATCCAGCAACATCCAAGATCGAATGAAAAGAAACACAACAAATGGAAACTTTATCTTTTGCAAGCTGGGATAAAACTAGTGAAATTGCAGGTAGAAGAAAGAAGTGCCAATGCAAGAGGGTTATCTAACCAAATTGTTCAGTCAATGGAGACTATTCAAAAAAAGAAAATCAAAGAAGTGACAAGAGAAGCACGGCAGCCTACTGCAGGGTTAGGTCGGTGCAATATTTGTGTAAGAGAAGCTAAAACAAAGAAGCAGAAGTACAGCAATCTAAGTAAACCAAAACAGTATTGTGGACAGTGTCATAAACATGTGTGTAATACACATTCAGAAAAAATTGTGAAGTTTGTCTCTTGCCTTGAAGTTGAGGACTCAGAGTAATCTATTGTATATGAACACATCTGTATTTTTTATTGTAATATACCCATTTTTTTATTCACTCAATCCAATATTTATAACAATTAACAACATTTATAAACCAATGCCTTAATTAAAATACATAAAACATTTTGAAAGTTGTAATTTTTCGTCAGTAAACTTATTTGATACCTGTGGTCTCGCCAAACCCCGCTCTTTAGGCATCCAAGTTAGAAAAAAAGGTTTGGGCATCCTAGGGTAAAAATCACACAGAGCGAGAGTCGTAAAAAACAAAACCACAGGAAACGACAGGACTCTCACAAAGAGGGAGCTGCGGAAGGAATGGCGGTCGGAGAGGAGGAAAAAAGAGGAGAGGGGGTATGGGGGTGGGAGGAAGAGGGAAATGGGGGACAGGGGGCGCACCACGGGGCAGGAGACGGGCAGGGCGGGAGATGAAGAGGGAAACAAGCAGGAGGGAATGCAGAGACACTGAAGGGGAGCACAGGAGAGGGAGGAAGAATAGGAAGGGGAAAACTGCTCAGGAGAAGGGAAGGGGAGGAGAGGGATCCCTGAGGAGGAGGCAGGAGGAAGGTAGAGTTAGAATTGGTAGGTAGGGTAAACGTCAGGTCGAAGCTCATCATCTGGGAGAGGTAGATGCTGGAAGTTGCATTGGTAAAGGAGGGGGAGGGTGTGGAGATGGAGAGAGAGTGGGACACAGTGCTAAAAATGAGGCAGCAGGCTGAGGTGGAGAGGAAGGGAGACACCAGAGGGTGAGAGGGGTCGAATCGGCGGAAATTATACAGGGTGCGAATATGTTCAAGGAAAAGGAGAAGGTGGGGAAAGATGATGAGTCCATAGAGGATGGGCATGGGGCGGAAGGCAGATGTGGAGGGCGAGATGGAGTGCATGGCGCTCGAGGATTCGGAGGGTGTTATAGAACTAAAAACTTGTATATACATATATATGTATTATTAAGACTCACACTAATTTCTGTCTTATCTTTTGGAACATCATGCTTTATTGCTACAGTCAATTACTTCGTGGTATTTCAATAACCAGTCTAAGCCCATTATTATGTTGGTGCTCAAATCTGGTACTTTTGTAAACTAATCTTCCGATTGTCACCCTTGAATCTCGAAACAGGCAAATATTTGATGGGATATAGGTTTGCTACTCTTCATCGTGGCATCGATTATTTTAACTCCTATTACAGGCATTACTGCTGCTCCTGGTCTAATATTTACAAATAGAAAATTTTTATGGACTTAGCACTTATCTCTGCCCTGGTATCTATTAAAACTTGCATTTGCAGGCCGTTCTTATCGACGGGCAGTATTTTTTATCTACACTTATCTGAGTCTAGTTCTTTGTTTTCCAATAGCAAGGCCTCATCCACATCAAAGTCGTTCCAGAAAAACGCGGCGGCTCTGACACCAATAGCGGTTTATCTGGTGGTTTTTAAATTTTCTGTTCTTGGGCTAAGTGATCGCATATACATAACGAAATTTTAAAGTTGGTAAGGCTATCGTCACCGAAGGAAAAAAAACGCCAGCTAGTTGGAGGAAAGTAGTAGAACAGACTATTTTGAAAGGAGAATCTATTCTAAGCTTAAGCTAAATACTGAAATAATATTTAAATGGGTGGAAGGGTGGTGGAATATAGTGCATTAGCTCAGGAACCACATGGGGGGGGGGGGGGGTGGGAGGTACCACGTAATGGTTACCACAAAAATCACTGATAACACAAAGGAATCACTGATTAGTTAAAAAAAGTAGATAATTGAACGGTTGTCAGCCCGCTAGGGCAATGAATCTCCAGCATCTTGAGAAAGGTAATGGCAAAGAATTTTAAGCAGATAATCACTGGTGTGGCAACAAAGGTTGTCATACTTTTCCACAGCACAACATTTTACGACAAATAAATGAATCAGGAAGCACTGAGTTTGCAGTTACTTATTCTGAAATACTAAATTTTGAAAGTAAAATGAAATGGAATTACTGGTTAGATGAATGACTGGTTCAACTTAAACTCCGTTATGTAAAAAAAAATTCTTTCAGAAATATCAGTGTAACGCAATGCAAAAATTAGAAAAGGCAAGCAATTTACTTTTGATTAATGAAAAATTGAACTGAATTTACTTTAGGCAAATGAACCATTGGTTTTACTTTTAAAATAACGTATAATAAAATACATACCAAGCCCGCAGAACGTCCACTTCCCTCACATGCTTTGAAAACTCACTCCCGAGGATTCTCAAGGAGTCCTTATATTTCTGTCATAGTGGATAACTCAACACTGTCCATGTTCACACGCATAGCAGACCAGAAACTTATACATTGTCTAAGCACAACGGTTTTTACTTACATAATAGATGGCATAAAAGAATTTTTAGAATATATTAGTTACAAAATTACAAATATACATATAACAGAGAGGCATTTATACTCATTGATCATGGCTTGGCTTTTCCTTTCATTTCAGTTGCTTTCAGAACATCTACTCTGTAAGCCACATTTCCCGTTACACATTTTGCAAATTCGTTGATGACAGTCTAGTCTAGGAAATAAATTTTGAAAATTACACTAACAATTAAATATTTATTGGAAATTCATTCTCAGATTAGTCAGTTCCTGACGGATACAACTTCAAGACCACAATGTGACGTACACCTAACAGCTCGCCAGAATTAGGTAAAGCTAAACAGTAAGCGTCAGTGTGAGATACATTGTCAATCTTAAATGGTCCATTATAAATGAATTTAAATTTTGAATTTCAGTATCAGTCTCGCTTGATTTCTCGTTCTCTTTAGCGAGAATGAGGTCGCCAATTGCAGATTTAACAAACTGCGTTTTCGCATTATGACGCCGTATTCGCCCTCGGCTTTCTTTTTCATTACCTCTCGTAAACGTTCTTTATCACCTCAATATTAGTACTAATCGCGTAGGAAAATCAATTATCTGTTCGACCAAACTCTTAGACTTATAGTCTAATAGGATTTCCTACGGCGTCAATCCTGCAGATTCGTGCGTCAGATCATTCATAATCTTTTCAAAATCGTTTATATATTGGCCCATGCTCTGTGATTGTGGTGACATTACGTTCGGCAATATCGCCAAAGCTCGCGCATGTATCGTCCGCTGGATTTCTGGCTTGACAATAGGGCAAGATATGTATCACTTCAACCCCACTGCTTTCCATACCTTCATTCCATAATTTGGGAGTAAACTGTGCTCTATTATCGAACAAAATCACTTTTGGTTTGCCGATATGCACAAAGTAATCGTTTGCAAGTTTTTCATAAACCGTTTTAGCTGTTGCCTTTCTTATCGGGTATAACTTAACGAACTTCGAAAAGGTTTCCATCACTACTAATATGTAGGCGAAATTACCTGAGGTTTTTGGCAGAGGACCATATAAGTCCGTACGCACTAACTCTAGTACAAGGCCACGTCTTAAGCCCTGCACAGAGCCACGGTTTGTGCAGTTGGCCACTTTCCCCCTCTGACACTTATCGCAAGTGCAGTTGTCTGTACCTCTTACATAACACATATCATAATTAAACTGCTGTGTATAAAGATGCCAACTTGTCAGTCTTTGGTGCAGTAAACGACAATCTTTGAGATAACTGAGCGGCCACTTTCCCCCTCTGACACTTATCGCAAGTGCAGTTGTCTGTACCTCTTACATAACACATATCATAATTAAACTGCTGTGTATAAAGATGACAACTTGTCAGTCTTTGGTGCAGTAAACGACAATCTTTGAGATAACTGAGCGCCTCGTGGTCCGTATGAATTATCACTTTTCAGTTACATAGGTAACCTTTAAATTTCGTAAGACCCCATACGACTGCGAGACCTTCGTTCTCAGAAAACGCGTAGTTTCGCTCACTTTTTGTCAGCGTCCGACTTGCGAACGCGACCGTCCGGTGTTCCTTCTTCTCTCCTTCTCCCACCTCCTGGAACAGTTCTACACCTAAACTGTAATTTGAAGAATCCGTTCCAATCCGAAAAGGTAACGAAATGTCGGGATGGTACAATATGTTACTCTGTAACAACTCACTTTTGCAGTCTCTCAAATGCAGCCTGACTCTCGTTAGTTCAGGCAAATGGTATATTTTTCCGTAACCAGTTGTTTAAGTTTGGATCATTGAACGTTTGCAGGAAATTGGGACAGAATCCGCTCAATCTTACAAAACTTTTCAATTGTTTTCCAGTCTTCGGAGGTGTACAATTCTTTATTGCCTCTATCTTCTGTGGAGACCTTTAGTGATTCCTGGTGTTGTAATTACGTGACCAAGAAAATTTAACTCTTAATTCACAAACTCATATTTCTTTCGTTTCATTAAAACTTCGCGTAACGCACCGAAAACCTAGACTGAAAGATCGCAATGTTCTTGCCAGGTCGCATTCGGCAAAAGCAAGTCGTCCATGTACACTGTCAATCTGGAACTTAGGGTCACGCCTAGTACTTTACCGAGAGCCCTGATAAAGACAGACGCTGACATGTTCAGTCCGAATGGCACTACCTTATACTGGTAACACCTGCCTGCATACAAAAAAGCATTTCATCTCCTAGACTCTTCCTCAGGAGCGGTCTGTCAGCAGCCAGCCGTGAGGTTGAGGCTGATCGTGACTCGTACATTATGAAATCTTTACAGTATCTCTTCTATACTTTCTGGTCCATCTATTTCACGTTGAACAGCTTTGTTCAGCAAACGTACATCTATCACGATACTGACATTGCCATATCTTTTTCCTACTATGATCAAGGGATTGTTGTAGGGACTGCTACTCCTCTCTATAACATTCCAATCTAGTATTCGACCTATTTCTTGTTGTAAGGCCTCCTTTTTGGACAGCGGTACCGCGTACAGTCGAGCAAAGAACGGTCCGTGGAGCATCACATTTAACTTCCACTGATATCCAGTAACAAGCCCCGGTTTACACGATAACACTTAGTTTATTTCTCATAAATATGTTATACAATTCTTATTTCTGTTCGGGTTTAGCATTTGACACACAATCCACAATACTCTCTAACTCGTCTTCCAAGCTATTGCCAACATTTACATTCCATATGCTGTAGTGTCCCATATTTCTGCCTAAACCAAACTGGACAGGCGAAGTAACAATGTGAATAGGTTGGTACGGACTACTCACATCAGCTGTTTTATTAAGACACACACTAATTACTGTCTTATCTTTTGCAATGGACATCACTACTTTATTGTTGCAGTCAGTTACTTCGTGGTATTTCAATAACCAGTCTAAGCCCAATGCTCGGTGCTCAAATCTGGTACGACGATAAACTCATCTTCAAATTCTCACCCTTGAAATTAGAAACATTCAAATATTTGATGGGATATGGGTTTGCTACTCTTTCCGGTGGCATCGATTAGTCTAACTCTCATTACGGGCATTACTGCAGCTCCTGGTCTTTCCCTTCACAAATAGAAAATTTTTCTGAGTCTAGTTCTTGGTTTTCCCATAACAACCGGCCGTGTGGCCGAGCGGTTCTAGGCCCTCCAGTCTGGAACCGCGCCGCTGCTACGGTCGCTGATTCTAATCCTGCCTCGGGCATGGATGTGTGTGATCTCCTTAGGTTAGTTAGGTTTATTAGTTCTAAGCCTGATGACATCAGATGTTAAGTTCCATAGTGCTCAGAGCCATATGAACCATTTTTTCCCATATCAAATCCTCATCCACATCAAAATTGTTCCAGAAAAACGCGTCGGCTCTGACACCGATAGCGGTTTATATGGTGGTTTTTAAATTTTCTGTTCTTGGAATTCATAATTTCTACCTCCCTGTCTTGCAGTTGTTGAAGCCGTTTTGACCAAAACACTGAATTTCTTCGATTAACGAACCTTGTATTACCAACGACTCGCAAACTGTTGCGTCAAGTAAATTTTCTTCGGAAAGATGGTTATCGTCTTCCAAATTGCTTGGAGGAATGTGTTCTGTTTCTGCTTCTTATTCTTCTCCCGATCTCAGGCAACACATTCCATTCTAGTCTCACTGCATGATGTCAACCTTAACCGCGACATAATCTACGTGGCTGTCAATTAGTCGTACCTGGTTATCATCGGCAAAATCCTCTTGCCCCTTTTTAGAAATTCCACTCGGTATTCTTTAGAACCAGTGTCGTTGGGGTTGGCTAATTAAATTACTACAACATTTGGACAATCCTGTCTCTTCGGTACAGAGCTTTCCTTTTTCCATAAACGCTAATTACATACGGGTTGAGAAGCGTCAAATATTGTCCGCTCTCCCCATTAGCCACACCTCTCATCCTCCGTAATTCTTCAGTTTGTTGTATATCCAACCGAAATGACCTAGCTACATCTCCTCGAGTTCCTCGTTGCCCTGCGTGGTAACGAAAGTTTTATCCAATATCAGTTTCTTTAATTCCGCCGGCGAATTGCACTGTATTGGACCCTGAGGCACCATTGTTGTCTTACTGGTGGCAACCTCTTCCTCGTTGACCGGCACTCTATCTTCATCGTTATTACGGACAGTGAACGCTTTGTCGACTGATGTTTCCCCCTTACCTGTTGTAACTGCGGGTGCGTTACTCGCTCTGTCTTCTTGCACATTCTCCCATCGCCCATTTATCAATCCGTATCTGTCATAGCGACGTTGCCTAGGCTTTCTTCTGGGCCACCAAGGTCTTCATACTCCCGGTGGGCCCCAAACAGTCGTGGTTAATTGTTTCAATGATTAAATACG
This sequence comes from Schistocerca serialis cubense, assembly GCF_023864345.2. NCBI lineage: Eukaryota > Metazoa > Arthropoda > Insecta > Orthoptera > Acrididae > Schistocerca > Schistocerca serialis. The sequence continues at coordinate 287,091,633 of NC_064642.1, forward strand.
ACAGGCCTGTTTCTATCCAGATGCCGCAACTGCTGATTTTGCTCCTGCCTACAACCATTCTGTTCAGAACCGAGTACCACATTCACATGATACTGGACTCTGTCATTTCTACTATTATTGTCCCCTCTATGAGTGTTATTGTTACAGGGGGGGAGGGGGTGAATTATTATTACGCGGCAGTCGTTTTCAGTATTTCCATGGCTATTGTTATTATAGTTGTTCCTTTTCTGGTAACTGTTGTTATTACCACGATTGTTAAAATTTTCGCTGTTATTCTGCCAACTGTCCTCATCTTCGACTTCTTCTAGGAACGCAGTAATTGTTCTGTAACTATTGCCTGTGTACCTCTTGGAATTATCCAGAAGCTTCTTCCACAACCCCCAGACAATCTCCGATATCAGTGCGTCTATCACGCAAATATTCTAATTTGTGGATGTAATTTCCACAAAATTGTTCCTTCGAGCAGCGAGAGTTCGCGAAGCGGGGTTTTGACATACGAAATCGCAGCATTCGCTCTGGGATTCTACTCTGACCAATATTCTTTCAAGGTCGCATTCTTAAATTCTTGAAAGCTCATGTTCACAATATCGAGATTTAAGCTCCATCACTTAGCCTCGCCCGCTAGCACGTCGATTACACTAGTCAATAGCCATTTTGCAACTGGGATGTGATACATCAACTAGTATGTGTTTTGATGTGTAGAATCCGGCCATACCTTTCAAAATGTCTAGGACATACTATTTTTAAGTTTTTAAAGGTTTTTCGTTTTTCGTATTCAGTATTTCGCTTTTTGCTGTTCTTCTGTTTTGATGGTTAATTCTTTGATTTTGATTTGCAGAGGAGAGCTAGAAGATCTACAGATCTTCAGTAAATGGTTGGTGTGTTAATCCAGTGGTGTGAAGGACATCCTCAGTGAGTGTTTTCTGTGAAAGATAGTGCAAACTTTTTGTGTTTAAAAATTACACTAAGAGAAATGGCAACTAGTAAATCTCTCTGATGTCTAAACTACCCCGACAACTTTTCTTATGTGTGTGTGGGATATTCACTCCAAAAGCCTAAAGAAAACCAATCACTGATTTGGTTAAGATGGATTATCAGTTGTATTTTGATTGTCCTGTGGGTGATCAAGATAAAAAATTTTAGCCTCATATTGCCCGCATAACCTGTACTACAACCTTAACTGAGTGACTGAAAGGAAAACGCTGTGCCATGCCATTCCGATGGTGTGATGTGACCTTAATGACCGTTATTCAGATTGTTATTTCTGTCTTACAAATATTTCTGGATATTCAAACAAAGCTAGACATAAAATAAAGTATCCAAATGTATCTTCAGTGCATTTGCCTGTGCCCCATGATGAGGGGATGCCTGTTCTTGCCTGTAACTTGAAAGCCACGGAACCAGACACCATGTCACGTGAATCAGAAAATACTGAACATATAGAACAGTACTTCCCCCAGTATAACGAGACTTCGCCTCAGCTCTTTAATCAAAAAGAATTGAACTATTTGGTTCGCGAAAGAGCAAACTGAACTCTTGGGGTCGAGAATTCAACAACAGAACTTTATAGCTCTAGGAACAAAAATTTCCTGTTTCCGATAAAGAGGTGCTTCCTTTACTCAATATTTCGATATGCAGAATTGAGTGTGTGTATGTAGAGATGTCAATGGCCTGATGATGCAGCTAGGAGTACAACATAATCTACAATAGTGGCGGCTACTTTCTGACTCGAGTAGACGCAGCATGAATGCAGTAATACTACATAATGGCAATGCGTTTCCATTGGTACCTTTGTCTTACGCAGTAGACATGAAACAAACTTATGAAACTATGGCTTTGCTGCTAGAGGCAATCAAATAAAAAGATCATGAATTGCAGCTTTGCTATGATTTAAAAATTGTTACACTCCTTACAGATTTACAGGCTGGATTCACGAAATAATACTGCTTTTTGTGCCTTTGGGACAGCCGTGACTCCAAGAACGAAGGAATGGCCTACAAGGAAGTCATATGTTCCTCGAAACGTAAATGTGAACAATACCTCATTGGTGGAGTCCTATAAAATCACTTTACCTCCCCTTCACATCAAGTTGTGCCTTATCAAGAACTTTGTAAGAGCTCTGGATAAAGAAGTTGAGGTCTTCAATCACCTAAAAAAAAGTTTCCCAAATTAAGTGAGGCAAAGCTGAAAAACGAAAAACCTTTAAAAACTTAAAAATAGTATGTCCTAGACATTTTGAAAGGTATGTCCGGATTCTACACATCAAAACACATACTAGTGACAGCAACAGAGGATCAAGTAGGTAAAAAGACGAGGGCTAGTAGAAATCCTTGGGTAACAGAAGAAATATTGAATTTAATTGATGAAAGGAGAAAATATAAAAATGCAGTAAGTGAAACAGGCAAAAAGGAATACAAACGTCTCAAAAATGAGATCGACAGGAAGTGCAAAGTGGCTAAGCAGGGATGGCTAGAGGACAAATGTAAGGATGTAGAGGCCTATCTCACTAGGGGTAAGATAGATACCGCCTACAGGAAAATTAAAGAGACCTTTGGAGATAAGAGAACGACTTGTATGAATATCAAGAGCTCAGATGGAAACCCAGTTCTAAGCAAAGAAGGGAAAGCAGAAAGGTGGAAGGAGTATATAGAGGGTCTATACAAGGGCGATGTACTTGAGGAAAATATTATGGAAATGGAAGAGGATGTAGATGAAGATGAAATGGGAGATATGATACTGCATGAAGAGTTTGACAGAGCACTGAAAGACCTGAGTCGAAACAAGGCCCCCGGAGTAGACAATATTCCATTGGAACTACTGACGGCCGTGGGAGAGCCAGTCCTGACAAAACTCTACCATCTGGTGAGCAAGATGTATGAAACAGGCGAAATACCTTCAGACTTCAAGAAGAATATAATAATTCCAATCCCAAAGAAAGCAGGTGTTGACAGATGTGAAAATTACCGAACTATCAGCTTAATAAGTCACAGCTGCAAAATACTAACACGAATTCTTTACAGACGAATGGAAAAACTAGTAGAAGCCAACCTCGGGGAAGATCAATTTGGATTCCGTAGAAACACTGGAACACGTGAGGCAATACTGACCTTACGACTTATCTTAGAAGAAAGATTAAGGAAAGGCAAACCTACGTTTCTAGCATTTGTAGACTTAGAGAAAGCTTTTGACAATGTTGACTGGAATACTCTCTTTCAAATTCTAAAGGTGGCAGGGGTAAAATACAGGGAGCGAAAGGCTATTTACAATTTGTACAGAAACCAGATGGCAGTTATAAGAGTCGAGGGGCATGAAAGGGAAACAGTGGTTGGGAAGGGAGTAAGACAGGGTTGTAGCCTCTCCCCGATGTTGTTCAATCTGTATATTGAGCAAGCAGTAAAGGAAACAAAAGAAAAATTCGGAGTAGGTATTAAAATTCATGGAGAAGAAATAAAAACTTTGAGGTTCGCTGATGACATTGTAATTCTGTCAGAGACAGCAAAGGACTTGGAAGAGCAGTTGAATGGAATGGACAGTGTCTTGAAAGGAGGATATAAGATGAACATCAACAAAAGCAAAACAAGGATAATGGAATGTAGTCTAATTAAGTCGGCTGATGCTGAGGGAATTAGATTAGGAAATGAGGCACTTAAAGTAGTAAAGGAGTTTTGCTATTTGGGGAGCAAAATAACTGATGATGGTCGAAGTAGAGAGGATATAAAATGTAGGCTGGCAATGGCAAGGAAAGCGTTTCTGAAAAGGAGAAATTTGTTAACATCTTGTATAGAGTTAAGTCTCAGGAAGTCATTTCTGAAAGTATTCGTATGGAGTGTAGCCATGTATGGAAGTGAAACATGGCCGATAAATAGTTTGGACAAGAAGAGAATAGAAGCTTTCGAAATGTGGTGCTACAGAAGAATGCTAAAGATTAGATGGGTAGATCACATAACTAATGAGGAAGTATTGAATAGGATTGGGGAGAAGAGAAGTTTGTGGCACAACTTGACTAGAAGAAGGGATCGGTTGGTAGGACATGTTCTGAGGCATCAAGGGATCACCAATTTAGTATTGGAGGGCAGCGTGGAGGGTAAAAATCGTAGAGGGAGACCAAGAGATGAATACACTAAGCAGATTCAGAAGGATGTAGGTTGCTGTAGGTACTGGGAGATGAAAAAGCTTGCACAGGATAGAGTAGCATGGAGAGCTGCATCAAACCAGTCTCAGGACTGAAGACCACAACAACAACAACAACAAAGCTGAAAGGGGATATATTTGTTGGAACACAGATAAGGAAATTGGTGAAAGTTCATACATTCTTACCATAGGACACCGTACAAAAACCATGGTAATCGTTCGATGATGGGTGACTATTGCTGGGATCTTGTTAGGGAGAGTGCCGAAACAGCAAACAAAAGAAGAGCTCTGTCCGTCATCACTTTTTACAAAAACCAAAGACGATTAAAGGTGAAAATATCTTCTGAACTAATTTGGACCTTTTATTGGCATCACGCCCATATATACATAAAACTAGTATTTATTTCAAACTTTCTGAATGTGTATTTTTGTTTGACTTAATTGTGTCCATTTTCGGTTTTACAATTTTTTGTTCTGCTGTGTTTCTAGGAAATGTGATGTATAGAGAAAAACTGATTTTAACAATGTATTCAGCACGCCAAAATCACGTAAATCCACCCATTTACAAACCAGGTGCAGAGAAAAATTTTAAATTTGTTAACTGTTCTTATAGCGTTAATTTTTCTCTTATCCGTCCGGACTCAGGCAATATTATTTCGCAATTTTTAATGAAGCGGGTAGCATGCAATCCATTTTTTTTTTGAGTGGATCGAAACACTCCTCCTTCACAGAGATTTCAGTGTTATGTGTGTGGCATAACACATAGTGTTGCTTTTCTACTAATCTATTTTCTAGTTCGGTTACTTTTGTAACTACTCGGGAAGTGGTATTTGCTGACGTTTCCACTTCCCTCTTATTCTCATCGCACGTTGTGAATTGTTTCTTCACTCTACTATCAATGTCTGATACTAAAGTTAGCTAATTTGTAACCTTTTCCCTATCGTCTTCTTGCACTATCTCTACATTTTACATTACTTTATTTTCAATAACGGTTTCAACAGCCAGTTGCAGTTTCTGTTCAGTTGTCTGTACTTCCGTCTCGAAAAGACTATTTGTGCTTTCCATTTTTGACTGCACCTCTGCCATGTCCTGCTCAAGATTACCGATTTCAGTATTACTACAATTATTTATTTCTTGATTTCACCTACTTTCGTGTTAACTACTCTATTATTATTGTTCACACTCTTTATCGCTTTGGACTGAGGATTAATTGATTCGGATTGAGCTTATATTGATTCCGACAGACCATTAATTTTAGCAATAACTGATTCGGACTGAGCATTAATTTTAGCAGTAATTGAGTCCGAATGAGCATTTATCGATTCAGACTGAGTATTAAATGTGCTGATGAACATGCTGAACAAATCGTTTATGTTTCCAGCTATCACTCGTTCTTTCTTAATGGTTTCCCCGTATCCACCGTCAGTGGATTCGGTTTTGCTTTTTATTCCCAATTCCGCCGCATCCGTCAGTGCCATTTCCCCGTGTTCCTGAGTCTCAGCGGTAGCGTTTGTGCTGATAGCCTCCGGTTTCCCAACAACGGGATCCGCTGCCAGCGTTCCCCTTTGTTCTATGGATTGTTCCCCGTCAAGTACAATCGTATTATCACTTTCAATTGTGTCCATCATGTTGCCTGTTTTACTGATTAATGCAACTTTAGAAATTCTGTATCTTATTTCCACCACATACTACCACCGTGCGTGAGCAACTTTACTCGTAGCACAAGGGTGTAATTAGCTACGAATCTGCACAATGCAAAATTCATGCCACGACCAATACCAAACTGATATCGTCCTGTCACATGTAGCCTCCCCCTTCCTACTCGGCCTACTGGATTGCGACATAACTGACCGTGATCGCATATGCCTAATGAAATTTTACAGTTAGTAAGGCTATCGTTACCGAAGGGAGAAAACGCCGGTTAGTTTGAGGAAAGTTTAAAACAGACTATTCTGAAGGAAGGCTCTATTCAAAGCTTAAGCTAAATACAGATGATAATTTTGAAATGATTGGAATATAGTGCAATAGCTCACGAACCACATAGGGGGGAAAAGGGTATCACGTAATATTTACCACAAAAATCACTGAAAACACAAAGGAATCACTGATCATTGCCCCTCTAGGGCAATGAATCTCCGTCATCTTGAGAAAGGTGATGACAAACAATTTTAATCAAATAATAAATGGCATGGCAACAGAAGGTTGTCACGCTTTTCCACAGCACAAAAGTTCACGAGAAAATAAATGAATCAGAAAGCACCGAGTTTACAGTTACTTATTCTGAAATACTAAATTTTGAAAGTATAATTAAATGGAGTTACTGGTTGAATGAATGACTGGCTTAACTTAAACTCTGTTATGTAAAAAAAAATTACTTCCAGAAACATCAGTGTAACGTAATGCAAATCTTACAAAAAGGCAAGCAATTTATTTTTGGTTACTGAAAAATTGAACTGAATTTACCTTAAGCAAATGAGCAATTGGTTTCGCTTTTAAAATAACAACGATAAAATACATACAAAGACCGCAGATGTGACTCGCTAAGCTAAATACAGAATAAATGAAATTGAACACTTTTAATTTGTGCTGTATCTTTAGTTATTAATTTTTGCAGTGAAATTTTACTTTACGTTAATTAGCCTCTGTTATCCAATACAAGAATGAGCCGTTATTGTGTCAGAAAATTTATACTGAAACTGGATTTTAGCAAACACACAAACTGACGCAAACTAAAAAAATTGTCTATTTTTAGCTAAGAAAGTTGTAAGTGACTGTACAAAATTTCAGCTATGTATCTTTATTAGTTCTTAAGCCGTATGTACCACAAGATCAAGAGCGTGAGCTGTCGGGAAATTCAAGTTACAGTTAAAATTCCTCTACCCTGCATGTATAATACTAATACATCGCAGGTCCGTATTCATCTTATTTTTAATATTTCTTCCTCCCTTTTCTTTTTTAGAGTGCTTATTTTATTCTTACTTCTTTCGTAGGTTCGAATCCTGATTTTTCAGCTGTGAAGAGCCTCCTGCAGCCACTGGTACTTAAAGCTCTTTGCATATTTAGTCCTCCAGGCCCTCGTATCATTTCTATAGGCTTATACCGGGCACTGCACCGTCACTGAAATATGTCATACAATCCAACACATGTATCTGCAAAGTATGTAATCTACCTGAACAGGTTTTGGTATATCTTTCCATACACAGTCGTTAAAATTCTCATTTGAGTTTTGAGTCCTACCATGTAAACATTTCTTTAATTATCTTGTGTCACTAAGAAACCTATATATAGTTTTTATAATTTCTATTACGCAAATGGCAAAGAATGTTTATTGTTTTAAGTATTATCATCAATAATAGCGCCCTCGTAGTCACACTATGACTCACTGCCAGCTGGACAGAGTGCATAACAAGGGTTGTCATCTGTCAACGTCTTATAAGAGAAGGTAGCCTTTCTCAAATGATATCATTTGTTTCCACAACTACTAAGGGAGATTTGGAATTTTTTGGTAGAGACCTAACACAACTATCACAACTAATTCCATCACTTCACTGTAAACACAAATGTTAGCAGCGAAAGGGTGACTGCACTTCTATATACGCAAACGTAAAGCAACCATGTCGTTTTCATATGTTAGCCAACATTAGAGACTAAAAATTTATAAAAACAAAAAAGTGAGAACAAATTCTGTTTTTAACACACACAGGGGGTTACATGTGTGCAGTCACTTTTAAGGTCCTTTAATTTTTGGGTTCCCTTCTGTAAAACTTCCTTTAAGTAAGCTTTTTCTAGTTCAGAAAACTAAAGAGAACTTTTCGGGACGAAAATTGAGAAACATTGTGCTGGAAATGTTATGCATTTGGTTTCGCTTTTTGTCTCATGGTGATCGGAGTCTACTGATTTGACCATCAGCAAATACAAGTATATAACGAACAGTTTCTCTCTCTTGCAAGATCATGTTTCAGATGCATGTGACCTTATTTCGTATTTTCCTTCTGCTATGATGTCCTATGGAGATGTTAAGATGTTTAAGTCGATACTTGTATTTATCTACACCAGTAGCTTTACGTGTGTTGCCTTTTCAAACATTATATTGCACTTTTATATGTCTGGTCTTTGTGAATTTATTATATTGCATCTATTCCTTTTGCCATTGTTTCAGTCATGTGCCCCATATCATTATATGTGAATATTTAAGATTTTCTCCAGAAAAACATGCTCCACTCACTTTCTTTGCAGTTAATACAGTTAATTATTAAGTAGTTAATTATGAATAGGCAGCAATTATCTTCAGTTAGAACTTGAGAAGACTTCACGTTAGTTGACGTAAGTGAATTCCTTTGAGATTTATGTCGAGAGCGACGGTTTATCGTAACCTTATATGAACATTCAGGTTTAGTTTCAAAATGAATGGCAGGCTTTCGACGAGAAGTTAATATCTAGGCCTGCAACAATCTTAATCCGAAACTCGTTGGACTATGCAAACTGACGCCTAGCCTATTTGGAATACTGCTATCGATACTGACAAGTAAATTATATTTGATATAAGCTAAAACCCTTTGTGAAGAATACCTTAGACTGTTTTCCACTTGAATAGCAGAAACCTTTAATTTGAATGTGAAGTAAAGCCAGTCTAATAGGATAACCCCGTAATCTGTATTACTAAGCAGCTTTAACGGTCACAAATTTCTAGGTGCATGTTGCGTCTCTAATAGCTTCCAGGGACAACGAAAGTTAGATTTTCAGTATTTGATAAAGTTATTCGCCGAAATTAATTTTTTAAATGCTGCCATAATCTATTCATTTAGAGGTATAATTCTACGTTAAATGTTTAATATAGAAGTCAAATATCATACTTACAAATTGTGTGCAGATCTTGAGGCTGCGTAACTCACTGTGCACAAATTAGCCAGTCTATATTCTCCCATATTTGAAAATGAGGACACTTAGCGACTTGCAACAAATTTTACACACGCTTTCAGACCTTCTCGAAACAATCTGTCGCTGACAGCCCCACAAAATAATAAAGGAATGAAGTCTGTCATTTACTAAATTTTCACCGTTCATGCAACAAAAATTTATAATCAGGCCTAACGTTTTTATGGATTACATCTTTACCACTACCTCTATTCGCAACACAGTTTGCAGAAAGTGTACACGTAATCCACTGAACGTATCTCCAAAATCATACCATTGTATGTCACTGAATATGCCTCCAAAATCATAACACTGTTCGAAACAGTGCAGGAGACATAATGTCAGAAGCAGTGAGATAAAATAAAATCTAGCTACCTTTCCTCAAAAGGATGTGTGGATTACCCAGACTCTACTCATCCAATGTTTCACAATAAGAGCGCTTGGCGACTTCCGCTACACTTTTAACATCATTTCGAACCTTTTCCTAACTTTTCTCGCTTGCAGTCCCGAAAAACAGTTAAGCACTTAGTATCTGTTGTTCATATGGTATAACTTCATCATCGAGCTTTACACTTTTTACCAGGTTTTTGTTTTGACTCTTTCTTTGGTCTAGATGTGAATAATCCGAAACTTTTACAACCAACGTAGTTAGGGCTTTGAGTCTTCTTTCAAATTGGTTTTATATGTTTTAACGTCAATTATTTAACACATTATCATATTTGTAAAGTAATCAGTCACTTCAAGTTGTTTTATACGCATACGAGTTCGGTTCTGTAAAGAATCTGGAATGGGAGTGAATGTTACTGGTTCTGGCTAATGTAGCAATGTACTAACGTGCGCTCTAACTCAAACCTCTGCAGAAAATTTGTACGGTGACACAAAATAAAGTGTTGCATAATATAATTAGTTTATGTATCGCTTCTAAACATCTCCTAAAGGTTTGTACAGAATTTCGTGATTACAGATCTTTACCAGGTAGCGTATGGAGTTTCACTTCATTTCCTAGAATTGGTCATTAATAAGAAAAGTGTGCATCAGAAAGGCAAAATTCATACTGTAGTTTTATCAAGAGGCTTGGAGGAAGATTTCTGCATTCCTGAGGGCCTGTCCCATCTTGAATATTCTATGACTTTTTTTCAGATATTCCTGATGAAAACAGGATACTTTGTACAAAAATAACACGTTAAATTTCCTTTCATCTAAGACGGTATTGCCATGTCTAACAAATTAACGATGATATCTTAATTCAAAATAAGATGATTCTTTTTTCGTGTTTGGTTGATTTGCGCGTAAAAGGTTACTAGGTATTTTTTGAGGAAGACCGAAATCGCTAGCAAATTGAAGAAATTAATAAAACATATCATCATGCACCATCATCTATTTACCAAATGTTCGATCTTTGTTTCGAGTTAGAGAGTGGGGAGAAAGTTAGGAAGGGGAATATTAAATTGGTACATACCTGCGTTTCAGGTGACCTATTCTAGTAAGTAGACGTTCCATTTTCTTGACAAGTAATTTTTCTCCATCTTTCTTTCTCTCTCATTTCATTCTCTTACCTATCTCTTTTCCTTTTGCATTATTACTGATGAAACAAACTTTCGATGAAATGTAACAGTATTTTCAAAATCTTGTCCAAGTCTACGGAATGTTATACACAAGTTTATGCCGAGTTCATCCGTGTTTTACAGCATAGATTACAATATAAAAGTATGCGGTACATAAATAAAAAAGTATTAAATGCCAGTCTTTAGTACGATCTTAGGGCTCTTTCACTGTAACGTTCATGTGATTTTTTATGTTATTGGAAATTTGCAGTGCCAGTGTTGAAGATTCTTAATTAGTGCAACATTTAATTTATTTCATTATAAAATTCGTGTGCTTCATACCTGCTGTAAAAATATCACAACAAAAGATAAAAGGAATATAAATTGCTACTAGAATATATCCCACTAAAGAGGCAGTTCACTCCGCCAGACGTAAGTGTTAATTAAAATGAAATCACCCATTCTCTGCCTACAGGGAACAAAGAAAGTATCCGTTTCTATTTGCTAAGCGATGCTTCCATAATTACTCTGAAATGGTGTAACACTTAATGTCGCAAACGCCTGAAACAAACGAAGGCTTTTCAGACTGGAGGTAATCACGTCGTAGAACATAGATACATCGCGGGTACGGCAGGAGATGCATCCTTTCTTTCCGTCAGTGCAACGGTCGCTCATTCACTTCAATGGAAACAAAAGAGTGCGAAACAAAAAGCTCTTCTCTGTGCGCCAAATGCATTTCTAGCACCTCTCCAGAGAAGTCCCGATTTCGACAAAACAATGCACCGTCCATAAAGCGAAAACCGCTGTAAATCATGCGAATGGGTAGGCGTTCAAAAGTTTCGCAAGCATGGAAGAAACAACGGAATAATACAAATGTTTACCGAATTCAGTAGCTCTTGTACGGTAACGGTACAAGAGTACAGATTTGATGAAAATGACGATACTTCTATTCAGTGTATAAGCGCTTTACAAAATATTGGCTCAAACACGCCGATAAATGGTTGAAGAATGAAACACGATGATCATTCAAAATTTATGTAGTGCGGACGAGCGAAAGGGAGGGTGAAGGTGGAAGGTACACAAAACGTATCATGCATACGGTCGAGCACGTCCGGATGGTAAATAACAATTACTTAATTACCTTGTCCATTATTTTTATGACGGTAAACTGCAGTGGTAGAAAGATAATTTCACAGAAACATCGCCAGCTTTAAGGAATTCGTTCATGGCAGCCTTGGAACCTAAGCTACTTCCACTCCTACAGGCAGCAGGACGATGCGCAACAGGGCGTTACGTGATGAGCAGAATACCGACCTACTGGGAGTAGCAATGCTCCCTTTGTTTATGCGATGCAGTAAACTGATGCTCTCCAAGCGTTTCTCGGATTTAAATATTTTCCATCTTAAATGTCACAATTCTCCACCAACAAATCGTGTTCCTTTGTGGCATTTGTAACTTTACTGTGCCCTCCACTAAGAACAGACGTTGGCTAATAACTTACTAAACTTCATTAACACCTTGAAGAGAGAAAGTAGCATGAACCTTTTGAACAAATTATATTTATCTTGGAGTCTTTATAGATGTTAATAAAATATTCTCGTGAGTGGTGTGACAATGTGAGAATGTTCAGGATGCAGTTATCTTCACCCAAAACCAAGACGCCAATCTCAAGAAGCTGTCATTTATTCCAGTGTCATTTATATTGTATCTAAGTATTACAAACAGATGGTTAACATTTTTTTCTGCATAGTTATAGCTATTTGTAGCATTTGAGATTAAAGCTGGTTTCATGGAATTTCAACGGAGACTGAGTGAGTTGTCAAAGAAGTCTTTCGTTGACTACAGACTTCTGTACTTTTTGCCTAGAAAATGCGAGGGACAAAGAAAACATCTCCAATGCAGCCACTTACATTTTTATTGCAAGTTTTTGTTGTTTAACAGTATTTTTTCTTACAAATCATTTTGCGGTTAATTACAACCATTAAATTAAGTTTATAACTTCCTCACTTATTTTTTTATTTAACACTGATTTGATTCTCTCCAACAAAAATCAAACAAATTATTATTTTTTTTCGAAATGATAAAAATATATTGCAGATTTGTTCCAGTAATTGTACCAGATGTATGGACGCTACCAGATAAAGCCTCAAATCAAATAATATTTTCTGTTAGTATTTATATTTTGTGTAGTTTCATGTGAAACAACTGTGCAACAAACCTACCATAGGAAATCAGACAAGGCTCTTCGATTTCTGACATATTTATGTCATTATACCGACGAACACCTATTATTTCTTATAGTCTATTAAGCGAATTGGGGGTGTCACTCCACTATACACCTGCAGAATTTCATGTTATGGGTGGGATTCTGCCAATATTACAATGCATTGTGCTATATGAGACACCTATTTTCAAAATCTTTTAAATCCATTTTTTCAATAATATCTTTTTATAAGTCGAAAGAGCGCGCATCGAGCTCCACAGTTTAAAACATAAGTCCCAGTAGCCACTGTTTCTATTATAAAAGTGACTCCATTATAACGATGATGGTCGCAGTTCCAGTAACCATTAAATCCCGACAGCAATAATGGACCTAAAACTCTAGGGAAATCATGGAAAAAGCAAAAGAAGGAATACTGGGCAAAAAAACGTTGACAATAAAACGAGGTAAGCTGCTGATTATTTTCGCTCACAATGCACCTGTGCTTGCTTTTTTACAAATAACATTATAATAGCTAAATGTATGTGTAAGATGTCTAATGTTCGTTGCATTTACCTTACCAGATATTCCAGCAAGAGATTTCCAAAGCGCATTCCAGCTTAAGGGAGGACCATATGAATGTGGACAACTTCCAATGCAATAAGTAAGAAGGATAAATCAGAAGTTCTATGATACACCTGACAGGCAGGCCCAGAATGATTTCATTCTTCATTACATAATCCTGGAGACAGTAAAGAGGAGAAGATCATCGGAAGGACTGAAGAACATGAAGATAACTACTTAACACTTATTTCCAAAGATAGATAATGGGAGATTACAGAGACTCGGTGTCTGTAAAAAAATAATCATTGAAACATTTGTGGAAGGGTGAGATCGTGTTCAGAATCTGTGTAACCAGTTTCTAGAGATTGAAGTAACTCCAAGAACAAGAGAGGTGGCGGCACAAGATGAAGAACATTCACAGATAATATTTAAGAAGCGTTACCTTTCGATTTAGAAATTACACAAAATATAAAAAAGAATACTTTGAGATACATCCGAACTATACATATTTTCGAAATGTATTTGATAATGACACTGATATTGTATTGGGATCTCCTACCTCAGGTGTCTGCTATTTTGGCTTATAGTCTAAAGAGCAACAAGAGCAGATTCGAGATCTCAAGGAGAAAGACGACTTGAAGGCAAAGTTTACCATGCATAAACTGAAAGCACACACATTTTACAGTCAACTCTGCAGTGAAACAAAAGGTCAGAGAATAGCGAGCTTTGGTTGTCCAATGAATCTTATTCTCCCTTAGCTTCCTGATGAGTCTTCACCTTCCTTAAGATATTTTTTTTACGGTTCCACAGTTTGTGAGGAAACCTCTTATGATTCCTAGAAGAAGGACAATGCGTTTTGCTATACATTGTTAGAAAAAGAATTCTCCAAAGGCTCATGTCAAATTACATCATCAATTTTTCATAGACTGTGCAACAAAAATGTTGAAAATACCCATAGGCTGAAGTTACTAGCCGAACGCTGTGAGGAAAAATAAAAATCAAGCCATGATTGTCACTCTTTGTACTTAGTTTGATCAAAATTTTCTACAAAAAGTGGAACATGTCAACCATATTTTTCCAGTTGTCAGCCATTCATATACTCCCTTCGATTTCGTATTTGGCTGGATTGAATAGGAAGTGCGTTCAAATATGACTCCCTTGAACCCCAACGATTATTATGTCGTTATGAAACGTCTATGTCATTTTTCATTTGCACCCATTATTTTAAAATGAAAATATTTCCAAAACCGGTATTGTCCAGATTACAGTTCCAAAAGTCATTATAGTCAAAGTAAGATATTTATTTTAAATAAAAACATTGTGGTGTGATTTATAGGAAGTATAGATATAAATCCAGAATACAAAATAAAATTATAATAAATAAAGGATAATAATAAAAAACAAGTACCAACTGAGTGACAATTTTTTATCGTTTCTGAACATTTCTGTTACGTGGAGATAACGGAACGTGGAAACGGCCAACTAATGTATCTCCTACAAAACACATCTTCCATTCATAAAAAAATTACCTCTACTAAAATAATCATAGAACTGTCGTTAGACAAAACCTTAAAAACTCATTTGCAAATAAATACTAACTACGAATGAAGTTTTGAAACAAAATCGCAAAATGTTGGAAAAAAGTATACCAATGAGACATCATTTTCTCTATTTTAAATAAGTCACTTTTCATTTTTCTTTATTGCGCTCTGTACGAAATGTTTTTCTTGGAGTGTATTTCCATTCTTTTCTTATTATGGTATGAGACTGTCATTTCTATTCTTATTCCATTTTAGAGGTGATTTTATTTTATTAGATATTCCACTTGCATGGAATGAATAAATTCACTCTTCATTGTTGGACTTGGTAGTCTAATGGCAGTACAAATGCCTGGCATCTGAAAGGTCATGTTATCAAATCCTAGTCAGACCATGGAAATTTTCAGTCTTCGTTTTCCTAACCTTCACTTCTCAGTGATGTGAGACGTCAGCAAAACCAACAAGTGATTCAGATTACATGTTAAACTGTAGATCCTCTTTCGCCATTGGAGTACTTGTGGTAAGATAGGAAAATAAGTCGCAGAAGTGGTACTCTATTCAAAGACTTGCATCCAGCCAATGCCATTGCATGTCCTTCGTACCTGACATGAAATTTTGTTTAATCGTTCCAGCAAATTTCATATAGTTGGAGCTGCAGCTATTACATTTTAATTTAACTATTTCATTTAGAAAACTCATTGAAGTAAACAGGAGGATAACAGAGAAGTACTACCTATTGAAACAATGAAGCAAAAATTAGAGAAATGGTGCAATAGCTACAAAGGAAGTTAAGAAACATACTGTAGTACCCATGGGTACACAGGATTCCAGGAATAAAACAAAAGATCTATTACAAAATAAATAATGTTTTAAGAGAAAAGTCTGCTTCAATTGATAAATTACAAATGACACTGGGAAGAAACTTCAAAAAGTGTCAAGTTTACTCACAAAAAGCAGAAAGAACTATAGTACGATACAATCCAGTAGCACCAACTCTCAGTAGTTAGCACAAAATACATAAATAGGATACTCCCATAAGACCCATTATTGATTTTAAAAGTTCTCCCACATGCCTCTCTGCAAAGTTCAGACATCAGTACTTGGCTGTATATCACAAACCAGAGACAACAGAAGTAAACAATATTCCTTTCAAATAATCCAGAAAATAACACACACACACATCTCACTAACTGAAAAACTTATGTTTTATTATGGAAAAACATTTACACATCAACCTCACTTTGTGACACAAGTAACATGGAAAAAAACAGCAGCTGACAGAGAATCCAAAGTTCCAAAAATCATCACAGGAGAAGTAATATAAATCAAAAAGTAGTCACAGAGCTAAACTACTTTCAGTTATACAATTGTTTGTTTTTACGTTAAGGTAAGACACTTTTATGAAAGCCCAGTCTCATGCATATGACCAAATGAATTGTTTAATCATACCAAAAATAGAATTTTTGCAGAAGTGTAGTGGCACTACCATTTGGGATAGGAAAAGTCAGTTTAGGTGCAATATATCTGGGCACACAAGTTACAGCCAGGTGTGGACCTGTTTACAGTGAGTGAGGCTCACCAGCAGTTGCGAAGTAAAATAGCGGCCACAGGGGCATATTATAGCCAGGAAAAGTACACGCAGCAGTTTGAATGGCGCAGGTCACAGGCAGAAGGTCACTGGCCAACCTAAGTGTTCTGAGTATGGAGTGGCGCGCTTAGCAAAACACAGGTGCACAGCCGCATAGAAACAGGTGTTGGTTCACTAACAAAGCATTCAAGTGTGGCAGCTCTCCTGGACGGCGTGGTGTGTCACACCATCGGCTACACACAGCAGCAGATGGGGCGCCAGCGTTCCAGTCCACATCGGGTCTCTGGTTCGACACTCTGAGGCCGACGCAAGGTCCATAGCCAGCTGAGTCGGATGCCAGTGCAGCCCTGACATCGACATATCAACGCTGCCATACAAGGCCGACACATTAGCAGAGAGCCTGACGGGTCACTGAGGTGGTGTACACAGCATTGTGGGACCCAGTGATGCAGGCCGAGGGGAACACGGCACTGTAGTTGAAAAGCATAGACGAGTCTTAATATGGTGCCTTCTACCTCTTCCCATTACATTTGGTGTTGCTATTATATACGGTGTCAGAAGTTGCTTCTACAGAAGTAATACAAATAGGAGGAAGATCAAATAAGGGAGGTATGATACTGAATGAAAAATTTGACAAAACAGCGAAAGAATTAAGTCGAAAGAAGGCCAGGGAGAATCGAACAATCACGAGACTTTGAGCTTCAGATCTAGTATATAATTTTTTCTCATTTTAAGAATACATTTCACACATCATTAGCGCCCAGGGAGAATCGAACAAACACGAGACTTTGAGCTTCAGATCTAGTATATGATTTTTTCTCATTTTAAGAATACATTTCACACACCATTAGCACCTACTTATTAGCCTGATTAGAGAAATTCGCTGGTATTAGATTAACAGCTACCTCCTAACGGTTAGAAACTCTGATTCACTCTCGAAACAATTAGCTTGTACTACATGTAGGATAACTATACGAGTATCCCTGTACAAGTCTTAATATAGTGTTCACACCGTCATCATTGCCGTCGTCCATCACAAACTATCATTTCCATTGTGTCGTAAATTTTCTATGCACATCACCTGAGCTGGCGTTCGTTATTAATTATGTCTCTTATCTTATGTACCGTCCTCAGTCTACCGAAGTCACTAATTGTTAATGACTGTACATTTAACATGTTTCAATATCTTTGTTTCGAATGTCTGAGAGTGACAGGGTAGGTTATGGGGAACAATTTGTGTTAGAGACAAAATGTTCACTGATGTATCCCAGCGATGCCAGACCTGGGATGACGAGATTTTAAGAAACTGACAGGGTCTGCTAACCAGGTGTGCTGCAGAACACAGGGTTAGCACGTTACATACCTCAATAAACCGAAAGAGTCATTACCTACTGTAACACTACCGCCCTACTCGGACGTAGGTTAGCTATATAAAGCCTGTACTGTAATAAGTTCACGGGCTTCACCTTATGAACAAGGATTTTAGTACAAAAGTTGACCGCGTGTACCTAATAGAAGCAAGATCGGACTTATACTCAGTCAATAACTACAGTGATGCATCAAGCAAATGTACAGTATAATTATTCTTTCGCATGGACAAGAAGTACACACAGTAGATGCTACCTATAACTAACAATTCGGTCGCCAGCCTACTTAGGCAATTAGTGAGTTTTTCCTTGTACAAGTGGGTGCATGTACAAGCATAGTAACACGTAGTAATGATGCGTTATATGGCAAAGTTTGGAACCCTAAAAATCCACTGAACTAAAGTTTTTCTCTTTTTGATATTAATTTGGACGAGCTACATTTTCACAACACCACACAGTAATGATTACTACGAACTGCATTTTGTATGTTGAGCAGACTGAAATCGGGCATAGATTGCCCTAGCGTCGACACTCTTAAAAGTACACACACAATATCACTTTGAATAATGGAAAAACACTAATATATTTAGGATTAATATAGAATTTAGCTTTACTGGTCAAATTTGATCAGTACACATCAAGGTTTGAACGAATGAACAAGAGAAAAAGGGGGAGGCCCTGAAACTGTTATAGTCGTTATTCTGAAACTATCTAGTACTGAAGGCAAATTAACACACAAAATTATCAATCTCTGGATAACTACTCTTTTGTTCTTTACTTCTGAATAATTTAACTGTCATTATTTCTGTCTCAAATTAATTAAATAACATCACTAACTCAATTTAAAAAAAACTCTTTTGTTCTTTACCCACATTTGTAACAACACACAGAAATTTTAGGCTCCTTTATGGCATAGATTAATCTGCTGATAATTTTCATTAACACAAACATTAAACTTTCAGTTAGGATACTCGGATTGCACAATACGAGGTAAGGATCCTGTCTAGGTCAGTGATCAGGATAAGTCATGGCTAAAGCAATTCTGGTGAAAGTCACGTTATTATTGAACCATTAGAAACAGTTTCGACACTGGTCCACACAGATACACTTCTAAGGATGAAATAAATGTTTGACCTGTGCAAGTCGGTGCGGCGGTTGGCGGGCAGCGAGATAGCGGGCAGCACGGCACACATGCAAGCACGGCTAAGGCTCACACAATATCGGCGCTTTCCATCTTCTTAGCGTCGTAATCTTTCCAATTTTGTGCCTCAGAATATAGCCATGCCAAGTAGTCGTCGGAATCGGTTCATCCGAGGCTCAATGGAATCCACTTTTCCTAGGTAGCCTCCTCGGTACAGTACGTGTACTTCCGACTGTTGCTCGCCTTCGACTGTGTTACTGAGCCCGTTGTGCCGAACCGCGCCCAGTGTGCGTTTTCCCGCCTCGCCTGCCTCCACCTTTTCCCGCTCCCCTACAGGTAGGGTATTCACCACAGGTTTTCTACTACACATATCCTAATGCATTACCTACGTATGGACCAAGTGTATAAATTACAATTTTCACATCTTACAATAGTTCTAACATTAAATACACTTTCCTTTGATTACCACATTATTTGAAATCTAACATAAATAATATTCGTTTCAAAAGTTACTCACAGTTTCTTTAACATGACACGAAAAGAATCGAAAAAGAAATTCAACACATTGCTATTATTAATTTATCTAAATTCATAAAGAAAAAAATTCTTATACGTATAATTCTCGTTACACATGCCCCTGTTTCCAGAAAATTTTCTTAAGTCCAAATTTTATGGGAACACTAAATCTTACAATTATACAGTGGTTCTGAATTTTTTTTTTACTTAACTGTCCAAAAAGATTTACACTACATATTTCCTTTTGCTCACTGTATATAGGTTTACACTTTTTTAATACTTCAAGAATACTGACTTGTCATTTACTCAAGTGCCTTTCGCACAGTCCAACTTCCCATCACAATCTCACTCAAATAGCAATTTACTTATTTTCTCTAAATTTCTCAAAGAAATAATTTAAAATTCTGGAATACAAACATTTAACTACAAAAAACAATTTCATATTTTGTGTACACTATAAGAAAATTTATCGCTGCATGCTTTGAATAGCAGTCCATTTTCTTACTTACTAAATAAAACACACACACATATATTCAGAAAATTAACTACATATATTTGCTGCCTATTATGTGGATTTGGGCAGTCCTTTTTACTTCATATTGTCACATCTCCTGGATCACATTTACAAGTTTCCATCGATTATTTATCTGTCCTCATTAGTAGTAGGCAGTCCTTCATATTATAATTCATACACTGCCCATTTTCATTTTTGACAGTCCCATCTTTTATCTGGCTGATAGCATTCATCCTTTCTTTCAGCCCTTTTCTCCATACATTTTTACAGTTACAGTACAATTGGTAATCTGAAACTCACATAACTACATTAGCACACTTTCAAAGGTATACAGACATTTACCAAGATTAGATACATTTAGAATAACTTGGGTTCAGCATAAGATACAACACATTTACTCGTTCCTAGGTACATACAGTTTCAGGTCCAAAATATTTCTTACGCCTAAAGGTCGTTTGGATTTTGGGTAGATCAGGTAGTAAGCATTGTCGTGTGGAATATTTTGTATTATATATGGTCCATTATAAATATATTTAAATTTTGAAATTTCATGGTTTAGTTCACTAGACTTTTCGTGGGTTTTTAAAAGAACATAATCTCCAATTTTAAATTTTGAAACTTTTAAATTTTTATTGTGTCTTTTAGATCTAGATTCAGCCTTTTGCTTTGCCCTTTTTATCACCAACTCTTTCTTTTGATCCAATCCCAAACTTGTACAAGGTGGAAACTCTAGTTTTTCTTCAATTAAACTTTTACTACTTCTGCCTAACAAAATTTCTTCCGGTGGAAATCCTGTAGTTTCATGATGCAGTGTGTTCATGACATTCTCAAAATCCGATATAAACCTGCCCCAGGCTCTATGATTGTGACTGCAGTATGTTCTACACAATCTCCCTATTTCTCGCATGTACCTTTCAACCGGGTTGCTAGCAGGATGATAAGCTGAGATATATTTAAACTCGACACCATTTCTCTCCATTCCTTCTTTCCAAATTTTGGATATGAACTGGGGTCCATTGTCAGATAGTACTGCTTTGGGTTTCCCGATGGTCCTAAAGTATTCGACCATCCTATTAAATACAGCTTTTGCTGTTGCTTTTTTCAAGGGGTATAATTTCACAAATTTTGAAAATACT
This sequence comes from Schistocerca serialis cubense, assembly GCF_023864345.2. Taxonomy (NCBI): domain Eukaryota; kingdom Metazoa; phylum Arthropoda; class Insecta; order Orthoptera; family Acrididae; genus Schistocerca; species Schistocerca serialis. Next base: position 287,112,786 of record NC_064642.1, read on the forward strand.
TCCAATATCACCAAAATATACGCACAATTTCCCGAAGTCTTCGGGAGGGGACCATATAAATCTACCGATAATAAGTCTAGGGTGTCTTCAGGCAACGTACTTTGCATCGGTCCCTTACTAGTTTTGCTCGGCACTTTGGCTTTTTGACAGACATCACATGACTTAATTCGTTCCTTTACCTTCTTACTGACACTACCAACAATCACTACTACATTATTCAATTTATCCAAACATTTCTTCGGCCCACTATGGCCCAATGCTAAATGAAAATAATCTATGACCTCGGTATCAAACTGGTGTGGCCAACATACTCTCCATTCCTCAGTGGCTAAATCTTTCCTCCTATATAAAATGCCTTTATAAATTTTGTAATATTTCTTAATTTGAGGATACTGTACACTGCCAAAATTTACCTTCACTGATTTCCAGGTTGAATCCTCATTCTGATGGTATCTCATATTTTTACATATCTGCTCAATTTTCCTCTTTCCTGAAACCTCTTTCATATACCTTATCTGAAAAGTACCCTCTTCCCCATTTTCATTGGGCACTTCACTCATACCATTGGGCAATCGAGATAAAGCATCTGCCACATAATTCTCAGTACCTTTAACATAGTAAATATCGTAATCAAATTGTTGTAGGTACAAAGCCCAACGAGTCAGCCTACCATTAAGTAAACGGCAATCTTTAAGAAAAGTTAAAGCTTTGTGGTCAGTATGTATAATGAGCCTATGGCCCCACAGATAATTTCTAAATTTCTTTAGCCCCCATATAATGGCTAAAGCTTCCTTTTCCGAAATAGTGTAGTTCCTCTCGTATTTTGTTAGAGTTCTACTTGCAAATGCGATAGTCCTGTGTTCGATTTCTTTATCATTACAGATTTCTTGGAAAACTTCTATACCAATTCCATAAACACTGCTGTCAGTATTCATATGGAAAGGTTCTGATAGTATGGGGTGATGCAAAACATTGTCATTCAAAAGTTCGTTCTTCAGTTTTTCAAAATCTCTCATGCACCCTTCAGTCCACACAAAAGCACTATTTTTCTTAAGTAAATTATTCAGATGAGGACTATTAAAAACTTGCCCCTTGACGAACTTTCTATAGAACCCACATAAACCTAAAAAGGCTTTCAACTGTTTTCTATTTCTAGGAGCCGGACATCCTGATATTGCACTTAACTTTTCCGGATCCTTGCCAATGCCATTTGTAGTAATAATGTGCCCCAGAAACTTTATTTCTGATTTCACAAATTCACATTTCTTCCACTTAAGTGTCATGCCCCCTGCTTGTAGAGCAACAAAAACTTTCCGCAACAACTCGCAATGCTCTTGCCATGCTTCTGTAGCAATCAGTAAATCATCTACATAAATGGTTAGCCGGGAACTCAGTTCTCTCCCTAACACAAAGTCCAGTGCCCTAATAAATACTGCCACAGAAGTGCTCAGCCCAAACGGCACTACTTTATACTGATAGCATTTCCCGGCAAATAGAAAAGCGGTGTATTTACGGGATTCTTTACTTAATGGGATTTGCCAGTATCCGGCTGTCATATCCAGACTGGTTAAATACTTTACGTTATAAAATTTTTGGAGCATTTCGTCCAGATTTTCAGGTCTGTCTATTTCCTTCTTTACAATTTTGTTCAAAGCTCTAGCGTCGATAACTACTCTCACTCCCCCATCCCTTTTGTTCACTATGATAAGGGGACTGTTATACTCGCTGCTACTTCGTTCGATTACCCCCCACTCTATCATTTTATCTATTTCCACTTGAACAGCCTGCCTCTTTGATATGGGTATCGAAAAAGGTCTTACGAAGAAAGGTTTATGCTCTATGGTCTCAATCTGGTATTCAAAATTCTTAACTAGGCCAGGTTTGTCCGAAAATACGGGGTGGTTACTATCTAAAATTTCAAGTAATTCTGCTTTCTGTTCGGGAGATATTCCCTCTAAATCTTCCACCATTACCTTAAATTCCTGCCCCTGCTTGTCACTCTCACTTAATATTCTCTGGACATGGTACACCTCGTACTTGCTTGTCAACCCATCATTCCCTTGGTCGACCTCCAACAACAAAGAATCGATTTCTGAATCAAACACTTTCCCACGTTCCTCCAAAATTAATTCCAAATTCCTAAATGTACTATTTATTTTGATCACTCCCTGGCTACAGTCAATAATAACCTTTTCTTTATCCAACCAATCTATCCCCAAAATCATTTCAGTACTCAAGTCTGGCACAACCAAAAAATCATGTTCAAAATTTTGTCCTTTTATACTAAATTCAACCAAAATCTGGTTCTTTACCGGCTTGCTAGCCTTACCAGTTGCACCAACAATTTTTACACCTGTCACTGACATAATTACTAGCCCAGGCTTATCACAAATATGTTCGAAAAATGACTGAGAAACTGCACTTATCTGAGACCCAGTATCAAGAAGTACTTGCAATTCCACGTTATAAATTTCAATTGGTATTATAGTTTGTTTAACCGTCGAATGTTTTTCATTACCGTGGTCTTCCTTGAGCAAATCCGGGTCGACAATAACATCGTCCCAAGATATGCTTTTAATATTCACTTCACATATATCTGGCGGTTTCTTGGGTTCCGGGAGTTCAAAGTCATTAACTACCTGAACTCTTCGCGAAATAAACCCTGAGTCGTCCGGTGGCTCTTTCTTTCTTTGTTCGGTCTCAACGTCTGGATTTTGCTTTGAAGTTTCTTCCTCATTAGGTACAATACCGCAATTAACTGCATCCCCTTTATTTTCACTGATTTTCTCATACCCTCTTTCAGTAAAAGTATATTCATTTTCCTTTACACCTGAAAATTCATCTTCACTAGAGTCATTACTACTCTCTTCCTCAACATCAGATTCACTTAAGCACGCTACTTTTGCACAATAGGGAGAGTTAGTACATTCATTTTCGTCTGTATTTACGTATCTATCATCATCTGAACTATCGTCGGAATCCGACCATTCCGGATCGCTTTCAGGTTCTAACATAAAAGCTTTTCTGAGACAGGCACTAAGTTCTTTCTCTGTATTGTCGTCAGGCTTAGATTTTAATTCAATCTCCTCTTTTGGCAAAACGGCCTCATCCTCAGCTTTATTCACATCCACTGTGACTTCATATTTGGTGTAATCCTCGTGGACTTTAATTACTTTCAGGTAATCATCTACCCCTTCTCCACGGTGCCTCTCGGTAGCAGCTTGTACTATTGGCGGACTGTTAGCAGAAGTTATTTCTTCATCAATGCGGAGGATTTCATCCTCCAAATCCTTCCTATCATTAACCTTCATCCTATTGGCGGCACGCGTACTTTGCGCGGCGCTATTTATTCTCCCCTCTTCAATTTTGGGCCCCGTCACTTTATGGACGTCCCTACTATCTCTCTTTCCACCAACCAATCTCTTCGCCTCATACTCCCTTTTAAAATCCTCCCACTCACATTGCTTTAGGCCCTTGTACAGATCGTCGATCTGCACACGCCAATCAGTAACTTCTGCTAATTCATTATCGCCTTTTACCTCATTGCAAACACTCCTAACCGCACCTCTCTGTGTATTCACAGTTTCATTTATTGTTTCCTTTGCCACGGAATTTTCACTCGTAACATTTTCCTCAGCTCGTACGGCTACGTTCGTACCTACTGCTGCCGTATTGCTAGCGGCTTCTTTCCGAACAGATGTTCGGCTAGGCTGGGCCGTTGCCCTCTGATGCTCCACTCGCCTGTTAACATGTAGCGCTCTGTGCGGTAGAGATGACTCATTCTGACTCGCACCTGACGCTTGATTCGCCACAACACGTCGCGGCGTTCCATGACTGTCCCTATCCTGTCTCATTACATTACGGTCGGTCCGGTATCTTTTCTTGAATTGGGGCCGGTATGTATTGTCCGCTTCCGTTTGGCCCGCAACGTTCGCGGAAATTAGTTTCCCGCGTCGTTATTGTTTTGCGCGGTATACCCTCTACCGCGACCTGGATTATTTCCTCTGCCTCTTCCTCTGCCTCTTCCTCTCTGTATTACATTGACGCGAAATCCATCGCCGTCGTTTCGTTCGTCATTGTATCGGTTATTACGATTACCAAAATTTTGATAATTGGCACGACTTTCGCGCCAATGGTCTTCATCTTCGACCCTTTCTAGAAATGCTTGGAAGCTACGATGATTGCTTCCTACGTACCTCTTGGAATCCTCCGGAAGCTTTTTATATAGCTCCCAGATAATTTCTGAATCTGATCTTCTACCTCTTAAGTGTGTCAATTTTCGGTACCAATGCTCGCAGAAATCTTTCAAAGAATTCCTGCCCCGGTTATCATGCTGTTTGGCCATGATAAACTCGCGCCATAAATGGTCCTGCTTTTGTTCAGACCAATATTCTTCCGTAAATCTCTGCCTAAATTCCTCGAACGTCATCCGTTCGGTATTTAAATTTATCCCCCAGCGCTTAGCATCACCCGCTAAGGCGCTAATTACAACGTTTATCTTTTCCTGATCAGATAAGTGCTCAGGAAATACTCTCTCGCAATTTTTGATAAAATCTAACGGATGCCACCCGTTATGTTTCTTGGCTGGATCAAAGCGTTCCTCGCCTTCTAACAGCTTCGTAATTGGTGTGCCATTACAGACAACACCAGGCCTATCTTTAATTTTGCTCTCCAGATCGAAAATTCTGCCTTGAATTTTCGTAGTATTTTGTTCACAATTTTGAACACACCCGGTTACTTTTTTACTTAAATCCCTTTCAGTGTCTAAAACTACCTTTTTCAATTGTGATATCCCGTGTTGACATTCGTTTACGATCTCAGTTTTGAGACCGAAAACTTTTTCGTCTACCTTAGTTTCAACCAGAGGTTCTACTTTCTCTTGGATGTTGAGAATTTCAACATCGAATCTACTATTAATGTTTCCAATTTCCTCCTGCATAGTATCCATATTTTTGTTAATGGTATCAATTTCAAGTTTCAGAGTATTTACCACAGAACTTAAATTACCCACTTTTTGTTCTACCTGTTCTATTTGTTTACTAATTTTAATTCCCTGTCCTTCGACCTGTGCTTTAATCTGATCACTCTGTGTTTTGAGCTGCTCTGCAACGTGTGTTTTGAGCTGCTCATTCTGTGTTTTAAGATGCTCATTCTGTGTTGTAAGCTGCTCATTCTGTGTTGTGAGCTGCTGATCAACATGTGTTTTGATCTGCTCACTCTGTCTTGAAATTTGTTTGGTTAATTGTTCAAATAAATCGTTTATGTTTAAAATTTTCACACTGTTTTGTTCTACGGAATCGGTGTTTTCCGATCCTACTTCAAAAGTTTCTTTCGGTTCTTTCTTTATCCGTGGAGAATCAAACATGTCAGTGGATTCATTCACATAACCACTATCATCTACAAAGTCACCTTCTACTTCCTGTTTTATTCCTTGCTGTGTCCGAGGCGATCTCAACCTTCCAATCTGTTCATTGACATGTTCGTGGTATTGTATGTACGCCAACTGTCTTTCGCTAACGCCATCTGTTATCTGGCTGCGTAAACTCCGGCTACTGCCAGCCGCATTCTCCATTTCGCTCGGCGCATCTACCCTGCCTACGTTCCTGTCCATATTGAATACCAACTACACCACAGTATTATACTTGGCTCACACTGCAGTTTCTTTTACTGAACTTTATTGCTATTCGTGCCACTGAACATCCACTGTTCGATCTTTACATTAATTTGTAACTAACAACAACTGGATGTCCTGTCACCGGGAAGCCACTTGTAACACTACCGCCCTACTCGGACGTAGGTTAGCTATATAAAGCCTGTACTGTAATAAGTTCACGGGCTTCACCTTATGAACAAGGATTTTAGTACAAAAGTTGACCGCGTGTACCTAATAGAAGCAAGATCGGACTTATACTCAGTCAATAACTACAGTGATGCATCAAGCAAATGTACAGTATAATTATTCTTTCGCATGGACAAGAAGTACACACAGTAGATGCTACCTATAACTAACAATTCGGTCGCCAGCCTACTTAGGCAATTAGTGAGTTTTTCCTTGTACAAGTGGGTGCATGTACAAGCATAGTAACACGTAGTAATGATGCGTTATATGGCAAAGTTTGGAACCCTAAAAATCCACTGAACTAAAGTTTTTCTCTTTTTGATATTAATTTGGACGAGCTACATTTTCACAACACCACACAGTAATGATTACTACGAACTGCATTTTGTATGTTGAGCAGACTGAAATCGGGCATAGATTGCCCTAGCGTCGACACTCTTAAAAGTACACACACAATATCACTTTGAATAATGGAAAAACACTAATATATTTAGGATTAATATAGAATTTAGCTTTACTGGTCAAATTTGATCAGTACACATCAAGGTTTGAACGAATGAACAAGAGAAAAAGGGGGAGGCCCTGAAACTGTTATAGTCGTTATTCTGAAACTATCTAGTACTGAAGGCAAATTAACACACAAAATTATCAATCTCTGGATAACTACTCTTTTGTTCTTTACTTCTGAATAATTTAACTGTCATTATTTCTGTCTCAAATTAATTAAATAACATCACTAACTCAATTTAAAAAAAACTCTTTTGTTCTTTACCCACATTTGTAACAACACACAGAAATTTTAGGCTCCTTTATGGCATAGATTAATCTGCTGATAATTTTCATTAACACAAACATTAAACTTTCAGTTAGGATACTCGGATTGCACAATACGAGGTAAGGATCCTGTCTAGGTCAGTGATCAGGATAAGTCATGGCTAAAGCAATTCTGGTGAAAGTCACGTTATTATTGAACCATTAGAAACAGTTTCGACACTGGTCCACACAGATACACTTCTAAGGATGAAATAAATGTTTGACCTGTGCAAGTCGGTGCGGCGGTTGGCGGGCAGCGAGATAGCGGGCAGCACGGCACACATGCAAGCACGGCTAAGGCTCACACAATATCGGCGCTTTCCATCTTCTTAGCGTCGTAATCTTTCCAATTTTGTGCCTCAGAATATAGCCATGCCAAGTAGTCGTCGGAATCGGTTCATCCGAGGCTCAATGGAATCCACTTTTCCTAGGTAGCCTCCTCGGTACAGTACGTGTACTTCCGACTGTTGCTCGCCTTCGACTGTGTTACTGAGCCCGTTGTGCCGAACCGCGCCCAGTGTGCGTTTTCCCGCCTCGCCTGCCTCCACCTTTTCCCGCTCCCCTACAGGTAGGGTATTCACCACAGGTTTTCTACTACACATATCCTAATGCATTACCTACGTATGGACCAAGTGTATAAATTACAATTTTCACATCTTACAATAGTTCTAACATTAAATACACTTTCCTTTGATTACCACATTATTTGAAATCTAACATAAATAATATTCGTTTCAAAAGTTACTCACAGTTTCTTTAACATGACACGAAAAGAATCGAAAAAGAAATTCAACACATTGCTATTATTAATTTATCTAAATTCATAAAGAAAAAAATTCTTATACGTATAATTCTCGTTACACTACAAAGATACCATCAGAATGGGTACCTGACATGTACTCCTAGTTGTAAACACGAGAAAGTATCAGTTGTATAAGGGAATGTCGACAATGAAAATTTGTGCTAAATTGTGACTCGAATCTTGATTTCCCACTTTGGCTATCTGTGCACGACTCAAGGCCACATCCAAGCTTCCGTATGTCGTTGTTTCTGCGTCACATACTATACCTCTACACCCTTTATGTAATTCCCATACAGGGTAGTATGTTTCTAACTGAAAGTCGATGCCTGTTTTCAGCAGATAAATAAAATATTGCAGTGCCTGTGTTGTTGCATCCATGCATGCCATCTTTCTTCTTATCAAAACAGGCACTGCAGTATCTTATTTATCCGCTTATCTCAGGTCGACACTTTCAATCAAAAATGTCCTCCCATGTATAGCAATTACACAAACTGAGTACAAGCTGTGACACTGGAACGACGACATATGGAAGTTGGTGTCTGACCATAAGTCATGCACTGACAGCCAAAGGGGTTAAGGTGACCACTCGTGTAAATTGGGAAATTCGGGTTCGAGTCTGGCTCTAGTACAAAATGTCACTGTCCACATTTCCTGGGACAGCTTATGGTTGTTCATATTATCAACAGCAAATAAATCTCATGTATTTCATAATGGCTATAATTGCCACAGTGCCAGTGCCTTCAGAAATGCGTTGATTTTTGAAGGAATATTACATCATACTTCTTTACAACACAGGTACTGCAATGTCACATCAGAACAAGCATATCTATGTGGGGAAACATATTTTAGAAGCGAATCAGGTACTTTCCGTTTCACACAGAGCAAATTACTGTATTACAGACAACACACTTTGCATATGCACGCAGCATAACCAATACAACTTGGTGTCTAGCAACCAGGAAACGTCAATGCATATTTTGCCTCGAGCAGCAATTTTTCCCATGAGGCGATCTATGACCCATAGACATTTCACGCAAAGACTGAAACACCTACCGATGTTGAGATATGTGGCGTGTAATGTGTAGCTGTCGCTGATGCATGGCATCACAAGATATGTCATAGCAAACTGCTATAATACACACATGTGGACAGTTGAATATCCAAGAGTAATCAACGAAGTGAGGCATCATGATTGCTTCATTATCATTGTATAGCTAGGAATTGCCAATGACAGATTCATAGGACCATACACTTTACCTAACGTATTGTCATATGATGTGTACAAGCGATGTCTGCTTGATGAGATACTGGCACAGGTGATGCATATAACCAGTATCTACATGATGAGTTACTAGCACTATTGTTGAACATTTTCCTTCCTGAAAGACAATCAGTGTAGTTTGTGCATGATGGGGCACCACTCCATTTTCTAGATATCATTTGGAAGCACTTCACCGCAATGTTTCATGGGTGATGAGTTGGTCAACTCTGTCCAGTAAAATGGCATTTTCACTCACCAAACCTCAATCTACTGGATTTTTGGCTATGTGGAAAATCGTTTGTGTAAGCTCAATCCATCGACAATGCACAGGCTCTACAGGAGAATGTTACCAATGTATGTAATTAAATTCAAATTAAGCCTGGAACGTGGTTTATTTTCAAAGAATATTCTTAAGAATTTGTTTTATTTACTAGCGATTCATCAAGAACATTAAACATTTAATCACACTATGTAAGCAAGGAAGTAGTTCCCATGGAGTAACTGATGAAATCATAAACAAATTCCTTTTAACAAATGAGAATTTTATTCACTTTAGTAGTGCCTAAAAGCATTTTTTTAAAAGAAACATTTAAAATTATAATCAGAAAGTACCCTGTAAATATCGAAGTTACGGTTTATTCAGCGGCAGAAAGAAACAAGTTTTGATTGTATGAGCTTTCGGGCAGAGAACTTTGCCACTCCCTTTTGACACGTCCGTAGCTACGATCGCTCACAAGAGCCTTTGAAAAACTACACTGGTGCAAATCTGCAACACACCAGATAACCTTAAACTAAGAGTCTTAACAATTTACACAAGCGCACAAACAATGCACCCCCTGTAGGAGGGATGGAAATGGTACAAAACACTAACAATTAAAATATTAACCTTACCACCGAAGGTGCAACTTGATTTTAACTTCTAAGAAAAGTTTTACAGTGAAAGGGTGGCAACTTTATATACTAAAACGTTCATTTAAATAAAAGCCCATGAAATGCGATCTTATATAAATTTCTACAAGGTTGGCCAAACAATAGTTAAGATGCTCTACAGTACACAGATACCGCCCCTCAAGATCATAGGCAATAACATCAAAGTTTCCAAAGATTAAAACATATTTCGGGTATTAGGCCGTTACACTCCAAGCAATAAATTCGTTAACACAACCCAAATCCGACAAATATGACAGAGGTAGCTACTAACGTACGGTAGACTGATAGGGAGATTACCGAACAACCCGGACCGCAGGTTGCTCTAACCCGCCCCTACACCACAAGGGAAAAACGCACCGCCCAATTTATAAACAGCCACCTTCCCGCGGGTGGGCAAACGGAGAAGAATGGTGGGACGACCCCAAAGCAAAACGGCTGGTGACCTCACCAAGAAAACAAGAAGAATTTAATAAGAATAAATCAAACAACATATCACCAATCACTTAACTTCTAATAAACTGTAATTTCTCGAGAAGACCTAGCGCAGCACCCCCAAATCGCTCTCCCGAACCGTGTGCTGCCAGCCGCTTCAACGAACGCAGGAGGGCGCGCCGATCTCCCGTCTCACGGCGTCGCAGCTCGCACCGGCCAGACTGATGTCGTGGGTTGACTCCTGTTGCTCTCATGTCGACCGCGAAGTCACTACCCCTCGCTATACGCCGCGGCCCACTGGACTCATGTGGCGATCTCATATGCGCCGACGCTCAAGGCGGACAAGTCATCAGTGTGCGACCGACCAACCAACCGATCCAACTGGCAATGACCACTGCCTGAGCAAACTGGAGCAGACTGGCGGCCTAATGCGCAGACTCAGATGCAGGAACTAAGACCCGACTGGGCAACCACTCGCTGAGTTCTCTTACTGGCGGGGTGGAAAGACTATAATTTTGCTGGCTTTAAAGGATGATCAGAACGACAGCCATACTAGCACTCCAAACGACAGACAGACACTAACTGCCTAAGAAATGTGGACGAGAGACAGACTAGGAAGCTGGGGACGAGAGATTGACCCAGATTGACCAACTGGCGAGCTCATAGCGACCATTAAATGCACGTGAACAGGCAACCTTTCCCCTTTTCCACCAGAGGGAGATACCAAAGGTGCGATTGCTACAGCAGCGCCACTGCCAGCAACGGAGACGCGACTGCTTCACACTACGTGCTGCCACATGCTCTTCAAAACAGCAATTTTTACCACAGCTCAAAGCCAACTGTATACAAAAGAACGAGTGATTCACTGTAAAGAATGGCTGAAAGATGTGTCAAGATTTGTGTTAAACACGTGCAGCACTGATATATATATATATATATATATATATATATATATATATATATATATATATATATATATAAAAACTTGCTCTGGCCCCTGAGATGTAGGCTGCCCAGTAAAACAAGCCAATACTGTTTCCACAGAACATGCCTGCTGTGAAGGGCATCCCATATACCAGCAGCTGGAAAAACGTATCTTTGCCCATATCTCCATTGTCACTGGAACGGTTATAAACCCCACAGTGCTGATACTTGTGAGGTTTGCCGTTTCAGTGGCAGATTCTTTTGAAATCTCTCCAGGGGTTCTGGTGGACATCATGTACATACATACACTCTGCTTTATATTCGCAAGTCTTACTTGGGGTAAGAAGCAATTTGTCAGCGTTTATATATTAGTGGTGTGGCCCGGACTTATAATTCTAGAATTAACTTCTCCAGTCTCTATGATTGCAGTTTCTTACAAGCTCTCTCTGAAATTCCAAGCATAACAATGGCGCGTTTTAGTAATTACAAATCCACCTCTGCCAACTACTGTATTTCTTCAGGCTTTCCCTGCGAGACGTTGTCATGTTGATTAATCGAGTTTCTGCCGGTGATTCGGGTCTTTCCTGCAACTGCGTGACTCGCAGTCTTCTTCAGGTGCTGTCTTCAGGTGCTGTCGGTGTGGAACGAGTCCGGTATTTATGGCTAAGTTGTGCTAGATGTTCCCTCTGCGGTCCACGTCGCGTCTGGCGCTCTGTCCGTGGTGTGCACCGACCAATATCAACGGCTGTAAACTGTTCCTCTATCTGCGGCTGTTCCGAACGCTGTGCGGGTACTTTGTGGTTATTATCCGTTGTCAGTATAGCTGAACTAAGTTATGAATGACGTCAAAGCTATGTTAGGCGTTTTATCTTTCGATTGTCGTCATTTGAGTCATTCACAGCATTAGGACGATCTCTTCCCGTGATGTGCCGTGTTAGGCGTTCCGTCCGAAGTTCTTGCCCTTAGGAGCTGCTGAAATGTTATTTTCAGGCCTATTGTGTTCAGATTGCCGCTCGGGACTCGGAAGAACGTCCTCAGATATTTTGTCTGTTGTCTGAGGCATCATTTGACGTACGTCCTTTGTTACATGTACTGAGGTGTTATCCCTAATTCCATCTTTATACTTTCTGAAGGAAACCAGCCTTCCAGAAAAGACCGGTAAGCAGCTACGAGCTAAAGAACCATTACAGCCCAGACTTTATGGCTAGGCTAAAGTGCCGGAGAAAGGGGTTCCTCTGCGTCCAATAGTCAGCAATACTGGCGTAGCCACCTACCTCACTGCTCAACACCTTAAGAAGATGCTTTCGCATATGTGGTGAAGTGTGCCCATCACATTCGCAACTCAGAGGATTTCCTACAACGCCTCAGTCAGCTACAGATCTCGGCCTCTGACATTAAGGTCAGTTCCGACATGTTCTTCTTCACCCACATACCACTGAACGGCTCACTTGAGTTGATTGGAGAAAACATGGAGGGTTCTCTCCTGGACATATTCACAGATACTGACCTCGACGTACTTCCTATATGAGGGTCAATTCTACGAGCAAACGGAAGGGGTGGCAATGGGCAGCCGGTGGTGGCCAATCTCTTTATGGAAAGATTTGAAGGGGACGCACTTACATCAGCCACAGATCAACCCAAATGCTTCTTTAGATACGTCGATGACACCTTTGTGATATGGCCCCATGGAAGGGAAAAGCTCCATGTTTTCTTGGACCACCTAAACTCACACCACTCAAACAAACTCGCCATGGAACTGGAGAAGTGGACTACTCCCTTTCTTAGATGTAATAGTTAAGAGGTAGCAGGTGGTATCTTCAGTCACGGTGTGTACCGCAAACCTACTCACACCAACTTGTACCTGCAAGCCAGCAGTTGTCACCACCTGGCACAGAAAAATGGTGTACTCAGAACTCCTGTTCACCAGGCACAAACTATGTCAGGTCTAGATAATTTGGAGACGGAGATAGAACATCTACAGACTTTGTTCTACAAAAATGGATACTCTTCACGAGATTTTCAAAAGGCACTGTGTCCTGTTTTCCCACCAGAGGTTCCTGAAGAGATACAAGAAGAAACGTGAAAGGTGGCATATTTGCCATGAGTTGAGCCGATATCTGCCAAAGTCAGCAGAATTCTCCACAAACATAACATTAAAAACGTGTTCCTTCCACCCACCAAGATTAAGGCTCTGTTAGGGAGTGTCAACGATAATCTGTCTCCACAGAAACCGGGCATTTACCACGTACCATGTGTATGTGGTATGGCATACATCGACCATATGACCAGGGCCATTGATATCAGGTGCAAAAAGCACCAATGGCCCCCGACTGAGACAGGCAACCAAGTCAGCGATTGCCGAGCACTGTTGATAACTCAGTCATTCTATGAATTATAATGAAGCCAAGATTTTAACACAAACACCGAGATACTGGGACAGCGTCATCAAAGAATCTATTGAGATTTAGGTCGGGGAGAATCTCATTAACTGGGACATCGGTTTCCAGCTGAGCTCGGCTTGGAACCCAGCACTCGATCTTCTGAAGACGCAACGGAGGCAACGTCCAGACACCAAAGGACGCAAGTATAAAGATGGAATTAGAGATAACAGCCCAATGCAGGTAACAAAGGATGTAAGTGAAATGATACCTCAGACAACATACACAATATCTGAGGATGTTCTCCGAGTCTCGAGCGGCAATTTGAACACAATCGGCCCGAAAATAACACTGCAGCCGCTCCTGGAGGCAAGAACTTCGGACGTAACGCCTAACACGGCATACCGCGGGAACAGGACGTCCTAATTCGTAGGAAGACTATAGATGGGCGAAGTCATTCATCCTTGGGAACTAGTTCCCTGGTGATCGCTCTTTTTTGGGAAACGTTCATTTTTACTCGTTCACCGTTCACTGTGCTTCGTATATGGTTCTTATGAAAAACTGAAAATTAGTAGCATACGTGACTGAAGGTGGAAGGCGCCAAGAGAGGGCACGTGCCTCCCCTCTGGAGTTTTTTTTTGGTCATCAGTCTACTGACTGGTTTGATGCGGCCCGCCACGAATTCCTTTCCTGTGCTAACCTCTGGAGTACAGAGTTTTTATTCTTAACAGAATTCTCACACACTTGTAATTTTCATGATTCTGCAAAACATCTCGATTAGCCAACTACAGCTTATGTGGCTGATCACAGCAAAATAAAATAAGGTGAAGCACGAAGAACCGGCCCCGAGTACAGACTGCTCGCCAATTACGCACGATTTGTTAACCGCTACGAGCAGAATAGATAAACATGTAATAATCACGCAGTGAAAAAATAACAAATAAGCTAAAGCAAACAAATTACCTGAAAAGATGTATTACATATCACGCCATTTTAATGTAATTTACGTAATTATAAAATTCATTTTAATTACCGGCCGTGGACGTTGAATAGAATACGAAAAGAACCAGAAGTTCACAGTTCAAAAAAGATTTGAAACAGATCTAGAATGGGAGTGCGAAGCGAACGAAACGAACAACAACTCAACACTGAATAATGAGCAGTCGGCAGTGGAACTGCGACGGGTGACCACGGGAAGAAGGACGAGTCCGGCCGAGCGAGACCGCGACCGAGAAAGACGGGAACGAGACCGAGGCTGGAACGAGACCGGTCGACGTGCTATTCGGGATGAGACCGACCATTTCCCGTTCCCGGGAACTATAAGTAGAAAGCCGCGACCGAAGTGAACTACGAAAGACCGTTCCTTAGAATTTTTTCCTCGCTCGTTCCGTTCATATTGGTGAACCGTTTTTTTGGACCCGTTAGTTCGCGAACGACCCACGTCTAATTAGGACTGAAATGACGACAGTCGGAAGATAAAGCGTCTAGCACAGCTTTGCTTTGACGTCATTCAGTACTTAATTCAGCTACACTGACAACGGATAATAGCCATACAGTATGTGCACAGTGTTCGGAGCAGCCGCGGCTAAAAGACACGCTACAGCCGTTGCTGTTGATCGGCGGAGAACACGGACAAAGCGAGGAACGCCCAGCACAACGTAGCCATAAATACCGACTCGTTCCGCACTGGAATCAGTATAAAACAGCACTTGAAGAAGACAGCGAGCCACGCAGTTGAAATATCGTGCAGGAAAGATGCAAATAACCGGCAGAAACCCAATTAATCAATATGACAGTGACGCAAGTAGTCTGTTGGACTCTTGGGAGACTAGGATGGGACAATATACCCAAAATGCAAGAAAATCGAAGACGTCTGGGCAACTCAAACCCAAAATCGAAACTTTATTTCATACAACCAACATTAACACGCTACTAAAGCCAGGTTAGTTCTAAAAATTAGGAAAAATATCTGCAGAGCAAAAATTAAAATTTTATGCATGCAAAAAACAATGTTGCCAGACCAGATTTTAGAAACAAGAAACAGTTCAAAAATGAAACAGGTGAAAGGGTGCTAAAATATCCTCTCCATCTCGGTTTTGTTTTTTCATTTTCACAAGACATTGTTACCTCACTAATCATGGCTCATGGTGGCTCATGTCGGTACCAATGACGTGTGTTGCTTTGGATCAGAGGAGAGATTCTCTCTGGTTTAGGGTCTCTAGCGGAAATGGTAAAGACGTTCAGTCGTGCTTCCGAGATTAAGACGGAGGTCACAATCTGCAACTTCGTCGATGGAACCGACTGTGGTCCTTCGGCGCAGAAACGAGTGGAGGGTCTGAATCATAGGCTCAGGCGTTTCTGTGACCGTGTAGTCTGCAGATTCCTTGACTTGCGCTATCGGTTGGTGCGTTTCCGGTTTCCACTTAGTAGGTCTGGGGTCCACTACACACAGGGAGCGGCTACACGGATAGGTGTGGGGGGGGGGGGGCTGTGTGGAACGGACTAGGTGGTTTTTTACCTTTGAGGGGCTCAGTAAACCAGAGAAAAGGCGTCCGTCTAAAAGGGGACAGGTAAAACACAGTAAGGTAATTGTAGAAACGATCGGTATTATAGTTGTAAATTATAATAGCTGTATTGGGAAATAACCAGGGCTCCAAGCCCTAAGAGAAAGCACTTAAGCTCAAACAGTTATAGGTACATAAAGCTGGCTAAAGCTGGAAATAAGTTCAGCTGAAAATTTTTCATACAATCCAAAAAGGTTCAGAAAGGGTAGATTAAATACAATTGGTGGTGAAGTATTTATTGCTTTCAGAAGTAGTTTGCCTTGTAGTGAAATTGCAGTAGATAGTTCCTGCGAAGTAGTATGGATGGAGGTTATACTTGACAATCGGACTAAACTATTAATTGGATCGTTTCACCAACCCCTCCACCCAGAAGATAAAGTTGCTGATCAGTTCAAAGAAAACGTGAGTCTCATTTCAAAAAGGTACCGCTCTCATACAATCATAGTCGGTGGTGTCTTCAATCTACCCTCGATATGCTGGAAAAGTTATACGTTTAAAGCCGGTGGCAGGCATGAAACATGATCCGAAATTGTACCGAATGCTTTCTCAGAAAATAATCTTGAACAGTTACTCCATGAGCTCACTCGAAGCGTAAATGGTTGTGTAAGCATACTTGACATCTTAGCAACAAATAATCCTGGACAAATATGGAGTATCGTGACGAATACAGGCATCAGCGACCAAAGGAGAGTTGCTGCTAGGCTGAATATCGTAATACCTACAATCATCAAAAAGAAACTCAAAGTATATCTATTCAAAAAAGCTGATAAAAATGCTCTTAACGCCTTTTTAAGAGACATTCTTCACTCCCTCCGATCTGATCATGTAAGCGTAGAAAATGTGTGGAATGATTTCAAAGAGATAGTATTGACGGCAACTGAAAGGCATATACCACATAAATTAATAAGTGATGGTGTTGATCCCCCATGGTACACAAAATGGGTCAGATCGCTGTTGAAGAGGCAGTGAAACAACATGCAAAATTTAAAAGAACGCAAAATCCCCAAGATTGGTAAAGTTTTGCAGAAGTTCGAAAAATAGCGCGTACTTCAATGCGAGATGCACTTAATAACTTCCACAACAAAACTCTCTCTGAATCTGGCAGAAAACCCGAAGATATTCCTGAATTCCAATAAAGATCAACTGTCAAGATGAGAGTCATAGAAGTAGATATCGTCTATGTACCAAAGCGGCTTAAATCACTCAATTAAGGCAAGGCATCCGATCCAGAGTATGCTGATACAATAGATCCATATTTAGCAATACAACCACTCGTTCGCAGCAAGATCCATACCTAAACACTGGAAAATCACTCAAGGCACACCTATACCCAAAAAGGGAAGTAGGACTTTATCACTAACGTCGATTTGCAGTAAGGTTTTGGAACATATACTTTGTTCGAACATCATGAAGTACCGCGAAGAATGGGAGATGTCAAATTGATTCCACAGTTTTAGATTTCCAAAAGGCTTTCGACACCGTTCCTCACAAGCGTCTTCTAAACAAACTGTGTGCCCTAGGAATATCGCCTCAGTTGTGCTACTGGATTCTTGATTTCTTGTCAGAAAGGTCACAGTTGGTAGTAATAGACAGAAAGTCAATAGTGACACAGAAGTAATATTCAGCGTACCCCAATGCCCTCTGTTGTTTCTGATCCATATTAACGACGTAGGAGACAATCTGAGTAGCCGTCTTGGATTATTTGCAGATGATGCTGTCATTTACCGTCTTGTAAAGTCATCAAATGACCAAAACTAACTGCAAAATGACTTACGTAAGATTTCTGTATGGTGAGAAAAGTGGCAGTTGACCTTGAATAAGGAAAAACGTGAAGTTATTGATATGAGTAATAAAAGAAATCCACGAAGTTTCGATTATGTGTTAAGTCACACAAATCTGAAAGCTCTAAATTCAACTAAATACTTAGGAATTACAATCACAAATAACCTAAATTCGAATGATCTCCTAGAAAATGTTGTGGGTAGAGCAAACCAAAGACTGCGATTTATTGGCAGAACACTTAGAAGGTGCAACAGGTCTACTAAAGAGACTGCTTACATTACACTTGTCCATCCTATTCTGGCGTATAGCTGTGCGGTGTGGGGTCTGCATCAGGTGGAACTGACTTATGACATCGAAAAAGTTCAAAGAAAGGCGGCTTGTTTTCTTTTATCGCAAAGTAGGGAAGATAGTGCCACATACATGATATGTGAATTGGGGTGGCAATCATTAAAACAAAGGCGTTTTTCTTTGCTATGGGATCTTCCTATGAAATTTCAATCACCAGTTTTCTCCTCCAATTGCAAAAACATTCTGTTTGTACCCATCTACGCACGCAGACATGATCATCACGATAAAAGAAGAGAAATCAGGCTCACTCAGAAAAATTTAAGTACTCGTTTTTCCCGCACGCCGTTCGAGAATGGAACGGTAGAGAGACAGCTTGATGGTGGTTCATTCATCCCTCTTCCAGGCACTTTACTGTGAATAACAGAATAATCAGGTAAATGTAGAATCAGTGTAAAATAATGTACAAATAAAACATAAACTGCACACAAATCGCTCAACACAGAAATAAAAACTAGACAAAGTAAATAAATAATGAGAAGCTGCAGAAAATATAATACCCAAAATTTCATAAAATGTTGTGGAAATTGTAATAGGTGACTTTAGGTCATAGCTAGGGAAAGAAAGAACATTTGGGAAAACGATTGGTACAACTCTGCGCTTAATTGAACGAATCAAAATAGAAAGGAAACTTGTAGAATTGGGTATCTAACTTGTTTCCACATCATAAGGATATTTTAAGTGCTAGATTAGGCAAAGTAATACATATTCCCATAGCAAACTAAATAGCTGGAGTAAAAGTAAAGTCCAAGCCCAGAAATTCAGCAAAAGGATGACAGTGCTCCCTGAATATGAAAGTAATAGAATCTAACCACTACTATTACTAAGTGAACAGGGCAAAATACAAGCACAAAATTTCGAATAATTCAAATACAACTTTTTAAAATTGCCCAAAAGTAATTTACAAATGTGGAAAAAAATACTTTTGGTGAAATGAAGACTGCATACAGGCAATAAAATCTCGATAAAAGATACTGAAAACAAGGAACAGTAACAAGTGAAAAATATCTGTGACTTCTGGCTCTAAAATAGAAGAAAAGCTTAAACATTAGTTACACAAACTAAAAGACAGAATTAAAGCATTCAGTTCTCTTTGTAAATACTTCCAGAAAGCAACACCTAGATAGTTTGTAAAACTTTTAATACTAAGCTGTTTATGTAGCAGCACCAAAATCTCTTGAATGAAAATGGACAAATATCTCTTAACAAAAAAAAGTAAAATGCAAAGCTTCTAAACTGACCTGAACCCACCCCAAGGTTCCCAAGAGAAACTCTCCTAATAAAAAAATTCAGATTCAGTAGCACAAAATAAGGAAGAAACATTTCATCAAATTAAAAGGCTAAATGATAACATGTTGAAGAAGGAATTGTGGCAGAACTCTCGACATCAGCTGACCCAAGACCTTAATCTTGATCATGCCAAACAATTGTCAAAAAGAAAAATTCTGGATAACTGGAAAATTACATTGATACATCCACCACATAAGAAGGCAGCCAGCTGATTGCCAATGTTGTGGCTCTAAGTCACAAGGTATGTGTGTTTTTAACAGTGAGTTTGTAAATATAGCAGCAAAAATAGGTAGAAATGGTTCAGCAAAAGAAGCAAGACAATATAGTAAAAACATTATTCTGTGAAAAGTAACTTCACAGATGGTAATAAATTAATAAACGTTGTCAAAAATAGAATCGCCTATGCTGTTGATGGAATTTTAAACACAGTCTTGAAACGTTGTTCTAACTTCTTTAGCTGTACACAGAAAAGTTTTCAAACACTTTAAAATATGACATTTCTCAACCTCAACACAGGAAAGGTGACAGGAAAGACTTACATACATTTTCCTCATTTTCTTCCACAATATTTGAAAAAGTAATGTACTCACTGATAGTTTTGCATTTAACTAGAAAACATTTACATAGCACACCACAGTTAGTACTCCAGAATTACTTATCCATTCACTCACAAAAAGTTGTTAAATAATAAAATATCAACAGTTAGTACTGTTTGTAAGCTTTGCAGGGCACTTACCTATGTAGGTCCTAGTACTCTCTTAGAAACATTTAAGTTTTTTGGACAGAATAACTTTACAAATAAGTGGGTTAAATCAAACATACCACACATAATGCTTAGCTGTGTGCTGAACAATATAAATAATGTTTGGTGACTGGGGAGCGGGAGCAGGATGGCGGGAATCATGAAGGAAATACAACAGTATTTAGTTTAGGGGACATTCCAGTTCCTTAGTGGTATGTGTTAAAGACTTTTTCTTAACATTAATTTAGCAGAACAGATAGTTTCTGCAGATGATATTAGTTTTATAATAAATCCCATTAGGGAGAAAGGAACAGAAGAATCCCATCATGATTTTTCAAAGAAGGGCCACTCTGAAAAGGACTCTCCCTAAATTTTGAGAAAACAGACATTGCACACCTTGAATAAATTGGTAATGAAAAGCTGCACATAATGTCAAATTACGTTTATTGTCTTGTGGAAAATCTAAATAAAGCAAAAGTTACAGTGTAAGTAGTAGAAATGAAAGAATGTTAAGTAGGATCTACACTGAGCAAATAAATTGGACTAGTAACAGAAGAATTAAGGCAGTCATAAATGAAGACAAATTGACTTTGAGAGTGTTTGTGATGAAATAAAAAATGTAGACAAAAAGTGACTCAGCTGGAATATGTTTTAGAAGATGAAAATTAACCTGTAGCAAATGTTGATAACTTTGACATGACTAATACACTTAGGAAAATTCACTTATGCAGAATTTGTATAGAATTTTATGTTTTCAGTGAAGCAAATGGTTTTGAAGGGGAGATAAACCGTTTTCTTGCTCTGAAAAATGACTACGTCTGAGAAAAATGAAAATGAGGTATTTGAGTAGTCACTAGCAGATGAAGTTTCACCATTAAGAGCAGAATATTATCAAAACCTATCACATGTAAGAAAATCAATCAGAAAAAAGTCTCCAACACAACTACAACTTGACTAGGGGAAGAAGTATCTTAAATAATTTTATAAACAGCTTAAGAGTAATTAGGAACAACTTTTTCTCAATTAATATATTATGATGTTCGATTATTATCAGAGAGTTCACAATTGCAAGCTGGGAAAGAGTACACGAAGCATGTGTAGGTAGATTTCATCTACATCTACATCTACATTTATACTCCGGAAGCCACCCAACGGTGTGTGGCGGAGGACACTTTACGTGCCACTGTCATTACCTCCCTTTCCTGTTCCAGTCCCGTATGGTTCACGGGAAGAATGACTAGTCTGAAAGCCTCCGTGCGCGCTCTAATCTCTCTAATTTTACATTCGTGATCTCCTCGGGAGGTATAAGGAGGGGAAAGCAATATATTCAATACCTCATCCAGAAACGCACCCTCTCGAAACCTGGCGAGCAAGCTACACTGCGATGCAGAGCGCCTCTCTTGCAGAGTCTGCCACTTGAGTTTGTTAAACATCTCCGTAACGATATCACGGTTACCAAATAACCCTGTGACGAAACGCGCCGCTCTTCTTTGGATCTTCTCTATCTCCTCCGTCAACCCGATATGGTACTGATCCCACACTGATGAGCAATACTCAAGTATAGGTCGAACGAGTGTTTTGTAGGCCACCTCCTTTGTTAATGGACTACATTTTCTAAGGACTCTCCCAATGAATCTCAACCTGGTACCCGCCTTACCAACAATTAATTTTATATGATCATTCCACTTCAAATCGTTCCGCACGCATACTCCCAGATATTTTACAGGAGTAGCTGCTACCAGTGTTCGTTCCGCTATCATATAATCAAACAATAAAGGATCCTTCTTTCTATATATTCACAATACATTACATTTGTCTATGTTAAGGGTCAGTTGCCACTCCCTGCACCAAGTGCCTATCCGCTGCAGATCTTCCTGCATTTCGCTACAATTTTCTAATGCTGCAACTTCTCTGTATACTACAGCATCATCCGCGAAAAGCCGCATGGAACTTACGACACTATCTACTAGGACATTTATATACATTGTGAAAAGCAATGGTCCCATAACACTCCCCTGTGGCACGCCAGAGGTTACTTTAACGTCTGTAGACGTCTCTCCATTGATTACAACATGCTGTGTTCTGTTTGCTAAAAACTCTTCAATCCAGCCACACAGCTGGTCTGATATTCCGTAGGCTCTTACTTTGTTTATCAGGCGACAGTGCGGTACTGTATCGAACGCCTTCCGGAAGTCAAGAAAAATAGCATCTACCTGGGAGCCTGTATCTAATATTTTCTGGGTCTCATGAACAAATAAAGCGAGTTGGGTCTCACACGATCGCTGTTTCCGGAATCCATGTTGATTCCTACATAGTAGATTCTGGGTTACCAAACACGACATGATACTCGAGCAAAAAACATGTTCTAAAATTTTACAACAGATCGACGTCAGAGATATAGGTCTATAGTTATGCGCATCTGCTCCACGACCCTTCTTGAAGACTGGGACTACCTGTGCTCTTTTCCAATCATTTGGAACCTTCCGTTCCTCTAGAGACTTGCGGTACAAGGCTGTTAGAAGGGGGGCAAGTTCTTTCGCGTACTCTGTGTAGAATCGAATTGGTATCCCGTCAGGTCCAGTGGACTTTCCTCTGTTGAGTGATTCCAGTTGCTTTTCTATTCCTTGGACACTTATTTCGATGTCAGCCATTTTTTCGTTTGTGTGAGGATTTAGAGAAGGAACTGCAGTGCGGTCTTCGTCTGTGAAACAGCTTTGGAAAAGGTGTTTAGTATTTCAGCTTTACGCGTGTCATCCTCTGTTTCAATGCCATCATCATTCCGGAGTGTCTGGATATGCTGTTTCGAGCCACTAACTGATTTAACATAAGACCAGAACTTCCGAGGATTTTCTGTCAAGTCGGTACATAGAATTTTACTTTCGAATTCACTGAACGATTCACGCATTGCCCTCCTTACGCTAACTTTGACACCGTTTAGCTTCTGTTTGTCTGAGAGATTTTGGCTGCGTTTAAACTTGCAGTGAAGCTCTCTTTGCTTTCGCAGTAGTTTCCTAACTTTGTTGTTGTACCACGGTGGGTTTTTCCCGTCCCTCACAGTTTTACTCGGCACGTACCTGTCTAAAACGCATTTTAAAATTGCCTTGAACTTTTTCCATAAACACTGAACATTGTCAGTGTCGGAACAGACTTCTATTACTCTTGCTAAACAGATAAACCTTCCTCCTCTTTTTTTATATTCCTATTAACTTCCATATTCAGGGATGCTGCAACGGCCTTATGATCACTGATTCCCTGTTCTGCACATACAGAGTCGAAAAGTTCGGGTCTGTTTGTTATCAGTAGGTCCAAGATGTTATCTCCACGAGTCGGTTCTCTGTTTAATTGCTCGAGGTAATTTTCGGACAGTGCACTCAGTATAATGTCACTCAATGTTCTGTCCTTACCACCCGTCCTAAACATCTGAGTGTCCCAGTCTATATCTGGTAAATTGAAATCTCCACCTCAGACTATAACATGCTGCGAAAATTTATGTGAAATGTATTCCAAATTTTCTCTCAGTTGTTCTGCCACTAATGGTGCTGAGTCGGGAGGTCGGTAAAAGGAGTCAATTATTAACCTAGCTCGGCTGTTGAGTGTAACCTCCACCCATAATAATTCACAGGAACTATCCACTTCTACTTCACTACAGGATAAACTACTACTAACAGCGACGAACACTCCACCACCGGTTGCATGCAATCTATCCTTTCTAAACACCGTCTGTACTTTTGTAAAAATTTCGGCAGCTTTCTGTACCTATAACGATTTCAGCTTCGGTGCTTTCTATCAGCGCTTGAAGTTCTGGTACTTTACCAACGCAGCTTCGACAGTTGACAATTACAATACCGATTGCTGCTTGGTCCCCGCATGTCCTGACTTTGCCCCGCACCCGTTGAGGCTGTTGCCCTTTCTGTACTTGCCCAAGGCCATCTAACCTAAAAAACCGCCCAGCCCACGCCACACAACCCCTGCTACCCGTGTAGCCGCTTGTTGCGTGTAGTGGACTCCTGACCTATCCAGCGGAACCCGAAACCGCACCACCCTATGGCGCAAGTCGAGGAATCTGCAGCTCACACGGTCGCAGAACCGTCTCAGCCTCTGATTCAGACCCTCCAATCGGCTCTGTACCAAAGGTCTGCAGTCGGTCCTGTCGACGATGCTGCAGATGGTGAGCTCTGCTTTCATCCCGCTAGCGAGACTGGCAGTCTTCACCAAATCAGATAGCCGCCGGTAGTCAGAGAGGATTTCCTCTGATCCATAGCGACGCACATCATTGGTGCCGACATGAGCGACCACCTGCAGATGGGTGCCCCCTGTACCCTTCATGGCATCCGGAAGGACCCTTTCCACATCTGGAATGACTCCCCCCGGTATGCACACGGAGTGCACATTGGTTTTCTTCCCCTCTCTTGCTGCCATATCCTTAAGGGGCCCCATTACGCGCCTGACGTTGGAGCTCCCAACTACCAGTAAGCCCACCCTCTGCGACCGCCCGGATCTTGCAGACTGAGGGGAAACCTCTGGAACAGGACAAGCAGCCATGTCTGGCCAAAGATCAGTATCAGCCTGAGACAGAGCCTGAAACCGGTTCGTCAGACAAACTGGAGAGGCCTTCCATTCAGCCCTCCGGAATGACTTTCGCCCCCTGCCACACCTCGAGACGACCTCTCACTCTACCATAGGTGAAGGATCAGCCTCAATGTGGGCAGTATCCCGGGCAGCCACAGTCGACCGGGGGATGCGTGGGACGAGCTGGCCGTCCCCGACAAACCCCCATCCGGAACCCCACAGTGATGCCCATTGGCAACAGCCTCAAGCTGTGTGACCGAAGCCAACACTGCCTGAAGCTGGGCGCGAAGGAATGCCAACTCAGCCTGAATCCGAACACAGCAGTTGCAGTCCCTATCCATGCTAAAAACTGTTGTGCAAATAACGTCTGAACTAATCTACAGAGAGCGCAAACAAATCGACACAAAATTTAAACGGTTATTAAAATACAAGATTGCCTAGTAAATGCAGCAATGCTGCTACTTGCGCACTGCTGACACACTGCTCGGCGGCGGAAGGAGACTACGCGATTTTACACTTTTCAGGTACTAAAACGCGATGCTAAGACTCTCAAATACTATAATACGCCAGAAATTTATGAACTAAACAATGCAAGTACCAAAAACACGCAAAGAAATTAAGAATTGAACTATGTAAC
The DNA here is from genome assembly GCF_023864345.2 of Schistocerca serialis cubense. NCBI lineage: Eukaryota > Metazoa > Arthropoda > Insecta > Orthoptera > Acrididae > Schistocerca > Schistocerca serialis. The sequence goes on from NC_064642.1 coordinate 287,138,094, forward strand.
AAATGAGTGAGCTAGGAGTATATGACTTGCTGCTGCAGCTGCGTATCCAATGGCGGCAGGGAGCACACTGGCTGTGACCAACCGACACTGGCCGTTCAAAACAAGAACAGGAGACAGACGACTACGCGAAATTACACTATTCAGGTACTAAAACGCGATGCTACAACCCTCAAATACTATAATACGCTCGAAATTTATGAATTAAACAACGCAAGTACGAAAAACACGCAAAGAAATTAAGAATTAAACTATGTAACAAATGAGTGAGCTAGGAGTATACAATTTGCTGCTGCAGCTGCTTATCCAACGGCGGCAGGGAGATTTATACCTGCTTTGTTCAAAAGTCGTACAGTTGTTATGTGACAGCTGATTTAAGAGAGGCTGGCTGAAGTAAGATTGAGTATAATCTTGTATTGTTGTGGGATTGTAATATAAAAACATAAGTGATGTGTGCACTTTTTTTTCTTACAGAGAATTTAAAGACTTTATCATATTTTTGTCACTCAACTTTTCCACTTGTTTATGCATAGATTTATGCTACACTGTGAATACTTCATGACTATTTGAGTCTTCAGTCTATATCATGCTAATATTTATGCTGCAGTATGATTACTTGAGGGTTATTTGACACTTTTGTTTATTTTTTGCAAGTATTCATATTGTGTTACGAATAATTAATGCTTTAGTCAATGTTAATCTTTATGCTAGGACGTATGTTACATCATTCTGATTGACTTACTAATCAAGCTGTGTAGTGCCCAGTACTGGAAACCACATTGTGTTATGAAGACTTCATGAGTGAGCTGTGTTTCATATTATGATTGACACTGAGTGTTTTGTGTTTATGATACAGTTGCATTTTATTTGATCAAGCTAAACTGCTGAGTGGCTATATTGGCTAAACCCTCAAAGGAACATACACATTTTGTAAGTCATGTTCTTGTGAACACCGTGTTCCTAGCAATGTGGCACTGTAGAATCTTTGTTTTTGAGATGCGTTTTTTTTACAACCTATTCATCTGTTGAACTTACAACTATTTTCATTTCTGTTCTCTATTTGCTATATTGTAGCAGGAATAAAAACAATTTCTATAATTTATTTGCCACCTGAATACGTTTCTGGTTATCTTGTGAAATTTTTTCCAGTGTAGTGAATTTCAAACAACATTTTATGTGTTCTTCATTATTATTTTTGCAGTTCAGTTGACATACAACCTGTAATATGATTACACTTTTGGGATGGATTGATTGAAGCTTATACTGATGTTTTGAGGTTTTTTTTAATAATAATTATGATGTGTAATAACAGACAAGGATGTTTGTGTTAAATTAGTCATTCAGGAGAGATAGTGTTCAAATTTGTTGTTTCTGCAGTTGAATATTAATGATTATCCTTGTAGAGGAACAGACGTGTCATTTAGTACTGTGTTGAATAAGTTGATTTAGATAAAATAATATTATGCAGACCACTCTTTATTAACTATCCTATTTACACCAAAAACATTTGTTAACTACTGGAAGAGGGGAAAAGATGTGTTTAATAGCAGAGGAGAAAATTTATTGAAAATAAGTAAGAACTATAAATTTGTCTCATGTTCTGAATGAAGTAATGTTCATGATGTTGCAGCTAGATGAGAGGTAAATGTGGGCTTAAGTCTTGGAGTTTATTAGGAATTGTTGAAGAATTGTTACTCTATGATGTGATTAGGATTCATTATATATATATTGGAGATGTTTATGATTGTACTGAAAATGTACTATTGAAAATAATGAAATGCTATGAGAAGTATACAAGCATTATGAAGAAAATTATGATGAAGTTAGAATTAGAGGTTAATTGTAATGAAATATAGTGAACACTGTTCATTGAGTCATTGGGGAATATATTTATAGCAAAGTATAGTTTGTGAGAGTAATGAAAATTGACAGTGAGAAGTTGAAATGTAATGTGATATATGTAAATCTGTTGGTTTTACATCCAGGAAAAAGAAAGAAATGCACAGTTTAAACTAAAAACTTAATAACAATTATGAGTATATGGGATAACAGAATAACAATGATTTATTGGGAAGTATTTGATGATGAAATATTATTACTAATTAAATCTATTACCAACTAATAAATAAAGAAATAAACACTGTCCAACAATGGTTTTGACTGGCCAGCTGCATCCTCTGCAGCCCTCAGGCGTCACTGGATGCAGATATGGTAGAACATGTTATCAGCACACCACTTTCTCGGCCACTGACAGTTTTTCTTACCGTGATGCTAATCCTCAGTCAAGTTGTTCCTTAATTCGCCTCACAATAGCTGAGTACATCACACTTTTCAACAGCACTCGGCAGGCATGGACGCTAACCCATCCAAGTACTAGCCAAGCCTGACATCAAATGACTTCATTAACCTGATGGGAACTGTTGTTACCACTATGGCATGGCTGTTGACATTACCAACTAATAATATTGAAGAAATAAGTGCTTACAGAGAAAAATAATAAGTCCAGTGGGTAAGTAAGTAAAATAAATTGCGGATCAGTGGAGGAATAGGTAATTTTTAGAGGCATTAAATAGTTGGATAATGAGTTTGGTTTTATGTTAACTGACACTGATTTACAACATAGTTTTCTGGATTACCTTAATGTGAAATCATAAGTTCTATTTGCGACATCAAGTTTCTAATTTTGTAGGATTTTATTTCAATAATTTTGAACAAGGCTTGTCTTTTAGAATTAATTTTGTTATTTACTTTCAACACCTATGTCAGCATGTTTATTAATACTTTATGTACATACACACAAACAGACAATTATCGTAATATTAGGTTTCTGTGAATCATTTGCTTTCTTTAAGAGTATTATATGAAGTTATCTGTTTTCTTTTTTTTTTAATTCTAATGAACTGTGTCAAGAGAATGCATGAAGGTTGGTGACATTTACTCTAGTGATCAATAACTATTACATACACAAAGTACTTTAACAAATTTCCTAACATAGTTGGCAACAAAAATAGTAACACTTGTGAAGGAAAAATTGGTTACATGAGAAAATATATGTGAACACATAAAAGCATACTCATTACATATACTTTTTGTTACTGCACTTGCACAGAAGAATACTGTTTACAAGGGACAGTACTACTGAAACATAAAAGAACACTTATTACGCTCACTTGTTTTACACATACTGAAGTTGCCGGCAAACATTTAACACAGTCAGTATAAACATTCCAGTATATAAGGTGGGAGGAAGGGAGATTAAAGTTTACAATCCAATTGATAGCACGGTCATTAGGGATACAGCACAAGCTCACATTATAAAAGGTTAGGGAAAAGAAATCAGCCATGACCTTTTCAAAGGAACCATTCTGGCTTTGGCCTGGTATGGAAAATGAGAAAAATGTAGTTATGCCTTGTTACGAAACTAGATGGACATGGAATAGCACATTTTTTGTTGATTGTCAATAACTAATGCTGGATTGTTATCTTGAAGATTGTGGACAGATTATATTTTCTTTATACTCTATTTAACATTGTGAAGTCAGATGTTGTGGATTATGAAGTACTGATTATGTATTGAGAAGATATCGACATATACTTGGTAGTACTTTTGAAGTTTATGGTGTTGATGAATTATTGAAGTTTCACTGATACTGATGTAGATAATGATGTTACAATTATGATAATAGTCATGCACTACAAGGTACAATGAAGTTAAGAGGCGATGGGATCATGAACTGTTATCTGTATGTTTTGCCAAAGAATTGTAATGCTAATGGATGTAAATGTTGTGAGGAACTGCACGAATTTACTCCCTCACAATAATCCAATGTAAAAGCAGTGATACCACCTGTAACTGTTTGCTGGGAAGTTAGGCAAACATGTACTGAGTTAGTGTGTACAACATTATACGAAAACTCATGAACCACATAGTATCTGAAAATTTATCTGCAGTGCGAAGTCTGGATGTTAGGCTGGGGATTAATATTGGTGTGCAGTACAGCAATCGATTGTTGAAATAATTTTCAAAGGATTTTTTTTCTTTGCTGTGCTTTACCGTTGTACAATGTTCATACTCTTTTGTATTTTTGCAGAAGAAGCAATATACACTTTTGTATTTTTGTAGAAGAAGCAATATACAGTCACTCATAACAGTGTGTTACTTGTGATTTTATTCTTCAGACAATATCTGCAGGAAAAATGTACTGTTACGAACGCTAGATAACTTTTTCCACTTTTCATAAAGTCATCCCAGTAAAAAAGTAATCGGAGTGGCAAATCAATACTCTGTACTACAAAAGCAAAAGTGATGTGTTTTCTACTATTAGGAATCTCTTTATAGCCACACCATCCTTAACCAGTGAAATAGTGAACAAAATAATGAACCGAATAAACAAACTACCATCGCCAAAACCACTGTATTACTTGAATTATCCATTTACAACTTGCTGTGCACAGATTGTTCTCCAAGACCGTTAAATAAATTGTCCGCAATAACTCAATGAAATGTGTCTCTATGTGATGGCGTATTCTGGCGTTTCAGCCAATCCAGTTTCCCGTTCAATCGATAATACAGCAGCCGATAAACAGCGTCTCAAACTGAATTACGTGCAACGAAGTAAAGGTAATTCAATACTGTGAGCAGATACGGGCGAATACAGCTACGTCAAACGTAATGAACTGCTCCTGCCCCGAGCCCTGTGCCCTGCCTGTGGAAGGGCTAATGCCGCCCTGTAATGATTACTGGAAGGTCACTCTTTCATTAACAGAACATATGGCCAGGGAGTGTTCTGGATGGCCAGACGCCTTAAGCCTCAGAAGAGCAGCAGCAAGACACTTAACCTAGAATTAAATGTAGATTAGAGATGAAAATGTTTTATTTACTGAAGTAGCGAAAAGTTGGTAATGAGTAATAAACTATGAACGCGAAAATCCTGGGTGAACAGAGTCGTGAAAGGTTGGTCGAAAATAACAGCAAATTGAGGTGGAGGACAAGATTAGTGTTTAACGTACCGTCGAGAACGAGGTCATTAGAGATGGAGCTCAAGCTCGGATTAGAGAAGGGTGGTGAAGGAAGTCGGCCGTGCCCTTTCAAAGGAGCCATCCCAGCATTTGCCTGAAGCGATTTTGGTAAGTCACAGAAAACCTAAATCAGGATTGCCAGACGCGGGTTTCAACCTCGTTCGTCTCGAATGCAAGTGCAGTGTGCTAGTTATTGCGCCATCTCGATCGATTAACAGCTAATGCATCGAGTGACAGATAGGATGAACGTTTTGGAGAGAGTTGGAGGGATGTCGTGCATACCTTTCCGACTGTTCTAAAATGATTGCGAGGGCTACGGTTTGCCAGCAATAAACATACATATGCTGTTATAAATTACAGGAGTCAGAAGAGAATGATTCGTAAGGATATTGCAAGTTACTACACGTCTTTTGCATGAATTACTTCGAACAGTTGGTGTTTTATTTACTAGTGATTACATGTTGTGAAGACAAACAAGTTCTATTTTAAAATTAGAGAACAGTCACAATTCGCATCCAACTTTTTCTGTATTTTGATGTTTTCCCCTCGACCAACTCGGTGTCGCTATACACAGCCAGATATTCTTAACGTGTAATCCTTGTCTACATAATTTCTAAAGATGCTCACGTTGGTCAAGTGAAACATGTGAAAATAAAGTAAAACTTGAATACGACTTATGACTGCCCTACAATTTTATTTGTAACAGTCACTGTTCCCCTGCAAGCAATGCCTGCGATCGCTAAGTCCTAGCCTATATTTTATTATTTAATTTTTGCGGCTAAATTTAATAATCGCAGTAAAGGTTATTGGAAACCGTAAGGCAGCGATATCGCCATTTATTATCAACGATCAAAAATTGTAAAAAGGGTACGGAAATACGAGTGTATTTCAAAAGCTTTTTTTATATTTTTTTATATTTGTGACGTAGCATGTGAAAGTTGCTGGATTTGGACGGGTTACTCCTGTAACTGAAATATCAGATCTGAAGATGGTTCTAAATGAACCGAAACCGGTCATATGAATAATAAAAAAATTTGCAATCAAGACGGATTTTAAGTAACATTATAAAATCACTGATTGCTGTTATCCCATAAGACATTATGTCTGTTTTTGCAAAATATTTCAAAAGCACTGTACGCTACACATGAGCGACCGTTCCGGTGGCGTTATCAAGTTGAACTCATGTTAGTTGTGAGAGAAACTTCATATGTGATGATCGTATATGTGTTTGATGGTTTGCGTGGCTCTGACGTGAATAATTCAGTATTCAAATGGAAGGTGAAACCGAATCAGGTCGGATCTCACGTAATGACCAGCGTTCCTGCATCAAAATCAAACGCGAACGTGGAAAGAACTCAATGGAAATTTTAACGTTTTGAGAGGGGTGTGTGGGGATAGAGTAATAGATCGTATCACAGTATCGTGGTGGTCATGTCGTTTACGTGAGGTCGGGTGAACACTGTGGGCAACTGAAGAACTAGAAGGTTATGAGCTGCAATAGACTACACCTCCCAGGTAACTGTTAATGACATTTGCGACAGGATAACGAAAAACATTTGAGAAAATTCCATAGGAGGCCAGAATCTCTGTCACCTTATTTTGCACAATCATAACCGAAAATTTAAGGGTGAGAAAAGTTCCTGCGAGATGGATACCACATGCTCTGAGGAAAGAGTGAAAACCAGGTCGCAGGAATATAGCAGAAGAACTGAACAGAAGGAGCACAGTTTCTGAAAAGGGCTGTTGAGCATGTTGAAACAGGGATACGGGATTTTGAGCCATAACTGAAGCCTGCCCGAGAGGACGTCTGTAAGAGGCACGTACTACAAGCTATTTCTGCAAAATGTTTTGCGCCCGAAATTTCGTCAGAGAAGACCTCACATTGTGACAGCTGGTGTTCTCATTTTGCACGATAATTCAAGATCACCTATTATCCTGATAGTGAGAGAAACGCTCGGCAAATATAGATGGGAAGGACTTCCCCACCTACAATACAGTAATGATATGAGATCAATAGACTCTGATTTGTAACCCAGATTTAAAGAGCAAATCCGTGGGAAACGTTTGATACAACTAATAAAGCTCCCAGTGAGGTGACCCGAGTAAGCAGGCAGCTCAACAGCGAAAATGCCGTATCCTGAATACAGTAGTTGCCAAACCTTGAGAAGCTGGCATTAGCAGAACAGAAGGTAAAGATATTTTGTAAAATAAATTATTTTCATCAGTTCTTTCTTCAGTGTGCAGAACTTTTGAAATGATCGTCATACTTGTTTAGCGAATATAGGCAGTAATTTTCGAACTAGAATCAACAGAGAACACTTAACTCTGGGGAAGGAAACAGAAGAGTACCATGGGCCACTTTTAGATAGATGTTTGCCTTCATGATCATGGTTTGACTGCATTTGGCATGAGTCGCTATAGTGTTGACAAATTATTAGAAAAGCCAAGAGAACTCTGGAGATCCAAAGAAATCCGAAGTTTCTTCATCAAACAAAAGCTGGATGAAGCGTTATGAGAAATATTCAGTAATTCAATGAATTTAGAAGCAAAGTCATTCGCTGATTATTAAAAAAGTCGTTGGTTTTATGTAAAGACAGTCAATGGACAAAAATAAATGTCAAGTCACATGTTGATCATACTGGAAACAAAATTAACGAAAATAAAATGAAGACCGAAACACAGAATTATGTTGTGTGAAATTTTTTCACCAAAAATATTCACATAATTGGCTTTCATTTGTAATCCTGTATGGACACAGACATGGCGTAAAGTACAAGTGATTGGTAAATCATCCCAGCTGAATTATGTGTTTATTTTCTGGAAGAACTTGTTCCAGTTCTACCAAAACGTTAAAACAGTGTGTTTCTTTTGAATGGTAATGACACAGGCCATTTCTGTTTTTAAGGAAGGTCGGAGAACAAATACGCAGAGCTATAGAAGCATTCCACTGACATCCAACTGATGCTGAACGATGAAACGTGAGTTGTGTCCTCGTCTGATTACTTTTGAACACTGAACAACTCATTGAGAATTATCAATTTTGTTTCCCGAAAGGATAGCTCGTGCGAAAAGGAACTCGTTGTCCTTGACAGGATAAGAAGGTCGGAGATGTTAGATCCTATCACAGTATCGTGTCGTCTCCTTTCAGTAAAGCCTTCGATACAGCCCCACATTGACAACCTGTAAACAAAATATGTGGCTGTGAAATGTATGGTGGACTTACATGAAGTGAAACGGAAGACATTTTAGCAAACAGTACTCAGCATTTCGTTCTCAAAGATAATATAATGAGCATAGATGCGTTTCATGACGACATACCTGCTAATTTCTTGAAGGCCACTTATATGTGAAAGTTTATTTCTCGTACCGAATTAAGGTACAACGAGGACATAGTTTTGGTGGAGGTGAATGAGATACACAAGAAAGTATAATTTACACACATAGGAAATAACTAATGAAATTTATGTTACCAAACAACTATGGAAACCTCAAAGTGACCACTGACACAATATCTTTTGTTGCTTGTAAAACCACTCGCCAGATTAGAAGCATTTGTTGTCACTGTGAAACCCTTGATCATTCTGAGTGACGGAGCAGTGTGTATGAATACTCTGACCAGCGTGATACGACACGGCCTCGTGTATTTTGTACCACAGTGCCATACGTATCCCCAATGATCGGCAGTATTGCTACTGTAACAAATACTTGCTCTTAGAATTCGAAAAACAGAAACAAAACAAAAACGAAAAGAAACACCATGCTTCCTTCCACACATACTTCACACATCGGGAGGACTCAGGTAATTCTGTATTATACGAAATGATACAAACCACCTAAGATACCCAGTATGCAAAGAAAAGTTAAAGCGGAGGATTTTCCATTCACTCCTGCCCAGATAGCAACTTGCAGAACGCAGATTCAGAAACTAATAATGACTTTAGCTATTTTGTTTCGTCGTACTGTTTTCAAGCTCCTACTTCATCGAATGATTGTTTTATGGCTTCCTTGCACGCTGTGTGGTACGTTAGCGTGTAAAGAAGCGAGAAACAGATGCCGTTCATGAAAAGAGCATTCAGATATTAATTTATTCTACATCTAATATCAGACAGAAAAATATTACACCACTTTGTTACTGTATGTACATGTGTATACAGATACGAAATGTTTATAAATCTATCACTCTTCAATACCACGCATATTCAGAAGATGTCGAGTGTTGGCCATTATGAAAGTGTGTAAATGTTATTCAACTGACAAATCCACAAAATGGGGTCAATGCATGAAAGTTCGCACTGAAGTACACTCACCGCTGGACTTCGGAGAGGGACTTCGACCATAGATACTAGTAGACTGACCTTGCTGTGCAGAAGCTATAGGGCTGGTGTGGCTCCAACATAAACAACGTGACTGTTGCAAAACGTGGCGGGATTTCAAATCAGCGGTCTGCCATCCTAAGTTTGTATCGCATTTTACCCACATTTCTCAATTGACTGCCAAACGCTTCCAACAAAAATTACTTTTTTATTTGCGAAAAATTATGTCAGAACTACATTTGACCTGGATTTGTCCACAGTACCATTTATAAAATCTAACAAATACATCGAAGGCCCCTCTGGTGGGCAGCGGGACGAAATTACTATAAACTAGTTGGCTCGTGTCAAAACTTTAAACATTGTATTCGACGCGTTTTGAGCTCTAGTCACTTATAAAAGAAAATCGGATACGGGAATTATGTCAACTATAGGTGCCAAAATTGTTGACTTTAGGAGCAGGTCCATTTTAGAGTATCAATTTTAGGTGCACTTCAAAGGTTCAGTTCCTAACATTTTTACAAAAGTTTAAACTATCAGTTTACAAAAAAATGATATTTTAGAAGAAAGGTGAGACTTCGAAGTTTCAGAAATTAATTTTGGAGCCTACATTTATTTAATAGTATTAGAAGGTAGAAAAAAATTCTCTTCATGTGCCGACTATATGTGTTCTTACCTTATTATAATCTCACTTGTATATACAAAAAGGTGCGTATGTGCAGATGGCTTAAAGTTTTTCCGTTTTAGAGCCTGTATCCAAAGCTGCCTTCGGTTTTCATCCTTAGGGAACCTATGAGTAGGAACAAGAAACACTTATACTTACTTCTGTAACCGAATTATCACAGCTACTTTCCAAAATGTAATATGAGTCTGACTTTACAGGCATCACTTTCAACACTTTAATTTACGTGATACTCTAATTCAAGTGTAAAAAACAGATTTCAATAAACGCATCTGCACTATCATAGAAACACTTACAGGTGAAATGTAATGCCATTTCCCCAGACAAAACGTTGAGTACAGCCATAAGCGCAACACGAAACAACCATGTTTTGCCAACATTCACGTGACTTTAGACCAGAGATGTTGGAGCCACGAAAATGACGTCAGGGCCAGTCTATTATATTTATGGTCGAAGGAGAGGGGATGCTTGCATCTCTTTGGAAGCGGCGTAATCGTTCTTGGCAGCGCCCACGTACCGCGGTGGCGGCTGTGGGAAACGCAGTCCCGTAACTGGCGGCGCGCGATTTGGAAGTTCGGTTGACCGGACTGCAGCCGATGCCGCACATTCGACATGCGAAAGTAAAATTTCTTTCTTTTACTCTGAACTGTGGTGACAAAAATCATCGGATACCTCATAATATCGTGTTATGCTTCATTTTTCCCGGCGTAGTGCAGCAACTTGACTTGGCACGGACTCAGCAAGTCGTTGAAACTCCACTGCACAAATACCGAGCCATGCTGCCTGTACAGCCGTCCATAACTGCGAAAGTGTCGCCGCTGCAGAATTTTGTGCGCCAACTGACCTCCCGATTGCGTTGCATGTGAATATGAAGCCCATGAATGGCAGCAAATGGTCTGGAAGTAGGTGAACGTAACTATTCCCAGCCAGTGATGTTCAGCTGACCTAGTGGACTCAGCCCGTTACACGTGAACACAGCCCAAACCATTATGCAGTCACCACCAGCTTGCACAGTACCTTGTTGACAACTTGAACTGATAGCTTCGTGTGATTTGGTCTACACTCAAACACAACCATCAGCTCTTGCCAACTGAAATCTGGACTCATCTGACCAGGCCATGGTTTTTCAGTTGTCTAGGGTCCAACCGATATGATCACGAGCCTAGGAGAGGCGCTGCTGGCGATGTCGTGCTGTTAGCAAAGGCACTCGCGTCGGTCGTCTGTTGCCATAGCCCTTCAATGCCAAATTTCGCCGCATTGTCGTAACGCATACGTTCGTCGCAAGTCCCACACTGATTTCTGCACTTATCTCACACATTGTTTCTTGTGTATTAGAGGTGACTACTTTACACAAACTCCGCTGCTCTCGGTCGTTAAGTGAAGGCCTTCGGCCAATGCGTTGTCCATGGTGAGAGGTAATGTCTGAAATTTGGAATTCTCGGCACGCTCTTGAGACTGTGGCTCTCGCAATACTGAAGTCCCTGACGATTTCCGTAAAGGAATGACCCATGTGTCGAGCTACAGCTAACATTCTGCTTTCAAGGTCTGTTAGTCCCCGTCGTGCGGCCATAATGGCGTCGGACCGCTTTTCACATGAATCACATGAGTACAAATGCACTGCTCTTTTTATACATTGCTTACGCGATACTATCGCCATATGTATATTTGCATATCACTATTCCGTGACTTCTGTCACCTCAGTGTATATCTTTGTCCTCAGAAGGACAAAAACCATCGCTGAGTAACTAATGGTATGGACCTAACTGGAATAACGTACCAGTCCATACCGACATGCTGTGTGTACAACTGTCGTGATTCAAAAACATGGACACAGTTTAAGTTGGCTATATTTCCTAAACTATATTGCATATTTTAAATCCTGTATATTACATCTGATTATTCATAGACGGAAGTACTCGATATGCCCTCCTGCGACTGCACGTATAACATCTAGACAACAGCTGAAATCATCCCACACTGGATGACGAACGTCTTGCGTCACTGAATTCACCGCAGCTGTGATATATTTTCTTAGGTCACTCAAACCTGGAGGAAGAGGTGGTACGTAAACGGTATTTTTACGAATCCCACAAGAAAAATTCATAGGGTGTGGTATAAGGATTCTTCCGTGTTTTGTAGGGCAACGTTATTTATCTCAATTCTAATAATATATTACGAAATCAGCAATAATTTTTACTTCTGCGCATACACCAGCTCCTTTCAAACAGACTAAGTCTCATTCGCCTTGCGAGAATTGCGAGTCTTTACAACTAGAGGGACACTAGAACTCAAGTAAGACGTTCTAACGTCCTATTGAAAACCTCAGACACCTGGAATGTGCGATAAGGAATAATGTCACGTGCGTTGAAAGATTCAAGGCCACGCGTATCCTTAACATCACCACAACTTACTACTACAGCTGTATCCTCTCACAACCACGTTGGACAGTATCATTCTTCATAAAAGTAAAGTTCAAAACTCCTCCAGCAAAAAGCGATGGTCCGTGCAGAACAGGTTGAGCTCCTACTTCGCTATCTGTAGTAATTGTGGTATTGTCAACAGACAAACAGTACAGCGCGAGCGCCTTCTCCTCCTATAACATTGCGGCATCTCTTCAGTAATCCAATTCAGTTGCCTGTACAGGAGCCGACCCAACTTTGCGCCGAACTGACAACGCGCAGAGGTTCCGTGCTGAGTCTTCGCTTCCCATGCGTTTTATCCGTCGTTGAAGTAGAAATTCATTCACGAAACATCGAACATTCAGAGGCCGATGGAGTGGAGCTCAGTCCTGCTGAAAAATGTAATCTCCTGAATCTTCATTCATTTGAGGAACAAGCTACGTTCAAAGCTCACGCGAATGCGCTTCAGGTGCTCCTCCGATACACGTGGTCGCTTTCGCTTTTACCTTTACACAGAGAGCCAGTTCCGTAAAATTTTTTATCCCAGCTATTAGTGGTCTTCCTCGTTAGAGGTTCTACTTTATATTTACGCTGAAATGCATACTGGACCGTAGCTGCCGACTCGATTTCACTGAACTCGACGAATGAAAAAAATCTGAACTTCCGCAGTAGCGATCTCGCCCACAACTGACACAGTATACGCCACCAGCAGTGCGATGATCGAGCTCTATAATGACAGTATTCAAAACTATACAACGAATATCATTTTGATATCAAACAAATCCAACCTGCAATAGGTGTAGAAACAAACAAAAAAGTCGCTTCCAAGGAGCTCTACGTTTACCCCTTAATGATTAGAGACAATGAAACATATAATCACATTCTCAACAGTACCAGTTTATTCCAACAATTCCTGGTACATACGAATGCACAGATAAAAGCGGAACCGATGCTTTATATAAGACAATATCAGAAAAGGATCTCGTTGTATCTGTTTTGTTGTTCCTTGTCTTTGGCTATTTGAAATGCTGCCATGCCACTGCCTTTCTTCACACACTTACAGAAATATCTGATGGAGTTCAGTGAATTGCTGTAGAGCGGTCTGCCTCCAGCAGGGACATTGCTTCGTCTCATGGCCGCCTGTCAGGAGAGGCCCATATAGGTGCCGGCCGTGCCAGCACCAGCATGCCCAATCCCGTGTATCCACACACCGGGCCTACCGAACCCTCAAAGGTAGCAGAGGCTGTCACCAAGAAGTCAAGAAGTCAATTTACATAGGGGGAATAATAGTCCAGCTCAAACACCCATCATATCGAATCTTCTCACACAGCACACACGTCTGCTACGGTCACTGCCCACCCAGCACACTGGTCACCTCGCTAGAACAATCTGCAATAGGCAAGAGCAGACAAGTTGACGCATTATTTGTGCCTAACCGCCCGTATAGGCTAAGGTAACCTGCAACTTCCCGTTGCCAGCTCCTCATGACCACTACTGCTGCTGGCCGCAGCATACTGCACGTCAAGCACCTGTTGCCTGGATGTATACAGTAGTTCTAACCGACTCCACCCCTAGTTTACAAAACCCACTTTACCCAATCCGACACAGGAATATTGCTGAACATGCACCTCGAATTTTTCAGGAGAATTGTAGATTTCTCCCATTTATATGAGTTGTTATCGAAGAAAGAAGAAATCGGGCCAAATACGCGTTTTCAGTCGCTAAGGTATTGTTACTTTTTGTGAAAATCCTGTAATACTATATCATAACCCTTATTTAATATGTCTTATCAAGTAAAGAAATCTGTTCTGATCAGCTTAATGTCTGTTACATCTGCATTACAGGAGCAGAGGAGTAGAATATTAAACTCCTTTTTGGCTCGTGATGGAGGGCTAAGATCTACCTCTGTCACAGGATGCCTCCTCACATTCGAACTCAATGTTTCGCCACATAGAAGTCTCTTAAGGTAACAGCGCAAGAGAAGTTCTAAATATCAAGTTTATACTACGTATCACTCTATAAATTCGGTAATACATCTAATTTTATTACGCTCGTCATCTCTCTCTGTGTAGGTGGGATACTAAAACTCCGTTAAAAGGTATCGCCACAAAATAAAAACGCCTGATTACCGTTCCAAAACACCAATGATATACATGGTACCCCAGTCCTCGCTTCCAACTACCAGGCAGAATGTCACTGGTATCAGATCGATAGGCTAATTAATTAAATCGACCGTGTGAGTATTTTCATGGTGAGTAATCATTTTCCACAGTCGGATTATACTTGCCAGGCAGCTCAAATGCGAATTCCTGGAGGGGAGAAAATGTTCTTCTCAAGGAACACTGTTGAGAACCGACATTTGAAGCGACTGCAGAAACGTTCTATTGCCGCCAACATACTTTTCCCTTAAGGTCCGCGAAAAAAACATAGTAGAAACTATTGCCCATAAAGAGGCATATAACCAGTTTTCTTTCCTTACCCTATCTGCTAGTGGAATAGGAAAAGAGATGCCTAATAGTGCTACAGGGTACGCACCACCACACATGGTATGATAGCTTGCAAAGTAAGCATACAGATGTAAATGTAAATATAGTCTACCTATCAAGACGTTAGTCCATCCGTTTATAGCCACACAAAACTCACAGAAAAAAGTTGTCTCTTAATTATCGAGAAAGCAAAATATGGAACTATGCTGCTGATTGTCTCTTGGTAAAAATTTCATATTAGTACTTACCTTTCTCGCTGCGGTCACCTCATGAGACGATTGTGAGAAGTATATTTGCCCATAAAATTTGGAATAAGTGGTTTAGAACTCACCTCTCAACTCCTGTTTCGTCAGAATACCACAAAGGTACCTTATTCTAAAAAATGTTGCAGTCTTCGATATATAGCATTGGGATACACATCACTGCCACGAGTAAGAGATGAGGCCTGCCAAGTCACAGACCCCTGCTAATTCTCTCGAAATTAGTTAGAAGCTTGACAGGTAGAGAGCTATCACAATGAGAAAAATAGCACACTAACGTACAGGAGGAAATTCACAACCATGCAGAGTATACATGCACTGTACCAACAAATTCAGAAGTGTAACACCTACAATCCATCGATATCGAATGACTGTCTATAAATTTCCATCTCTGTGTATAAATTTCCCTCTGTACATGTTCTAATCTCTTTTATCGTGTTCCTATGATTTCCACGCTAGAAATGCGACAGTGTAATGGTTCCGAGTCTTTGTCCTTCTCTCCTCGTTACATTTGTAACATCAAATGGATTAAAACTACGAACTATAAAATCTATACAATCGACAAATGGTTCAAATGGCTCTGAGCACTATGGGACTCAACATCTGAGGTCATCAGGACATCACACACACCCATGCCCGAGGCAGGATTCGAACCTGCGACCGTAGCAGTCACGCGGTTCTGGACTGAAGTGCCTAGAACCGCACGGCCACCGAAACCGGCTTACAATCGACACTTGGTAGAGAACTCAAGATGATTTTACCACATCTCTCACTTCCGATGTATCAGAAACAAATACAATTTGCGTGTTGACACTGGCTGCATGTGGTGACCCCACTAGATATAGGTGCATTGGTCCACTGGAGCCCTCAACCAGTAATTAAAGTCACTTCCACGGACCAGAGTGCGTTGTTCTGTCGTCTGTACCGGAGGAAGACCTTACCGACTGTCAGTAACAAGGAGAGGGTACTTATGCTGCTGTTTCATAAGAAGTTTCATAATTTTTTTTTGCTGTAACACATCGAAGCAGTGTATGACTGCAGCCCTGTACACAGCAAAGTATTTTGTTTTTCTACTTTGACTTCGAGGTCTGTGTCAGGTGCTAAATCGACATTAACCATTTTCGATCCAGTGGTTCTTACAGGAAGCTGGACATCACATGGGGTAAACAATGCTGCTCCCACAACACACAGAATTCTTGAAATGAAGGACAGACATAACGTTTCTTATTGACATGCAAAGTTTGTGGCATTGCGTAGTATTTCCAAGAAGCTGTCCAAAGATGATGAGCTTTGCACTTAATCTCATTTTCCACAGTCTCACGATATTCAGTTTCGGAGAGACCAAGGCAATGACTGTTCAGTTGCAGCCACGCACGCAATCAGTGTTTTGGTGCTGGCCATCCACGGAAGGAGTTATTCCCACCAAGACTCCCTCCATCTCAAACAAGTGGTATCAGTCAATCATTATGTGGTAATCAACAGCATACTATTGGACCGATGGGATGGGAAAGACACTGTCAATAAGGGACGATGCACTGTAATAAGCACCTCATTGTGAAAAATTTCATCAATTTTACCGATTTTTCCATAATTTCAACACCAACTAGTGACATAGCTGCATGCTTACCCCGGTGCGGGAATAGCCGAGCGGTCTATGGCGCTGCAGTCATGGACTGTGCGGCAGGTCCCGGCGAAGGCTCGAGTCCTCCCTCGAGCATGGGTGTGTGTGTTTGTCCTTAGGATAATTTAGGTTAAGTAGTGTGTAAGCTTAGGAACTGATGACCTTATCAGATAAGTCCCATATGATTTCACACACACTTGAACATTTTATTTTGCAAGCTTACCATTTTCTGTATCATCGCTAAACCACCCCTCAACTCCTTTGTCAGTACCATATACTATATTGCAAAAGCAGATATATGTCTGTACGCCTATTCATGGTTAATTCTCGGATATACTATGCACCAAAGTATACCAGACGGCGTCCTACACCAACGCAGTTAAGGTAACTACATATCTTAGTACTTGGATTGTAGTGTGGAATTTACGATTACGTTTGGCCATCTTTCACTATGTGGATGGTAGTCAAAGAATATTCTTGCATTTATAAGATTGGAGATTGAAAGATCTCCCCGCATTGCTTTCGACCAGTCCTCCCTGTAATACTGTCGCCCATTAAATTTGCAGCTGACAAGAAGTAGGAGAATACTACACCCGCTACATTCCATGCCTCATGAAGGAACAGAGCAGGCTGAGTCAATAACTGCTGTTCAGCATAGACTCTTCCACACCAGTCTTACTCACAGCGACCATCGAAGTGCATAAAATCTCTCCAGAAGCGAGCATGTCGAGGAAGATAGTACCCCTTATCGGTGTATACTAAATATCAGAGTGTTCTGATGATATAACAGAAGAAAAGTGTAGTTGAGGAGATGGGACTTGGATAAACTGAAAGAACCAGAGGTTGTAGAGAGCTTCAGGGAGAGCATTAGGGAACGATTGACAAGAATGGGTGAAAGGAATACAGCAGAAGAAGAATGGGTAGCTTTGAGAGATGAAATAGTGAAGGTGGCAGGGTATCAAGTAGGTAAAAAGACGAAGGCAAGTAGAAATACTTGGGAAACAGAAGAGATACTGAATTCAATTGATGAAAGGAGAAAATACAAAAATGCAGCAAGTGAAGCAGGCAAAAAGGAAAACAAACGTCTCAAAAATGAGATCGACAGGAACAGCAAAATGGCTAAGCAGGGATGGCTAGAGGACTAATGTAAGGATGTAGAGGCTTATCTCATGAGGAGTAAGACAGATACTGCCTACAGGAAAATTAAAGAGACCTTTGGAGAAAAGAGAACCACTTGCATGAATATCAAGAGCTCAGATGGAAACCCAGTTCTAAGCAAAGAAGGGAAAGCAGAAAGGTGGAAGGAGTATATAGAGGGTCTATACAACGGCGATGTTCTTGAGGACACTATTATGGAAATGGAAGAGAATGTAGATGAAGATGAAATAGGAGATATGATACTGCGTGAAGAGTTTGACAGATCACTGAAAGACGTAAGTCGATACAAGGCCCCGGAAGTAGACAACATTCCATTAGAACTACTGACAGCCTTGGGAGAGCCAGTCATGACAAAACTCTACCATCTGGTGAGCACGATGTATGAGACAGGCGAAATACCCTCAGACTTCAAGAAGAATATAATAATTCCAATCCCAAAGAAAGCAGGTGTTGACAGATGTGAAAATTACCGAACTATCAGTTTAATAAGTCACAGCTGCAAAATACTAACACGAATTCTTTACAGACGAGTGGAAAAACTCGTAGAAGCCGACATCGGGGAAGATCAATTTGTATTCTGTAGAAATGTTGGAACAAGTGAGGCAGTACTAACCCTACGACTTATCTTAGAAAGTAGATTCAGGAAAGGCAAACCTATGTTTATAGCATTTGTAGACTTAGAGAAAGCTTTTGACAATGTTGACTGGAATACTCTCTTTCAAATTCTGAAGGTGGCAGGGGTAAAATACAGGGAGCGAAAGGCTATTTACAATTTGTACAGAAACCAGATGGCAGCTAAAGAGTCGAGGGACACGAAAGGGAGCCAGTGGTTAGGAAGGGAGTGAGACAGGGTTGTAGCCTCTCCCCGATGGTTATTCAATCAGTATATTGAGCAATCTGTAAAGGAAACAAAAGAAAAATTCGGAGTAGGTATTAAAATCCATGGAGAGGAAATAAAATCTTTGAGGTTCACCGATGACATTGTAATTCTGTCAGAGACAGCGAGGACCTGGAAGAGCAGCTGAACGGAATGGACAGTGTCTTGAAAGGAGGATATAAGATGAACATCAACAGAAGCAAAACGAGAATAATGGAACGTAATCGAATTAAATCGGGTGATGCTACGGGAATTATGTTAGAAAATGAGAGGCTTAAAGTAGTAAATGAGTTTTGCTATTTGTGGAGCATAATAACTGATGATGGTCGAAGTAGAGAGGACATAAAATGTAGTCTGGCAACGGCAAGGAAAGCGTTTCTGAAGAAGAGAAAATTGTTAACATCTAGTATAGATTTAAGTGCCAGGAAATCGTTTCTGAAAGTATTTGTATGGAGTGTAGCCATGTATGGAAGTGAAACGTGGACAATAAATAGTTTAGATAGGAAGAGAATAGAAACTTTCGAAATGTGGTGCTACAGAAGAATGCTCATGATTAGATGGGTAGATCACATAATGAGGAAATATATTATAGGATTGGGGAGAAGAGTAGTTTGTGGCACAACTTGACTAGAAGAAGGGATCGGTTGGTAGGACATATTCTGAGGCATCAAAGGATCACTAATTTAGTATTGCAGGGCAGAGTGGAGGGTAAAAGTCGTAGAAGGAGACCAAGAGATGAATACACTAGATTCGGAAGGATGTAGGTTGCAGTAGGTACTGGGATATGAAGAAGCTTGCACAGGATAGAGTAGCATGGAGAGCTGCTTCAAACCAGTCTAGACTGACGACCACAAGTCCAACATGTATGATTGATCTTCAGAAGGATGGAATTTGAAGCATTTTACTTAAGTCGACTGAGCTATCAATTGTGAAGTATTCTTCTAGTCCCTGGTTCAATATCATGTAGGTATTGACATGAGAGAAATGATCATAGGACATAAACACATGCGCTCCTAAGACCACAAGGTTCTGCACACCAACACACTACAATGTTACCGCTATGTGGTATTGGGACAGAGAGTGGAGCGTCCTTAATACTCTAATGCAGGACACAATCTTATACGTCCAACATCTAACATACATCCACCATACAAGTTTTCAGTCCCTCTCACTACAGTGATATTGTTTAATATGATAAAACTAATGCCTTCCATGGCTGAGAAAAATATAGATTCTTTGTGACACATGTAAAATGCCGGCCGCCGTGGCCGAGCGGTTCTAGGTGCTTCAGTCTGGAACCGCGCAACCACTATGGTCGCAGGTTCGAATCCTGCCTCGGTCATCGATGTGTGTGATGTCCTTAGGTTAGTTAGGTTTAAGTAGTTCTAAGTTCTAGGGGACCGATGACCTCAGATGTTAAGTCCCACAGTGCTCAGAGCCATTTGAATATGCCAAATACAGCTTTCCGGAAGTGTATAGCGCCCAGTACTCACATCCGATTATGCTTCAGGTATTACTCTACAACAGCACTAGTCGCATTACATGATCGCCAGCAGTGGAAAACGGTTCTTATACGGAAATCGACAAATGCATAGCAGTGGTGTTTGATTTATGAAGTTACACACCGTGCTGCACTAACTCTGTTAACAGAACAACTCTCAAGCAAATGAAAACCCAGAGGTTTCGAATTACCTCAAAAAACCTCTGTCAGTCCGACAGAAAAAGAGATCGAAACATTTTATGTAAATCGCTTGTGCTAACAGTTCTGAAGTATTGTTTCAGCGTTTGGTGGCCATGCCAAGAATGTACCGGAAATAGATAAATGATCATGGAAAACAAACACATTCCAAATGCTTCACGGCTCTGCATTTAAATGCACTCTAGTGCTAGAGTGGTGCGGTTTCCGATCTATTAAGACCGGTTCCCACTAGGGCTGCCGCGTGTCAAAATCAAGCGGCAGGGTCTTGGTTGCCATGGAAACGCCGTCAGCGGCTTGCACATGTCGAACCACTGTCGCCGCCGCGTGCCGCGCACCAGGTTCAAAATGGTTCAAATGGCTCTGAGCACTATGGGACTTAATATTTGAGGTCCTCAGTCCCCTAGACTTAGACCAACTTAAACCTAACTAACCTAAGGACATCACACTTCCATGCCCGAGGCAAGATTAGAACCTACGACAGCAGCAGCAGCGCGGTTCCGAGCTGGAGCGCCTAGAACAGCTCGGCCACAAGTCCCAGGTCCGCGTCACCAATCACAGAACGCGCTGAACGCGTGACGTCAGGTACACACCCCCCCCCCCCCCCCCCCCCGCTATACGACTATACAAACCCTTACACCCTGATATCTGCGCTCGATTCAGGACTGATTTTCTTTTTGTTTTTCGTCGTGATTTCCTGCTACATTATTTTTATGTAAACCATTTACACGCAATTTTATTGAGTGTGCAGAGGTTAAAACGCATTGCGTGGTCTTTGCCTATAGTTCCTTTTTGGTAATATTATTGCGTATGAAATTTAGTCAACATTTCGAAATTGTTTTTAAACTGGAGAACAGAACGATAGCTATAACGGTTCTCGAGATATTGAATGACATATCGGCGGGCGGGCCGCGCGGTAGCCCCGCGGGGGTCGCGCGAATATTATGCCGTGCTTGGCTCAAATGATACGGTTATATCAGCTTCATATTGCTAAACTGTTCAAGATAGCGAAACGTTGTTTTATGCAAATGATAGCTCATTAAGAGTCACGTATTTTGTCGCATAATAAATATGCTAAAACTTTTCATCTATCAGGATGTGAGAGCCACTATCGTTTTTCACAATGGATCGATAAACTTCTTTAACTGGCGTTTAATAGCGTGTGAACTGAGAATTAAAGTGAGATGGGACACATTAATATTTAATATATTCTATATAGATTCACAGAAGTTAAACCTAAACTCTTTTGCTGGTATCTCTTAATAAGTAATTTGCTAAGTATCTACAGCTACTGATTATTTCGTTTTGTAAGTAACAAACGTTTTTCCCTGCTGCAATTTAGTTTGTTTGTTCAAAACGTGTTTTAGCTTTTACTTAAGGCATCTTCGGTGCAAACTGGAATGATTCAAATTTGTTTTGATTTGTGATACTTGTAGATTGTAAAATAGTTCACCCATTATTTTTTTGCGTAAACATGTGATCACTTACTGTTAATCGAGTTCTTAGCGAACATCTGCGTTTCCTCTCACCTGAATCATATGCGGGAGGTTGAACTAAAACTCAGCTTATGGAACATAAAAATATTTTCGTGTTCGCTCTTTTTCTTCATAATTTTCGTATCCTTTGCGCTAATGGGGGTGGAGTACTATTATTCTTTTGTAACTAGCTGTAGAAATTTTATCGGAAACTGATTTAATGTCGTACTAGAGTGTGTTCATTCTATGTCTCTTCGTATATGGTTTTTTTATGTCCATGTTACCAACCTAACGAATTATCTGCTGAAAACTAACGTCTGTTTACTTCTGTTCTCCTTATGTCTGTATGTGTGTGTTTGGCTAGTCAATGTGACTTACAGAGAATTGAAAGTGAATGCCGTAGTTCTCAGAGACTGGTTGAAAGTTTTGGAGTTCAGCTGATTTGAGTTTTGGTTTAAATGTTTTGTGGAGGGATTCGTGTAAGAGTAAACGTTAATATATAAAATAATATTACGTTTCAACACATTACTATTATCAGGATACTGGCATCCAACCCTTATGTCATGACTCCTCCATGAACCCCTCCACAAAATGTGTAAACCGAAATTCGAATGAGCTCAACACGAAAACTTTCAAGTACACTCTAAAAGACATTACTTTCACAGGCGACTTTCTATAACTCACCCTGACTAACTAAACACACACACACACACACACACACACACACACACACCTACACACAAGATATAAAGAGATCAGAATAAGCAGACTTTATTTTCCAGCATATACTTCGTGAGGTTGGCAACATGTACATAAACAAACCAAATTAGAAGAGACATAAATTGAACACACAGTATTTACTACTTCAAATCAGTTTTTGGTGAAATATCCGGAGCTAGTATTGGTAAAATATCCGGAGAGAGTGACAGAAGAATAATTGTGCTCCACACCAATTACGCAAAGAACATGAAAAATGTGAAGAAAAATGTTTATGACGTTGAAAGGTGCTTATGTCTCGTAAGTGAAGTTATAGTGCGACCAGATGAGACGAAACGCAGAAGTCAGACAAATACTCGATTAACTGTAAGTAATCGCTTATTAACGTAAAAAAATAAGACTTGAATTGTTTTATAATATACAAATGACGCAAATATTCCACTGGAAATCCCTTAAAGTAAAAGATGAAAAACGTCTAGAACAAATAAAATACATCACAGCAAGAAAATGGCGTTTGTCATTTAGAAAATCAATATTTCTGTGCTTGCTGCGGGTGACGGCCACGTAAAAAAACTACTTATTCAATATTTTGTTTTGCCTTAAGACATTTTGTTTATCTGTAACCTTTAGAATACTTTATGATTACAGGTAACAACACGAGATTGCCAATTACTCTTTCCAGCATCGCAAAAATAGTCTTTACAGGCAGGATATATAGCCTATGATAATCCTATTTGTTTTACTGAAAGATTTTACATTCCTGATCGAACCTTTGTGTCAAACACCTTGGCATAAAGTGCCAAATACAATATTATGTGGATTGCCTACAATATCCATAAAGTCTCACTGACCTCAGTCTTGCAAGTACTTATGAATGGCCAGTTATAATAATTGGTTTCACAGTTACCAATTTAGGCGTTAGAATTCCATTGCCGATTAGATATTTGGTTGCCAAAAGGCTATGTTTATGTTTTTCAATTAATCTGCTTTCCCCGACACAAACGGTAATCAAAAATAGTTTCATACGACGTTACTACATCCTTTCATATGCCTGAGAATAGTCACAGGATATTTGAAGTCAGCGGAAGAGCCTCCACTGCACAGAAAACGCATGGCAGCATATGTAGAACTGCATTACGATACGTTTGCCATCGATACCTTCTACACAGTTTGAGAACTGCCAATGCATTCGAAAGTCATGGATAATAAGTAACCAGTCATTGGTGTTGTCTCATGAAGTAATACATGTCTTAAGGAAAATGCTGCAAATAACAGAGTGGCAAAACAGTAATTCAACTTTATCATTTGCTGACAGTCGCCATAAAAAGCTGCATTCAAGTTGTAACTTTTCCCTAACGTATGGCTGTTTGCAGAGAGAAACAGAGATACATATACAAATATATCACAAGTATATGTGCTAGAGGCTATGTTAAACAAATATTCTGGCAATAAATACGCATCTGACCTACGTAATGAAAGGTTATGTTACTTACTGTTGGGCTGCATTAAAAAGAAATACAATTCGTCTCTGTGTTGATACAGTGCTCCACAGTAGTCTATCCTGTGTAGGCCTCTTCATCTCTACGTAACTACTGCATCCTACATCCATTCTAATCTACTTGCCATTGGCAAGCCCTGGTCTCTCTCTGCAATTTATCCTCCATTACCAAACTGACGATTCCTTGATGACTCATAATATGTCCTCTCAACTAACCTCTCTTTTAGCCGAGTTGTGCCATAATTTCCTACTCCTCCTGCCTTTCAGTACCTCTTCTTTAGTTATATGATCTTCGAATCTAACTATCAGCATTCTTCTTTATCACCACGGTTTGAGAGCGTCCATTGTCTTCTTGACAGAACTGTTCATCGTTCACGTTTCATTTACATACAAGGCTACCCTCCACGCGAATACCTTTATTAAATACTACCCAAACATTAAAATTTATATTCGATGTGAACAAATTTTCTTTTTCATAAAAGATTTTCTTGCTATTGACGGACTGCATTTTATATCCTCTCTACATCTGCCTTCTCATATACTGCTTCCCTTTCAAGTCACTGAAGCCTTAGAACTTTAGTTTGGTTACTGTACAAGTTGTAGATAATCTTGTGTTCCTGTGTTTTATCGCTGATACCTCCAGAGCTTCAATGAGTGTCTTTCAATTAAGATTGTCAAAACATATCTCTAAATATATAAATGCTATAAACACAGGTTTACCTTTCTTCAGTCTGTCTACTTAGCTAAGTGGTAGGATCAATACTGCCTTGCGTGATCAGACATTTTACAGGAATCTAACATTGTGCCAGGTTAATCTGTACAGCCCTTCCCCCTCTCCTGTCTACTTATTCCTTCCACCTTTTATCTTACTCTTATTTGCTTAGTTGTGGCTTGCCAAATGAGCTCCGGACAGTTGCTTCTCCTTCGAGGAAAGTTTTTTTCTTATTTAATACCAGCACCTACATTTTACAAGTGTAATACCGCTTTTGGGCTTTCTGCCAACGTCACTTTTAGATATCTCTCTTTCCCATCACCCAATTTATTTCCTGCATTTTTATATTTTCCCCAGTTTTGAATGTATCATGGTTTATCTAGGAACTTCTACAATAACCTTTTTCCATTTACATCCTCGGCTGCATTCACCACTTCTTCTCTCGAAGATCTCCATTCGTGTTGCAGTGGATTCCTTCCCCTGTTTCAGTCAGTCGTTGCCGTAGGGTACCTTTTAAGATTATCGAAAAACTCTGGACCTTAACTTATTCAGGTTCCATCTTCTTAATTTGCTACCATTTACTGTCTCTTTAGTTGTAAACTGCAGTTCGTAACAAATATATTATCGTCGGTATGCGTCTGCACCGGGAAATGTCTTACAATTTAAAATCTGCTTTCGAAAACTCTGTTCCATATATGTATTATTCTTTCATGATTCTTAAGCATAGTGTTAGAGATGATTACATTATTCTCTGGGCAAAATTCTAACAGGTGGTCTCCCTTCTTCATTTCTTCCACAAGCCTATGTTTTCTTACTATTTTCTCTTCCCCTATACCTGCTAAAGTATTCCAGTATCTCATCACATTTTAAATTTTTGTCTCGCTTAACTGTCTGAATAATCTCTTATATCGTACCTTGTTTGAATGTCTTCATCACCTGTGGTGTAGGTCGGCATGTAAACTTGTATCACTGTGATGTGAGTTTTAGCGTTATGTCTGTATTGGTAATAATAATATTAACCGCAGTTTAGGGATGTAGCTGAGTGTTGTGACACTATTTGATTGGTAGTTTCAATAGCTAACCCTCACAGAGTGGTTGAAATACATGATCTTAACATAGCTAATATTGAGGATGGATCAACTGTCAGAGAGTTTCAGTTACAAATAAATGACTATCAGATAATAGGTAATGTACTATCATTATAGCAGACAGCGTTTAGGTACTGCAATTTGCAATATTATAAGCTGTTATGACACTAACAGTAAATTTCTGGTCTGGGAATACGGTTTTCTAAATGAGATATTAAACTATCGTGAATGGTAGTCAGAATTCTGTTTAAGGTGAAATAAGAAAACATTAATAACGAAATAAGTGAAAGATTGCATCGTAAAGAAAATAAAAAAGTGGTATGTCTTCAAACAACTTCGTCTTTACTTCATGTAGATTCAGGGTATACTTAATCAAACGAACCGGGCGTTTCAGTGGGTCCCACACCATACCTCAGTAGCGGTCCGTCATTAGCTACCTCTACCGTCTGCCGCCTCCAGATGGGAAAGCCAAATCCGCGAGCCGTCGCGTCAAAACGGAAAACGCTTGCCGCTGCCCTTGCCGCGCGCCGCTTTGCTGAGGTGTAGTGGGAATTGGCCTTCAGTCTGGTGGAATGCAAATGTATTTCCAGTGCATGACATACATTCTCTGTGCAAATTTCTCTCCGATAAACTACTGCGACAGACTGTGAGGTCGTAAAACAACTACTCTGCAACCCAAAGAAAACATCGATTCTTTGTACCACAGACACTACCCATGTTTTTGGAGTTGTATGAAGCCTGTTGTTTATGAAGTTCCACCCTGACAACGGTTCAGAAATTATGATATGTTCACAACTGTCCTATAAATGATCGTCAGGAGCTGAAATGCATACAAAGAAACTGCGAGGAAATAAACATCATGATCAGTAGCCAGAAGGGATGTAACAGTTATCGACCACCACCTCTGGTAACCTTCCTCTTTCAAACCGAAGTCTTGATCCAAGGTTAGGTGGTAGTGCTAATTTGCAGGATAATAAGGCCGTTTCGCCTTGACACCACGTCTCTAGAACGCCTCCTCTTTCCACTATTAATGTGTGTTTATGTAGCATCAGTCCACTTACCTCCAGAACACGCAGTTTTATTGACTTCTGTCGCTGTTCATTGTATGGTATTTTCTCTAAGTTTATGTATTTTCAGTCAACTTCATAACTTTGCTAGATTTTCACTATTTTACGTATTTCCTCCAATCTTATGTATTTCACATCAATATTTCGTGGATACACGAGGTTTACATCGAATTTTACCGATTTTATGTAAGTATTCACATGTTTTCGACTATTTTCGATATGACACAACCATGTGTTTTATTTTCTACAAGATTATTTGCGCGTCTTCTACACTAACGCGCTAAAAAATCTTAAGACTTCCCTCTTCCCGATGATTCACATGCATGCGTTTTGGATAGGACGAGAATGAAAAGTATAGTAACAGTCGCTTTGTACCTATATGAGACTCAACAAGCAGTGCATTTGATGGATGTATTGTATACTTGAATTCTGGGGGCAATTTCATGTACTTTTTACCTAAAGAGCGCGTCTCCCAAGCACTGTCATTGATAGATGAACAGTTTACAACTTATGCACATCTTAATCGCAACCATACAGCGCTTACAGCTCTACACACATACACACCGACACTTTGCACGCATAATACCAATCTTGAAGTTTCTATTTCAACCACTTGTACATTATTTTTGACAGTGCTACAGCCCCGCAAATAGCGAAATACTCATCGAAAATGGTTCTCCAGTGGTTGAAAGCACATTTAAATTCATGCAGATAAAGAGCATAACATCTTCGATACAATTTATATTAGCAATATTTGTAACAAAATTATCTATAATCCCCAGAAATAATAACTATCTAAGGCGTCCTGCTACACCTATCACACCTCATTTTATACTCTGAAGATCCATGATGGAGGCACATGCTCAACCCAGTCACGCTATTTTGTGTGCTACGTGTTCATTGGATGGAGGGAGACAGTCCTTAATGAGTGTTATTCTTATGTACGAGATAGAACAACACATTAGTTGGACAGTATAATCTAGTGCTGTACTCAAATGCATTCAGAAGCATATTCTACAGTTGCAATGCATTTGTTCTGTTTTCTGTTTGTGTTTGTCTCTGCGTCTATCACAGGTGGTTACCATAAAACTGACTCAAGGTAGACCTGAGTTAATGTCTGAGTGTGGATCCACCATGCATCATATGCGGAGTGATGTTCAGACGCTGATCCACAATATGATACATAAGGGATATGGTTCAAAGGTGCATCCATCATACATTATATCTGCAACGGTGTCTAGAGGTGGTTCCCCAATGTGTTATACCTGGAATACGGATTGGATGTGGATCTACCATGCACTACATCTGGATATGTGTTCTATATCTGAAGGTGGATCAGCCAGTGGGAAGACTTGGTCAGTTTTATGGCAGCTACCCACGGTACATGCACAGACAGGGCATAAGGGAAATAGATCAAATGCACTGCAATTGTTCAATATGTGGTTGGATGCATTTGGACTAATGTGTTGCTCTGTCTTAGAGTTCTGTCTTTGGAGTATAAAATGAGGTATCATAGGTGCAGCAGGATGACTTGGATGGTTGTTATTTCTGGGGAATATAAACAGTCTTGTTACAAATAATAGTAATATAAAGTACATCTAAGATATTATGCTCTTTAGCAGGAAAATTTAAGTACTCTTACACACAATGCAGAACCATTTTGTCAAGAGTATTACGCTATTTGCAGGGCTGTAGCACTGTCGAAAATAACGTACAAGTGGCTGAAATCGAGAATTCGCTCTTGGTAATATGCATGCAGAGTCTCTATATGTATGCGCTTAAAGTTGTTAGCGGTGGATGGTTGCACGTCAGACACATAAGTTGCTAACCACTCATCTATCAATGATGCTGCCAGGACGATGCACTCTGTAGGTACAGAGAGGGAGGGGAAGCCCTTATGGCAGAAGATGCTACCTGCAGTTGACACACTGTCAACTAACGAATAACTTATTACTGGGGTAATAAAAATAAGTACTCGAAAACTATAGTTAGTTGATGTCCTAACAGGGTTGTGCATACGTATCAGAGTTGGAAGGTATAAACAGAAATAACGAAGCACATCAGGTAAGCAATAACAACATACATTTATAGAAAAAATACGAGCCATAACAGAAATCAACCCTGTACACATGTGAACTCGTTGCAGATTCCTGCAGATACAGTGGAAGGCCAATGAACATGCAGAACTGTTTCCAGACTTTGAGTTTCCATCAAGTGCAGCACTACACGAGTCTGCAGACAGGTTCTTAAATGACTTGGGGCAGTACACGGAATGGTTTCCAGACTTCGAGTTTCCAATACATCCATCATCTGCACCAATTGTTGAGTCTCAAATACGCACGAAGGGACTGTGACTTCACGTTTCATGCTCATCCTATCCAAAATACATGCATGTTGTAATATTTCTGGCTTAGTCAGCCATCATATTAGGCTCCAAGAAGCTGTTCCCAGAGCAGTGGAGATGCAAGAAGTATAGAGATGACGAAATGTGGTGTGAGGTACCTGTGACAGGTGTTAGATTCGGTACCATTCCCGTGAGAAAGACCGTCTGCATAATGCTACTGCTCTGTGATTGGCTGCCGTGTTCGGAGCAAGGGCGCCAAAACGTTATAGTTATTATTATCAGTTAAACTACTCATTGGAATGACTTCAATTTCTAATGTAAATATCTCTCAACAGGTGACTATGAATCAGTCATTTTAGAATTGTTAAAAATGATTTAAATCAAAAGCAAAAGACTGACGAAATTGCAGACGAAGCACTTCGGAAGCGTTCGGTTCACGCCTTTTCTGGTACGGCGCGCGAAGTGTTTCGGGGCTGTTCGTCACTCTGGATTAGGCAGTCGAGAAGAATAGACATGTTGTCTGTCGTAGGAGGTGTTTCCAATTTTTATTTAAGTTCATGTTCGTCACTCTGGATTAGGTAGTCAAGATGTACTGTCGTGTTGTCTGTGGCACGATGTGTTTGCCAATATTCAGTATTAAAAGATTCACTCCGGTAGTCATGAGGCACAGACACGTGTCACAAACAGTGTGTAGATACATTTTCGTAAACATTGTGTTTGATCATGTACTTTGCTGTATCAGAAGGTGTTGTATGAAGATCATGTAGTCTTCTCGTGTGGCTATATTAAAATACGCGAGTGGCATCCCAAAGAAGTGATTCATTATTTCAGAACAGAACCTCGCTGAAAGTCAATTTCAGCCTCAACATACAGAACCTACGACCTGCGTGCTGTTTTCTGCGCTGTGGACATCGACTTGAAGACAGCAGGTTAGTGAACTATAACAGAACCTTCGAATTCCACACAGTGCAGTGGAAACAACTAGGCGCCTCACGTGTACTGCATGCACAGAACAAATGTGCTCAGTGACACGTCATCTGCAGTAATGCAGAGGAGATAAAGGAGGATGATCGTTATTAACGTCAACAATCGATTCATTCTTCCTTTCTTGCCGTAATGTGGATCATTGGGAAGAGGGAAGTTTTAGGATTATTGGTAAGTTAGTATAAAAGACGCGCGAATATTCTAGAAGATCAAACAACTCAAGCATATATCAGCAATGTGACAATATACATATCGAAAACTGTCGAAAGTACTTTAAAAGTGACATAAAATTGGTAAAAGTCGAGGAAAATTGATGTGAAATACATAAAATTGGAGAAAACACGATGAGATACGTAAAATCGTGAAAACCTGGGAAAACTACAGAAACTGACTGAGAACACATAAAGTCATAGAAAAAATTTTATGGAATGAGTGGTGACCAAACTCAATAAAATTGTGTGTTCTAGAGCAAAGTGGGCTCATGCTATACATACACACGTTAATAGTGGAAAGAGGAAGCATTCTAGAGACCTGGGGTCAAGGCGAAATAGCGATATTATCCTGTGCACGAGCACTACAACCTAACATCAGACCATGACTTCTGTGTGCAGGAGAAAGGTTACCACCGTGGGTGGTCGATTGCGATAAGACTGTTATATCCCCTCTAGCTGCTCATCATGCTGTTTATACCCTCATAACATGTTACCGTTTCTTTGTGTGCATCTTCAACTCCTGGTGATCATTTATATGAAAGTTATGAACACATCACAATTTCTGAACCGTAATCAGGCTTGAACTTTTTAAACAGCAGGTGTCATACCCTTCAAAAACATGTGATACGATTGTGTTAGAAAGAATCGATGTCTACTTTGGGGTGGAAGATAGTTGTTTTATGAACTGACAGTCTGTCATCATAGCTTATTGGGGAGAAGCTTGCACTGACAAAGTATGTCTTGCACTGGAAATGTATTTCTTACATTGGAGTATTAACAGCGTTGCATTTCACTTGACTAATGGGTTGGAAACAGCACTGCTCTAACATTATAGCGTGTTTAAGCGCAGAACCGTGTAGCCGTTGGAGTGTGATTATGATCCATGATCATTTCTCCATTTCCGATACCTTCTTGCTAAGGCCACAAAATACTGTAACAACGCTTCAGATTTGTTAGCATAAGTGATTTATGTGAAATGATTCGAACTCCTTTTCTAAATCACTGACAGAGGTTTATGAGGTACTGCAAAGTCTTTGGGTGTACATTTGCTTGACAGTTGCCCTGTTTACAGAATTACTGCTGCATGGAATGTAACTTCGTAAGTCAGACACCGTTGCTCTGCATTTTTCGGTTTTCTCATAAGATTCATTTTCGATTGCTGGTGATCATGTTATAGGACAAATTTAAATGTAGCATAATATCTGAAGCGTAATCGGATGTGAGAACTGAGTGCCACACACTTCTGGAAAATTACACTTTGCACATATCATGAAGAATCCGTGATTTTCTCTATTATATAAGGAAGTAGTATAATCGTTTTAAAGATTGCTGTCATAGTAAGTGGGATAGAAAACTTGTACGGTGGATGTGTGTCAGATGTTGGACATATATGTCATGCATTCGTGTATTAAGAGTGTTGCATTCTCCACTACTAATATTTCGCAAACCACATGGCTATAACATTATAGCGTGTCGATGTGCAAGACCATGTAGCTTTAGGAGTGTATGTGTTAATGCTCTGCGATAATTCCTGTCTTGCCAATACCTCCTTGGCACTGAACCAGACACTAAAACAATACTTCACAATTGATAGCACGTTTGATTTAAGTAAAATGCTCCATCACGTGTAAATCACATTTTTCTTCTTCACAGTTAATTACATTCTCACAACACTCTGATATCTACTATACACCAGTAAGGGGTGCTAATGTCCTCGACAGGCAGGCATCTGGAGAGATCTTATGCACTTGGAAGAGTGCTGTGAGGAAGTGTAGTGTATAACAGTCTTCCCTGAACTGCAGTTATGGACTCAACCCACTCTGTTTCTTCAAGAGACATGGATTGTAGTGGATATAGTACCCTCCTACTTCTGGTCAACTGCAAATTTAATCGGCGACAGTTCTGCAGGGAGGGTTGGTGGAAGACAATGCAAGGAGATCTTCATTCTCTAACCTATGACTGCGAGAATATTCTGTGACTCCCATCCATATAGGAAAAGAGAGCCAATCATAATCTTAAATTCTGCACTACGAATAAGGTGCTAGAAATATGTAGAAAACGTAACTAACATCCCTAAATGCCATGTCACGCCATTAGTTGGCACTAAAATTACGGAAAAACTGGTAAAATTGCTAAAATTGATCGGACTATCATCTGTGGTGCTTATTGCAGTAGATTGTCCCATATTGAAAGTGTCTTTTCTACCCCATCCATTCACTGGTACGTTTTTTATTACCACATAATAACTGACTGACACCCATTTTCTTATATGGCCAGAGTCTTGGTGGAAGCAACACCTTTTGGGGATGGCCAGCATCGAAACAGTAAGTAAGTGCATGGCTGCAATATGATGAATCAATGCTATTGGTCTCTCTGAAACAGAACACTGAGACTCTGCTACCCCATCACTGTGGACGATGGGAGGTCATCACCTTCAGACAACTGTTTCGAAATGCTCCAAATTTCCACATGTTGTGATGCCTTCCACGTTTTGTCAATAAGAAACACTTTGTCTGTTCTCTATTTCAACCACCCTTTGTGTTGTGGGAGCAGCACAGTTTACACCAAGTGATGTCAGCTTTCTGTAAGAGCTATTGGATCTAAATGGGTTAATGTCAGTTTAGCACTGGACACAGACCTCGAAGTCAAGGTAGAAAAACAAAATGATTTGCTGTGTACAGGGTTGTAGTCATACATTGCTTTGACGTGTAACAGCAAAAATAATGTATCAAACTGCTTGTGAAACAAAACAAAAATATCCTCTCTTTGTGGCTGATAGTCGATATGGTCTTCCTCCAGTACAGGCGACAGACCGATGCACAGGTCCACTGATCAATTGCTCCAGTGGACCAATACACGTATATTTAGTGGGGTCACCACATGTGGTCAGCGTCAACACGCAAATTGTATTTGTTTCTGATACATCGGAAGTGAAAGATGTGGTAAAATCATCTTGAGTTCTCTACCAAGTGAAGTTTATGATGATTTTATAGTTCATAATTTTAATCCATTTGATGTTACAAATGTAACGCGGAGAGAAAGACAGTGAGAGACGCTGTGCTGTCAACAAATACTCGGAAACCATTACACTGTCGTATTTCTAGCGCGGAAATCATAGGAACACGATAAAGTAGATGATGACATGTACAGTGTGAAATTTATAGACAGTCATTCGATATCGATGAACTGTAGGTGTTATGCTTCTTAATTTTTTTGTACAGTCCGTGTACGCTCTGCATGGTAGTGAATTTCCTCTTGTACGTTACTGTTCCATATTTCTCAATGTTGTAGCTTCTGTCTGTAAGCCTTCTAACTAATGGAACAGTGCTGTCAGAACGTGATGGGCTTTCGAGAGGATTAGCAGGGGTCGGTGACTTGGCGTGGCATATCTCATACTCATGGAAATGAAGTGGATTCAAATGCTATGTATCGAAGACTGGAAGGTTCGTGAGACTACAGTAAGTACGCCATACTGATGAAAGGGGGGTTGAGAGGTGAGCTCTACACAGCTACTTCTAGGTGTTCTGGGCAAACATATTAAAACCTCTCACAATCGTCTCGCAAAGTGACTGCAGTGAGAAAGTTAGAAACTAATATGAAGATTGTTACTGACAGGCAATCAGCAGCAGAAGTTCTAACTTTCGTTTTCACGGTAAATAACAGACGACATTCTTACATAGTTTTTGTGTACCTACAAATTAATAGACTGACATCTTAACAATCATACTAAATTTATATTTACATCTTTATGCTTACTTCACAAGCCGTTTCAGGGTGTGTGCCAGAGCACTATTAGTCATTAACTTCCTTTTTCCACTCGCAGATAGAGCAAGAGAAAAAGACTACGTGTGTGTCTCCTTATGAGCGCAAATTTCTTTTACCTTGTCTTCCCAGTCCTTAAGCGAAATGAAAGTTAGCGGCGGTAGAATCTTTTGCAGCCAGCTTCAAATGTCGATCCTCAATAGTATTCCTCGAAAAGAGTCTTCCCTCCAGAGATTCCCACTTGAGTTACCTGGCAAGTGTAATCCGATTGCGGAAAAAAAGACACAGATATATTTAGCATATGATCTATTTGTGGTTCAAATTTAATTAATTAATTTTCATAATATTTGCATGTGATACCGAGACGTTGAAAATTTGTTTTTGCTACAAAGAAGGACCATCATATAAGGTGGTGGTGACTGTTTTAAGCGATCAATTTGACTCCTGTAAATTGTTGGACAACTTGTTTGATAGGGTAGTGCAAGTGGTCTATTTCCCTCTATCTCTGATATCGAGATTCCATCAGCTCTTCCTTCCTCCCCAAGTTGAGCCAATAGGAGCACAGTATTCTGAGGAGAGATGAAAACCTCTGTCTGCATGTTGAAGATGGTTGACACACGCAACCAGTAGTAGCCTCTTGAGATAACAGAGATTATAAGCGACTCCGGAATATCCCGATCAACAGAATGCCTCTACTTGGTGTTTTGTTTGAGGCAACGAGATCAAAGGAGGCTGATATCCAGTCTGTGGTCAGTGGTAATTAGTATTGTGATCAGCAATTAGGATACTTGGCTGTTTTTGACCTCCGTGTCAGTGCCCTGATGACATATAGACACGTGGGAGACCTCAAACATCGGCTACTATACCGCACTTCATTCCATTCCTTGGTGCTTACAGGTGGTACTTAATAGGAACTGGCAGAGAGCGGTGCAGACATGATCCCACAAACTGATTAAATAAAGAATATGCATCAGTAAATAACTGATTTGAATTTCGAATTGTGAAATCTTTCCTCTCCAGCACAGATTGATTCTTTTTCCCTCTCTCTCTTTAACCTCTTGCCTGTGTTTACATTCCACGCTAATTAATTGTTTGTGTATATTGGTTTATTTAGGAACTTTAGTAGTCTTCAGCCGGTGCTCTTGGTGTTTTCTGGTGAAACAATTTCAGAAGAACCTTTTGGGAACTGTTTTCAGCTTCGTTACTGTGTCATTAGACGTTTGATTCTCTTTCTGTATTAGTCTTTTGTTATATTCACATTTGTTGTTTATTAACACTGTTAATAATGGTAGTTACTTCCCTTGTAGAGTAAGTTTGTGATTATTGTAGTCAGGTTTTTAACATCTTCTGATTGTAGTAGCGGAACTTAGAAAAAGTAAAATTTTACCATGAGTGAGAAGTATGGGCTCTGCCGTAGGTTCGTGAGCAGTGGATTGCGGTGTGAGAATTGTTCGAAGTATTTTCACTGGGGGGAATGTAGTGGGGAAGCCAGTGGGCGTTCTGGTGAGATCCTCTCCTGGAACTGCAGCTTATGTAGCAAGAGTAAGTTGATAGAGGAGCAGGAGCGTAAGATCTGTGCCCTTCAGGTGCAGCTGAAAAACGCACAGGAGGAGCTAGATAGGATGAGGAGGGAGAAGGGGGTTGGGGAATGAGGGCTGGCTGTTGGCAAGAGATCTGCTAGTAGAAGAAGATTTTCAGATAGTTTTACTATTGGTGTTTACAATAGATATGACCAACTGTCAGAGTCTAGTGGAGAGGAATCTCTAGTAGCTGTAGATGTAGGAAGTATGCAGCAGACCTCAGTAGTTACTGTGCCTAGAACAGTTGCAAAGTCGAAGAGGAAGAAGAAGGTTCTGCTGTTAGGTAGTTCTCATGGCAGAGGTGTAGGCCAGCAGTTGCAGGAAGTGCTGGGGAGTGAGTACCA
Organism: Schistocerca serialis cubense; assembly: GCF_023864345.2. NCBI lineage: Eukaryota > Metazoa > Arthropoda > Insecta > Orthoptera > Acrididae > Schistocerca > Schistocerca serialis. The sequence continues at coordinate 287,174,382 of NC_064642.1, forward strand.
GGTCACCAGCATTGTGAAGCCTAATGCAGGGTTGGCTCAGGTGACTGTTGACATAGGGGGGTTATGTAGGGATTTTACTAAAGAGGATCAGGTAGTGATTGTGGGTGGGGCTGGTAATAGTATTGATAGGGATGGGGAGTATAACATAGATGGTGACCTGGAAAAGATAGCCACTCAGACTGGCAACACGAATGCGAACTGTTTCAGCGTCACGATCGGCCTCATCTTAATACAGCCGTCAGGCGTAATAACATGAGACTTGGGGGTGCGCTGATGACAGAAAGCATGGGTCACATTTCAGTGGTGTCAGTGGAGTCTATCAGCAGGACGGGTTTCACTAGACGTGGCCTGCACCTCAACAGGTATGGGAAGGGGAGGTTGGCAAAGCTTATAGGTGACAGCATAGGTGGGGTTGGTGGGATCACTCATGGGAAAATTCCTGCAGTAGTGGGTGTTAGAGCAGCACCTTTTTTAGATTGAAGTCAGCTGATAGGTATTCCTGCTTAAGGGAAGTCTCTCTAACAAGGGAATCACTTTTGACAAAGCTCAGGTATCCGAGTAATGAGGGAATTAGTATATTTCATCAAAATATACAAGGTATTAGAGGTAAAGTTAGTGAACTGCTTATAGATGTTGACTCTGAAATTATTGGTATATCTGAACGCTTCTTAAGTGAGGAGATAATTTAGAGGCTTCCTTTACCAGGATACAGGTTGGCTGGCAGCCTTTCGAGGAGCTCTTTGCGGTGTGGGGGAGTAGCCATGTATGTGAAAAACGGCATCCCATTTGAGTCAATTGATGTTTCAAAGTACTGCACTGAAAAGGTGTTTGAATGTTGTGCGGGTGTGGTTAAATTTAACGGAGCTAAACTTCTAACTGTTGTTATTTATAGATCCGCAGACTCCGAATTCACAACATTTTTGCTAAAGCTAGAGGAGGTTCTTGGTTCACTTTATAGGAAATACAAAAAGTTAGTTACATGTGGTGACTTCAGTATTAATTGTATAAGTGATTGTGCAAGGAAGAGGATGCTGGTAGATCTCTTTAATTCATATAGTCTTATGTAAATTGTATTCTTTCCAACGAGAGTGCAAGGGAACAGTAGAACAACCATAGACAACATTTTTGTTCATTCCTCATTACTAGAAGGGCATTCTGTTAGCAAAAAGGTGAATGGCCTTTCAGATCATGATGCACAAATTTTAACTTTAAAAGATTTTTGTGCTGCAACACGTGTTAAATATAGTCATCAACTGTTCAGGAAATCTGATCCAGTTGCTGTAGAGACCTTTGTAAACCTTATAAAGGAACAAGAGTGGCAAGATGTTTATAGCGCTGATACAGTAGACGATAAATATAATGCTTTTCTCAAGACTTTTCTCATGCTCTTTGAAAGTTGCTTTCCCTTAGAACGTTTAAAACAGGGTACTGGCACAAACAGGCAGCCTGGGTGGCTGACTAGAGGAATAAGAATATCTTATAGAACAAAGTGGCAATTATATCAAAACGTTAGAAACAGTCAAAATCTAAATGCAGCAGCCCATTACAAACAGTATTGTAAGGTGCTTAAAAATGTTATTAGAAAGGCAAAAAGTATGTGGTATGCAGATAGAATAGCTAAGTCTCAGGATAAAATTAAAACCATATGGTCAGTCATAAAGGAAGTTGCTGGTCTGCAGAGACAGGTAGAGGATATAGAATCAGTGCGTAGTCAGAATGTCCGTGTTACTGATAAGTCGCATATATGTACAGTATTTAATAATCACTTTCTGAATATAGCAGGAGAACTAAATAGAAACCTAGTCCCAACAGGGAATCATATAGCGCTCTTAGACAAATGTGTTCCGAGACTGTTACCTGAAATGCTCCTCCATGATACTGACAAGAGGGAGATTGAGTTAATAATTAAATCAGTAAAGACCAAGAACTCTCATGGATATGACGGGGTATCTAGCGGAATACTGAAGTATTGTTCTATGTATGTTAGCCCAGTTCTCAGCCATATCTGTAACTTTTCCTTTAGGAGTGGTCGGTTTCCTGACCGATTAAAGTACTCGGTAGTGAAGCCACTTTATAAAAAGGGAGACATTGATAATGTTGACAATTTTAGACCTATTTCTATGCCATCGGTGTTTGCTAAAGTTATCGAGAAGGTTGTATATACAAGGTTACTGGAGCATTTAAATTCACATAATTTGCTGTCAAATGTTCAGTTTGGTTTTAGAAATTGTTTAACAACTGAAAATGCTATATTCTCTTTTCTCTGTGAGGTTTTGGACGGATTAAATAAAAGGTTGCGAACGCTAGGTGTTTTCTTTGATTTAACGAAGGCTTTTGACTGTGTAGACCACAAAATATTACTGCAGAAGTTGGAACATTATGGAGTAAGGGGAGTAGCTTACAATTGGTTCGCCTCTTACTTTAAGAACAGAAAGCAGAGGGTAATTCTCCGCAATATTGAGAGTGGTAGTGATGTTCAGTCCCAATGGGGCACTGTTAAGTGGGGCGTTCCCCAAGGGTCGGTGCTGTTTCTTATTTATATAAATGATATGCCTTCTAGTATTACAGGTGATTCAAAAATATTTCTGTTTGCTGATGACACCAGCTTGATAGTGAAGGATCTTGTTTGTAATATTGAAACAGTAACAAATAATGTAGTTCATGAAATAATTTCGTGGCTTGTGGAAAATAATTTGATGCTAAATCACAGTAAGACTCAGTTTTTACAGTTTCTAACTCACAATTCAACAAAAACCGATATTTTGATCAGACATAATAGGCATATTATAAGCGAGACGGAACAGTTCAAGTTCCTAGGCGTTCGGATAGATAGTAAGCTGTTGTGGAAAGCCCATGTCCAGGATCTTGTTCAGAAGCTAAATGCTGCTTTATTTACCATTAGAACAGTATCAGAAATAAGTGACACTTCAACACGAAAAGTAGTCTACTTTGCATATTTTCATACGCTTATGTCGTATGGTATTATTTTTTGGGGTAATTCTTCTGATTCAAAAAGGGTATTTTTGGCTCAAAAACGGGCTGTTCGAGCTATGTGGTGTAAGTTCGAAAACCTCTTGTCGACCCCTATTCAAAAATCTGGGAATTCTGACATTGCCCTTACAGTATATATTTTCTTTAATGTCGTTTGTTGTTAGCAATAAGGCCTATTTCCAAGAGTTAGCAGCTTTCACTCAGTTAATACTAGGCAGAAACCAAATCTGCATGTAGAATGCACTTCCTTGACTCTTGTGCAGAAAGGAGTGCAGTATTCTGCTGCATCCATTTTCAATAAGCTACCATAAGAACTCAAAAATCTTAGCAGTAGCCCAAACTCTTTTAAGTGTAAACTGAAGAGTTTCCTCATGGCTCACTCCTTCTATTCTGTCGAGGAGCTCCTGAAAGAGCTAAAAAATTAAGCAAATTCCAGTGCTACATTGTTGATTTTCTTCATTTAAACTTACGACTTGTCACCTGAATATGTTTTTTTTATATTTCATTTTATCTGTTTCTAATATCGTGTTATAATTTCATGTATTGAATCGTTCCATGACCATGGAGACTTCTCCTTAATTTGGTCCCACAGAACAATAAATAAATAAATAAACCAGTTTTTTGTGGAAGGGTGGGAAGGGAGGGGGTGAGAGATGGGGGCGGGATGACCTCTGCTGGTGGCACTGTGCACTATCTCAGTCATTCCCTGCATATCAAGCTGAGCACAAACTCAAAAATTTCCCAACAACACATGTCAATTGGTAGCAAACTAATTATGAGATTTTGGCAAGGCATTACTGGATGTGAGCTTTTACCACCAAATAAAGAGATTGAACTCACAGAATTTTTTTAAATCATTGGTATATTCTACTATGCAATTGATATTTACTTAAATTTTGTACCGTGAGATCCTTCCTCTGCAGCACAGATTGAGTGTTTTATCCATAATTTACAAACAGGGGAGGGAAGGCGGAGAGGGGAATGGGAGAGGATAGCTGGGGGATTTCCCAGAGGCGGAGAGGTTAATTAATTGATCAATTTAATTAATTAGTCAATTAATTTTATTTCGAAATTGTGATTTTATTGGTGAAGGGGGTTATGGTTTCGGGATGTCCCAGAGGAATAGGGGTGGACGAGGGGAAGGGTAAGGGCTGAGGGATTTCTCAGAAGGGTGGATTATTCTCAGAGGGTAATGAATTAACCCTTAGGGGGTCATAAACCAATTAGCTGAAAAATAGGTTAAGGAGTGCGGGAGAGGGTCATAAATCAATCACGTTTGCCCCTGAATGTATGGAACTAACTTTAATAAAATGTGCCAGCACTGCCATTATCTAACTACTATGGACAAGCCCCATGCATCGACGCGACTTAATAGTCCAAGATTTCCGACAAAAACAAATGAGATTTATTGAAGTCATCACAAATTACCACATCTTGGAATCATTAGATGCTGGGGGTACACAATCGAATTACTTCACTAACACAGTCTCTTACAGCTACATGACAGAATTCATCCCACAGATATCGACAAAGTCGTCGAAGCTGAGTTTCCCACAAGAAGATTCAGAACTGTACGACAGAGCATTGAGAAACGTCATTCACGTGAAATGTGGGCCGTTAAACCGTAATACGCCAAGAATGAGTGGTGGAAAAGTGCAAAAAAGTATCCAAAACCACACTTGGACGACACAGAAACTGGATTTGATGGCTCTCCGAAATATAGAAGACGATCAACTAAAAACGGTGGCTTCACAGCTAAAATACGAATATAAGTCAGCGACGAACTGGAAATAGATAATCAATGGGTGGTACCGCACTACACACATAAAAAAAGTTTTACATCACCTCGGTTCCGAGAGGTCCGGAACCTGTAAAGAAAATTCAATAGGGATCCACATAAACATCATTTCCGTCCTTTTTATTGCTCATGAAAATCACACGTTGCTTGCTGTACCACCATACAGCAAGATCTTCTGAGGTGGTGGTACAGACTGCTGAACACATCGGTACCTTTAATACCCAGTAGCGTGTCCTCTGGCATTGATGCATGCCTGTATTCGTCGTGGCGTACAATCCACAAGTTCATCTAGGCACTGTTGGTCCAGATTGTCCCACTCCTCAACGCGATTCGGCTCCGATCCCTCAGAGTGGCTGGTGGTTCACGTCGCCCATAAACAGCTCTTTCAGCCCTTTTCATCTATCCCAGGCATGTTCGATAAGCTTCACGTCTGGAGAACATAGTGGCCACTCTAGTAGAGCCATGTCGTTATCCTGAAGGAAGTCACTCATAAACGTGCACGAGGGGGGCGTGAATTGTTTACCATGAACACGAATGCCTCGGCAATATACTGCCGATATGGTTGTACTGTCGGTCGTAGGAAGGAATTCACGTATCGTACAGCCGTTACGGCGCCTTCCATGACCACCAGAGACGTACGTCGGCCCCACATAACGCCACACCAAAACAGCAGGGAAATTCCACCTTGCTGCGCTCGCTGGACAGTGTGTGTAAGTCGTTCAGCCTGACCGGGTTGCCTCCAAACACGTCTCCGACGATTGTCAGGTTGAAGGCATATGCGACACTCATCGGTGAAGAGAACGTGATGCCAATCCTGAGCGGTCCATTCGGCATGTTGTTGGGCCCATCTGTACCGCACTGCATGGTGTCGTGGTTGCAAAGATGGACCTCGTCACGAGTGTGAAGTTGCGCATCATGCAGCCTATTGCGCAGAGTTTGAGTCATAACACGACGTCCTGTGGCTGCACGGAAAGCATTATTCAACATGATGGCGTTGCTGTCAGCTTTCCTCCGAGCTATAATCTGTAGGTAACGGTCATGTACTGCAGTAGTAGCCCTTGGGCGGCCTGAGCGAGGCATGTCATCGACAGTTCCTGTCTCTCTGCATCTTCTCCACGTCCGAACAACATCGCTTTGGTTCACTCCGAGACACTTGGACATTTCCCTTGTTGAGAGCCCCTCCTGGCACAAAGTAACAATGCGGACGCGATTGACCATCTAGGCATGGTTGAACTACAGACAACACGAGCCGTGTATCTCCTTCCTGGTGGAATGACTGGAACTGATCGGTTGTGGGATCCCCTCCGTCTAATAGGCGCTGCTCATGCGTGGTTGTTTACATGTTTGGGCGGGTTTAGTGACATCTCTGAACAGTCAAAGGGACTGTGTCTGTGATACAATGTCTACAGTCAACGTCTATCTTCAGGAGTTCTGGGAATCGGTGTGATGCAAATCTTTATTTGGTGTGTGTACTTTCCAAAATGTTCCAAGCTCACAGAATAATACCGCAGTTCAGTGACCTCCATCAAATATGTCTGTATATATGTGAACAACAGCACTGACACAGCAGTATTGCAAACAGCTAATGACAACGAACAACAAAACAGAAACGACGATATCCTCATGTACAAAATAGGAAGATATATGAACGGTAACGAAGAAGCGTGGCGGATTTTCGGTTTTCTCATACACGAACGTGAACCAACTGTGCAACACCTAGCAGTACATTTGGAGAATGGACAGAGAGTTTGATTCACAAAAGACACCACCGGAAAAGCTGCAAGCGAACCACCTCAGTTCACAACATTAACAGCTTTTTGGCAATTGTGCCAAATGGGTCCAATCGCGAGAACATTACCATATGTCGACGTCCCTACCTATTATTCATGGAACACAACAAGAAAGATCTTTCAACGACGGAACCAAGGAATTCCCAGCCCGGTGCCCCAGCTATTATCGAAAATAATTACCAGTTTTTTTTTTGTTTTTTTTTTTTTGCAGTAGCATAAATGTTAAGAAAGGAGATAAAATTTAATTACTATTTATTGTGTTCAACGTTTAATGTTAAGACCCGTGCAAACTCAGTTTTGTTTCGTAAAATCTGACTATGAAGTGCATAAATGGAAGAAAGACTTAAACGAAGTCATAAATATGCGCCAAAATGAAACTCACAAAACTGTGAAAGAAAAACTAACCGAAAGATTTACTGTACATTATCCCCTACTAATAACCAACATGAACCCCGAAACTAAATAAATTACATGCCCAACTGTTCTTGAGATACGAACCACGTAGAGCTCCTCGTGAGAGACAATGCATTGTTACCGAAGGGGTACTACGAGACTAGGCCCTCTGAATGGCAACGGAAATGAACATTGCTTATTCAAGTCTTCTTCGACTTGTCTGATCAGATTCAAAACAGATACAGTATGGGAGACCGCAGAACAACGTCATTTCCTACAAGTAAAAGTGTAGAGGAGACGACATATTCATATACAAGAATGACAGTGGTAAGTATGAGAGGGTTACTGTTTCCACAGATTTATGTTTGCCTTCAGGGCCCTCAAGGCATATTAGGGCCCAAAATGGAATGAGGGAAGATTTAGTGGTAAAAATATTGTAATCGTTCTCTCAAAATCTGGAAAATTAGGGAAGGATAATTTTTAACGTTTCATTCGAGACTGTTTCTAAACAGCAACAGAAAAATGTTCTTCTTTGAGACTTGGCCTCGACATAACGATACTCCTGTCTTTCAAGAGGACGAAGAAAAGATTGTTGTTATAATTCATATTCCATCCGGAACAACGAATGTGACTTTCGGTAAGGCATCTTTTCAACTATGGAAAATATTTTAAGGAAACAGTTGGACAATACAATTCGCGACACCAGTGTGCTGTTTGGGGTCCAACAGTATTCTTAAGCTGCAGTCATTTATGTATCGGTTTGGATCAACACATTTTCATAAATTGCCTTAAGTATGCTAGGTATGCAGCACAATAAACAGAACAACGGCCGGGATCATTTCTTATTCCACTGTAATTCTGTCTAAATTTAACTAGTAATTACTGTGAAGTACCTGAAAACATTGATTATTCTTCTGTCAGGTGTGCCTGGGCAAGGAAAACGTTTGTTTCCCTCATTCAAATGACACTTCGCTTTAATGTGACGACTATGGGGAAAAACGGGCAAATCATTATTACTAGACTATACATTATTCAAAAAATATCACAATTGTGTTACAGGAATTGCTGTAAAATTATGTATGTCTAAGAAATATTTCAGTTCGATAAATTAAGGTCACAATTCAAGGAAGTCGTCTGTAATGTAATACCAAACAATATCTTGACTTATTTTCCTCTCTAGTCAACTGTGCAACAATTCCGTATGCAACAGTTTAGCTGTAGATATGAACTGTCTGTTATTCAGAACATTAATGGTACGTGACATTTTTGTATGATTTATTGTTGTTGTTGTGGTCTTCAGTCCTGAGACTGGTTTGATGCAGCTCTCCATGATACTCTATCCTGTGAAAGCTTCTTCATCTCCCAGTACCTACTGCAACCTACATCCTTCTGAATCTGCTTAGTGTATTCATCTCTTGGTCTCCCTCTACGATTTTTACCTCCCACGGTGCCCTCCAATGCTAAATTTGTGATCCCTTGATGCCTCAAAACATGTCCTACCAACCGAACCCTTCTTCTAGTCAAGTTGTGCCATAAACTCCTCTTCTCCACAATCCCATTCAATACCTCCTCATTAGTTACGTGATCTACCCACCTTATCTTCAGCATTCTTCTGTAGCATCACATTTCGAAAGCTTCTATTCTCTTCTTGTCCAAACTAGTTATCGTCCATGTTTCACTTCCATACATGGCTACACTCCATACAAATACTTTCAGAAACGACTTTCTGACACTCAATCTATACTCGATGTTTAAAAATTTCTCTTCTTGAGAAACGCTTTCCTTGCCATTGCCAGTCTACATTTTATATCCGCTCTACTTCGACCATCATCGGTTATTTTACTCCCTAAATAGCAAAACTCCTTTACTACTTTAAGTGTCTCATTTCCTAATCTAATTCCCTCAGCATCACCCGACTTATTTTGACTACATTCCATTATCCTCGTTTTGCTTTTGTTGATGTTCATCTTATATCCTCCTTTCAAGACACTATCCATTCCGTTCAACTGCTCTTCCAAGTCCTTTGCTGTCTCTGGCAGAATTACAGTGTCATCGGCGAACCTCAAAGTTTTTACTTCTTCTCCATGAATTTTAATACCTACTCCGAATTTTTCTTTTGTTTCCTTTACTGCTTGCTCAATATACAGATTGAATAACATCGGGGAGAGGCTACAACCCTGTCTCACTCCTTTCCCAACCACTGATTCTCTTTCATGCCCCTCGACTCTTATAACTGCCATCTGGTTTCTGTACAAATTGTAAATAGCCTTTCGCTCCCTGTATTTTACCCTTGCCACCTTCAGAATTTTAAAGAGAGTATTCCAGTTAACATTGTCAAAAGCTTTCTCTAAGTCTACAAATGCTAGAAACGTAGGTTTGCCTTTTCTTAGTCTTTCTTCTAAGATAAGTCGTAAGGTCAGTATTGCCTCACGTGTTCCACCATTTCTACGGAATCCAAACTGATCTTCCCCGAGGTCGGCTTCTACCAGTTTTTCCATTCGTCTCTACAGAATTCGCGTTAGTATTTTGCAGCTGTGACTTATTAAACTGATAGTTCGGTAATTTTCACATCTGTCAACACCTACTTTCTTTGGGATTGGAATTATTATATTCTTCTTGAAGTCTGAGGGTATTTCGCCTGTCTCATACATCGTGCTCACCAGATGGTAGAGTTTTGTCATGACTGGCTCTCCCGAGGCCATCAGTAGTTCTAATGGAATGTTGTCTACTCCCGGTGCCTTGTTTCGACTCAGGCCTTTCAGTGCTCTGTCAAACTCTTCTCGCAGTACCTTATCTCCCATTTCGTCTTCATCTACATCCTCTTCCATTTCCATAATATTGTCCTCAAGTACATCGCCCTTGTATAAACCCTCTATATACTCATTCCATCTTTCTGCCTTCCCTTCTTTGCTTAGAACTGGGTTGCCATCTGAACTCTTGATATTCATACAAGTGGTTCTCTTCTCTCCAAAGGTCTCTTTAATTTTCCTGTAGGCAGTATCTATCTTACCCCTAGTGAGACAAGCCTCTGCATCCTTACATTTGTCCTCTAGCCATCCCTGCTTAGCCATTTTGCACTTCCTGTCGATCTCATTTTCGAGACGTTTGTATTCCTTTTTGCCTGCTTCATTTACTGCATTTTTATATTTTCTCCTTTCATCAATTAAATTCAATATTTCTTCTGTTACCCAAGGATTTCTATTAGCCCTCGTCTTTTTAGCTACTTGACCGTCTGCTGCCTTCACTACTTCATCCCTCAGAGCTACCCATTCTTCTTCTACTGTATTTCTTTCCCCCATTCCTGTCAATTGTTGCCTTATGCTCTCCTTGAAACTCTCTACAACCTCTGGTTCTTTCAGTTTATCCAGGTCCCATCTCCTTAAATTCCCACCTTTTTGCAGTTTCTTCAGTTTCAATCTGCAGTTCATAACCAATAGATTGTGGTCAGAATCCACATCTGCCCCAGGAAATGTCTTACAATTTAAAACCTGGTTCCTAAATCTCCGTCTTACCATTATATAATCTTTCTGATACCTTTTAATATCTCCAGGATTCTTCCAGGTATACAACCTTCTTTTATGATTCTTGAACCAAGTGTTATCTATGATTAAGTTATACTCTGTGCAAAATTCTACCAGGCGGCTTCCTTTTTCATTCCTTTCCCCCCAATCCATATTCACCTACTATGTTTCCTTCTCTCCCTTTTCCTACTGAGGAATTCCAGTCACCCATGACTATTAAATTTTCGTCTCCCTTCACTACCTGAATAATTTATTTTATCTCGTCATAGATTTCATCTATTTCTTCATCATCTGCAGAGCTAGTTGGCATATAAACTTGTACTACTGCGTAGACATTGGCTTTGTGTCTATCTTGGCCACAATAATGCGTTCACAATGCTGTTTGTAGTAGCTAACCCGCACTCCTATTTTTTATTCATTATTAAACCTACTCCAGCATTACCCCTATTTGATTTTTTATTTATAACCCTGTAATCACCTGACCAAAAGTCTGCCACCGAACTTCACTAATTCCCACTATATCTAACTTTAACCTATCCATTTCCCTTTTTAAGTTTTCTAACCTACCTGCCCGATTAAGGGATCTGACATTCCACGCTCCGATCCGTAGAACGCCAGTTTTCTTTCTCCTGATAACGACGTCCTCCTGAGTAGTCCCCGCCCGGAGATCAGAATGGGGGACTATTTTACCTCCGGAATATTTTACCCAAGAGGACGCCATCATCATTTAATCATACAGTAAAGCTGCAAGTCCTCGGGAAAAATTACGGCTGTAGTTTCCCCTGTCTTTCAGCCGTTCGCAGTACCAGCACAGCAAGGCCGTTTTGGTTAATGTTACAAGGCCAGATCAGTCAATCATCCAGACTGTTGCCCCTGCAACTACTGAAAAGGCTGCTGCCCCTCTTCAGGAACAACATGTTTGTCTGGCCTCTCAACAGATACCCCTCCGTTGTGGTTGCACCTACGGTACGGCCATCTGTATCGCTGAGGCACGCAAGCCTCCCTACCAACGGCAAGGTCCATGGTTCATGTATGATTTAGGAACTTCAAATTCGTGGTATTCCTCCGTATATTCGCACTGCGTGAGGCTACGTTCTCTTGTCACAAGCGATCGTGCACTACGCAAGAAGGGCTGTGCAAACTTCTGTCATAAGTGGTTCTTCGTGCGACAAAAAAGAGTAACTTCAACACTAAAAACGAAAAAAGAAAAGAAAATTGCAGTGCGTCTTACCAACCAAAATTTTGCCAGTGCATTTCTTTCGTTGTATTCATTCTGCATAAAATTTTCAGGGTTGGTTTCGACGTGGCGGGTTGAACCATTCCTTCTTAAGTGAAAAAACGTATTGGGTAAATAAGACCTGTACCAGAGTAGCGTTTTTTTATTCACAGTAGTTTCATTATAGATGAAGATCTCCCTCAATCAAATAAAGTCGAAGTAGGAATAGATAGCAATTATTTCACGTTAACCAACTTTTCATACAAAATAAAATGGCAAATGGAGCAGTTTTTCGGATGACCTGCACGACAGATATCTCGGCAGCGCGATCCACCTGGCTCCTAAGCTCAGTTTAATCGATTGTGTCAGCTGTTTTACTTCAGCTTCTCTACGAAAATTTACCGGTGCGCTAAACGTCACAATGCTTGTAAACTTTACAGCGTGTAGATAATTCGTTGTTCGCTAACGAGGCGGGCCGTGTATTAGATTACAGCGGCTTTGTACGCCAAACCGGTCCTCACTTGGCTAATGCAGTAAATCTCTTGGCGTTGCAGGTTTCACGCCGGATTCAGGTCAGCAAAGTGTGCGAGAACCGTGTTTTATCTGCTGACTTGACGTGTATTAGTTGTTCGTTCAGTGGTCTGTACATATACAAGTACGGCAACGGTTAGAATATGTTGACCATGCGTACGTCAGGTTTGATCCTATAATAAATAAGAATTGCTAGGGGATTGTAACGATAAACATCAAACATTGTCACAGATAGTGAATTATCCATGTTTTCGGAAAGACTTACTACTTCACTAGGCAGTATATGGAATCGCTACGGAATGGAGTTCCTGACGTGCCTGCAAATTCCTATCATCTGCATAATCCGCCATGTTGTAACTACGCAAATAAATTTTCACTGGTCTGTACGTGGTAAAGAATTCTTTACTTATTTTATTAAGTAGAAATAGCTTACAGCCACCGTGATGGCGTCAATCGCTGTAGACTATTTCTCGGTCTTAGAATCTGTAGAAGTGTGATAGTACAATCGATAGTGACTGTTCTACCAATGTATGTACTTCATACCAGTAGTAGAATATTATGTAATTGAATGTTGCGATAATTCTATATTCAATGGTTTAACACGAATCCTCGCATAAAGTCTGATAATCTAGTCACTTGTCTCCCAATATCGATAATGTATTTGTAGTATAGGTCAATCAGTTACTGGGTAGATAGCCGAACTCTAGTTTCTACGTTAAAACAGTCAATTATTCAACACTCCAAATCTGATTTAAGTTTCTGACAGTCGGAACCTCGGCGAAAATGCTTGGACCTCTTGTGGCTACTATGTAATATCAACGCTCAGATCAGCTTATAACACTACGTCATGTCAAAAACGTTTCTACTAAGCGTACCCAACTAGTTTCTCATCCAGTATCCGCATCTCCCTCAGCCACAGCCATTCACACAATGCTTACGCTCTACTAAGAGATACCTGAGCAACACCTTCCTCTCTTCATGGGAAACGCACCAGTTCCAATCGCCAACCGCATCAGAACCATCCACATAATGCAAGGCTTAGTGCCTGTAACGCCACAGTATGTTTTCCAAGATCTTTACTAATAATTCTTCTAATGAAGTTATGGATAGAAAGGTGAGATTTAATCTCCACATTTGGCAATTGCTAACATCGTGTCAGGAAAATGATCAGGGACAGCACAATTCAAATGTCGAAAGAAGTGCAGCATTGCCTGCGTAGCTTTTTCCTTGAATCCGAAAACCATGCGACTGCTATTCCTTGAGTGATGTTGACGTGGAATATTCATTAGCACCTGTAACTTTACTCTTGACCATACTGTAATTTAAGTCTAATCAGACTTCTTCCTCGCCGAATCTTACGTAGAACTAAGAAAAGTCACACCACATTTTAATCTTCAATCTAGTAATGTGTGAATTCCAAGTAGAATTAATAAATTACATGTTACCTTTCTCAGGTGACGGTGCAGGGGGCATTGTGCAGAGATTTTAATGCAGGTGATCAGGTAGTTACAGTAGAAGGAACAGGAATCAACCTAAATAGCAACTTAGAGTGTAGCATTTAATGTGACCTCAAGGAGGTAGGTGTAGCAACAGCACATACTAGTGTAGATTTTGTGAAATTTTTACAGTGCCATGACCAGCCCTGGATTAACATGTCTGTTAATCTTGTAAACAAAACAGTGTGTGGATTGTTTTTGGGTGAAACAAAATCTCATGTCTGTGGCACGCCTCTTTCTGTAACTGAGAAATGAGGAAACAAATATCATGGCCTGCACGTGAATAGGAAGTAGGAGAACAGAGTACCTGAGCATCTGACAGGAAATGATGGTGGTGGATCACAGGCACGAAAGACAACATCCCTGTGATTGTTATAGCCATAGAGACACAGCTTTTACATTGGAACCAGGTTACAGACAGTAGTGAAAGAAATTAGTGCAGAACAGAAGCAAAAGATGTGTAACAGTTTCCAGAAAAATAAAATTTATTTGTTTCATCAGGACATTAGAGGGTTCACAAACAAGGCAGATGAGTATCCAATATGTAGAATTGACGTGGGAAAATTGGACACAAAACCAAAAATACTGAAGCAGACAGTTTTTGTGTGGATCAGAACCTAAAGGGATGTGTTTGTGAGCTGCTATTGCAGAATTCGTCTCTGGTAATTCTAACATTCTGCAGATCCTCTTCAGGAAAATTTCAGCTATTTATGAAAAATCTACATGCTTCATTGAGCTAGATTTCAGACAACAAGAAACAGTTAGTTGTTTGTGTAAATTACTGTTGAGACTTCTTAAAAGATATGGACAGAAAAAATTAATTATAATCATTAGCTGGATGATTACATCTAATTTCTGTAATCAGTTTTCCAACTTACGTGCATCCAGATATAAACTCACTAATTGACAGCATGTATATACATCGTGCTATGGGTGAAACAATTAATGTGTATCCAACTGTCAGTGGATTATCTTATCATGATGCACAAAATAAAAGAAAATTAGCAATGTAGTTCCTTACAGCCCTGAGGCACATTCATAGAAAGCACTGAGAACTGGATATAATGTTTTAATAGTAAATTAAAAGAAGCAGCTTTGGATCAAGTATTTGTAGAAAAAGATGCTAGTTTCAAATTCAGTCCATTGCTTAGTGTCAGTATTTGAAAGTTGCTTTCCCAAAATTTTATCCAGGAAATCCATCAAAAACATCAGAAAAACGAGTAAACCATGGATAACGAAGGGAATTAACATCTGATGTAATAGGGAGCCGAAAATTTATATAAAGGCCAGAATAAGTCAACATCCAACATTATTTTCATATTACAAAAAATACACAAAAGAGAGCGACCAGCGACCACCATGTAGGCAGCTCTTCGAAGAGTTTCAGGTGTTAACTGCATCGTTACAATACATGTATTCGCTAATGAATTTTCATAATAAGTAACTATCATAATTTGAGAAGAAGAGTGAGGTGCATACCTAGAACACTATAGGAAAAGATGATCTTGGTTATCAATTATTAGAGCTATCAGTGGATCAGTAAGGACTTCAGTAAGCAGCAACAAAAATATTTGATCATCTGCCCAACAACATAAAATTTTTGACAGGAAGCGAAGCAAGTGTTAAATCAAAGGTAACATCTTTCTCCCGAAATATTTATTCAGTTACACGAACGAATTTCTATTTAAAAATCTGTAACCTGAAAAAAACTTCTTTTTAAGAGCAGTTGCATGAGTAGGGTGAAATAATAATGATTTCATTAATGTTAACACCAACCAAGCATCCTCTTCCTGTAAACTGACTCATTCCACATTTCGATGGAAGAATTGTTCAATTGATCTATGGGGTATGTAACTAACGATCTAAACACAACTTTCACGAAACTAAAAGTATTGTGCACAAAGAATTCACTAAATTTGTTGAAACACTTTATACTCTGACACTATTACAGCTTAGCTGACAGCGATTACGGACTGCAGATTCCACTTGAATACTACTATGTAGCAGACGAACTAAGAATATCGAAATCTACTGCATGTAAATCTTTCATGTGAGAGTTACAGATATGGGAAGCTTGTTCTTACTTATTTCTAGATGCCTCATGGGCTGACCGAGACTGTTTCAGGTAATCGATGCTAACTGTTGTAATTACTTCTGGGTGGTTTTCACATACGAGTAAACAGATACCTGAGTGATACAAATTTGAGACTCCACTATAAAACAAGACCCAAAGAATCTAACTAAGAGCACCACTGACACTGAAGGTCGATCAGAATTGAATTTAATAAGGCGATGCATGTCTGCTGTTGAGAAAGTGTATGACCAGGCGTGCCGACTTATAAAAAATATTGTGGGCCCATACTAGGGGTCTTGCCCTGGGAAATTTTCGAAATTTTAGATGAAAAATAGTGAGTTTTAAAGTTTTTTAAGCATTTTAGAGTCATATGAACAACATTCGAACGCCGAAAACTGGACTCTCGATAACTCGACACTCTGGGAAACTCGACAAGCCTGACACATTATTTGGCTTTGAAAAAGTAAACAAAACATAAACACACACGGTATTTTCTTAAAAAGCTAATTTATTTTACAGTAATAAACATGCTTATAGACTATTACAGAGCAGTGAAAATATAGCTCTGAAAAGACTGAAATTATATTTAAATGAATCTTGAACTATCATTAAAATAATAAAACACAAAATGTTGCTGTCACACAGTAACAGCGCTTTGATTAATAAGTGAAATATCTAATTTAAGCTTACTTTGAATAAGGCTTAGGGTTCATCAAATAAAAACATTATCACAGAGTTACTGCTTTAATACAGTTAATAATGTTAATGCCTAATACTTTCTCGCCAAAAAGTATGTAAATAGCGGGTTTTAATTGGGACTTACACCCTAAAAATATTTAAGTATTTGAAAATAACCAATACAGTACTTTAGTAATATAGTATACAGTACTAACCTAGTAACAATATTTCGAAAGTGAAAATTTAACGTTATGTATTCATTTAATTCTCTATTTTATGAAAATTCGTAATATTGCTCTAAATGCCATTATTTGGGATAGAGAGTCTTTAGAAAGGTGCAAATGTAGACCGTCTGATTGGATTACTGAATATGAAGTCGTTGATGACTGGTCGGATAGCCAATTCAACCAAAACGTCTCGCTACGCATGAAGAACAGCCAAGGTTTTCAATCGCTTCTGTCCCATTGTTGATCGGAGATATGACTTCAGACGTCTAAGGGCGCTAAATGACCGTTCTGATGTTTCTGTCGTGATTGGAACTACTTGGAGAAGCTTAATGTTCTTCACTACTTCACATAACATTTCTCCAACTGCAGACTCTAGTGTAAAGTACTTTCTTAGATCACGCTTGTTTTTTAAGACCAGTTGTTTTTTATTACCAATATCAGCTAACATATTCAAGTGTAAGCACAGTCTCTCAATGTCCTGGTCATTTTTGAAACCTCAGTTAATTTTTCCAAATTTGTTTCACCTCTGTTTACTATAAGCAAGCACTCTTGTTGAACTGCAATGACCTGTATGAGTCCAGTTGAAGCGAACCGCTCAGTAATGCAAGATAACACCATTTCACAAACTTTAGTGTAAATAGCTTTGTAGAATTCCTTTGGGGTTTTGAAAGTGTGTGGTGAGCTGGCTTCGTTGTTTTCATACTTCTTTGGTATACTTCGATTCTGAGGAACCGAAGGATCATTTGAACACCATTCCCAAAAGTGTTCAAAACAATCACGCTTCCATTAAATATACAAATCAAGCCGTCATGTATTTTTTCCAGATCAGCAACAAGTCACTGAATTTTTTCATTGACATCCTCTACTGGGTTCATTGCGTGGAAATAAAGAAGTAAAAAGAAATAAGTCTTGAACTGTAACATTGACTCAAGGTAGCGTGCACATTCGTAAAATGCCTCTGTTTTGTCCTCTGCAGAAAATATTTCAAAAAATCTAGTTCTTCAAAGTTTTTCAGTATTCTTAATATACTAGAAGCTCGCATAGTCCATCGAGGCAAAGGGATTGTAGATCAGCTTGGTCGTTGGCACTCTCACAGCGTATGCTTTTGTAAAGTCCCATCTTTTGTTGGATTCCCTTATGGTGTTTATTAAGTTCTTGGCTAAAGCCCTAATATCCCTCGTAGAAAAGTCTCAACTTTGAGCAGTGCAGTGTACATAATGTGCGTTTGGTTCTATACCCGCAACTAGCTTTTGTAATCCTTTGTACTTCTCATGTTCGAGGCACCATCATAGCACTGTCCTCTGAAGTTATACATTGACAAATCAAGGCGAGCAAAAACATCTTTTCAAATGCTAAACAGAATTTGTGATTCAGTGTTGGGGGTCTCGTATATGCCAATAAAGTCTTCGTTGATAATTAAGGAATTATCGACAGTACGAATAAAAAATTACACTTGTTCGTGAATCGAAAAATTATTTGTTTCGTCAACCATCATAGAAAAATGTTCGATGTTCTTCATTGAAGCCAATACCTTTTTCAACACAGACTTTCGTAGTAGATCAATCTCGTTAGTGTGCCAGTGTAGCGATGAGCAACGCCCAGTGTGTGGGGTTGTGGAAGGCTGCTCCAGTGCAATGTCGACTTGTTTTCATAGACTAATGTTTTATCAGCAGCTCGTAAGCTCATTGAACACATACTATGATATAATAATAATGGCTATAATGAATCAAGGCATACAAATATATAGGTTTGGTAAGAATTCCAAGTGTTATCTTATTTGACCTTATCTATTCCTTCTGAATTTAGTAAAATAGTGTCTCATTATAAAACCACCTTATTATGTGTACACATCTGTCATTAATACACTCCTGGAAATTGAAATAAGAACACCGTGAATTCATTGTCCCAGGAAGGGGAAACTTTATTGACACATTCCTGGGGTCAGATACATCACATGATCACACTGACAGAACCACAGGCATATAGACACAGGCAACAGAGCATGCACAATTTCGGCACTAGTACAGTGTATATCCACCTTTCGCAGCAATGCAGGCTGCTATTCTCCCATGGAGACGATCGTAGAGATGCTGGATGTAGTCCTGTGGAACGGCTTGCCATGCCATTTCCACCTGGCGCCTCAGTTGGACCAGCGTTCGTGCTGGACGTGCAGACCGCGTGAGACGACGCTTCATCCAGTCCCAAACATGCTCAATGGGGGACAGATCCGGAGATCTTGCTGGCCAGAGTAGTTGACTTACACCTTCTAGAACACGTTGGGTGGCACGGGATACATGCGGACGTGCATTGTCCTGTTGGAACATCAAGTTCCCTTGCCGGTCTAGGAATGGTAGAACGATGGGTTCGATGACGGTTTGGATGTACCGTGCACTATTCAGTGTCCCCTCGACGATCACCAGTGGTGTACGGCCAGTGTAGGAGACCGCTCCCCACACCATGATGCCGGGTGTTGGCCCTGTGTGCCTCGGTTGTATGCAGTCCTGATTGTGGCGCTCACCTGCACGGCGCCAAACACGCATACGACCATCATTGGCACCAAGGCAGAAGCGACTCTCATCGCTGAAGACGACACGTCTCCATTCGTCCCTCCATTCACGCCTGTCGCGACACCACTGGAGGCGGGCTGCACGATGTTGGGGCGTGAGCGGAAGACGGCCTAACGGTGTGAGGGACCGTAGCCCAGCTTCATGGAGACGGTTGCGAATGGTCCTCGCCGATACCCCAGGAGCAACAGTGTCCCTAATTTGCTGGGAAGTGGCGGTGCGGTCCCCTACGGCACTGCGTAGGATCCTACGGTCTAGGCGTGCATCCGTGCGTCGCTGCGGTCCGGTCCCAGGTCGACGGGCACGTGCACCTTCTGCCGACCACTGGCGACAACATCGATGTACTGTGGAGACCTCACGCCCCACGTGTTGAGCAATTCGGCGGTACGTCCACCCGGCCTCCCGCATGCCCACTATACGCCTCGCTCAAAGTCCGTCAACTGCACATACGGTTCACGTCCACGCTGTCGCGGCATGCTACCAGTGTTAAAGACTGCGATGGAGCTCCGTATGCCACGGCAAACTGGCTGACACTGACGGCGGCGGTGCACAAATGCTGCGCAGCTAGCGCCATTCGACGGCCAACACCGCAGTTCCTGGTGTGTCCGCTGTGCCATGCGTGTGATCATTGCTTGTACAGCCCTCTCGCAGTGTCCGGAGCAAGTATGGTGGGTCTGACACACCGGTGTCAATGTGTTCTTTTTTCCATTTCCAGGAGTGTAATTTAGTTAAAACATGTTGCTTTAAGTATACCTTGGTATTTTCATTTCAAAATATTTCGAAATGTTAAATCTAAAAACAAAAGAGCAGACTGTTAAAACGGTAACAAATCAACGAATAAGTCGTAGAAAAGTTTTTTCTTGAAGTCAGTCTGCTCAATTAACTATGAATTTCTATTTTTTCTAATGCATCTAAGAATAAAATGCTGCAGTATTTTGAAACCTGTTTTGGTACCTACTGAGTGCCCATTATTTGGGGAGTTGACCAAATTAGGTATGCTATTTGCTAGTCATGGTATTTTCTTTGAACTGCACAAAGAAATTGAGACTTGAAACTTCCTGGCAGATTAAAACTGTGTGCCGGACCGAGACTCGAACTCGGGATCTTTGCCTTTCACGGGCAAGTGCTCTACCACCTGAGCTAGCCAAGCACGACTCATGCCCCGTCCTCGCTGCTTTACTTCTGCCAGTATCTCGTCTCCTACCTTCCAAACTTTACAGAAGCTCACCTGACCGCGTAAGGCAAAGGTCCCGAGTTCGAGTCTCGGTCCGGCACACAGTTTTAATCTGCCAGGAAGTTTCATATCAGCGCAAACTCCGCTGCAGAGGGAAAATCTCATTCTGGAAATTGCGACTTATTTGTCCAGCTTGTTGTCACAGTCCTTGCTATTAATATTGTAATTGCCGAGATTGTAAATACCATACCAGTGGTTGCCTGCAGTGTGTTTCAGTTTCATTTGTAAAGATTTCTCCACAACACATATTAATATGTCTATATCCAAAAAGCCAACGTGTCTTATCTGAAATATTACCTGTGGGCCTGTGTGTCATACTGACGAATCTGGGTGTTTCTATGCTTGACATACTTACATTGACATACATACATGTGTACATTTTACGTTATTTTGAATGAAATGAACATTCCCAGTAACACTGTCATTGAATTTCTCGTAGTGTTTCAAAATTTGGGTTTCCTTTTCATTTTCAACAGGGTCTGAGGGTAACTTTAACTTTCTGTGGACCAGAGATATAAAGAATCCTTTTTTATGTATATAGGGATGGCTTGAGTTTGTACTACTAATAAATATGTCAGTAATGTAGGCTTTCTAAATATTCGAAACTGATTCTGCTTCTATTGTTTATAATAGTCAAGTCCAGGAAATTAATTAGTTGCTTCATTTTGTTCGACTGTGAGTTGCATGTTAGGATGTACATAGCTTAAATTCTTGTGAAGATATAGATTTCATTTTAGTGCCACTGTAAAGCATATTGCAAATGTATGTTCCATAATAAACAGTTCTGGCTCTAATTTCTTGTTTTCTTCTAAGAATTTACATTCGATATAGTTGACAAATATATGTGGTACCACGCTAGCAAGGAAATTACCTATAGCCATTCCATTTCGTTGACAGCATACCTTATTGTTGAAAGAAAAGCAGTTAAAATCTAAGGCAGTGTCTAGAAATGCTATAAATTCCATCAATACCCCACGATGCAGCTTCCTATGTTTCAATAAATACCAATTGCCTCCTTGGTAGGAATTTTTGTATAAAACATTTGGCTGACCAAGTGAACTTTACATCTTCTGAAATGTCTGTTATAGATTGTAGGATCGATTAGTTACTTTTTTCTGATATTGAATGTTTGTTTGAAAATTTGTATAGTGTTAGAATTTTACTGAAATTTTTATCTAATTTCTAACATGCACAATTGATTTTATGTACAATAACTGTAACTGGAATACCCAGATTATGTAATTTGGATTGTGCTCTCAGTCTAGGCAATTGTTAGTTCCTAGCTGAGAGACATGTTTTGTCTTTTAGTACAAATAAAAAGTTATTATCAGCCATTAGGAACTTTCACAAATCTCATTTTCATTAAAAAAAGTGTACAGTTTTTTGAAAGTAATCTTCCTCTTTGAGGATGACAAGTGTGTTATACCTTTGCCCACTTTATTGAGCATAGCCTTTGCAGTTGCCACTTTATAATTGGTGCATTTTAAAAATTTTAAAATCCTTATTATTTTCTGTAATTTCTTTTTATATTTCGATAAATTTCGTTGTTTCTAAAGCGATTTTTACTGATCGCACCTACCTAGTTTTGCTGCTTTAGCGGTTACCTGGATATATGCTGCCATACAGTTTACATTATTTTGATTGAAGTTTTGTGTGATGTTACACAAAACACCTTTATCCCTTAATTTAGTTTCTTCTTTATTGAACTGAATTTCACTGAGGCTCATTATTCTGAGATAGAATTTATGCATATTCTTCATTTTTTTCACTATTAATCGAAGAATTAATTTCTCTAAGACGCTTGTCTTTCATCGAATCCTGTATGATACCTCTGAAACACATAATCTTAGATTTTGGCTGCTATGTTTCATGTTTCATTCGTATAGCAGCGATTCACTGAAATCTGTGTGATGATTGAGCCAATTTATTGAAATCTGTTTGATAGCATTATGGATAATGATATTGATTGTGAGTATCAAACTGCTGACACAAATCTCTTTTCATCTTTTTTATCTAACTTTCTAGTTGCACGTTTCTTTATTTAATGAGTTGTATATCGCTGCAGAAGAAATGGATTAGGCATGGAACAGGCAGTCTGGAAAGCCATTTGTGGGCAGCAGGTGTGTCCCTATGGATAAGGCGATTTTTAAGGGAGATCCACTTGAGGAGAGGACAATATTCTGGCTGCTTATCAGCAGGTAGGAACTGTCAGCCACGCCACTTTGTCACAGTAGCAGTGAGTGGTTCCAAGGCCTTAGAATAGCAAACTTCATTTGGCATGGTAGCGGTGACTTCCTAAAAGACTCAGTTTGGGAACAATGTTGTGCATCTGCCCAATGCTAAATAAATTATTTTATAAGCTGCCATACATGTTAAAAAGAACAGCTGGGTGGTCCATTTTTACTGATGGGCCTTATGAGAGAGCTGGAAAAAATCGTCCTGAGCAAAATACGGTGACTTTTAGATGAGAAACGAAGTTCTCTCTGATGACGTGGGAGTGCAACTCATTGAGTGGCTTAAAAACCATCTGCTATGTTGGTTGCTGGAGTTCCGTTTCTAAGATTTGAGTGGAAAATCTTTGGGCGAGCCTTCCCATTGTTGATTTGCATTCGAGAATCAGCTTTTCGCACCATGGCTGTTGAGTTGTTGCTGCTGGTAAGCTCAAACCACCGGTTCTTAGTAGCTTGCAGTATGAGCTGTCTTGGTAGGAGAATGGTATGTGTTTTTCGTTCTTCTGCTTTAAACTTTATTAGACAACAGAACTTGATAATTCACTTTGGAGCAGAGCGTTCATCCATGACTAAGCAAATTTAGATGTTTGTTTATGGAACCAGTGCCTTATTTTCTGGCATGATAGGAGCAATTATTACACACTCAATTGTGACTATGTGTTTCAGGACATAACCTGTAGGGATGATTGCCACTTTCACCTCTTAAATTGCCTGAGGTTCATCGTTTGTATTCCCACTAGTTTTTGTATTTTCTCAAACTCGTTAATGTGTACTTCCTTTTTGTGTGGGTGCTTCCAAAAGTAAATAAAATTGGAATTAATTAGGACTGTATATTATCAATTCAGTAGTAGCTCGAACAGTCCACGGGTATACTGCCGGTTCATAATGTCCAACGGGCTCAATATTTCGTGATCAGACATGTCGCCATCGTCAGGTGCGCTGACGAACCGAGCTCCTGAGGGCGGGCGGCCGATTTAAATCCCCTCGCCCCGCGGGGTGCTCTCTTCGCCGTCCGCGCCCACGCGCCGGCGGTCGCGAACACGTGGGCGTCGGAATCTGTTGTAGCGTTGATGTGCTTGCTACGTCCGCCCTGGACGCCAGTTCTTGCTGTCTTCTTAATTACATTCAATGCCGGGTCCAAAGCCTTGTTCAGATTGTAGCAGCAATCTCGGTTGATAAGATCTTTCCTGGTGCGAATTTTGATAGCTTCCATCAGGAGCTCAGTTCGTCAGCGCACCTGGCGATGGCGACATGTCTGATCGCCGAAATATTGTGCCCGTTGGACACTACGAACCGGTAGTATACCCGTGGACTGTTCGAGCAACAAATACACCGGGAGAAACTGAAGAATCACATCAATTCAGTTGTTAGTTAATCTACCCCAGTTATCAATTATTTTTAATTTTGTAATAATGACACCTAGAACTAACTTACCAGGAACTTTCTATACTCATTATACGACATATTGCACAACAGATTGTATTATATATCTTAATTCACAGGTAGCAACCTGTCTCTCAGTTCCACCATCTGGAACAGATCTGGTCTGAGTCTTGTATAAAATGGAGACCTTTACAGGTATTGCTTACTTGCGTTATTCTAATGGGTGGTCGGAACTTGCATCTTTCACAAAATCTTTCACAACAAAATATGCTTTCATAAAATAAATATGCTGTCTTGGACCTACCTACCACGGAGTTTTCAATGAGAAAAAGTGAATTTAGAGTCATGTCACCGATAAACAAAACAAAAAAGGGAACAGTGCAATTTAATTTGCTTGCGCATTTATTTTAACCTTGTTCCTTTTCTTACAATATTTTTCCCTGTATTATATCTTGGGTTTTCCATATCTTATTGTTACTACAGCAGTGTTTGTATGTGTTGGAAACTTTTGGAAGAGTTTTTGTATCTAGTATGTTTGGATACGTCCTGTGTTGGTTAGGATCGTGGGGTTAAAATTCCTTTCTTGTAATAAATTGTAAGCAGATGCAGACAAGAAGACAAAGCAGGACAAAAATAGTGTGAGAAAGGGAACACCACATAAGAAATATGGAAATAAAATGTAGTGGAGAGGAAAAGTTGGAACCAGAAACGCAGTCAAAATTTCCTGTAGGACGTGTGGATGTGGGTGAATGAGAGGCTGCTCTTAGTTTAGAGAACAGAGATGTAGTTGGGGTAAATGGAAACTGTGAATACA
Organism: Schistocerca serialis cubense; assembly: GCF_023864345.2. Lineage (NCBI taxonomy): Eukaryota > Metazoa > Arthropoda > Insecta > Orthoptera > Acrididae > Schistocerca > Schistocerca serialis. The sequence goes on from NC_064642.1 coordinate 287,199,323, forward strand.
CAAATGAGAACACAGCAATGCAACACAATGTAAGCATCAGTTCAACTTCTGGAGTTGCTGATGCAGGAGATATCAGTTCAAATTTTACTATAGCTAATGATGTTCAGTTGAGCCATCCCTGTGCATCGACAGCAAAACCCTTTGGAGAAAGGGTGAGACAAATGTATTACTTCAGTTTATAAAGAAAATTAGTGATGATACAAAAGAGATGCCGGGAAAGCAGGAAGAGCATTTACTTGAAATTGGGACTCAACTGTAACAAACAGCACGATTTGGCTACTCTTCTCCTCTACATAACTACTAGAACATCGTTTGGAATTAACATGCAGCTACTTCGAGAGCAAAACAGCGACAAGAAAATAACCAGTAGCATTAAATGCATATATAAGGAATTTAAAGATGATATCTTAGCTAACTGTTGGTCTTTGGTAGTGCTGAATACAATCAAACGAGATGTAATACTGAGCAAGAATCTAGAAGCGTCAGCTGTGAAGTCCAGTGAAATTTTTTAAGGCAATGTTGAATAAAATCAAATTTTCGACACACTATTCAGCTCTGCAGAAAGCATACGGCTATGCTACATGAACTTTCACACAAACAACAAACAAGTTCTTGCCGGGCATTGAAAGTAAGATATTGAAGCTTTCAGAGGTTTGCGCCAAGAACTAGAGATTGCCCAGTATGAGAACAGCATGTCGAATAGTCGATGGGAATTATAGTGCAGCCTTGTCAAGGCACAACGCTACCAAAATGCACACTGTAATAATCGATTCAAATCACAATATGGGAGACACTGTTGGTCATTTCAGCTAAATAGAGTTAAAAGTGGAAAAGAGTTCGGGCCTGTGTCAAGTGGTCTAGAGGAATATAACCATCAGCCTGAGCTCACTGAAATTCAGTCTCCCAATCTGTGGGACAATCTCAGTACATGGAATGCATCACTGCTATGATGGAAGGGTGATTGCAGAATGGAAATGGAGGAACCTGTGTCAGACCTCAGTCTGTGAAGTAAACATGACATACTATGATGATGTGAAGGAATTACTTTTAAAAGAGAAGGAGACTGTCATTCAGCGAAATTTGCTTCTGTTAATCACCCTTTTAATAGGCGGAATTAAGCTGGAAACAATTCTCGGCATCAGAAGTCAGCTTTGCACCGTTTCAGATGTAGTCTTTCAAAGATGCGCTGAGAACAGAAATTGTCCAACATTAGAGTGAAGAAAGCCAACGTTAAAGGGTCTGTAGTCGGTAAAAGTGTTGACATACGCCAGCAGGTGCAGCTGGCAGTCACTTGCCGATGTCATACGATGGAATGGAGTTTCTTGATGGTAACGATGCTACTGATTAATCTAATCTTTGTTGTAGATTTTATGAGTGAAAATCAGGCTGTTCCAGGTCTCATACTTGGACAGATAGTATAGTGAAAATACGTGTCAGCACACACCCGTTTTGATGAACAAATAATCAGAAACTGATCCCACGAAATTGTTTAAAATTATGCTTATGGGTTCAAAGCGGCTTGTGTAAGGTCAGAGAGCCTTTTCACGAACCAACAGGAGTATCCTCTGAAGTTAGAGCTCTTAGTTGGGAGAGACATTGAAGCCAAAATTCAGGAAAGATAGAAGCCTCAACTGATAGATAAGGCAGGAACTATCTTACAGGATAATGCGTTAGTTTTATCAGCAACGCTGGGCACTATAAAGAATTTTCGCTATAAATTTAAGATGAAGGAGCAAGCAAAGTTCTTTGTATACCCCTGCGCATTACCTCACGCATATAAAGTAAAGGTGTTTGAGGACATCTCTCTTCGCCGTCCGCGCCCACGCGCCGGCGGTCGCGAACACGTGGGCGTCGGAATCTGTTGTAGCGTTGATGTGCTTGCTACGTCCGCCCTGGACGCCAGTTCTTGCTGTCTTCTTAATTACATTCAATGCCGGGTCCAAAGCCTTGTTCAGATTGTAGCAGCAATCTCGGTTGATAAGATCTTTCCTGGTGCGAATTTTGATAGCTTCCATCAGGAGCTCAGTTCGTCAGCGCACCTGGCGATGGCGACATGTCTGATCGCCGAAATATTGTGCCCGTTGGACACTACGAACCGGTAGTATACCCGTGGACTGTTCGAGCAACAAATACACCGGGAGAAACTGAAGAATCACATCAATTCAGTTGTTAGTTAATCTACCCCAGTTATCAATTATTTTTAATTTTGTAATAATGACACCTAGAACTAACTTACCAGGAACTTTCTATACTCATTATACGACATATTGCACAACAGATTGTATTATATATCTTAATTCACAGGTAGCAACCTGTCTCTCAGTTCCACCATCTGGAACAGATCTGGTCTGAGTCTTGTATAAAATGGAGACCTTTACAGGTATTGCTTACTTGCGTTATTCTAATGGGTGGTCGGAACTTGCATCTTTCACAAAATCTTTCACAACAAAATATGCTTTCATAAAATAAATATGCTGTCTTGGACCTACCTACCACGGAGTTTTCAATGAGAAAAAGTGAATTTAGAGTCATGTCACCGATAAACAAAACAAAAAAGGGAACAGTGCAATTTAATTTGCTTGCGCATTTATTTTAACCTTGTTCCTTTTCTTACAATATTTTTCCCTGTATTATATCTTGGGTTTTCCATATCTTATTGTTACTACAGCAGTGTTTGTATGTGTTGGAAACTTTTGGAAGAGTTTTTGTATCTAGTATGTTTGGATACGTCCTGTGTTGGTTAGGATCGTGGGGTTAAAATTCCTTTCTTGTAATTAATTGTAATCAGATGCAGACAAGAAGACAAAGCAGGACAAAAATAGTGTGAGAAAGGGAACACCACATAAGAAATATGGAAATAAAATGTAGTGGAGAGGAAAAGTTGGAACCAGAAACGCAGTCAAAATTTCCTGTAGGACGTGTGGATGTGGGTGAATGAGAGGCTGCTCTTAGTTTAGAGAACAGAGATGTAGTTGGGGTAAATGGAAACTGTGAATACACAAATGAGAACACAGCAATGCAACACAATGTAAGCATCAGTTCAACTTCTGGAGTTGCTGATGCAGGAGATATCAGTTCAAATTTTACTATAGCTAATGATGTTCAGTTGAGCCATCCCTGTGCATCGACAGCAAAACCCTTTGGAGAAAGGGTGAGACAAATGTATTACTTCAGCTTATAAAGAAAATTAGTGATGATACAAAAGAGATGCCGGGAAAGCAGGAAGAGCATTTACTTGAAATTGGGACCCAACTGTAACAAACAGCACGATTTGGCTACTCTTCTCCTCTACATAACTACTAGAACATCGTTTGGAATTAACATGCAGCTACTTCGAGAGCAAAACAGCGACAAGAAAATAACCAGGAGCATTAAATGCATATATAAGGAATTTAAAGATGATATCTTAGCTAACTGTTGGTCTTTGGTAGTGCTGAATACAATCAAACGAGATGTAATACTGAGCAAGAATCTAGAAGCGTCAGCTGTGAAGTTCAGTGAAATTTTTTAAGGCAATGTTGAATAAAATCAAATTTTCGACACACTATTCAGCTCTGCAGAAAGCATACGGCTATGCTACATGAACTTTCACACAAACAACAAACAAGTTCTTGCTGGGCATTGAAAGTAAGATATTGAAGCTTTCAGAGGTTTGCGCCAAGAACTAGAGATTGCCCAGTATGAGAACAGCATGTCGAATAGTCGATGGGAATTATAGTGCAGCCTTGTCAAGGCACAACGCTACCAAAATGCACACTGTAATAATCGATTCAAATCACAATATGGGAGACACTGTTGGTCATTTCAGCTAAATAGAGTTAAAAGTGGAAAAGAGTTCGGGCCTGTGTCAAGTGGTCTAGAGGAATATAACCATCAGCCTGAGCTCACTGAAATTCAGTCTCCCAATCTGTGGGACAATCTCAGTACATGGAATGCATCACTGCTATGATGGAAGGGTGATTGCAGAATGGAAATGGAGGAACCTGTGTCAGACCTCAGTCTGTGAAGTAAACATGACATACTATGATGATGTGAAGGAATTACTTTTAAAAGAGAAGGAGACTGTCATTCAGCGAAATTTGCTTCTGTTAATCACCCTTTTAATAGGCGGAATTAAGCTGGAAACAATTCTCGGCATCAGAAGTCAGCTTTGCACCGTTTCAGATGTAGTCTTTCAAAGATGCGCTGAGAACAGAAATTGTCCAACATTAGAGTGAAGAAAGCCAACGTTAAAGGGTCTGTAGTCTGTAAAAGTGTTGACATACGCCAGCAGGTGCAGCTGGCAGTCACTTGCCGATGTCATACGATGGAATGGAGTTTCTTGATGGTAACGATGCTACTGATTAATCTAATCTTTGTTGTAGATTTTATGAGTGAAAATCAGGCTGTTCCAGGTCTCATACTTGGACAGATAGTATAGTGAAAATACGTGTCAGCACACACCCGTTTTGATGAACAAATAATCAGAAACTGATCCCACGAAATTGTTTAAAATTATGCTTATGGGTTCAAAGCGGCTTGTGTAAGGTCAGAGAGCCTTTTCACGAACCAACGGGAGTATCCTCTGAAGTTAGAGCTCTTAGTTGGGAGAGACATTGAAGCCAAAATTCAGGAAAGATAGAAGCCTCAACTGATAGATAAGGCAGGAACTATCTTACAGGATAATGCGTTAGTTTTATCAGCAACGCTGGGCACTATAAAGAATTTTCGCTATAAATTTAAGATGAAGGAGCAAGCAAAGTTCTTTGTATACCCCTGCGCATTACCTCACGCATATAAAGTAAAGGTGTTTGAGGACATCTGAACAATGCACAACCAATCGGTGAACGATCTGGTGATTCCCGTCTTACAAGGGCCCTTTGCCTGTGTTGCACAAGAAAAATAGCTCAATATTCCTAGTGTTTGATTCATGACACATTAATACCCTCATTGCGCCAGAAACTGAGAGACTAGAGAATTTGGAAGAACTGTGACAGAAATGTCATTCCATGCAAGTTTTTTTATCAACTGATCTCTGCCTAAGTTATTGGCAAAGCGAAATGAACCCTTCATGCCAATACTACACTGCCTTGCCTGCTTTTAGCCAGTGACCCTCTCTTTTGGACCAAAAATTTCCTCTGTCACTTTTATTCACGGTTTGGCTTTGTCCATGTTGAGTTCCAATGGCAACAGGTAACATGGTACGTGGATGACGTTTTAATAGTAGAGAATTCACCGGAAGAACACAATCACATTGCTTTGTGCACTTCACAATCATGGAGTCACTGAAAACATACACAAATCCTGTTTTGGCTCCACTCGTGCCAAGTGCTTTTGTCAGTTAATTACAGGAGAATGAATTTCATCAAACCATCCAAAATTAAAGCCATTGAAGAATATCTGAGTCTCAAACCAAAATGACAACTTGGAGTTACTGAATCTTATTATCTTTTATAAGTGTTTCGTCTGCGTGGAAACGTTATCAACGTCCCACTGGTGTGAACTGGCAGGAAAGAAGATGTGTTTGGCATGGCGTACAGAGACCGAAGGTGGATGTCAGTCACTAAAGAATGCACTTACAGCCATTGAACAATATTTTATTCTCAGAACAAAATGACTGCCTCAGGGTTATTTAGACCTTACAAACTTTTATAAGCATTTCATCAATGTGGTGGTGTTATCAACATATCATGTGTGTGAACAGTGAGGGAAAAAGATGCTCTAGCAAGGGGTAAAGAAGCTAAGGTGGATTTCAATCCCTAAAGAACGTACTCACAGCTGTCCCTATTTTATTGCACCCTGACTTATCACGCAGGTTTTGCGTAGTAACAGACTGCACCAAAACCGGTCTAGTATAATTTTAGCCAATCTAGATGCAGATTTATTTCAAATCAAAGACGGTTGCTGCATAGTAAAGGAAAATATCACTTTTGGAAACAGAGTATTATCAAAATGTGAGAAGAACTGTTACTGAATTAAGGACATTGTCATTACGTGGGGATTCCAAAAGATCTGGTAATACCACAATGCATTACAGTTCCTGCTAACTTAAAACTCACACACACACTCCTCAATCAGTGCATGACATCTCAAAGAACTCTATTTCACAACCTAGCTGTGATGGGCATTATCAGTATGATAGTAATGCACTGTTGCGCTCGTCTATTAATTTAGTTGAGGGACAGAAGACCCTTGTGAGGTAACGGGAGAGTTGTGGCTCCCCGGAAATAAGTTCGGAGCTGACGTGGCCGCGCGGGGGCCTCTCAGTGGGCCATAGCCCAGCAGCAACCACGTGGTGTCTAACGTTAGCTTAGCATGAAGGTTAGCCCCAATGCATGGTCCAGCTGCGTGATTGGGAATTCCATGGTGATGTTGTCTCGATGAAGGAGACACGCCAGGAGTAGGCGGACTTTGTAAAACCTTAATGGCAGACATTTCACAGTTCGTATAGAATTAATAGTAGCCAGATGAATCATGATACCCTAAAAAGAAACATGTACATTAGCATTATTTGCACGACGATTCTGATGGTGTAATCAGATTTTCAATATCTTTATTAGTTTCAAGTTTAGTATCTGAGTGCAAATTATACAAGTAACACCCAGCAACGAATTTGCAAAATCTAAACGGCTCATCCGATTTCGTCGATCAACGTGTCTTTAGAAAGATATTAGTGTAAACCTAGATTGGTATGAATTACAGGCCTGTAACTTGAATAGTACATGAGTTATTGGAGGTCAACGTGGCCGATTACTATCGATTGCGTCAGGCCATAAGTTCTCCACAGTTACACGAAAAAAGGTAGGAGCTTCCTTATAAATATATTTATTCATCTACGTCTTTGTTTCGTGAAGAAATTGGTCAATTATTTACTGTGTCTTAGGAAGCACAGAGACGTTAGGCTACTGGCCCAATTTTGCTTGCTATTCCTTTGATAGATGTCTATTTAATTTGTTTAATATTGTGTGTTAGAGCATGTTTATGGTCCAGCCGTAGGAATATTTATTTAATTTCAAGTTGTTTAAATGTAAATAAAGCATTTCGTATTTGTTTCAAAATGTTTGTGAGTGTGTGTTGGCCTGAAGACATGACGGAAGCGCTATCGCCAATCACAGCGCTCGTTACTAAGGGAGCCGACTACTGAAGTGAATGGAGGGAAAGTTCAGAGGAGTGCGGCTTCAGGGGCTCGCACAGGACACGGGGAGGTTTTGGATGCGACGGTGCGACGGACATACGGTTGCAGGAAAGACTTGGAGAATGTAGGGCAGTTTGCGCGTAATGGGAGAGATAGAAATACTTCGGAATGCGGACTTGTGAACTTGTGAGATTTCCGAAGTTTCAACAGTGAAGACGTAGTATGCATTTAGAAGTGAATATCTTGTGAGCTCTATTGTCGTTCATAACTAATTACGTGCAGTAGGAATCTATTGTTTCCCTGTTATTCAACTTATATTTAATTTAATTGCTGGACCATCGACACTAATTTGTGTTTTGCAGAAATATACCACATTCTCAAAAATACTTCTACTATCGTCGTTAAGATAGAACCTGTAGACTTTATTTAGTTACAATCTTTCATTTATAAATTTATGTGTTACATTCATAATACGCAATTGGTGAGTAATAGAAACCTTCGACCATTCGATTTATGTGTGTATTCTTATAGTATACTGTAGACTCAGCAGTATTTGGCGTATAATGCGGCAACTATGTATCCCAGGCCCTAGACAACAAAAGCAGCCAAAACCTTTAATATTGTAACTCTGAGTCAGAGAGTATGTAGTTGAGGGTCATCCACCACAGCATTTCATTTACTTTATTCTTGAAAGGCTGGACCCTGAAGAAAACCATTTTAGCTCATACTACCTCAGGAATGTTGTGTTTCAAAATTATTATATACCTCTTCGACTGGAATTTCAATATAACAGAATAAAGATCCTGGCCTTCTGGATTTGAAAAATAAAGACAGAGATAAAGCAGCACTTCTTTTTGACGAAAGGGATTCTATTTCGTCAAAGGTATTCGGACGAGTCAGTATGGCTGTTGCATGTACCAGATGGGTTAGCAAACAAACTTGTATGGTACATGTATGTAATCTGCCACCGCTTTGGTCCAAATAAGTGTTTCCTGAAGTTGCGAACAGCATGTGACTTCAATAATATGGAGTTATGCCTTAGTGAGGGTTTTTTTCTGCGAAGTTTGTCAAAAGGCAAGGCCCTCCACAGCATCGAACTAGGCACCACTTTTTTCCCACTGTACAACTGAAATTATGGGAGTTGGTGAACTGTTCTCCTGGGCCCCCTTCTGAGAATTAGATATAGGTTATATTTTGATAACAGTTGAGTTGATGTCAAGGCTTGCAACCCTGACTACACAACGAACTGTCATGGACGTCTTAGGAGAAGGTGAACTTTTTAGTCGAGATCGTTATAAAAATGGTATTGTAGATAACCGGTTTCGGTAAAACTAAGTTACCATCTTCAGATCTTAATAAAGATTATTACAAATTTATTGTGCCATACACACACAAAATCTTTCCACTGAATTTCCAGGTACACTATGTGATCAAAAGTATCCGGACACCCCCAAAAACAAACTTTTTTACATCAGGTTCATTGTGCTGGCACCTACTGCCACCTACTCCATATCAACGACCTCAGTAGTCACTAGACATCGTGAGAGAGCAGAACGGGGTTCTCCGCGGAAGTCACTGACTTCGAACGTGGTCAGGTATTTGGGTGTCGTGTCATACGTCTGTACGTGAGATTTCCACACTCCTAAACATCCCTAGGTCCACTGTTTCCGGTGTGATACTGAAGTTGAAACGTGAAGGGACACGCACAGCACAAAACCGTACAGGCTGACCTCGTCTCTTGACTGACAGAGACCGCCGACAATTGAAGAGGGTCGTAATGTGTAATAGGCAGACATCTATCCGGACCATCACACAGGAATTCCAAACTGCATCAGGATCCACTGCTAGAACTATGACAGTTACGCGGGAGGCGAGAAAACTTGGTCGAGCGGCTGCTCATAAGCCACACATCACGCCAGTAAATACCAAACGACGTCTCGCTTGGTGTAAGAAACGTAAGCATTGTACGACTGAAAAGTGGGAAAACGTTGTGTGGAGTGACGAATCACGGTACACAATGTGGCGATCCAAAGGCAGGGTGTGGGTATGGCCCACGTCATCTGCCAACGTGTGTAGTGCGAACAGTAAAATTCGGAGGCGGTGGTGTTACGGAGCGGTCGTGTTTTCCTTGGAGGGGGATTGCACCCTTGTTGTTTTTCGCGGCACTATCACAGCACAGGCCTACATTGATGTTTTAAGCATCTTCTTTATTCCCACTGTTGAAGAGAAATTCAGGGATAGCCATTGTATCTTTCAACATGTTCGAGCACCTGTTCATAATGCACGACCTGTGTCAGAGTGGTTACACGACAATAACAGCCCTGTAGTGGACCAGTCTGCAGAGAGTCCTGACCTAAATCCTATAGAACACCTTTGGGATGTGTGGAATGCCGACTTCGTGTCAGGCATCACCGACCGACATCGATACCTCTCCTCAGTGCAGCACTCCGTGAAGAATGGCTGCCATTTCCCAAGAAACCTTCTAGCACCTGATTCAACGTATACCTGCAAGAGCAGAAGCTGTCATCAAGGCTGAGGGTGGGCCAACACGATATTGAGTTCCTGCATTACGGATGGAGGGCGCCACGAACTTGTAAATCATTTTCAGCCAGGTGTCCGGATACTTTTGATCATATAGTGTACATAAAACATGAAGTGAACTACGCATTGGTATCAAAATTAAAATTATTATTTACTTCACAATTCGCCAAAACATGCTCCTTATAACACTTTACGCCTACCAGGCCGCCACAAGACTAGCTGTGGATAGCCAATCCATGAGACGACTGTCTGTAGCTAGAACTCGATGGAAGTCAAACGTTGCCTTGTGTTGATATAATCCTCTCTAATCACTTTTACTTGGACAGTCATCAAGCCAGTGACCAATGAAGTGACTGAAGACCTGATATTATGAGCAGAAGGATAATATGAAGGAACATATGGATTGAGATACAAACTATCTATACAAAGAAATGCCACGAAACAAAATAAGGTAATTAAAGAATGATTGAAATCAGGAATAAAGGTATAATGTCACGTATGTACTTAATTGTTAAGCATGTTAATGTAAGGTATTTATTTTCATGTAGATGGGTAGATCACCTTAATGAGGAGGTACTGAATACAATTGGAGAGACATTTGTGACAGAATCTGACAAGAAGAAGTGATCGTTTGATAGGAAATACTCTCAGACATCAAGGGTTCACCAATTTAGGAGGAGGAGGAGGAGATTACTGTTTAACCTCCCGTCGACAACGAGGTCATTAGAGACGGAGCGCAAGCTCGGGGTGAGGGAAGGATAGGGAAGGAAATCGGCCGTGCCCTTTCAAAGGAAACATCCCTGCATTTGCCTGAAGCGATTTAGGGAAATCATGGAAAACCTAAATCAGGATGGCCGGAGACGGGATTGAACCGTCGTCCTCCCGAATGCGAGTCCAGAGTTCACCAATTTAGTATTCGAGGGAAGTGTGGGGGGTAAAAATCGTAGAGGGAGACCAAGAGATAAATACTTTAAGCAGATAAGATGGATGTAATTTGCAGTAGCTATTCGTAGGGTGCACAGGGTTGAGAAGCATGGAGAACTCCTTCAAACTAGTCATCGGTCTAAAGACCGTAACAGCAACAAATAAAGGTCTCTTGGAGATCAACGCCAGGAAATAACGAATTCTCTTAAGATGTCAAATCTGTGCAGAGTTCAATAACGATATATAACTACACTTTCAGATTAATCAAGTTTTGTTGTACGAGTTTTGAGGAGTTTGAGCTTTAACTTGACTGTATGTATTGGCTACTTTTTCTAGAATTATCAAGGTTCAAAGATATGTATTTATTTTATCTAAGCTGCACAGTCCGGTCACCTTAATAAGACCACCGCCTACTTTCATTGTTAACTTGCAATAGCCACTCACAGACGACAGATGGCAGCACTGGCAGTGGATGGTATATAAAGCGTGTTCGTGGGATGCAGAAAACAGTCCAGACGTCGCCGTAATGCAAAAACAGCGATTTATCTGACTTCCAAAAGGACAAGATCGTTGACTTTCAGGCCAAGAGCGGAAGCATTTCCGAAACAGCTAAGTCTGTAAACTGTTCGCCGTGCCGCCTGGCTAAAGTATACCATGCATATCAAAGTGACGCTATCCGAAACGTACTGAGGCAATTACAGTGCACCACAGGCCATAGATGATAAGGGTCTACGATGGCTGCGGAGACGTGTGCAGGTGAATAGAGGAGCAATTGTTGAGCAACTGGCCTCTCAGATGAGCTAAGGGGGTACCAACAGTGTCTCCTCAATGACCGAGCAGCGAACGTTGCTTCGTGTGGACCTTCACAGCAGGCGCTTGGTTCATGGACCCACGCTGACTGCTGTTCATCGGCGAAGAGGGCTCGAATTTGCATGTCACTACCACTACTGGACGTCCATTGAATGGTGGCAGGTTGCCTTTTCAGATGGATTACGTTTTGTGCTCCATCGGCGTGATACGTCTGAAAGCAAGCATCCTTTAACAATCGTTGGGTCTAGGGCAGAGAAGAGAGCGTCTGTGGCATGTTTTCGTGTTATTCGCTGGGTAATCTCGTCATTCTGGAAGGCGCATGCATCTATCCTTCGGGACCATGTCCAACCCGACATGCAATTTGTTTTTTCCTCCCAGCCGGACAATGTAAGATGCCACCAGCTAGCACGGTATGTGCGTGGTTCAAGGAACTCCAGGATGAGTTTACCGTACTCCCCTGGCTACCAATCTCTCCGGTTTTAAACCCAATCGAAAATCTGTTAGAGCACCTCCATCGGACTTTTCGCACCATGGATCTTCAACCGAGAAGCCTAGTGCAGCTGGCCAAGGCACTAGAATCGGCGTGGTTCCACTTTTGGTGGTAACTCCCAGAACCTCACTCAGCGCGTCTTGCAGAGTTCAGTGCTTCTAAGGCAGCTAGTCAGGCTTTTGACATGTAGTCACACTCATATAACTTGACAGTGTATACATATCAATTATTTTTTTCCAGTTTAATTGCAATAGTATACTATTTCACATCGTAAGAAACTACATCTTACCCATACCACAATCACGAGCGGAATATAAAAAAGCCATCGCTGTCGTTGTGTTTAGAAATTTGCAAATCATGACCAACGAGTGCGCGCCTAGGCGTCTCACCGGTTAGGCCGCTGGTGTTCCAAAGTGCTTTAGCAGACATACTGCTGAGGCAGACACCATAATGGAAGTAGATCAGTGAGTTCAAAGATAAGAGCAAAATAGCGGGTAACTGACACAGAACGAATCTATGGACGTTGGTAAATATCATCTAAATATAAAAGACAACTTTCAAGCTATACAAATCTAGGTCAGGTTTCAGAAAATTTTCTGATTAGTTATCATCCCCTTTACTGTGCGGCTGGTCCCGGCGGAGGTTCGAGTCCTCCCTCGGGCATGGGTGCGTATGTTTGGTCCTTAGGATAATTTAGGTTAAGTAGTGTGTAAGCTTATGGATTGATGACCTTAGCAGTTAAGTCCCATAAGATGCACACACCTTTTTTATCATCCCGTTTCCGGAAACGATACTAAATCCTGTAGCTCCATAGGGAAATTTCTTGAGAAATTTAGTTTGAAGTACTACAGCACACTATGCAGACTACATTTTACAACGAGCAACGTTTCGCTTTTTTGTAGAGGAGAAGATTAGTCTCAGTGCATTGTTGAGGTAGCGCATAATCTCTTCCTTCATAATGTCTTTTCACCATTGTTGATAAGAAATGAAATTAGGCTTCTTAACAAATATCATTATGAAATTGTGCAAGAAGTATCACAATGACGTAAGAACAAACCAGTAGCAGTTCCACGGAGTCTCCTGCTAGGAGCAGTGCAGACAAATGTTGACGGCAGTCTACGCAGTCTCGGAAAATGCAGGCCGAGGTTAGACGGCAGTGAGCTGCACAGTATTCACGACCTCCTTGTTATCTGGGACGGCTGATTACAGGACCATCGGTGGGGTCAAAGCAATTTACTTTTAATTGCGCTGTAATTAAGGTCGCGTGTTATAAGCCGGCATTCATAACGGCACAAATCCTCTAAGAGAGCCTTGTTTGCTAGCGACTATGTAGTACGGCGGCTGCATACTCGAAGGCGTTGACGGAGGTGTGCTACTGCGAATAGTGTGCTCGTTCCATCTTACAAGTGAATCTCACACCCGCAGGGTCACCGATTTTGTTCATCTTCCATATGGTTGTAGAACATACATACAACAAAGATTCATAGGGGTGACGCCAATTTCTTTAAATCACTATTTGGTGGTGAAGTTAGGGTCCCACGTATCATACTCTGCTGCGATTCCCTTATAGTTCCGAGTCGTGAACAAAACAGTATTTCAGACTTATATGCCATCCACAAGAGCTTTAGAAAAGCACCACTTGCAGAGAGGAACCCAACCATAGCGATTGTTTGGCTTTTATGCTGAAGATGGATTTGACTCCCACCGAATACAAACCGATATTTTCTTCACATCCTGGACGAAATTACTGCGATCATTTTTATTATTTTCGATTATTATCATTTAAAGAGAGCGTTTGAACTTGAATTCCTTTATGATGATTGTTTATGTTTTTTCTAAGCCCAAATTTTCTTCATGTGTTCATTGTGTTGTTTCTTTCGCTCCGCTGTCCATTCACATCCTGGTCTCTTCTGTGTTGTGATGTGAAATTTATGTTTTCTGCATCGTTTACTGTTATGTGTGCTTGTCTGAGGTCCTCTTCAACTTCTTTTATCCATTTTGTTTTTCCCCTACCTGAGTTCGTGACTTTAAGAATTCTCTTTGAAATTCTGTTTTCATTCATGCTGTGGATATGTCCGTAGAACTGCAGTCCTCTTTTCCTTATTATATCCGTAATCTTGTCTCTGTATTTATATAACTCTGATGTTGGTCTCTTCTTCCAGATTCCTTGCTCTTGCATCGGGCCAATAATTTTCCTGAGAATTTTCCTTTCTTCTTTCTCTATTTCTTTGATTTTAGTTTGCCCACCTATTTGTGTTGTTTCAGATGCATGCTGTGCCTCCGGAAGTACGACAGTATTGTAGTGCCTCAATTTTGCGTTAATGATATGGAATTTTTGTTATAATAGTTCCACGTGAGTTTATATGCTTTCTGTAATTTTTTTTATTCTTTCCTCCTTGGCCTTTAGGTTGATCCCTGATGGCTGGATGATTTCTCCCAGGTACTTAAAATGTGGTACTTGTACGATTTTCCCATGGATTGTCACAATAGGCAGCTTGTCTTGTTGCACTCTTTCTATGTACTGGGTATTCTCATACGAGATTTGCAGGCCAGTTCTTTGTGCAATTTCGTGTAAGTTCTCTATGGCGTTAGTGGCTTCTTTTCTATTATTTGTGAGGATTGCAAGGTCATCTGCAAAAGCTAAACACTTCACATTGAGTCTATTATCTTTTCTAATGCCAATTTGGATTCCTTTGACTTCTTTTTCCCATGTCCTGATAATTTTTTCAAGAATGAAATTAAAGAGTAATGGTGAAAGTCCATCACCCTGTAGCATTCCAGTTTGGGTTTCAAATAGTTCAGAGATATCTCTCATAAATTTAGCCATGGAGACTTTGTCAGTTAATGTTTGCCGAATGATTACTCTCGTCTTTCTGTCAATTCTGAATTCTATTGAGTCGTAGGCCTTTCTAAAATCTACAAAAGTGATCATGGTGTTTCGGGTATTTCTCATCTGGAGAATCATTTTCATATTCCAGATCTGTTCTATATATGATCTTCCCCTGCGAAAAACCAGCCTGGTATTCTCCTATTTGTGGGTCAGCTTGTTCTTCTAATGTATTCATGAGAACTTTTGATAGGATTTTATATGCGATCGGCACGAGTGAGATACCCCTGTAATTATTTGGTTCAGTTTTGTCCCGTTTTTTGTGCAATGGATGGATGAGTGCGCATTTCCATTCAGAAGGGATTTGTTCTGTTCCCCAAATGTTTAATATGATTTTGTGGATATTTCCTGTTAATCTTTCATCATTTAGTTTCCATAGTTCTGCAATAATTCTATCTCCTCCTGGGGCTCTATTGTTTTTCAGTGTCTTGATAGTTTCTACTATTTCGTTGATGGTTGGTGGTTTTGCGTCGGGATATGGTGTAGACGTCTGGTAGTGAATATCCTCTCTAGGTCTTTCGCAGTTGAGAAGTTTGTCGAAATAGTCTGCGAGGATTTGGCAGTTATTCTTCGTGTTAGTTTCTAGTGAACCACCCGGTTTCTTCAAGCAAAGATTGGGTGGCTGGTATCCTCCAATATCTTCTTTAAACGTCTTATAAAAATTCCTGGCGTTGTTCTTCTTAAAGTCTTGTTACATATCATCTAGTCGCCGTTATTCATAATTTCTTTCTTCCCTCCGAATAGTTTTCGATGTTTGTTTTCGGATTACTAGAAACTGTTGCCATTTTTCTGATGTTTTGTGACTATGGAAGTTTTTTCAGGCATTGGTCCTTTCATCTATTGCTTCGTCACATATTATATTCCACCACCTGTGGTTTCTCCTTCTCGGGGGTTGACCCAATCTCATCGCGGATTTGAGGACGTCCACAAGTTCTATCCAGTTTGTGGTGTTTGTCTGACTAATTTCCTGCAAGATGTTTTCCTTGTTGAGTTTTATGTATTCGGGGTCTCGTCTCAGCACTTTGTTTGGTTTTGGATTTTTTCTGTTGGGTTGTAGTCTAGTCTTTATCTGTAGAAGACGGTGGTCTGATTCAAAACATCCTCTTCTCGTTTTCACATTCAGAATTTCTGCTGTGTTACTCTTGGAGATGGCCACATGGTCTATCTGGAATTCGCCCAACATTGTGTTGGGCGACTTCCAAGTATACAGTTTCTTGTTGTGGTTTTTGAATTGTGTTGACATAATTACGAGGCCGAAATTTTCGCAAAATCTTATCAATCTTTCCCCTTCTTGTTAGTTCTCTTGTGAGCTGCATGGATTCCGGTGATTTTCCTGTATTTTTTCTCTTTACCTAATTATGCGTTAAAGGCACCTAACAAGATTATTACATGGTGTTCGGCAATTTTGTTTGTCATCTCTTCAAGGTCACTCCAGAAGCCTTCCACTTTCTGGGGGCTCTTCTTGTTATAGTGTTATAGTTATTTGCGCGTGCGTATACGTTGATCAAGGTATATGCTTTGTTGGCCGATGTGACGGAGAGCGTTGATATACGTTCTGAGGCAGACTGGAATTCAATAACAGAGTCGCTGATAGATTTGTGGACTACAAGAGCTGTACCAAACTGTTTGAGTCCTTTCTCATTAGTTTTAACTGCTGGTTTTCCTTTGTAGATCCTGTAGTTGTCTGTGTCAAAATGGTTTTCGTCCGTAAATCGTGTTTCCTGGACTGCAAGGATTTTGATCTGGAATTTTTGCAGCACGTCTGTAAGTCTTTGATCTTGTCCAGTTTGAAGAGAGTATTAGTATTAAGTGTACCGATGAAGTGTCTTTGTTTTGTGTGTAATAATTTGGACGTCGTCTGGTTCTCAACCTTAGGCGTAACATGATGCTCCTGGTCCCCCGGAATTCGATGATCAGGTAAAGCCAGCCTTGCGACTGGTGCCCGGGGTAGTGGATCATTCCTTGTGTTATCATCATGTTTGGTTTTCAGGTTGAGAACTAACTTGGTGGTGGTCCTTCCGAGGAAAGATCACGAGGAATACGACTTGATTGTTGAGACCAGGAAGGTTTCTGCAGCCGCACCATCTAGGCGAACAGACGATGACTCCTAATCGCTGGATACCAGGCAGTCGTTAGTGGATTTCGGTTGATAGTTTTGGTCCACCCCGGGTATTTTATTTCCCCGGTACCCTCCATATCTGGAGAGCATTCCCCTTTCCGCCACCTGGGGAGGCGCCCGAATGGAGACTATCAGCTCCACACGGAACTGCGATCATTATTTTATATTCGATTAGTTATGTTAAATACAATTGTTTCATGTGTAATCCTTTACCGCATCGTGTAAAATATAGTATTAAATTTAATCTGCTCTCGTTTTTCTCCTTTCTATTCTTGTTTTCTGTTTGGAATCATTACCCATCTGATCTTAGTTATTTTTATGAGGCGTCCTTATCCCGATTTCATTTCTTCCTTTCCATGGTACTATGTTTTCATCGCTACTACCCGTTCACTATTTCTATTATTTATTTTGCTTGAATTTCGTTTTACTTATAAACCCTACTTCCTTTTCAATTTCATTCTTTATTATTTCAATACAATGGAAAACAGCCATTGCAAATTTCACTGTTGCTTAATTGATGACTAGTTTCGGATCTGGATCCAATTATCAAATCATCCAGATATTCAAAATGGTATTTCCCAAAACATAAGATCCATGTCAAGGTAACAAAGATACACCTACAGTACTGTGGAAATGAACATTTACATAGCATTGAGACAACCGAGTTGTCCATGGCGCGAGAAAAAAAATGTGTTTTAAATGTTTTTACGGCGATTACTATCCAAAAATGTACAGATTGTAACGAAAAATAAATTCGTACCTACTGCACAATAAATACACTGAAGAGCCGAAGATATTGGTAGACCAGCCTAACAGCCTGTACAGCACCCGCGAGCACATAGCAGTACCGCAACACGACGTGAAATGGACACGAATAATGCCTGAAATAGTGCTGGAGGGGATTGACTGCATGAATCCCGCAGGGCTGTCCATGAATTAGTAAGAATACGAGGGGGTGGAGATCTCTTTTGAACAGTATGTTGCAAGGCTTCCCAGATATGCTCAATAATGTTCACATCTGGGGAGTTTGACGGCCAGTGGAAGTGTTTAAACTCAGAAGAGTATTCCTGTAGCCACTCTGTAGCAGTTCTGGATTATGGGGTGTCGCATTGTCTTGCTGGAATTGCCCAAGTCCGTCGGAATGCACAATGGACATGAATGGAAGCAGGTGATCAGACAGGATGCTTCCGTACGTGTCACCTGTCAGTGTCGTATTTAGGCATATCAAGGGGCCCCATATCGCTCCTACTGCACACACTTCACATCGTTACAGACCAGCTTGAAGAGTCCTCTGCTAACATGAGGGGTCCATGGTTTCATGATGTTGTCTCTATACCCGTAAACGTCAATCCGCTCGATACAATTTGAAACGAGACTCACCCGACCAGGCAACGTGTTTCCAGTCATCAACAGTCCAATGTCGGTGTTGACGGACCCAGGTGAGCCGTAAGGCTTTGCGTCGTGCTTCAATTAATTTTTTTTTTTTTTTGGCTCATTGGTAACTGGATAGAGAGCATACAATGAACTATAGTAATGAATTTAAAAAATTCTATACAAACTCTCGGCGCTTGAACAAGGCATTGTCGTTGAAGGTCCGTTCATGTATTTTTATTCATGTTTCATTTTTCTGTGATTTCTCTAAAATCGGTTTCGTTATCAAGCAGCACCCGAACACGACGGTGGATCGAGCTGGACGACTTTTTGCTTAAAAGTACAGTAATTTTTGCCATGCCAAGTCAAACAATGACTAAAGGCACAACATAAAACATACAAGTTAGTAATTACAATTTATTATGAAATAAAAACACAATTAAAAGTAAATTTACATTATGTGATTACGAGTGCCGTTTGGTTGCAACTCGTGAATAAAATAATGAAATAATGTAGTAATAATGGTAGTGTGCCACATACGTCCGATCTGGGCAAGACCTAGAAAACTAAAGGTGACTCTTAGTCATCTGACGATCAAAAATCTTCAAATGTTTCCAGCAGCTGTAGACAATATTTATACGGCTGTGGACTATATCTGTGGCTTAAATTACTTCTTTTTTATTTCATTACTTATAATTACGTTTTCAGCTAATAAAAGCTCAGCATGCAAATGTGTCTTTAAAGTGCAGTCATCAAGGGTACACGAGTGGGCCTTCCACTCTGAAAGCCCATATCGATGATGTTTTGTTGAATGGTTCGCACGCTGACACTTGTTGATGGCCTAGAATTGAAATATGCAGCAGTTTGCGGGAAGGGTTGCACTTCTGTCAGGTCGAACGATTCTCTTCAGTCGTCATTGGTCCCGTTCTTACAGGATCTCCTTCCGGCCGCAGCGATGCCGGGGTTTTGATGTTTTATTAGATTCCAGATATTCACGGTACACTCGTGAAATGGTAAGACAGGAATATACTACTTCATCGCTACCTCGAAGATGCTGTGTCCAATCGCTTGTGCGCCGACTATAACACCACATTCAAACTCAGTTAAATCTTGATAACCAACCGTAGTAGAAGCAGTAACCAATCTAACAACTGCGCGAGACGCTTGTTGTCTTATATAGGCGTTACCGACAGCAACACCGTATTATGCCTGTTTACATATCTCTGTATTTGAATACGCACTCTGTACCAGTTCCTTTGGCGCTTCAGTGTATAATTATGTTATTTCGTGTTTTGTTTTTTGACTGATAGGTTGGTATTTTCTAATGTGAAAATATTACGACAGAGAAACAGAAACAAGGAAAATCTAACGGATAAAGATCACAAAGGAAAAAGTATGAAAATTAATACAGCAAAAAAAAAAGAAAAGTTAATATGATTAAAAAGACGTGGCCAAAGATCAGAAAAGAAAGAAATTATACATAAACCTGTTACTTAATCAGGTAAGAGTCGCAGTTGTTTCAACGACGACGTAAAAAAAAAAGAAAAAAACAAAGAGTATTTCACATGATGGTATTCGAACTCACAACCTTCAGCATACAAGCCAAACAACTTAATCGTTTTTTCCGAAAATACTACATTAATTCAATAACAGATAGAACCAGTTGTTTAGATTGACCATAAATACGCTATAACAAACAACAATTTCTTGGAAAAACAGCGTAATACATACTCAGGTCTGCCTCACATAATAATTATCATATTTAGGAGGTGCTATCTCTCCTCCTTGAGGTTTTTAGTTCGTCTTAGCTTAAGGTGGTGTGATTTTATGTAACACAAAAACTTGCCTTTACTTTTGCAGCCTTCTCTTGATATGTAACAGTTCGCGTGATCCTTTGACTTCTTTTTTAAGCTGCGACAGGGTTTAGTGTCCGAAGCTAACAAGGGAAAGATACAATAAGACATGTCGAAAGCTATCCTCAAACTTTTCTACACAGGAAGAAGAGAACGAAAGAAATGCACCTACAAAATTTTAGCTGCTAAACGGTACTGCAAGTATTTTGTAAAAAATGTTGAAGTTACACATTTTTGCCGCGCGAAAAACAGCTTATAATATCGGTTTGTACAGCCCTGCCCACCTAGCGCGTGACTCGGCGAATCATTTATTCAGCGCTGAGTAGGAGAATTATCCGGAGTTCACATACACCTACTTTAAGCACCTAAAGTCTGGTTTACAATGGAGCGAATGGGAGTGAGTACGAGCGACTGAGTGTTTGCAGAAAATGCACTACCATTCGCTTGTATATGGGTCGAATCATTTATATTAGAGGGAACGGAAGAGAAAACGAGGTAGTGAACATTGCCTATGAACACTGTGTTATTGGTTGTTAGTTTTTGGAGCTAATATTCGGCGTACAGGATAAAACTCTATCTTGTTAGAGTCACGATGCAAAACTTTGCTACTCAGTGAGGATTATTTTGCATGGAGAGGGCACTACTCTTGACAGAGTATGCCAAAAGGTGCAGGGAAGGAAGAATTTAGGTGTCTCAATTTGTATGGAAGCGTGACATGCGTGGAGATCGTGCACTTTACACGGAATTACATCTCCATCTCTCCTTAGCACTGATCCAAAAGTTCCCTTGTATGTCGGCTACCATTCTTGCGTGGCTTTTCATTACCATTGAGGGGAGATTTATAAAAATAACGATAATTACCGACGCCGAGCATCATCTCAAGAGGTGACACAGCTAGCGTTTCCACTGCGCGTTTAAGTTGTAATGGTCTTTGAAGAAAAAGTGTTATGCCTGTAAGGCATATCTGTGTGCTGGGCCACTAGGGATGCAAGATGAATATGCTCAGAGAGCTCAGAACGGTGTAAGCGTTCCTGGGATGTAAAATGGCTGGAGGACATAGTTCGGTGCAGGATCATTAGGGATGTAAAATGATGGTGCTTGGGGAGGACATTGTGAATGTAAAGTTATTGTGCTTGGAGGGCACAGTTGGGCGTAGGACCACTGGAGAAGTGGGGAAACTAGTGGATGTATTAAGCAAGGACGTGTGCGTGGTTTAGGCACGGGAAAGATTATCAGAAAGTGCTTGATTGGAGTAGGCATGGGCTGATCCAAGGGGAAAGAAACAGGTGCGATTATTGACTGATGGAAATCACCGTAAGGTCCATGCACGAGGAAGAATTGAGTCTAGAGTTCTAGGTCTGTGCCAGAAGCACGAAGCTGCCATTGTACTGCCTGGATGTGGTCGACCATAGAGCTGCGTCGGGGTTGGTGTCGTGATGGCGATAGCTAGCTTCTCCATAAGGCGTCTTTGCATCTGTTGCATGCTGAGCAAGATAGGACTTGAGGAATTGCTTCTTGCCACTTGATTTGAGGAAACGTTTCGAGGTGGTGCTGCAGCCAGTGGCGGCATTGGAATGATGAAAAATTCTTCTGCCTCGTTGTCAGTTGAACGGTGGCACTATAGCCAATGGAAGTGCTGGAGCTGGTGAAGACACGTCAAAAAATAGTCCGACGAAACGTAGAAGCTGTCGCGAATGGTGGCTGAAGCAGTCACCAGAGTGAAATGACAAATGTTGTAGCCTTCGCTAGTGGTAGGGCGGAAATGTTTAGCCCTGGATCTAAAAGAAACACTGTGCGTCTGGAATTGATGAGAAACTGAGTACAAAAGAAAATACCTCATTGTCAGTTATTCTGGGACGATAGTTGAAAGTTAGGGAGGAGGAGGGGGGGGGGGGGAGAGGGGGCTGGGGCCAGAGAAATCCTCACCGGCAGTTAATATGGGACGAACATTCACAAAACTATTTTTTTTTATCCTCGACGCTAGTTTATGTGTTGCGTGCTGAGGGATGCGCAATGAGGACTTAGTCCAGGTAGACAAAAAATGGCTCTGAGCACTATGCGACTTAACGTCTGAGGTCATCAGTCACCTAGAACTTAGAACTAATTGAACCTAACCAACCCAAGGACATCACACACATCCATGCCCGAGGCAGGAGTCGAACCCGCGAGCGCAGCGGTCGCCGGGCTCCAGACTGTGGCGCCCAGAACCGCACGGCCACTCCCAGGTAGACAGTGTAGGACAAGTTTATTAAATATTCAAGAACGTAAGTTTCCTTTGGGGAGTTTTAAGTTGCTCAGAAACGAAAGTGCGTTTGGCACTTTACGTCTTAACAAGATAGACAAATTACGGTTAAGTGAGTTACAAAAAGGCAGATATACTTGGAGTGTGCTGGAGTTAAACATATAGGTAATCGTGCTTAGCTATCGTAAGGCCAAAGTTTAAAGAAGTCAAGTCTCTGCCCTAAGTTCGGTAGGGATTAGAACTTAAATAGCAGAGCGACTGTCTAACGATGTTTCCTTAACGACAGCTCTGATTTCTGGACCGCTACTGCGATCTGCGGCTGGCCCACAGGGCTCAAGGGAAAAGACTGGTTCATTAGCTAAGACAGAACTGCCGTTCCGTGGTTGTGCGCTGGCTACGTATGGTCTCTGCTGATGGTTACGGTGTGGCCTGCTAGTGGGCATGTGACAATGAGTAGGAAAATAGTACTGGCGATCAGCAGCTCGGTGGACGTGGAAACGCACTCTATTGACAGCGTACATAGCGCCTCTAGTGGCGGTTAACATAGACTCTGTAGACAACAAGTTGGTTTATTGTTGTTGTCCGAAACATTTACCATCAAACGAAACAAGTACGGTTCGATGTTTAGAAACACGTACTTGTGCCTTTTGTGCAGATGTTGGCTGAAGCGTGACAACCTGCGGGACACGAGTTTGTAGTTGGTTGCAGATTGCTGTACTGTAGGAGGGACACAACACCTGGATAATATTGAGCAGAATCAAATAATCTGAGAACGACGGTCTGATTTACGTAGTATGTGTGTGTAACACTACAATCCACTGCGTCATGCACTTAGTTTCTCGAGCCTATAACCAATTTTTGTAAATAAATTAATGAATTTTGTCACTAATTATTGTTTATGAATATTAATATATATTGATGGGTTGTGTAAGAATTATTTGTTTCAAGTCATAGTAGTGAATACGATGACCATGTCAGATAAGTTTTTATTCTATAAAGCACAGAGAATATCTTCCATGAAACAATGACACCGGTGGAAAGATAGAGGTGAAGGCAGAGAAGTAGTTGCGAAGCATCCGTGGTGTGGAACAGCTGCATGTGTTGCTGCTCGAATGGCAGAGTGTTTTTCAGCGGAAAAGTTACTGTAATATGTGGCCAGATCCGTCCATAGAACGAAATACGTCACTGATTCTACGCATTAGGGATCCGACAGTTTGTTGGTAGGCTTGTGGAGGTGTGTGGCGTTATATATCTACGCACAGTTCATGTAAAATGGTTGTAAATTAAAATCTCACTGTAGGTAACAGTAATTTTGAACGCTAGGATTTAGTTTAAGTGAATTTGGTCTGCAGAATAAAATGGTCACTAGCTCCAAAAACGAGCAATAGCAAATTTAGTAAATGAGTGTACTGACGCTTAAGTCACGCGAATATCGTGCGGCAATGACAAAGCAACAACATGACAAAATGCAAACACGCTAACTCACATGTAAAAGACCCGCCTACCATGAACACAAAAGACGTTAATTTAGAATACAATGATTTAAGTTACTTTAATGTTCACCAATAATGAGCAATAACTAGGACACTTTAACGAAACTGTTCTGTGTTTCGTAACTCACAATATTGTTATTTGTCTGAAGAAATGCCTAAAAGTAACAAATATCTGTTTATTATTTTTTACTTATTACTTTACAAATGAATGCGTCTCAGGTTAATGCCACAATAACTTTCAGTCGCGGTAACAATAACTTTGATGATCCAAAATCTCATAGCCACCTGCTTAATAGCTTATTTGTCCGTCTTTGGAACGAAATATATCAGTGACTCTGCCGATCATGAATCCGACGGTTTGTTGATAGGTTTTTGGAGGTATCTGGCGTTAGGTGACGACGCACAGGTCATGTAATTCTCGAGAATAGCGGACCTTTGATTTGCGTACGCGGTGATGGCGCCAGATGCCGACCCAGATGGGTTCTATAGTACGTACATCAGGCGAATTTGATCGCCGAGTCATCAAAGTGAATTCGCCGTAATGCTCCTCAAACCACTGTTACGCGGCTCTGCCTCCAAGATACGGACAATTATACTGCTGAAAAATGACATTGCCGTCGACGAAGACATCAAGCATGAAGCGATGCAGGTGGTTCGCAGCTGTCACAATGTTTTCCATTACTATCACAAGTCCTACGCAAACGCAGGAGAATGTCTCCCATAGCACAACACTGCTCCCACCAGTCTCTGTCGGTGCGCAACACGTTTTGAACCACAGTTCACCTCGATGACAGCGTTTGTGGAGGCAACCAGTGACCTAGTGTAGAAAAAATATCATTTACATGAAGAACCGACACGTTTCCATTGATCGTCCCACGCCGAGTGCAATCGTAATTGACGTTGCCGCGGGGTCAACATGTGAGTACGTACGGGTGGTCTGCTGCGGTGCTCTAAGTTCAACAAAGTTCGACGAACGGTGTCCACCGAAACCCTCTTTTGTGCACTATAATTGTGCTCTTTCGACAGAGATGCCACAGATCACCACCTATCCTATTTTACACAGCAGGTAAACCTGCAAACGCCTCGTTCTGTGAATAGTGGTGGAGATCCAACCATTTAGCGCCTAGTGATAGTTTCACCGTCCGTCTACCTCTTTCCGTAGATGGTGACGACAGTAGCACGTGAACATTCAATTAACTTCGCGAGCCGGCCGCGGTGGCCAAGCGGTTCTAGGCGATTCAGTTCAAAACCGCGCGACTGCTACGATCGTAAGTTTGAATCCTACCTCGGGCATGGATGTGTGTGATGTCCTAAGGTTACTTAGGTTTAAGTAGTTCTAAGTTCTAGGTGACTGATGACATCAGATGTTAAGTCCCAGGGGGCTCAGAGCTATTTGCACCATTTGAATTAACTTCGCGGCTTTCGATATATTCGTTTACAGGCTGTGCGTAATGATAACCTACCCTTTTTCAAAGTCGCTTACCTCAATGGGCTTCCCCATCTGTGCCTATTCGCTAGGGTGAACCCCCGTCCGTATCTGCCCCACTTAAATAATTTTTTTACCGCGTCACATGGCCGCAACGCCAGCAGGCGGCATCAGACGTCGCGTTTGGCAGTAGTGACAATATTTCGGCTTATCTGTGTATATCATCAGAAGATGATTTTGAAACTAATGAAGAATACTGTGTTACCCAAATTTATTCAAGCCGCTCGCTAATCGAGAAGTGCCTGTTGCCGATAATGGACGTTATAATAAGCACTACTTCGCAAAGTCAGATACGGCCAGTGTTTTGTAGCTGTGTAATTAGGCATGGCAGAAACTTAGATCAATATTGGAACATTATAGTGTGTTTAGTCAATGATCAAACTTGTCGAGATAAACTTCACTGATACGAGTTAAAAATCATAAGCAGTCTCGTATCCTTTCACCACAAATTCTAAGAATGCCGTAATTGAAAGAACTAGTCAAAAGAAGTCAAATTTAGTTTAAAATTACAGCTGACTTTCAATCAAGTACTTATTGTGTTCAAAAGCATTAGTAACTATAGTGGTCACATAATAATTCACTACTACTGCAGCACCGTCGAGGTGGCGCAGTGGTTAGACACTGGACTCGCATTCTGGAGGACGGAGGTTCAATCCCGCGTCCGGCCATCCTGATTTAGGTTTTCCGTGATTTCCCTAAATCGCTCCAGGCAAATGCCGAGATGGTTCATTTCAAAGGGCACGGCCGACTTCCTTCCCCGTCCTTCCCTAATCCAAAAATGGCTCTGACCACTATGGGACTTAACATCTGTGGTCATCAGTCCCCTAGAACTTACAACTACTTAAACTAAGGACATCACACACATCTATGCCCGAGGCAAGATTCGAACCTGCGACCGTAGCGGTCACGCGGTTCCAGACTGAAGCGCCTAGAACCGCACGGCCACACCGGCCGGCTTCCCTAATCCGATGAGACCGATGACCTCGCTGTCTGGTCTCCTTCCCCAAAACAACCAACTACTACTGCAGACAATCAGCCTGAATTAACGGCGATTTAATTAAAATTCATTTTCTATGACAAAACTATGGTGGCTTTATTGTATCAAAGTACATGTTTTATTGGGTAAATGATGTTATGTGTGTACGTCAGTGCAGCATTAGTAGCGAAAAATACAACGATCAGACAAAACACTATGACCACGGCCAAACACGACGCTGGATGTCTCGAAAACGGCGAAGCTGGTCGAATGTTCACGAGGACTGTCGTCAGCATCTATGGAAAGAGTTAGCAGGACAGTGAAACCACCACTAGGCGCTGAACGGTTGGATGTCGACCACTCCTCAGAGAACGTGGCGTTCGGAGGCTTCTCTACTCTGTAAAGTAAGAGAGATGTGATCTGTGGCATCTCTGCCGAAAGAGCACGATGCTGGTGCACGAACAATTGCTTCGGAGCACACCGTTCA
The DNA here is from genome assembly GCF_023864345.2 of Schistocerca serialis cubense. Lineage (NCBI taxonomy): Eukaryota > Metazoa > Arthropoda > Insecta > Orthoptera > Acrididae > Schistocerca > Schistocerca serialis. Next base: position 287,226,116 of record NC_064642.1, read on the forward strand.
TCTTACATTGTTGAACATGGATCTTTGCAGCAGACTACCCCATATGCGTTCACATGTTGACCCAACTACAACGTCAATTACGATTGCAGTGGACATGAGACTATCTGGGTTCAGCTGTCGCTCAATGGAAACGTGTCCGCCCTGATAGATGAATGGTCAGCGTGACAGACTGCCTGGGTTCGATTTCCGGCTGGGTCGCGGATTTTCTCCGATCAGGGATTGAGTGATGTGTGGTCTTCAACCTCAGGTCGCCCAATGTGGCGTCGAATGTAATAAGACCTGCACCAAGGTCGGACCTGCCCCGGCCAATGACGCCAAACGCTCATTTCCATTTCCAATGGAAACGTGATCTTTCTTCGGGTGAATCACATTTTTTTGGTCGTCCCCACAAACGCCGTCATTGGGGTCATCGAGGGACCGAAACGTGTAGCACGCCACGGGCGGAGGTTGGTGGGAGCAGTATTGTAAAAATGGCTCTGAGCACTATTGGACTCAACATCTTAGGTCATAAGTCCCCTAGAACTTAGAACTACTTAAACCTAACTAACCTAAGGACATCACACACACCCATGCCCGAGGCAGGATTCGAACCTGCGACCGTAGCAGTTTTGTACTATGGGAGGCTTTCTCCTGCGCTTGCACGGGACTTGAGGTATTAATAGAAGACGTGCTGACTGCTGCGAGCCACCTGTTTGCTGCCCTCCATGCGTGATGTCTCCTCCGAAGGCAATATCATCTTTCAGAGCTGGAATTGTCTCTGCCTCGGAGTCAGAACCATGCTACAATGGTTTGAGGAGCATTATAGTGAACACACGTTGATGCCTCGCGTTTATCCTGTGGAACTGATCTTGGTCACTATCGGGAGTCATCAACACGCACGCAAGTGAGCGGCGAGTTAATCGCAAGAATTACATGACCTCTGCGTAGACATCTAATGCCACATACCTTCAAAAACATATCAACAAACAGTCGGATGCATGATACGTAGACGGATAAATAAGCCATGAAGCAGGTGGTCATAATATTTTGGATCATCGGTGTCGTTGTTGCCATGAATGAAAGTTACCATGTCATTAATCTGAGACGCATTCATCTGTAAAGTAATAAGTAAAGAATAATAAATAGTTTTTGTCACTTTTAGGCATTTCTTCAAACAAATAACAATATCGTGAGTCATGTAACATGGTATAGTTTCGATAAAGTTTTCTGATTATCGCTCATTATTGATGAACATTAAGGAAACGGAAATCATTGCATTCCAAATTGACGTCTTTTGTGTTCGTGGTAGATGAGTCTTTTACATGCAAGTTAGGATGTTGCCATTTTTCATGTTGCTACGTTTTCATTGCCACACGATATTCGCGCGATTTCTACGTCACTACAGTCATATACTAAATTGGCTTTTTCTTGTTTTTGGAGCTGGCAACCTTTTTATTCTGCAGTTAAACTAAATCCTGGCATTAAAAATTACGGTCAACTGAGTGAGGTTTTAATTTACTGTCCTTTTTTTACATTTCCGTCGCTATTGAACGCAGTTGCAACACTTGTGCAATGACGTTCAAGTCGTAAGTATCTACATTTTGTCAGTAAACATTGATCTACGGAATCGATGACTTGTTTCCATTAACAACAGAGCGTGAGATACACGTGTCACAATAAAAACTTAGATACAGTGTTGAGTATGGGTATGTTATAAGCCGGCAAGTTTTTGTCCTGTGGCAGAACTCCCACCTCAGAAACGATAGTGTTCTGAAACAGGCAGTCTCTGCTGATAGGCAACAACTTCTTTACGGGGTATACCGAATGGGCTGAGACGTGAATGGGAATTCGGATTGATGGAGGGAGGAATGCTAGGGTAGTCTGTAGAGTTATACAAAGCCAACTTGTAAGGTTGGCGTAGTGGTTAGCTCATCTGCCTAGAGAGCAGAAGACCTTTTTTCAATTTCCGGCCTTAGTACAAATATTTATTTTCTGCTGCAGCCTGCATACATACATGTCTTACCCTGGTTTTCCTGCATCGTCAGCCTCTTCAGAGGTCCAGAAGGTGTTGTAAGATGTGGTTGTTTCGGCTTTTGGCGATACTGAATGACGTCTTCCACTTCTTCAGCGTCCTGAACGAGTGTTCCTGTGTTCTAAATATGCACTGTTGCTCCATATTGACTGATCAACAAGCTGACGCGATCTTCTTCTTCTAAGGCGTCGCTCTGTTTATCGTCGTTGGAACAGTTCAACATTTCCGACGAACAGTTCAACATTTCCAGGGAAGATGTGGTGCAACATGAAACACTCCAAGCATTGCTCTACTGCCATTTTTACAGGCCCGGAGTTTGTGGCGTTTATGCCACACCTCTGCCTACATTTTATTATTATGCTTTGACTTACAGTCTAGAAGGATTCGCGTCTGTATCTATAGGTTCGTGACTACTTTACAATTCACACTTAAGTGCCTGGTAGACAGTTCTTCGAACCACATTCAGACTATTTCTCTGTCAGAACTTGAGAAAAATGAACATTTAAATCTTGCTCTCTAATTAAAATTTTCTGTGCGAGCTCTAACTTTTCTTATATTATTATGATGATGATTCATTCCTGTGTACGTTAGCGACAGGAAAATATTTACAAACTCAGACGAGAAAGCTGGTGGGTGAAATATCGTGCAAAGACCTCGCCTGAACGAGAAACGCCTTCGTTGTAATGATTCTCATCCCAACTAGCTTTTCATATCCGTGACAATCTGTCCCCTATTTTGCAACAATACAGAACAACCAGCCCCTCTTTGCATTTTTTCGATGTCGTCCATCAATCCTATCTGGTAAGGATCCCATACAGCACATCAAAACACTAGCAGAGGACGAACAAGCGTAACATAGGTAGACTCTTTAGTCGATGGAAGCTCTAAATTCATACTCAAAAAGTAATTCCGAATTTCGGTTTATGTTGATATCATTGGTGGATAGAATTAACTAATCACAAGGTCCAAATAGTTAAGATAGCTCGCAAGGTGTCTCCAGCTAGATTCCAGAGTCAGTGTGAAGTGTGATCTACTGTAAAAAGGAAACAATTTGTTAAAACGTGTCTCGGAAAATTCTTTGTGTGATCTCATGTTAGTATTATGATTGTATGAAGTATTTTCTACAACTTTTTACGGTGATCGAGAACTGATGTCTAGTATCTGGGAACTTTGCTGTGAACAATAATGTTAGATTGGCTCTAGTAATCGTTTTCTTGATTTTGATTAGAAGAAAATCAGGTGGCATCCTATTATTTCGAAATTTTCATTATAGTAACGCTGAAACTTTCCCATTTGCCGTTCCATTATGCCCTGTTTATTGCACATACGTTAGAGTCTGTGGCTGACGGAGAAACCAGTCGCCGGCTGGAGTGGCCGTGCGGTTCTAGGCGCTACAGTCTGGAACCGAGCAACCGCTACGGTCGCAGGTTGTGATGTGTGTGATGTCCTTAGGTTAGTTAGGTTTAATTAGCTCTAAGTTCTAGGCGACTGATGACCTCAGAATTTAGGTCGCATAGTGCTCAGAGCCATTTGAACCATTTTTTTAAGAAACCAGTCGGGACAAAGACAACTAGTCATTTTTACTTGATAAGAGGTACGAAAATTGCCTCCAGCTACAAAAAAGAAGTGGGAGCAGTTCTTTCAGTATACACTGTTTACCTTGCACCTGGCATTTCTTTTTGGAGTATAATGTTGAAGCGGGAGCGTGTAGGAAAGCCGCTTATAAGTTAGCTGTGCTGTAGGGCAATCTTATTACCGCAACACGCACTGTGCTCAGGGTGTGAGACGTGTTGACGGTAATTAACAGAAAACGTGTCCGCACAACGGTATATTCATTTGTGGCAAAGCAATACACAACCAACTAACAACGCCTTGAAATGCCGAAAGTCTGTGCTGTCGCGATCGCGTTGTCGCAGGAAAGGTTCAAAAGGCTCTGAGCACTATGGGACTTAACTTCTGTGGTCATCAATCCCCTAGAACTTAGAAACCTAATTAACCTAAGGACATCACACACATCCATGCCCGGGGCAGGATTCGAACCTGCGACCGTAGCAGTCGCGCGGTTTCGGACTGAGCGCCTTAACCGCGAGACCACCTCGGCCGGCGCAGGAAAGGTATTTGCACAGTAGATATGGTACAACACTGTTCCCGGAGGGTTCGCACTCCATTCCCGTGATCCGACGGCGTAACTGTGGGAAAAACGACGGACGCGTGAACGACGAAATCGATAACCTTCTTCCGACCCGCGGAGCGTCGTGTACTTTGCGGTTGCAATGTAACGAGACGGACGAACGGACGGCGCTATTTAAGCAATCCAGTACGCGTTGTGGGCAGCTCGCGTATAGCTCAACCCACGTGGGCAACGGCATGCAGAATCATACACCTGGAGACGCATCTACACTCCTGGAAATTGAAATAAGAACACCGTGAATTCATTGTCCCAGGAAGGGGAAACTTTATTGACACATTCCTGGGGTCAGATACATCACATGATCACACTGACAGAACCACAGGTACAAAGACACAGGCAACAGAGCATGCACAATGGCGGCACTAGTACAGTGTATAACCACCTTTCGCAGCAATGCAGGCTGCTATTCTCCCATGGAGACGATCGTAGAGATGCTGGATGTAGTCCTGTGGAACGGCTTGCCATGCCATTTCCACCTGGCGCCTCAGTTGGACCAGCGTTCGTGCTGGACGTGCAGACCGCGTGAGACGACGCTTCATCCAGTCCCAAACATGCTCAATGGGGGACAGATCCGGAGATCTTGCTGGCCAGGGTAGTTGACTTACACCTTCTAGAGCACGTTGGGTGGCACGGGATACATGCGGACGTGCATTGTCCTGTTGTAACAGCAAGTTCCCTTGCCGGTCTAGGAATGGTAGAACGATGGGTTCGATGACGGTTTGGATGTACCGTGCACTATTCAGTGTCCCCTCGACGATCACCAGAGGTGTACGGCCAGTGTAGGAGATCGCTCCCCACACCATGATGCCGGGTGTTGGCCCTGTGTGCCTCGGTCGTATGCAGTTCTGATTGTGGCGCTCACCTGCACGGCGCCAAACACGCATACGACCATCATTGACACCAAGGCAGAAGCGACTCTCATCGCTGAAGACGACACGTCTCCATTCGTCCCTCCATTCACGCCTGTCGCGACACCACTGGAGGCGGGCTGCACGATGTTGGGGCGTGAGCGGAAGACGGCCTAACGGTGTGCGAGACCATAGCCCAGCTTCATGGAGACGGTTGCGAATGGTCCTCGCCGATACCCCAGGAGCAACAGTGTCCCTAATTTGCTGGGAAGTGGCGGTGCGGTCCCCTATGGCACTGCGTAGGATCCTACGGTCTTGGCGTGCATCCGTGCGTCGCTGCGGTCCGGTCCCAGGGTGACGGGCACGTGCACCTTCCGCCGACCACTGGCGACAACATCGATGTACTGTGGAGACCTCACGCCCCACGTGTTGAGCAATTCGGCGGTACGTCCACCCGGCCTCCCGCATGCCCACTATACGCCCTCGCTCAAAGTCCGTCAGCTGCACATACGGTTCACGTCCACGCTGTCGCGGCATGCTACCAGTGTTAAAGACTGCGATGGAGCTCCGTATGCCACGGCAAACTGGCTGACACTGACGGCGGCGGTGCACAAATGCTGCGCAGCTAGCGCCATTCGACGGCCAACACCGTGGTTCCTGGTGTGCCCGCTGTGCCGTGCGTGTGATCATTGCTTGTACAGCCCTCTCGCCGTGTCCGGAGCAAGTATGGTGGGTCTGACACACCGGTGTCAATGTGTTCTTTTTTCCATTTCCAGGAGTGTATATTGGTTCGTTGCTCAGCTCGGACTGGTCTTTGCTTTTGTGCGCACTCGTGCGCGTCGCACCGTTGCCAAAATTTTGCTTAACGGTAAATATCTGGGAAGCATTCGCCGGCGGATGTCGGCATTGCCAGCATGGCCTGGCCATAACTAACGGTCACCCCCATTTCTCGGCGCGGCCGCCACAATGTGACAGACAGAAACCCACCATACAGCCAACGGCTGTTCCTTATGTTAAAGACAATGACAACATCTGCAAAGTGAAGGTAGTTGAAACGCTTCCCACCTATCTTGATATCTCTCTGTCTCCAGCGTAAACACTTGCACTCATCATCCAACACCGAGGTTATCAGGTTAGTTTGTGTCTGTGGCCTCATTTCACAGGGACCTTTCCTGTGATCCATTCCTCGTTCATTTCACAAGTAGAGTGCATTTTCGGAACCGTAGCGCATTAAGCTGGCATATGTGTAGTCAATGTGGACTCAGTTCACCGCCCTCAACATCGTCCATATTTCGATCATGTCGAACGCCTTTAGTATCCTATAACGGCCGTGGGAAGTGGGATATTATACTTCGTATATTTCTCTCTCAGTGTGCGTACTGCTTGGGTATGCTCATTTGTATTGACACGTTTTTCTTAATCCCGGTCGTTCGATTGACTGGTTTTAAAATGTCTGACTTACGATAGTTCGCAATAATTTTTGTTAGCAACTAGTGAGAGCTAAAAGGCTGACACAAATGAAATAACACAATTTCAGAGACTTTTCTGGTCTCATACGGATGTGATTTCATGTATATAGACTGAAACGGCGAGTGACAACTTGTACCAAGGCCAGGAATCGAACCCAGGTCTCCGGCTTACTAGGTAGGTGCGCTAGCTACTAAGCGACCTTGACACATCGGTTTGCACATCTGCACGGATTACCTTGGCACGCCTCCCTCCTCGATTCAGATTCTCACTACCGTCTCCGTCGACTTTAAATTAAAAGGAGGAATTTCAAGTATACTATGGCGGCAGTGACAATTTGTATTGGAGAAGGAAGCATGCCAGAGTAATCCAAGTAGATGTGGAAACCGCTGTGTCAAGGTCGTTTAGTAGCTAGCGCATCTGCCTAGTAATCCGGAGACCTGGGTTCGATTCCGGACCTTGGTACAAGTTTTCGCTTGCTGCTTCAGTCTACATATATTAAAAGTCTAATGCCTCTAATTATCCACATTTTTGAATAGGAAAATGAATTCTGCATTCTCCCGTGGATCTGGAACCTTCCCATCCTTTAGACATTTATTTAATAGAAGTAGGAATGTTTCTTTAAGTGTCTGTCCCCAAATTTTAAGCATCTCCGTCATAATCTGATATTCTCGCGACAATGACCTCAGGAATTATAACGGTTTCCATTCTTAACCCTAGCATTACCAACGTATTTTTTGTTACATGTAATACCAACGGGGGGGGGGGGGGGGGGGCCTCAAAGGCCCATAAAGAATACCACAATTTATTTTATCATAAATCAAGTTTATTTACTTCTGATACCTCTAATAACAATTCAAAATGCTTAGACATTGTTTTTGTATACTGGATAATAAAAGATGTTATTATAATAGGAATAAAATGAACAAATCAAGAGATTCAGTTTATATATTTTTTGGAATAATGTTTCAAAATAGTGTTTTCTTATAAAAACGACTTTTTTAATTCGATACACTACATGAAGCAAACAAAATTTACTGTCTCATTCTGCAACGCATTTTTCACACAACACTGTCTTCCTGCAGTGTTTCCCACAGACGTGTTTGTGGCACTGAGAGCAGGTAACAGTTGACTTTCCCAGCTTGTTGTACTTGATCTTTTTAGATGCAGCTTCTTGGCAGCATAGGTGGCACCGTCCACGTGTTCCTGGTTCTGCTGTTGAGGATGATGGTTCTACAGAGCAGCTGAGCTGCCGTTGTGTGATGCTTTCCATTGCCATTATTACTGGCTTCTGAAGTCCATACAAATTTTGTGCCCGTTTATCTACTTGAGATCTTATTAGTTCGAGACCTAAGTTAGTGATAAAAACTCTTCTGCGGTTTAGCAAATTCTTTTTCCAATTCGGAAAGTTGAGGAGGAAGAGTGAATATGCATTTATTGCTGCTATGTCAATGAGTGTGTAGAAGAGGGACAAAGGCCATCTTCTTGTTCCTCTCTTTGTGCTGTAGTGTCTTGCCATCTGGTCTATGGTGTCCACGCCTCCCTTTGTAGAATTATAAAAAAGATTTATGTTAGTCTTTTTTGAGTCTTCATTCAACACCCCTTCTGAGTGATAAGTTGAAAGCATCAACAGCAGTCGTTTTGGCTTCTCGCGGACTAGCGTTGATGCAAGAGTAACTGGTGGCCTCTGTGTCTGAGGGTCAGTATAAGCAAAGATGGAAGAGTGTAAACTGCGGCCAGTTGTAGTCTTCAGCTCTTCAGGTATGTGTCGTCTGTTAGACTGTAGGGTGCCAACAAGTGTGAGGTGAAAATCATTCCATAGAGTCTCAGCAAGCTCCACTGAAGTATAGTACCGATCTGTGGTAACATTACGGCCTGATTTTTCAATAGGTTTTATTAGTCTCTTTACAATTTCCATCGGTCCATTTGAATGCTGTGTATTTCCTGACTTGCCTGTATAGATGTCCATGCTGATCACATATCTAGTCTCAGAATCAGACAGCATTCGAATTAGAATGCCGTATTTTCCAGGTTTTTCTTTTAGAAACACCTTGAATGGACAGCGACCACGGAACAAAGACAACATCTCATCCACTGTTGTATGTAGACCAGGAATGAAATACAATGGAAGTGAAGAATTGAAGCTTTCAAAAATTTCCCTCACTGGAGCAAACTTGTCAGTCTGGCGACGAATTTCTCTTGTGTTCTTATCATCAAACCTCAATATTTTAGTCAATTCGAAAAATCGGGTCCGACTCATTGATCCATAGTACACTTGTCGGCCCTGAAGCAAAGACCATAAATCTTGGACAGGTATCTTATTGTCATGATTAGAACCCATGATTAGCAAGAGTCCTATATAACAAAATAACTCATCTTCATCTGTGTGCTGAATACCTAGTCGAGAAGCCTCTTCATTTGAGTGTAGTTTTATTAGATTCATAATTTGAGGTGTAAAAAACAGCTCTATAGCCTCTTTCGGAGACGCAATTCTTCCTTGTTGTCCTAGCCCCATTCTTTCTCGCACTATATTTTGTACAGAACGCCGATATTGTCGAGATGGCTTCGTAATATACTCTCGTCCACTTTTTGCAATGAATTTATCACATTCCGTATCATTATCATCTGGTGGATTGGCTTCAACCTCATCTTCATTCTCAGACGATGAATCAGTTCTAATTTCTTCCACATAATCATCCACTTCACTTTCCTCTAAATCTGATTCGTTCAAAACTTCTTCTAGCACTCTTTCAATGGAACTATCACGTAAACGATGTCTACTCATGTTGCTGGTTCAACAGCAGCAGAAACACTGAAAATAACAATGGTCCGCTTCATAATAATATGTCTGAAGGCAACAATGCCAAAATTCGTTTCATGGTAAGAATTTGAAACGAGAGACTCAACCTCGTAAATCTTTCCTTGCTATTACCAACGGGTGGGCTTCTAAGGCCCACAGAGAATTAAATCAAGTAAATGAATTTTAATTACATTTTTATTCCGAAATTCTGTAATGACTCAATAGTACATTCAATAACGAACAATTACCTTTGCTTTGAAGTTCATATATCAAAGGGTGTGGATACAACATAGAAAAACTGAGTCAGTGGGCCTACGAGGCCCCCCCGTTGGTAATGCTAGGGATAATAGGGGGAAGATGTTCGAGTATCCCTACTGACACGACATCATGTTGCTGCTCGCCTTCAATTCTGCCGCCCCCATGTCAACTGGTGAAACGTGTTGTTCGCAGACGAGTGCATATATCCTCTGACGCTAGATGGTGATCATGTTGTGTGGGAATCCATGGTAAGCGGTACCCTCCAAATGTTGTACAGGATCGACAGATTCTTGCGAAGAGGCTTCAGTGTTGACAGCCATACAGATCTTATCGTTGCTCATGGGCGCCAGAGCGCCGTATCGAACAGATCTGTTGGACCATTGAGAGGGAACAGTTTGTTCCATCTCATTACAATTAGTCTTTTGTTGCATTATACGTTCAACATTTTTTTAGTTTAAATAGTGTGATATCTCGAGTGAATTCATAATTACATAAAAGCACTTCCTTTCCCTAATCCCACTACGTTGCCTTGAGCTGATTAAGTTTGGGTGGTGGTGGGTAGTGTTTAACGTCCCGTCGACAACGAGGTCATTAGAGACGGAGCCCAAGCTCGGGTTAGGGAAGGATTGGGAAGGAAATTGGCCGTGCCCGATTAAGAAAAAAAATGGCTCTGAGCACTATGGGACTTAACATCTGTGGTCATCAGTCCCCTAGAACTTAGAACTACTTTAACCTATCTAACCTAAGGACACCACACACATCCATGCCCGAGGCAGGATTCGAACCTGCGACCGTAGTAGTCTCGCGGTTCCGGACTGAGCGCCTGCCCGATTAAGTTTGGGGTTTGTATTAAGAGTTCGTCTGCTGGTAGTGCCAAGGCAGAGATGTGGTCACCCTGTAGCTCGGTTAGTGCCAACCTAAGCCTCGAGTAAAGACAGAGATGATGCACCTGTTTGCCAGGATGTAGTCCGGGTTTGGTAACAGGTCGCCCTCCCCTCCATGTAAGGGAACGGCCGTTGAGAGCCGCCATGATATAGTCACTCTTGGCGTAGTGCTGAACTGAGCAGACGGGATCGAGAGCAATCTCCGTCTTTGCCGCCAATTTCACCGTGGGATGTATTATGTTTTACATTGTTACTAATCCGCTCTTTTTCAGGATTGAGGTAGTTATCGCTTCGTTACGGCCATTCCTCCATTCTTTTAGAAATTTTGCCTTTACAATTAAAGTTTTCAGTTGGGGTTTCCTTTTCAGAGGCGAGCATGGGGGCTCGCGTTGTCCCTTTTAGTGCTGCAATCACTTGGTGCCTTCAGCACACGAGAGCAGCAATAGCTCTAAAAAAATTTTATAGTTTCTCTTTTAGAAGCAGCATTTTTTTGCAATGTTAAAGTAACCTGGGGCCTCACCCCGCCTAGTTAACGGCTGTTGAGTAATTTGGATGATGATTCCGTGTGAAACCTGGTTGGAGATGCGTGTGTGACATACTTAAGGTTCTAAGCGTGTGACGCAAAATTTTTCTAGGCCATCTAATAAATTTTGTCCACGGTTCCTTTTTTAACAGCCATTTGCAAGCAGCACGTCTTAACTACTTTGATAAAGAATAGGTTGAGCGTGTGAATGATTGTATAGTATGGAAAGCAAGAACAAACAGAGGGGTGAGTACAAAGAAATTAGCTGTTGGTATCGGTCACCCACGTGGTGCAGAACTGCACTACCAGCGGGCTACCAGTTCGTTCTTGGAAATTAGTTAAGGTGAGGATGCTTACGTGTGCTGTTAATTGATTATTTTCGTGTGCCGCATTTCACATGATGTTTTATTTTTAAGAATTTGCTTTCTTTTTTGAATATGGGAGATGTTTGTGTCTGCTTTGTTCCCCCGTTTTTCCGCCAAAGAGAGTTTTTGATATTCGGTCCTAGTAGTAATCTTGAGTGCGAATTTCGATCGCTGTCCCAGGGCAGCAACGTAGTCCCATCCTCTTTCCCAGTGCTTAAGTAGAAACGAAATGCCTGTTAGTTTAAGCACCTTCAGTGCGAGACAAAATTAGAAGATATTTGATTTGACTTTGTTTGCGGCAATTACTAAATTTGTTCAGTTTTGAGGAATATAGACAATAAATGTCATATTAAGTTTGTAAAACTTTTGGGATCTAGACAATAAGTGACCTATAAACTGGATGTCATGGATTTAGTGGTCATTGCAAACCCCAATCCTGAGTCGAGAGCAACGTCATGAATTTAATGATCATTACAAACCCCAGTCCTGTGTAGAGAGCAATGTTACCAATTTAGTGGGGTCCTGTTTGAGCCCTTCCCCGCGTTATCCGTTGCGCAATATTAACATAATAATCATCAGATCATTTAACTAAATGTCGGGCCGGCCCCTTAAATTCAATCCTTCCGAGCAATGTATCAAGAGGGCAAGCATGTGTCAATGAGGCGACTTGGCCACATACACGTACGGCACGCTCTAGCATAGATAGAAGGAAACAGAGGAAGAGAGATACAAAAAGGTAACGATGCATAACTAAACAGAAGGGACCTTTCACCGTGTGGTGGCTGCTACATAAGATTGTGGCCCAGAATTACTTCTAATGCCAGGGCCCATGTGACTGGCGTCAACAGGGATGTCTTGTGGAGCCTGGGCATTGAAGTAATAGAATGGCCGGCGGCGAATCGCGACTTGAACTCCATCGTGCATATGTGGAACCTGTTTGACAGACATGTTCGCCGTCGTTCTGTTCACCACAGAATCTCCAAAATCCTCGTGGGATTTCATTGAACGCCACTGGTTGACTTCTGTAGACTTACATGGAGCATGCCACCTGAGATGAAGCGCTCACGGAGAGCGTACACGTTGTGAAGCTCTCAAAGTCAAATGGCAGGCACTAAGGATAGGGGGATGAAAGACTTTCATTTGTTTCCGACAAGTGTCGGACATTTCTCTTATTTTTATGTAAACGATCAAGGATGTTATCATGTTTTGTTGTGTACTTAATATGTGAAAGATAGACGTGTAATTTGGTAACATATCCAGTCTTTAATTATTGCTCAGTAGAGTATGGAAGAGGCCGAAGATCATGTTCCCATCATTCTTTTGAGCAGTGTTTAAGAAAAGTTTGATATTGGTCTGTAATTCATTGTGAACGACATAATGAAAAACAAGAATGACGGGACTCAGTGAAAGCGGTAGCGCTAGAGATGTAGAAGCGAGTACTCAGTGGCACCGTAACCAGTTGCCAGGAAAGAACAGATGGAGTCCCTCGTGTGAGGCAGACAGAGAGAAATCTAGCACCAAGAAATGTTCTCTCACTCTCTACATCTACATCTACATCTACATTGATACTCCGCAAGCCACCCAACGGTGTGTGGCGGAGGGCACTTTACGTGCCACTGTCATTACCTCCCTTTCCTGTTCCAGTCGCGTATGGTTCGCGGGAAGAACGACTGTCTGAAAGCCTCCGTGCGCGCTCTAATCTCTCTAATTTTACATTCGTGATCTCCTCGGGAGGTATAAGTAGGGGGAAGCAATATATTCGATACCTCATCCAGAAACGCACCCTCTCGAAACCTGGCGAGCAAGCTACACCGCGATGCAGAGCGCCTCTCTTGCAGAGTCTGCCACTTGAGTTTATTAAACATCTCCGTAACGCTATCACGGTTACCAAATAACCCGGTGACGAAACGCGCCGCTCTTCTTTGGATCTTCTCTATCTCCTCCGTCAGCCCGACCTGGTACGGATCCCACACTGATGAGCAATACTCAAGTATAGGTCGAACGAGTGTTTTGTAAGCCACCTCCTTTGTTGATGGACTACATTTTCTAAGCACTCTCCCAATGAATCTCAACCTGGTACCCGCCTTACCAACAATTAATTTTATATGATCATTCCACTTCAAATCGTTCCGTACGCACACTCCCAGATATTTTACAGAAGTAACTGCTACCAGTGTTTGTCCCGCTATCATATAATCATACAATAAAGGATCCTTCTTTCTATGTATTCGCAATACATTACATTTGTCTATGTTAAGGGTCAGTTGCCACTCCCTGCACCAAGTGCCTATCCGCTGCAGATCTTCCTGTATTTCGCTACAATTTTCTAATGCAGCAACTTCTCTGTATACTACAGCATCATCCGCGAAAAGCCGCATGGAACTTCCGACACTATCTACTAGGTCATTTATATATATTGTGAAAAGCAATGGTCCCATAACACTCCCCTGTGGCACGCCAGAGGTTACTTTAACGTCTGTAGACGTCTCTCCATTGATAACAACATGCTGTGTTCTGTTTGCTAAAAACTCTTCAATCCAGCCACACAGCTGGTCTGATATTCCGTAGGCTCTTACTTTGTTTACCAGGCGACAGTGCGGAACTGTATCGAACGCCTTCCGGAAGTCAAGAAAAATAGCATCTACCTGGGAGCCTGTATCTAATATTTTCTGGGTCTCATGAACAAATAAGGCGAGTTGGGTCTCACACGATCGCTGTTTCCGGAATCCATGTTGATTCCTACATAGTAGATTCTGGGTTTCCAGAAATGACATGATACGCGAGCAAAAAACATGTTCTAAAATTCTACAAGATATCGACGTAAGAGATATAGGTCTATAGTTTTGCGCATCTGCTCGACGACCCTTCTTGAAGACTGGGACTATCTGTGCTCTTTTCCAATCATTTGGAACCCTCCGTTCCTCTAGAGACTTGCGGTACACGGCTGTTAGAAGGGGGGCAAGTTCTTTTGCGTACTCTGTGTAGAATCGAATTGGTATCCCGTCAGGTCCAGTGGACTTTCCTCTATTGAGTGATTCCAGTTGCTTTTCTATTCCTTGGACACTTATTTCGATGTCAGCCATTTTTTCGTTTGTGCGAGGATTTAGAGAAGGAACTGCAGTGCGGTCTTCCTCTGTGAAACAGCTTTGGAAAAAGGTGTTTAGTATTTCAGCTTTACGCGTGTCATCCTCTGTTTCAATGCCATCATCATCCCGTAGTGTCTGGATATGCTGTTTCGAGCCACTTACTGATTTAACGTAAGACCAGAACTTCCTAGGATTTTCTGTCAAGTCGGTACATAGAATTTTACTTTCGAATTCAATGAACGCTTCACGCATAGCCCTCCTTACGCTAACTTTGACATCGTTTAGCTTCTGTTTGTCTGAGAGGTTTTGGCTGCGTTTAAACTTGGAGTGGAGCTCTCTTTGCTTTCGCAGTAGTTTCCTAACTTTGTTGTTGTACCACGGTGGATTTTTCCCGTCCCTCACAGTTTTACTCGGCACGTACCTGTCTAAAACGCATTTTACGATTGCCTTGAACTTTTTCCATAAACACTCAACATTGTCAGTGTCGGAACAGAAATTTTCGTTTTGATCTGTTAGGTAGTCTGAAATCTGCCTTCTATTACTCTTGCTAAACAGATAAACCTTCCTCCCTTTTTTTATATTCCTATTAACTTCCATATTCAGGGATGCTGCAACGGCCTTATGATCACTGATTCCCTGTTCTGTACATACAGAGTCGAAAAGTTCGGGTCTGTTTGTTATCAGTAGGTCCAAGATGTTATCTCCACGAGTCGGTTCTCTGTTTAATTGCTCGAGGTAATTTTCGGATAGTTCACTCAGTATAATGTCACTCGATGCTCTGTCCCTACCACCCGTCCTAAACATCTGAGTGTCCCAGTCTATATCTGGTAAATTGAAATCTCCACCTAAGACTATAACATGCTGAGAAAATTTATGTGAAATGTATTCCAAATTTTCTCTCAGTTGTTCTGCCACTAATGCTGCTGAGTCGGGAGGTCGGTAAAAGGAGCCAATTATTAACCTAGTTCGGTTGTTTAGTGTAACCTCCACCGATAATAATTCACAGGAACTATCCACTTCTACTTGACTACAGGATAAACTACTACTCCCTATCTCTCTCTCTCTCTCTTTCTCTCACACGCACACACACACACACATACACATACACATACACAATACACACACACACACACACACACACACACACACACACACACACTGCACAGAACACATAAAGCACTTCCCTTCTTAGCAACATACTAATCTAGAAAGTGGGCATACACGCAATTCCGGAAATCTAAGGCAGTTACAGAAGATAGGGACTATAGCCAATGCTCATTCATTCGACACTAACCTTCATGACACAGAAAAAAATGAAGGCCATATATCAGCATTTTCATCTCAAAAACTCATCTTTTTCTGGGTGTGCCCCAAACACTAATTAATGAGTAATGATATCTGACCAAATTCGTACAATAACGAGTGGTCTTTCCTAAAATCACAAGCTCACATTTAGCGCCTCGACGCAAGCTGTGGGCAGCAATCGTAATAAACGATCCATTTCAATCAAACATCCATTCAGGGCAATACAATGCAAATGAAACGGAACGGCCCGGCTGCGCAGCTTTGAATCACGGCGCGGTCAATACTCCGCGAATCGGCTAATTAATGTATTCATTAATTACAGGTTGGTAGCTCTGGCGGCGCGCTGTGTTACCGTACACGGTCGTGAAATTCGTGTGATCTGGCGGCCCGCTAGGTGGGTGGCCCTGCCGGGAAGGGGGACGGGAAGGAGGGGGAGGCAGTCGATAAACTGTCGGCGGCGGCGGCGGCAGCGACAGGCGTTGTTAGCGGGACGGGGGACGCTGCCGTGCCACGCCCTGCAGCTGACAGGCCTCGCTGCCCTCGCCAGGCGCCCGCCGAACCCGCCCTCGCCATAACAAAAGCGTCCCCACTGCTGATGTTGATGTGGCTGTTATTCCAATTCGTCTTCTTTTTCTTCTTTTCGCCCAACGAGGTGGCGCAGCGGTTGGCACACTGGACTCTTATCCGGATTTAGGTATTTAGGTTTTCCGGATTTCTCTCTACTGCTCCGTGAAAATGCCGGGATGGTTCCTTTCAAAGGCCACGGTAGGTTTCCTTCCCCATCCTTGAGACCTTTCGACGTCAACAGGACGGTAAACCCTAATCTCCAGCCATTAGTTGGGATTCCAACATAAATCATCATTTATGTTACGGCCATTTTTATTTTGCCAGAGGCCACGTCAAAAGTGGATAGAATAATGGGTAGAGATTCAAGTTATCCTATTGCTGAAACTTCCTGGCAGATTAAACTGTGTGCCCGACCGAGACTCGAACTCGGGACCTTTGCCTTTCGCCGGCAAGTGCTCTACCATCTGAGCTACCGAAGCACGACTCACGCCCGGTACTCAAAGCTTTACTTCTGCCAGTACCTCGTCTCCTACCTTCCAAACTTTACAGAAGCTCTCCTGCGAACCACGCAGAACTAGCACCCCTGAAAGAAAGGATATTGCGGAGACATGGCTTAGCCACAGCCTGGGGGATGTTTCCAGAATGAGATTTTCACTCTGCAGCGGAGTGTGCGCTGATATGAAACTTCCTGGCAAATTAAAACTGTGTGCCCGACCGAGACTCGAACTCGGGACCTTTGCCTTTCGCGGGCAAGTGCTCTGTAAAGTTTGGAAGGTAGGAGACGAGGTACTGGCAGAAGTATAGCTGTGAGTACCGAGCGTGAGTCGTGCTACGGTAGCTCAGATGGTAGAGCACTTGCCCGCGAAAGGCAAAGGTCCCGAGTTCGAGTCTCGTTCGGGCACACAGTTTTAATCTGCCAGGAAGTTTCATATCAGCCCACATTCCGCTGCAGAGTGAAAATCTCATTCTGGAAACATCCCCCAGGCTGTGGCTCAGCCATGTCTCTGCAATATCCTTTGTTTCAGGAGCGCTAGTTCTGCATGGTTCGCAGGAGAGCTTCTGTAAAGTTTGGAAGGTAGGAGACGAGGTACTGGCAGAAGTAAAGCTGTGAGTACCGGGCGTGAGTCGTGCTTCGGTAGCTCAGATGGTAGAGCACTTGCCCGCGAAAGGCAAAGGTCCCAAGTTCGAGCCTCGGTCGGGCACACGGTTTTAATCTGCCAGGAAGTTTCATATCAGCGCCCACTCCGCTGCAGAGTGAAAATCTCATTCTGGAAACATCCCCCAGGCTGTGGCTAAGCCATGTCTCCGCAATATCCTTTCTTTCAGGAGTGCTAGTTCTGCATTGTTCGCAGGAGAGCTTCTGTAAAGTTTGAAAGGTAGGAGACGAGGTACTGGCAGAAGTAAAGCTGTGAGTACCGGGCGTGAGTCGTGCTTCGGTAGCTCAGATGGTAGAGCACTTGCCCGTGAAAGGCAAAGGTCCCGACTTCGAGTCTCGGTCGGGCACACAGTTTTAATCTGCCAGGAAGTTTCATATCAGTCCACACTCCGCTGCAGAGTGAAAATCTCATTCTGGAAACATCCCCCAGGCTGTGGCTAAGCCATGTCTCCGCAATATCCTTTCTTTCAGGAGTGCTAGTTCTGCATTGTTCGCAGGAGAGCTTCTGAAAAGTTTGGAAGGTAGGAGACGAGGTACTGGCAGAAGTAAAGCTGTGAGTACCGGGCGTTGTCGTGCTTCGGTAGCTCAGATGGTAGAGCACTTGCCCGCGAAAGGCAAAGGTCCCGAGTTCGAGTCTCGGTCGGGCACACAGTTTTAATCTGCCAGGAAATTTCATATCAGCGCACACTCCGCTGCAGAGTGAAAATCTCATTCTGAATCATCCCCCAGGCTGTGGCTCAGCCATGTCTCCGCAATATCCTTTCTTTCAGGAGTGCTAGTTCTGCATGGTTCGCAGGAGAGCTTCTGTAAAGTTTGGAAGGTAGGAGACGAGGTACTGGCAGAAGTAAAGCTGTGAGTACCGGGCGTGAGTCGTGCTTCCGTAGGTCAGATGATAGAGCACTTGCCCGCGAAAGGCAAAGGTCCCGAGTTCGAGTCTCGGTCGGGCACAAAGTTTTAATCTGCCAGGAACTATCCTATTGCTGTTTGGGTGTGTTTAGGTGAGAAACCTTGTATAAAAAAAAATGGTTCAAATGGCTCTGAGCACAATGGGGCTTAACATCTGAGGTCATCGGTCCCCTAGAACGTCGAACTACTTAAACCTAACTAACCTAAGCACACCACACACATCCATGGCCGAGGCAGGATTCGAACCTTTGACTATAGCGGTCGCTCGGTTCCAGACTGAAGCGCCTAGAACCGCTCGGCCACACAGGCCAGACTTCGGAAAAATATCATCTACATACAAGAGCCCATTTAATGCAACAGTAACCGTGCATACATTCAAGTAGTTGAGAGTAATAACACCCAAACTAAGGTAAAATCAACTGAGAATTACTTTGGCTTCAGCGAATGTAATGGTTCTAGAGAAGATGTTCTTACATTACATGTGATAATGTTAGCAATATACACTGAAGCGCCAAACAAACTGGTATAGGCATGTGTATTCTAATACAGAGATATGTAAACAGGCAGTATACCGTGCTGCAGTCGAACGCGCCTATATAGGACAAGTGTCTAGCGCAGTTGTTAGATCGGTTATTGCTGCTACAATGACAGGGTATCAAGATTGAGTTTGAACATGGTGTTATAGTCGGCGCACGAGCGATGGAACACAGTATCTCCGAAGTAGCGATGAAGTAGGGATTTACCCGTATGACCATTTCACGAATGTACCGTCAATGTAAGGAATCCGCTAAAACATCAGTCTCCGACATCGCTGCGGCCGGAAGAAGTTCCTGCAAGAACGGGACCAACGACGACTAAAGAGAATCGTTCAACGTGACAGAAGTAGAACCTTCCCGGAAACTGCTGCAGAGTTCAGTGCTGGTCCATCAAAAAGTGTCAGCGTGCGAACCATTCAACGAAACATCATCGATACGGGCTTCCAGAACCGAAAGCCCACTCGTGTACCCTCGATGATAGTACGACGCAAAGCTTTACGCCTTGGTTGCGCCCGTCAACACCGACATTGGACTGTTGATGACCGGAAAAATGTTGCCTGGTTGGACGAGTCGCGTTTCAGATAGTGTCGAGCGGATGAACGTGTACACTTATGGACATTATTGAGCATATTTGGGACGTCTTGCAATGTGCTTTTCAGAAGAGATCTCCACCCACTTCGTACTTTTACAGATTTATGGACAGCCCTGCAGGATTAACGGTGTCAATTCCCTCTAGCAGAACTTCAGACTTTATTCGAGTCCATGTCACGTAGTGTTGCGACACTTCTGCATGCCCGCGGGGGCCCTACACAATATTTGGCAGGTGTACCAGTTTCTTTGGCTCTTCCGTGTACAAGACGACTGAAAGTACTTTCGAAGAATTTGCTGACCTTGAAACAGAGTTTTACAAAATTTTTAAATCACTTTTATGACACAGTCATAGTCGGTTTCGGCCTACAGCGGCAATCTTCAGATGCAGTGGCCGCATCTGAAGACGGCCACTGTGAGCCGAAACTGGTTATGATAGTGCCATAACAAAACTGATCGTCAAAAATAAGAAAAACTAACGTAATGTAAGTCAATCACAGATCTCTCAAACGGATTTTGTTTTTTTTCCAAAAAATCTCAGAAAAACAGCTATATGGCACGGATAGTATATCGCAAGTACAACAAGAGGACAAAACTGTACAGGAAGAGGAACGTGTTCTGAATGAAAACGATTTAAAGCACAGAACAGACGTTTCTCCTCTGCTGTTTTTTAAATTAAAATTGAGAGAATACCGGAAAGAATTGGAAGTGGGGTTAAAATCTGAGGCAAAAGATTATCGACGCTAAGATTCGGCGGCGACACTATTATCGTTTGAGAAAATGAGGAAGGATTACAAGACATTTTGTATGGAAGGAACCATGTACTAAGCAAAGAGCAAAACAAAGTTTGACGAAAGTAAAAATGAGATTAGCAACAAACGTCACAATTGGGGAATTCTGCCACCTTTTACGTACAGACACGCATGATAGATGAAGCAGCAAGAACGTAAGAAGTAAACAATACAGGAAAAGACTACCTCCATCAAAATTAGTACTTAAACTTGATACATATCATGTACAGGGCGTTACAAAAAGGTACGGCCAAACTTTCAGGAAACATTCCTCACACACAAAGAAAGAAAATATGTTATGTGAACATGTGTCCGGGAACGCTTACTTTCCATGTTAGAGCTCATTTTATTACTTCTCTTCAAATCACATTAATCATGGAATGGAAACACACGGCAACAGAAAGTACCAGCGTGACTTCAAACACTTTGTTACAGGAAATGTTCAAAATGTCCTCCGTTAGCGAGGATACATGCATCCACCCTCCGTCGCATGGAATCCCTGATGCGCTGATGCAGCCCTGGAGAATGGCGTATTGTATCACAGCCGTCCACAATACGAGCACGAAGAGTCTCTACATTAGGTTCAAAAATGGTTCAAATGGCTCTGAGCACTATGGGACTCAACTGCTGAGGTCATTAGTCCCCTAGAACTTAGAACTAGTTAAACCTAACTAACCTAAGGACATCACAAATATCCATGCCCGAGGCAGGATTCGAACCTGCGACCGTAGCGGTCTTGCGGTTCCAGACTGCAGCGCCTTTAACCGCACGGCCACTTCGGCCGGCTACTCTCTACATTAGGTACCGGGGTTGTGTAGACAAGAGCTTTCAAATGCCCCCATAAATGAATGTCAAGAGGGTTGAGGTCAGGAGAGCGTGGAGGCCATGGAATTGGTCAGCCTCTACCAATCCATCGGACACCGAAGCGTACGAACACTTCGAGTGAAATGTTCAGGAGCTCCATCGTGCATGAACCTCATGTTGTGTCGTACTTGTAAAGGCACATGTTCTAGCAGCACAGGTAGAGTCTCCTGTATGAAATCATGATAACGTGCTCCATTGAGTGTAGGTGGAAGAATCAATCAAGACATCAACAACAACGCCTGCCCAAACGTTCACAGAAAATCTGTGTTGATGACGTGATTGTACAATTGCGTGCGAATTCTCGTCAGCCCACACATGTTGATTGTGAAAATTTACAATTTGATCACGTTGGAATGAAGCCTCATCCGTAAAGAGAACATTTGCACTGAAACGAGGATTGACACATTGTTGGATGATCCATTCGCAGAAGTGTACCCGTGGAGGCCAATCAGCTGCTGATAGTGCCTGCACACTCTGTACATGGTACGGAAACAACTGGTTCTCCCGTAGCACTCTCCATACAGTGACGTGGTCAACGTTACCTTGTACAGCAGCAACTTCTCTGACGCTAACATTAGGGTTATCGTCAACTGCACGAAGAATTGCCTCGTCCATTGCAGGTGTCCTCGTCGTTCTAGGTTTTCCCTAGTCCCGAGTCATAGGCTGGAATGTTCCGTGCTCCATAAGACGCCCATCAATTGCTTCGAACGTCTTCCTGTCGGGACACCTTAGTTCTGGAAATCTGTCTCGATACAAACGTACCGCGCCACTGCTATTTCCCCGTGCTAATTCATACATCAGATGGGCATCTGCCAACTCCACATTTGTAAACATTGCGCTGACTGCAAAACCACGTTCGTGATGAACACTAACCTGTTGATGCTACGTACTGATGTGCTTGATGCTCGTACTGTAGAGCAATGAGTCACATGTCAACACAAGCACCGAAGTCAACATTACCTTCCTTCAATTGGGCCAACTGGGGGTGAATCGAGGAAGTACAGTGCATACTGACGAAGCTAAAATGAGCTCTAACATGGAAAGTAAGCGTTTCCGGACACATGTCCACATAACATCTTTTCTTTATTTGTGTGTGAGGAATGTTTCCTGAAAGTTTGGCCGTACCTTTTTGTAACACCTTGTATAATTTTGGTATCTGAATCTATTGTGAGCGAGCAGCGATGTTGTAAAGCTGTATCTCAGAAATTAGGTTATTACCTCTCACGTGCGAGAGGCCGCAGTGGGGCAGCCAATGTAAAGTTGTGTAGAGTGAGGAAGCAAAGGCAGTGTTATGTTTAAAATGTAAAGTCTCAATTTATCAATGTGTTTCATAAACATGATTATATCAAGATTGTAACGGAAACTGATTTGTGAAGGAGGAAGTCTAAAGGAATATGAGAGGTACATATTATAATGATGTTACTTTTTTTCACTACTGCTGCACCATTAGACTAACTTGGTTATTGTACTGAAAATTTTAAATTTGAAAGATACTAAAGTGTATTGTTTGGATTGTAACGTCCCCTTAGAAAATTATGAATGACTGTGCTGGTAAACTTCTACGTTATTTGATTTTCAAACAACTGAGCAAAACTGAACGTACTCTGACATTTCTCTCTTTACTTACTCTGATCATCACTAAAAAGACACACAATATATTTTTAGCGCAACGCAATGTGACTTTCAGTAATCCCTACAACAGAATGGCCCTGACTAACAATAACCTATACCTTTCATGATTCACTTACCTCACAAAAATCTTCGTTACTCGAACTACTGCAATACAGCAAGCGCCAATGCTGCCAGATAAATAAAAGATTCTAACTATATATATATATATCAATTCATGACATCCACCTTTACAAATTTCCTTTTTATGACAGACACATGTCCAGACCTTCCGCTTATAGCAACCTCTCAAAACTCTCGCATCTCTCTCTCCACACCCACCACTGCTGGCGGCTCACCTCCAACTGACCAACGCTATGTGCTGTTCACATCCAACTGCCCAACACTACAATAGCGAATATTCCAACAATGCCAACCAGCCACAGACCGCGCACAGCACTGTGAGTGATTTTCATGCAGAGCGCTACGTGGCGTTACTAACATAAAAACCTAAACAGCCTACTTACATAGCCCCAATGCTTCCCACAAAAAATTTTAGTAATTGTTTTGGGCAGTGCCCGACACTGATTTGAAAAAAAAATTTTCATAATTACAATAACGAAGATATGAAATGCACACACTTATTGATACACTGTTCGTCAAAAGCAAAAATTGTCCTCAGAGTCCATAAAAACAGTCCTTATCATTCATCACAGTGGTAATTGCAATTTTTTTCCCAAAGTCTGAGCAGTAAAAGAAAATGCCCATGAAAGTAGTGGATTTCCATGCTAAAAATGGTTCAAATGGCTCTGAGCACTATGGGACTTAACTTCTGAGGTCATCAGTCTCTATAACTCAGAACTACTTAAAGCTAACTAACCTACAAACATCACACACACCTATGCCAGAGGCAGGATGCGAACCTACGTCCGCAGCGGTGGCAATGTTCCAGACTGAAGCGCCTAGAACCGCTCGGCCACTCTGGCCGGCGACTTCCATGCAGTCTTGAAGAAGCAGTGTAGTCCTTCCAACGGAAAGACAGTGCTGACTCTTTACATGCAGACAGGTTATGGGCCCAACAGAGCAAACCCACAGCAGAGTCAGTCGCTGCTTTGAAGAATATTGGTAGGTAGGTCATCACAGAGTAGACCCACTCTACTCCTGGTAGAGATAATGTGGGCCACCATAGGTGCAGGCCCACGGTAGTCCTTGTAGAGATCGCCAGTAGCCATCTGTTACGACCGTGCTGCTGCACAATCACCCTCGAAGAGTCTTGCAGATAATATAACAAGTCCATGAACCAACACTTGAACACTCACAAACTTTTTGGAATGTCCTTAGAATCAGCAATGCTGTTCACCAGCCCCTTACTGAATTATCAACACATGTTCAAGCACTCACAGTCCCTTTTTTTTTTTTCTTCTCACATATTGTGCGTATACAATGACCTACAGAAATGTGTGCACTGATATGAATCCCCACAAGTTACTTAATTTGATGTACAATTACAATTTTATAACATGAGAATACAATTACAAAGGTACAGAAAACATCATTAACGAACACAGTAATACAGATAGCATTTGTAGTAACACGGGCTTTACAAAAGTATAGAAATAAACATATGCATCAGTGTTACAGGAATTATGACTTACTAAATAAATCAAAAAATGAGAAGAGCTTTCGAAACGTTAACTTCACACATGAGCATTTAAACAGAACAGAATAAATAATGTCTAAACATCTTTACAAAGTAAATAACATATTATTAATGCAAATTATATTTGAGGATGACAGTATTCCTCATCATAGTGAATGTAACTTAGTATTATAAAAATTCTACAACATAAGTCTTATCAGATAAACACATAAAGACAGGAAGAACACAAATACACAAGGGTACACAAACACATAGCGGAATAACACAAAAGAAAAGGACAGGGTTTGTTTTCAGTGTAGCATTTGGTACTGCAGTGTTCATAGCATTTGATTTGCAAACAAAATTTTCTTTACTTCTTGGAGATCTCCCTTAGTTCATCATTTGTTTCCAAGAAAATCCTGCCTAAACCTGTTGTCCCTAAACCCTACTTTTTTCTTCATATCCTCTTTCAAAATAATTATTCTTCATTCTACACTACTTGTTTGGCCAAACCTGTTTCTTATAGATTCTCAATGCATTTCTCCCAATTCATCATAGCTCATTCTCTTATATAGCCTAGCCCCTCTAAAGCTAACTTACATCTACTGAGCTCAGATGCATAAACTAAGGGACGAGGCAATGCAGCAACACAAAACAATTGACACAAACAACAATGACAAAAAAGATGCAAATTGACAAAGCAAGCAGCAATAAATATAAATTAGCAAAGCAAAAAATGATTCATCATTGTGATGGTGTGTTTTACTATGTCTTGAGTATCTTGAGACCAATATGCTGAGAGAAAGACATAGTAAAATTCTCCTTCACTGTGACAATCGCGAAAGACTGAACGCATTCTTACAGCAGGTTCATTTTCGAAATAGCCACACATAAATTCCAGTGTGTGCTCTAATGAC
This sequence comes from Schistocerca serialis cubense, assembly GCF_023864345.2. Taxonomy (NCBI): domain Eukaryota; kingdom Metazoa; phylum Arthropoda; class Insecta; order Orthoptera; family Acrididae; genus Schistocerca; species Schistocerca serialis. The sequence continues at coordinate 287,251,426 of NC_064642.1, forward strand.
CAGTTGGGAGGAATACAATGAGAGAATGTCGTTACCGGAATTCTTAAATGTTTTGAATTTACGTGTATTAATGAACAGCTTATAGTCAAAGTCATCATGTCGGCGAGTCGCATATCGGTCATTGTTACGTCGTGTCGGCGGTTCCAGCTCAAAATTCGATGCATCATGCCAATTTTTTTCGTAATTTCCAAAATACCCTGTGTTGTTACTTTGTGACTTTTCCTTATTCCTGAATCCCTCTTCCCATGTCGGAGCGTGAGTTTCCTCTGAAATATGTAATTCTTGTAATACTTGTGCCAGCTGATCTTGTACTTCCCGGATTTCTCTTTTTTGTTGCGTATTAATTTGATTCTGATTTTGTTTGAATTTTCTAATTTGTTCGTACCCTTATGTGGCAGTAGAGGCTACTGCTCTTTTGTCATTCAGATCATCATCTACCTTTGTAGATAAGTTAGTGAACTGACACGAAAGTTCGGCAATTTTTTCCGATACAGAACTGATTTCCTCAGTGTGTTTTTCTGAACCAAGTTTCAGAGTGTCCGTTTGCGTTGAAAGCGTATCTAATGTGGCCCTTAAGTTTTCCTGAGTTTTTGCAAGTTGCGTAACCGAATCGGTAGATGCAACTGAGTTATTCTGTAATGCATTTTCATGACGAGAAAAAATAGGTTGAAAATGCTCTCAAATTTGTTTTTACGTCATTACAGACTTTTGACATTTAGATTCAATTTTAAGTAACTCTGCAGTTAAATCTACATGCGTTTGTTCAAGCGTTTGTTCCATTGAATCTAACTTTTGAAACTGTTGCTTTGTCTGACTCTGATTTTGTTCCATTGTGTCTAACTTTTGAAGCTGTTGCATTATTTGCAATAACAAGGTATTAGTGTGTGGAACCTGTTCCTTTGTGTCTATCGGTAGTGCATTTTCAACGGCGGAATTCGTATTTTGAAAATCAGAAAATGTGGCTTAACTTATTTGAGAAAAAAGTGAGGACGCAAACCATGAATCTACAGTATCTGCAAAATTTGGTCCTGTCATTTCGGATTCCTGAGGCGAGCTGTTGCCGACCGATCGATGGACAATACTACCCTGTTCACTAATTGTTTCACTGTCTACACCATTATTTGCCGTTTGGTCCACTTCTCTGTTAATTCATTGCACAGTGGTGCTGATAAGCTACGGTCGTCGGCACTATCATTTCCCAATTTACTTTGGTGCCTAGTGTTACGTGTTTCACACGCCATAATTATCACGTATTTCACACGATAACAAGAAAAGCACAATTTGAAGACCAAAAAAAAAAAAAAAAAAAAAAAAAAAAAAAAAAAAAAAAAAAAGGAAACACATTAACATATCACTGAAAATAATATCTAATTAATTGCAAGCATAGCTGTCAATTTTTGGTTGAAATCGACATGCATGCCACAACTGTTTTACAGGACAACAACGAATAAACTACAACCACAAAGGAAATTCTCTCTACAATTACGCGCTAGCAACAAACAATAACTACACTAATTACTCAAACTACAAGAAAAAAATCAGAAGATTCCAGTGAGGTATCCTCGGCTAAGGGTCGACATATGTAACGTCGCCTTAGAAAATTACGAATGACTGTGCTGGTAAACTTCTGTTATTTGATTTTCAAACAGCTGAGCAAAACTGAACGTATTCAGACATTTCTCTATTTACTTATTCTGATCATCACTAAACTGACACAATATTTTTTTAGCACAACACAACGTGACTTTAAATAATCCCTACAAAAGAATGGCCCTGATTAACATTAAGCTATACCCTTCATGAATCACTTACCTCACAAAAATCTTCGTTACTCGAACTACTGCAATACAGCGAGCGCCAACACTACCAGCTAAATAAAAGATTCTAAACTACTGAAGGCACTAACTGCTGACAGGCATACTTAGTAAATGGATGATCTTGATAGAGAACAAACAATATATTTACCTTAATAGTGTTCAAAAGTCATCATATGTATATACATCTATCCATTCATGACATCCATCTTTACAAATTTCATTTTTCTGGTGGACAGACGTACAGATCGTCCGCTTATAGCAACCTCTCAAAACTCTCGCATCTCTCTCTCCACATCCAACATGCTGGCAGCTCACCTCCAATTGACCAACGCTATGCGCTGTTCACATCCAACTGCCCAACACTACAATAGCGAATAATCCAACAATGCCAACCAGCCACAGACTGCGTACAGCACAGTCAGTGATTTTCAGACAGAGCGCTACGTGGCGTTACCAACATAAAAACCTAAACAGCCTACTTACAGGATGTTAAGACGTTCATTAAATTTAAAATCATCCATGAGCGCTTTTTCACAGTGTACGAAAAACATCGGTGTTGTTCTTTATGCGCATATTTCATTTTTTACCAACATTTTTGTTACAATTTTTAATTTATCATGGGGACTTGCAACCAACAGAGAACTCATTGCAACTCTCGACTGTCTGTGTGTAGATACAGTAATTTGTAGCTTTTGCATAGCGGTGCGCAAGACAGAGCAGTACTGCAACGCGTTATCCCGATTTGCGCAGAATGTAGGTAAGAACTAAATATTTTGATGTCTTATTTTATTTTTTCAATCAGAGCTAAATTATGTGATTCAAAGACAGTTTTTGTGATCAGTTTTGCAAAATTAATTATCGTAGGTTTCATGTCAATGTTGATTATTCAGGCAGTTTATATCGTTCAAAAATTCTTGCTGTCAGATTGCTAACTTTTACAGTATGAAGGACTTCCCTTTACATTACGACAAATAATTATTACTACGGTGCAGTTTTGGCTTCACCTTACGACCTTAGAAGTTTCTATTACGATTCGTTACTACTTCCGTACAGCTCTTATTATTTAGAACAGAGTACGCCAGTCAAATTGTTATTATTTAACGAGAATTTTCAAACTGAGAAAGGTATTTGTTAATCGATGCGTTTGACTCAAGGGTTACAGAAAGGTTAGCCGGTTGGTAAGTTAAGAAACGAGCAGGTTGTCTGCAGAACCGGTAAGAAAGGAATTTGTGGATAAATGTAAGTAGTGGTTAGGACATGATAATAAGATGTGTTTCCTTCAATGGTTTATTCTTCATTTCTCTTCTGCATACCCTCACGAATGTTTACACACGTATTATTGTCCTACAGTGAATTGTTTTTCATGGAAACCCTCTTCAGCAGTGAAGGTTTAATTATAACTTTCACGAAAATAGAAAGAGCCTTAGAGGGCAAAATTTTTAGAGTAAACCAAGTGTATATACGTCTAACTAGCTACTGAGGATGTTGTGGTTAGGGGCTGTTCTGTGATGTAGCCATTGGCACAGGGAAAGAGAAACTTGGCGTTATCAGTTAGAACCTACCAGAGAACGACAAAGTGCAGAAATTCGCATGAAGGGTCAAACTTTGACGGCGTAACCGACAGTCAAGTCAATATGTCGCTCGAGCTTAACGTCCCAAAGAAGGATTTTTCTGACAGTTTTACATTGTTATATGAACATTACGTGCAATGTACGCAGATGGGACGGGTGCGTGGGGACGGGCGGGGGGAGACTATGCAAAACTCCTGAAGCATTAAAATCACCGTCTTAAAGACTGTCACGAAACGTTGGCGTTATGATACCCTGGATAAGGAGAGACGTGAAATGAAAGCGTCGTCTGTGTTTACCTGATGCATGCAATATGCTATCCGTCTTTACTTATGATATCGTCGATACCATGTTAGACAAATGTGTGCAATGCTGGTTATACATTAGATATTCAGCTGATCACAATGATTGCTTAATACAGAAGGTTTGGTCACTGCATTTCAACGGAACATCGTCACAATGATGTTGTTGTTGTTGTTGTTGTTGTGGTCTTCAGTCCTAAGACTGGCTTGGTGCACCTCTCCATGCTACTCTATCCTGTGCAAGCTTCTTCATCTCCCAGGACCTACTGCAGCCTACATCCTTGTGAATCTGCTTAGTGTATTCATCTCTTGGTCTCCGTCTACGATTTTTACCCTCCACGCTGCCCTCCAGCAGTAAATTGGTGATCCCTTGATGCCTCAGAACATGTCCTACCAACCGATCCCTTCTTCTGGTCAAGTTGTGCCACAAGCTCCTCTCTTCCCCAATTCTATTCAATACCTCCGCATTAGTTATGTGATCTACCCCTCTAATCTTCAACATTCCTCTGTAGCACCACATTTCGAAAGCTTCTATTTTCTTCTTGTCCAAACTATTTATCGTCCATGTTTCACTTCCATACATGGCTACATTCCATATAAATACTTTCAGAAACGACTTCCTGACACTTAAATCTATACTCGATGTTAACAAATTTCTCTTCTTCAGAAACTCTTTCCTTGCCATTGCCAGTCTATATTTTATATCCCCTCTACTTCGACCATCATCAGTTATTTTGCTCCCCAAATAGCAAAACTCCTTCACTACTTTAAGTGTCTCATTTCCTATTCTAATTCCCTCAGCATCACCCGACTTAATTCGACTACATTCCATTATCCTTGTTTTTCTTTTGTTGATGATCATCTCATATCCTCCTTTCAAGACACTGTCCATTCCGTTCAACTGCTCTTCCAAGTCCTTTGCTGTCTCTGAGAGAATTACCATGTATCGGCGAACCTCAAAGTTTTTATTTCTTCTCCATGGATTTTAATACCTACTCCGAAGTTTCATTTTATTTCCTTTACTGCTTGCTCAATATACAGATTGAATAGCATCGGGGAGAGACTACAACCCTATCTCACTCCCTTTCCAACCACCACAAACAAATTAGAAACGTAGATAAACTGGCTATATTTCATTTTTTAGAATATCGCCTAACCACGATGAGCTGTGGGGCAATAGTTTGGTTTTGAGATTCAAACCAAATCTGACTTAAATACGTCATTTATTTACTCCAAGTTATCCAAACATACCGCATTAAAATGACAAAGAATATGTTTCCAGAGGTTGTATGCAGTCCCGCAAAATTTACTGCAAACATTGTTCCACCACAACGAACATGAAGTCATCCAAAATACTGTACTTTCGGACATGTCCGAAAGAACGGACACAATTTCTTTAGCGCAACCATTATGAATCCATCAAGACACAAAGGAGTTAATGACATTAGCTGCCAGTGGGTACTGATTTAAACCAGTGAGGAAGGCTTGAGAATTTTTTTCAGGACCGTGATTCGTACCTGGGTCTCCTGCATAGTAGACAGATGTGCTGACCAGTGCGCCATCCGGCCTCAGACGTCAGCGAAATAGCACCAACTACCCTAGTAAGCCTTCCGTTAAGCCCAAATTCTCAGTTTCTCCACACACTATTCCCATAGCACCCCTTGACCCATTATCCACATTACTCGCGGCGTTTTGCCGATTCCAGTAGAAGTTCTAGTGTGGTGTGCATCTGCACTGAGGTGATCACTTGGTCATCCTCACCTTAATAATACATTCCTGGAAATGGAAAAAAGAACACATTGACACCGGTGTGTCAGACCCACCATACTTGCTCCGGACACTGCGACAGGGCTGTACAAGCAATGATCACACGCACGGCACAGCGGACACACCAAGAACCGCGGTGTTGGCCGTCGAATGGCGCTAGCTGCGCAGCATTTGTGCACCGCCGCCGTCAGTGTCAGCCAGTTTGCCGTGGCATACGGAGCTCCATCGCAGTCTTTAACACTGGTAGCATGCCGCGACAGCGTGGACGTGAACCGTATGTGCAGTTGACGGACATTGAGCGAGGGCCTATAGTGGGCATGCGGGAGGCCAGGTGGACGTACCGCCGAATTGCTCAACACGTGGGGCGTGAGGTCTCCACAGTACATCGATGTTGTCGCCAGTGGTCGGCGGAAGGTGCACGTGCCCGTCGACCTGGGACCGGACCGCAGCGACGCACGGATTCACGCCAAGACCGTAGGATCCTACGCAGTGCCGTAGGGGACCGCACCGCCACTTCCCAGCAAATTAGGGACACTGTTGCTCCTGGGGTATCGGCGAGGACCATTCGCAACCGTCTCCATGAAGCTGGGCTACGGTCCCGCACACCGTTAGGCTGTCTTCCGCTCACGCCCCAACATCGTGCAGCCCGCCTCCAGTGGTGTCGCGACAGGCGTGAATGGAGGGACGAATGGAGACGTGTCGTCTTCAGCGATGAGAGTCGCTTCAGCCTTGGTGCCAATGATGGTCGTATGCGTGTTTGGCGCCGTGCAGGTGAGCGCCACAATCAGGACTGCATACGACCGAGGTACACAGGGCCAACACCCGGCATCGTGGTGTGGGGAGCGATCTCCTACACTGGCCGTACACCACTGGTGATCGTCGAGGGGACACTGAATAGTGCACGGTACATCCAAACCGTCATCGAACCCATCGTTCTACCATTCCTAGACCGGCAAGGGAACTTGCTGTTCCAACAGGACAATGCACGTCCGCATGTATCCCGTGCCACCCAACGTGCTCTAGAAGGTGTAAGTCAACTACCCTGGCCAGCAAGATCTCTGGATCTGTCTCCCATTGAGCATGTTTGGGACTGGATGACGCGTCGTCTCACGCGGTCTGCACGTCCAGCACGAATGCTGGTCCAACTGAGGCGCCAGGTGGAAATGGCATGGCAAACCGTTCCACAGGACTACATCCAGCATCTCTACGATCGTCTCCATGGGAGAATAGCAGCCTGCATTGCTGCGAAAGGTGGATATACACTGTACTAGTGCCGACATTGTGCATGCTCTGTTGCCTGTGTCTATGTGCCTGTGGTTCTGTCAGTGTGATCATGTGATGTATCTGACCCCAGGAATGTGTCAACTAAGTTTCCCCTTCCTGGGACAATGAATTCACGGTGTTCTTATTTCAATTTCCAGGAGTGTATATATGGTATCTGCTCCTTCGGACAAGTCCGGCGAAATGTCACGAGTGATGAGGAAAATGGGCAAGCCGCACAACATCAGCAGTGTGAGGACAAGTTGGGAATTTGGGTCTGACGGGATGCGTGCTAGAGTATTCCGTGAAGTTACGATGACCTCTATATCAGAATGGCGCAGCGGTCAGCCCATCTGCCTAAGAAGCAGGAGATGCAAATTCTAATCCTGGTCCGGCACAAATTTTCACCATTCACCATTGATTTAAATGAATGTCCACTGGCAGCTAATGATGTTTGTCTTGAAACACAAACATCTCTAGAAGCTCACTTTAATCATGAACGTCCCACTAACACTATGTGAGAGAGTCTCATTTGCGTGCAGTATTTATTGGGGAACACTATAAAATTTCCTAAGCAAAGTAAACGAGTCCAAACCCCAGGAAACAATACGATTAATCAGGCAACTCAAGTTGTATAGCAAGTCTCGCAAATTGTGAGCTCCTTAGAAACTGGATATCGCTAACGCGAAATGCGACACTCACTCAAAACTCGGCAAAAGTGGGCCAAGCCACGCAGGTCGCCACCGTATAAAGATCGCGCTAACCAGCGTCAGCAAGCGTGCGCCGCACGTGGTGCCATGGCCGGAAGTCTCACTCCCTTTACAGCAGGACCGCAACTGTCCGAAATTATCCTCCCCTAAACCTAATTCACAGCTTTTGGAAAACTCTACTTGGATTTGCTTATAAATAACTTTTATTCTACTAGACACGATTTTCTTCTATTCGTATTGTGCACGACACGTTTCGGGAAATTATTCCCTTTTACAAGTGTGTTTCCTCTTTGTGCTATGCCATTTTTACGTAACGTTTTCGATTTGTTAGGTTTGTTAGGTTTTATTGACTTTATTGCAATACACAAAAAACGTACAACTTTTACTTAGTTAACGGTTTTATTTGTTGTTAATGGCAAAATTTGGAACAACCTCTACTTACAATTTCCTTATGGTCCATTTGTGCAAAGTGTAACACACATTAAACATCACACACAAATTTCAGTGCACGGTATATACCGAGAATAACTTACATAAACAAACAGTTACAAAGATTTTTTTGGGTGTAGTTGACTGAGATAATGTTACAGGTCTTCTACAGAGTGTGATATTCCTCTATACAGACGGTATTTTCCTTTACAATATGGATCATAAGTGGCTTGTATCTGTTTCACAATGGTGCTTATTTGTATGTGTTACTATTTTTATCTAAGTATATTGTCAAAACATCTGAAGAAATCAAGTGATTCACTTTCAAGTTTTTCGTTTAGCATTTCGTCTTCGTATTCTCGGTAATGTGAATACATATCCATTTCTTCTAATAAATCCATTTCATGCCCTTTGTTTAGCCGGTAGAATACTTTGACTTTTGCTTGCTTTATCAAATGGGTGTCCTATAATGTGTATGAGTATGTCTGTTGCTGATGTTGTTTGTCTATTGTGTGTATAGGCTTTAATGTGCTATATGTACCTGGCGTTGAAATTGTGGCCTGTTTGCCCTAGGTAAAACATGGAGCGTTTCTGGTACGTTTCTTTGTACATTTAAAACACGGAGCGTTTCTGGCATGTTTCTTTGTATATTCCAGAGCCTGAGTTTTTACCATGATTAAACTTTATACTGTGTATTAGTTTTGTTGTAATTTATTTGGTATAGAAAACCCAACTTTTACTTCGTGATATTTTAAAATATTTGCAATCTTCTGTGACACATTGCCAATGTATGGAATGCTAGATACTTGATTTTGTCTTTTTCTTCTGTGGTGCACTTTGTGTTTGGATCTTTCTTCAGTTTGTCTAGGCCTGTGTCAACCATGGAAGCAGTATAATCATTGGCAACTGTAATCTGTTTCACTATGTTTGTTTCTTGTTGTAAGTTTTCATGGTTCAAAGGTTTTTTAGTTGCAGAAAAATGTCAAAGTACTCCATTGACTAAATAAAGAGCATTAAATTGACTTGTTAGAAGATCTGGAGATATATTCACATTACAGAAAATTTGAAGACAAAATGTTAAACAAATAACTTGAAAGTGAATCAGTTGATTTCTTCAGACGTTTTGACAATATACTTAAATAAAAATAGTAACACATAGAAACAAGCACCTTTGTGAAATAGAAACAAGTCAATTATGAACAATATTGTTAAGATAAAAACCCTCTGTATGAAAGATTTCTAACATTATCTCCGTCAACTACATCTAAAAATATCTTTGTAACTGTTTGTTTATGTAAGTTATTCTCGACAAATACTCTGCACTGAAAGTTGTATGTGATTTTTAATATGTGGTACACTTCGCACAAATCGACCGTAAGGAAACTGTAAGGACATTTTCTTCAAATTTTCGCCACTAGCTACATATAAAAATCGATAAATAAGTAAAATCTGTGCGTTTCGTATGTATTGCAATAAAGTCAACAAAACAAAGCAGAACCTCACATATCGAAAACATTACGTAAAGATGCCACAGAAGAAAGAGCAAACACACTTGAAAGTGCGAATCATTTCCCAAAACACGTCGTGTACTATATGAATAAAATAAAATCGTGACTGGCAGCAGAAAAGTTATTTATAAAAAAAACCTTTCTTTACATAGTCACAGGCTTTCGCAAAACCATTTACAACGGACAAAATCAGACTCAATGTTCTGTCAACGTGGCCACCGAAATGTTGCTTTATTTATGTGAATACAGGATAACATTGGCGAAATATCCCATTCTTGTCTTACAGAATGCGTCTGAACACGCAACACGTTGGGAATGGTTGGTAGCCAAGTTCCACCCATTCGTCGATTACTTCGTGCCATGGCTCTATCTTAGATCTGCTTCGAGAGAGGCAAATCCATCCATATCAGGGACATGCAATGACTTAGTAACAGCTGCATTTAAAGGAGAAAATCTTATTTGCCAACAAAGTGCGGAACAAGGGCTCACTGCAACCGATCTTCGCCAAGTGCAGTGCCCTGGAGATCCACGTCCCTTGTCTATAGTCTCTGTGGCGAAACTCTTGTGGTCAAGCTAGACCGTGGGATGAACACCTGGGTCACGTTGTTTCTGTCAAGAAAACGTGATCCTTTTTTCCTGAATTAGCAAGCCATGTACCTTCCTCAAAAATATCCAAGTAATAAGTGGAAAAATAATCACATATCATAAAAAAGTTATATGTGACTGCCATCTCAAAAGCTATTTTGTATTAATCCAGCCACGAAACTTTTTAATCGGTAGGATATGTAGCAATGATACTGAGGAACATGTGCAAAGTGTGACCCTACTTTCCAGCATCACTCTGCAGTCATGCAAATGAGAAAAGACATTCTTATTCAAACAACGTTTACGATTGTAAGCAAATACGATAAGAGTATCACAGGATGCTTGGCACTTAACTTTCTATTATTATTTTAATCCGGTAATTTAGAAAACACTTTATCTATGTCATGAAGACACGCAGTGACTCAAACAAGCTATTACCCCTAATATTTCCAGAACTTTTTAAGTTATCGTAACTGAACTGAAAATTTAAATTTACTGTTTGGAAGTTCTCATCACAGGACACATAGTCTCCCAATATAGCAATAGACACAGCCATCAACTTTGTTGTTTTACAGTGAATATCTAATAATTTCTATTGCTAATTCGAAGGGAATTTCACTCTGCAAAGTCTTATAAATAGCTACGGGGAATTGGCCTAGTTTTGAACTTATAATTTTTCTATGTTTAACAGTTGACTGGTTCTCGATAGCACAGGCAAATTTCGTGCCCAGATGATGGGTCAATGGGTCAGTCCAGCATTACGCATCTGCAACTAATTACAAATACGAAATAGTAAAGAAAAGTTTCATTTTAAATTGATAACCTGATTACACATAGCTAGAGTAAGCTGAACCGAGATATTAACTGGAAGGTAAGAAATGTGGCATATTCGGAAGATTCATCAGTTCCTTACGAAAACTGCTATTTGTTTTGTGCAGAACTTTTAAGGTTAGAGGAATGTCGCCAACTGAATGGATATGTGAAATAGGAAAATTATAGGAAAATTAATTTCGTTAGGAAGGAGTTTGAATGTGTGTGAAATCTTATGAAACGTAACTGCTAAGGTCATCAGTTCCTAGGCTTACACACTACTTAACCTAAATTATCCTAAGGACAAACACACACACCCGAGGGAGGATTCGAACCTCCGCTGGGATCAGCCGCACAGTCTATGATTGTAGCGCCTTAGACCGCTCGGCTAATTCCGCGCGGCTCATTAGGAAGGAGAAGTACAAAAATTGTAAAGCAATAACTTGGTAAAAAAATTGTAACATGCGTTTTATTTTAAGATATTCGTATTGTAAAACTGTAGCATCAGCTACACTTAATCACTTTCATAAAATTAAATTCGTCTAATCGGATGTCTGAATAGCCTAGTCTACTACAGTACATATCCGTAGTGGCTCATACAAGGATATCTGTGCTGATGGAAGGCGTTCCTTCGATGTTTACGAGAAAATTTCTTCTTCGTGATTAACGATTTTGAAAAACCCTATAAGGTGACATCAGTAACTTTCTGGCATCCGAAATAAGACATTTTACAGGGAAGACGATTCCCAGAATGTAGCATTTATTAGCGCTGAAGAGGATATCTGTAAGGCCAGTCGAAACGCTGTTTTATTGACTGATAATGCCGTCTAATACCCTAAATGATTTTACTCATATTGACACAGGCTGCGGAAACTTACGAAATTATTGGGAAAAATCGTTTCCCCGAACAGTGAGCTAATAACATCCTTTCTTAAAAGCTCTGGACGTCTTTTTTCTACTGTATCGAGTGGTAGTATACAACATAACAACGTGGGTCTCTCTAAAAAGAACCGCTCAATTTTGTTCGAATAACAACATAGAATTGTTAGTTTCCCTCTTCCGAAGAAAATATAAATAATTTAATTTTGAACTGTACTTGTACTACGTTACTGCCAGACCAACAGCATCATCAGTGTCTACTACAGCAGTTATACTGTATTTATCTCTGGCTGGTCAATAACATACCATTCCTCGTTAATTTACAGAGAGAGGGAGAGAGACATCGTCAGTAACGATGAGCTTCGTTGCACTCGAGTTGTGGGGTTAGAGAGCCGTTTCCGAAGAAGTCGGAGGTAGACACATGTGTCCGACCAAGCAGAGTCTCGTTGGAGAAGCGCCGGCGGAAGTAAGGCGGTGGAAATATTCAGAGCGCGTCTGGTGGGCTGCAGGCCGCAGGCTGCACGTGTGGCCACGGCGCCCGCTCGCTGCTTTTGCCTGCCTCCAATATTCCGATGCAGCTCCAGCCTTGTTATTTGGAATCGCTGTCTGTGTTCTTGCTGCCGCTAGCGATTCTAGCTCCGTGCTGGCAGAAACCCCAGCTTTTGTACTGTGTGCTCCACCGTCCGAACTACACAGGATAGATCTCAACTTCCACTGTTTTACGTATCACCGGTTTCAGTTTCTACAGGCCATCTCCAGATTTACAATGTTGGAAAATTAAAATTAGCTATTGTTATACACCAGGTGGTTATAATTGAATTGTAGCTACCTACGGAGGTCTGGTGTGGGCCGTAATTGCCGTACGACAGCGAAACTTAGTAAATATGCTAATGCGCTAATGTTCAGTCTAAGTACACAGGAAAAAATTTGTTTCAGATCTAGCCACCGGGTGAAAATTTGGCGTTGTTCTCTCTTTGTATGACGATATGACATCCACGCTGTCATTTAACAAGACATAACGTGAGTGAAACTATGGCTATCGTGACTGTGCGCTTTGGATTCACAAGCCCAGTGAAAGATCTGCCTGATGCAACCTCCACGATCATATTATCTCCAGAGGTTTTCCTCAAGCGTAGCTTGCAAAATCCTCTGATCTGACTCCATGAGACTTTCGGCTCTAGGAATAGTTAAAAGAACGCGTCTACCAGGGACACGTTCGGTCTACCGGATCCGCTATAAAGGAGCACGTTGTCCAGATTCCACCGGGAGAGCAACTGTTGGCCACGTCGTTTTATGGATGCAGCATTTCGTTAGCGTCTCCAGTGCTCATACTGAACTAAGTGTGCCTGCGGCGGTTTGGAATAAACTCAATATTATGCCTTTCTTATCTATTTGACCTTTTCTGTACACGTCCCGTTCCTAATCCATTGCTTACGGAAACATTTCTCTTGCATTCGCAATGCCAGATTTGCACCTGTTAACCAAAACTGTAATAAATTTTCTCCGCCGTAAATAACGTCCGCATCAACACATTAGCATATCGACCAGGTTTGGCTGCCGAAAGAAAATTACAGCCCACACTGGACCACAGCGAATAGCTCCACTTTAATTATAGCCACCCGAAACAATAAACTTTTCGCGCAACGCTGCGTACGTGGATGGGACGGACACCACCTGATGTGCCCACAACGGCAACAGAACCAAAACTATGCCAACCCTATTGGTATCCACCTAATTAAACTACAGCGCTACGAGAAGTAATGTCCTCTATGTAATCGATGGATCTACAACGACACAAACATTACAACAATAATTTCATTTTATACATTAGTATTTTATTTACTTTTGCACTGATTTTTCTTGAATTAAATGACGTAATCATTCCTGTCCCTCCCAGGGGACACCGCCTTATAGTAGGCACCTTCAGTGCCGGGCGGGAGGGTTTGCGTGCTTCGGTGAAGTCGAGAGCTATGCCGGTGGTAGCATAGCTACTGGCAGGGTGTCCCAAGCCGGGCTGGTCTCGACAGAGGAGCCAGACAAAGTGTGTCCCACAACATAGGGCAGGGAGGGCTCTAGAGGCGTAGTGAAGCCAGCTTCCCTAGAGGAGTAAACCTCATACAAATCCTGGTCCTCCAGGTTGGGGGTTGGGCATG